>NC_089587.1:169372762-169972762 GCF_019320115.1 Miscanthus floridulus | reverse complement strand
TGGAGTAAGGTTTTTCTATCTATCTTTTAATAAATGGTGTTTTTTGAGGAAATTCATAAGGATAAAAATAAGTAACATATTGCCATGCAAATTTTTGTATAGTGTTAATGGGTTTTAGGGAAGCTAAAAAATATGAAATCTGTTGATTGACACTTTTCAATAGGCTAAACTATTTTTGCTAAAATAAACCTTAACAACTTGTCATTTTTTAATAGAGGGCTATACTTATCTAATTGGCATGAAATTTGTACAGTAGACTTTTGGGGTCATATGTATACTACTATAATTTTCTATGAATTTATGGAACACTAGAAATATTTATCTCATAAATCAACTTATTATATAAAGAAATTAATAAAGGCATCTAAATACATTAGTTTGCCATAAAAATAATGTTTTCTATGGCCCTTGTGATGCATATGCTCTATTGATAATGGTAGTTGTGCTTGAAGTTGATTGGTTATAAGCAGCTACTTAATTCCGCTAGATGGCTGCAGGTGTAGTTTCTTTTGTATTAATAAATTCATGATGATAATTACATTTCCTATGAAACTTGTCATTAACAAAGTTGTAGATAACTTACTGATCTTACTTGTGTCAAAGTTTCATGGTAATAGGCTAAATGGTTTGGGAGTTATAGCTGTTAGAAGTCTACTGTCATAATTTACTTATCTACTAGACAGATCTGGATGATTGAATTGTTTAACCTAGATAGCTATTAAATCATCTTGTGATGACTAAATTAAAGTTGTAGGAAATTTTACGAGATTTCCATAAAGTCCTAGAGATTAGCTATTGGTTGAGTAAAACTCCAGTTATGATCTAAACTTGTAGCTGCCATGTTGTGGTCCTGAAATGGACTTACTGTGGATTCCTGAAATTTCTAGAGAAGAGATATGCACCTACTTAGTAAATACGAATTCAACTTGGTTATCATCTAAGTATTTTGATATAATCATCCATATAGAATCATGCACGTTCTCATGTCATATCATTCACAATTCTTCTTATGCATTCATGATATTTACTTTATGCATATGCATGCAATAGGTGCAGCAGAAGAAATCATTTTGGTGGAACTCAAAGCCGATCCACAAGAGGAGAACTAGGAAGCTCAACACCAAGAAGCTCTAGGTGAAGGCGAGCCTAAAGTTGATCATCTCCTAGAGTGCCCTGACCACCAGCCAGGCACGTTTGTGAAAGGCAAGCCCTGGAGCATTTTAAGTCTCCCCTATTTTACAAAATATTACTTGAGTCCTTTATGTTTGATACATTAGGTGATAAGAGTTGATTGGAACCACTTGTTGCATATACTTTCTTTGTCTAGAAATATCTATCTTGAATCCTATGTAGGTCCAGGATAGAACTTCATGCTTAGCCATGCTTAGACCTATAGAAGTCGAGTGATTTCCTATCACCTGCGAGCTATAGGTGGTGACTAGATCACAATTGGCTATATTGTGCTATCATGGAATAAAACCTGATGATGTTGAACAATTGGAGATTGGGTGGAATCTTATATGTTAGGTGTGGTGACTTATAGTGATTTTGTCTATGTCATTTAAGGACCGGCCATTGGAGACCCTCTTGTCATGTTGAACGCATGCCTCTCACATAGTTGGCTGGATAAGTCATTCCAACCGTGAAGCCGACTAGCTCAACTTAGGCCAGGGACACGAGTAATTAAAGTGCATACCCTGGAGGCAATAAGGATGTGCGAAGAGCCAATTCCATGAGTCTAAGGGCGGGTTCGAGTCTCGAACCTCCTAGCAGATTGGTAGTATCTTTAAGGGTGCGGCGCTGGTCTTACCCACAATTTGGACCTGAGTTGTACCAAAGGTGACCCAATGCGACCCTGACGGGGGGAGTATGGGTGTGTGTTAGGAATAATTCCTCAGCTAGATATGAATCAATTCGAATGGCCGTCTCTCCTGGATGGTGAGAACTTGACATGAGCCCCCTTGATCATAGTAATTGATGAAAGTATTGGTTATGTGGGTTATGAAAATCCTCAACTTGATATGTTTACTATTGTGATGACTTAATGGCACACCACAAGTTTGGCATAGGATAGATGCTAATCTAGAATGGAACAGGAATAATAAACTTGTTATTCAAAAGTTAAAAGATACTAGATAAATATTGGCTTGTAGGCAAAGGATGTCAACTAGCTCCACTTATAAGCCTTGCATGATCCATGGTGTCTCTTATTTTGGTTTATGATGGGTAAGTCTAGCTGAGTACCTTCTCATACTTAGGGTTTATTTCCCTATTATTGTAGATAACATGATGTACCATGGCTACTGTAAGCACTGCTTTGCTCCTGTAGTGGATGAGGAATAAGACCATGGGCATGGTCATTCTATATATAATCTCACACTTGTGCTTTTGGTTGGAGATGACTATGAAAACTGGCTATATATCTAAACTACTGTTGATGTCGTTCACAACTGTGTTGCTTCCGCTACTGTTAAACTAATGTTGTAATAACTATGTTGGAACTTCGATGTATGACAAACTATTTGTAAACTTGTTGTAACATGCGGCTTGTATGTTGAATCATATATGATCTTGTCTTGTACGTTGGTTGAATTGAGATCCTTCGTGATACTCGATGGACTACTAGATTTATATGGGCTCAAGTGTGATGGTTGACTGCCTCAATGGTTGCTATTGTACTTATGCTCTTATAAATTGGACGGTTCTGTTATAGGCTTGAGAAAAGATGGACTCACAAGTAGACCGAATGCATGGTCATAGAACAATGGCTTGAATCCTAGGGAGGGGATACGAATGAAAACTAAGAATAACATTTCTAAAACAAAAAATGCTTTCTCCTATCAATTTCGCTATCATCTTCTCAATCTTTAGTGAAACCCAACCCTAGCAATGGCAAAGGGTCGGATCTCACTTAGGGGCTAATAAGGGTATATATATACGCTTTCTGAAACAGTCATCATTCCTGACCCCTTTCTCACATTAAAAACCTAGAGGCAAGGTTTGTGGAAATGAATGACTAAGTAAGGTTGGTCGAACTGCATGAAACCTATGCCCCAGCAGCTATAGCACTCTTGCTTACCAGTGTGATCAGAGTTTCTCACCCGCACCTAGAGCTCTACAATCTTAACAACAGGAAGGGTCGGAGCGCTTTACCCCTTTTTACACATAAAAAGGGGAGAAAGAACAAATTTGTTTAACCGAAATGAAAGAACAGACTTGTTCAAATGAAACAAAAGGGATGGAACTTGTCCTCTTATTACAAAACCGATCGCTCGACCTATTTAACTAACTATCCCCTCTGGGTGAGAATTATGCCTTCTATCCTATCTACTAGGTCCTTGGAAAGGGGAGCCACTACCATTTCCATCTCCTCCAGCTTGTGGACTTCATAACTGAGCATGTAGCCGTGGCTCATTGCCTCCAGATCGATGTTGTCCCCATAATGAGAATGAGCAATCATGAAGAACTTATTGACCCTGACATGAAGGGCATTCCTCTCAACCTAGCACACCTGAGCCATGATCTCGATGGCACGAGACAAGAATGAACTAGTCCCCTCCAACCGCACCACCTCAAGATCATCGCAGACCACTCCAAGGGTAGCACTCAGGATACCAATCTCATAACCCTCCACCTGAAGATTTCTCCTCACCTCAGCAAGATCCATAGCCAGCCTAGTAGAAACGCTCTTAGCCTCCACCTTCTGGGTCATCTCCCTTTCAAGCTCAGCCTAGAGGGAGTTGACCTTCTATTGTGTGCCGTCATGCTCTTGGTAGGCCTGGTCACGCTCTCGAAAAGCCTAGTCACGCTCCTCACGAGCTGTGCCATGTTCCAAGCAGAGCCTCTCTATAGTTTGGATCTGCTCATCCTGCTCCTTGCGTAGCCGAGCGACCACCACAGCATCGAGGCTCACCCTTTTATCTAGGGCCACGAGCTTCTCCTCGGCTCCCAGCTTCAGATCCCTTTCTTTGTCAACCTCACCTAGAATGTCAAGGATCCACTGGTGGGTTTCGGCGTCCTTCTAGAGCAACTCATCCTGCTCCTTCCTGACCCTGGCTGCTTCTTTGTCATCCTTCCATGACCTCATCAATAGGGACTCAAATTCCTTCTATACCTCATCAACATCCCAAAGGGCCTCGGCCACCCATGACCAAAGATTGGTCATCTCCTCAACGAGGGGAGTCAGCTTGACCACCCTCTACTAGGAGGCAATGAGCTAAGCTATCACCTCCCTGCACAGCCACACCTCCTCAATGAGGCAGTCCTAGGCTTCCTTCTATTGATGAAGGAACCAAGATTTCCCCCACCTGCGAGCTACAAGGGACTACAGGGAGATGATGGTCAGGATACCAAAAGTATATAGAGGAAGAAAAGGGTAAAAAGGACTAAGCAATACCTGGCTAGAGGGAACAATAATGTCGCACAATGCACCCATGGCATGGTCCTAGGCCTTGAGCACAGACGTGATCCCTATGTTGAGGCTCTCCTACTCCATGCTCTCTGCGGCATCATCAATGATAAAAAGCATCAATGCCGAATCCTCGAATCTATCTACTGGAGCAGGGGCTCACCCCACGTGGGCGAGCTGCTGCCCATCGACATTAGGGTCAAGTATGACTCCTCGCCGACCCCAAGCGCTACCAACCCCTCTCACCATGATGTCCCCACCAGGACACCCCTCTGGCAATGGAAGGGGTTAGCAGTGCAGATGCAAACCTCTCTCCTAGCACCACGACTCCTAGGGACCCCTTGGCCATGCCCCCCTCTGTCTGGCCTGCACCAGGCGCCATCGCTAGGTCTACCGATGGCACGGGTCGCATTGATGTCTTAGGCAACACTACGGTTGTGCCTAGCTAAGACCCATCCATCATGTCCACCGCCACCTCCACCTGCATTGATGTGGCCACGACCAGCTATGTCGCACCCGCCATGGTCGATGCCATGATCATGGTTAGTAGCCCTGTCTGCCCCACCATTGGTAGCGGTATTGCGGCCATCACCGGCTGCTCCACCACCTCTGAAGGTGCCCCTTGAATGCCCACATCCACCTATTCCATCGAGGGCATAGGCACCACCATGGGCGATGCCTGACCAGCTAGCAATGCGGTCACACTGGCGCTACTCCCACCTAAAATGGGCGTGATACCAGTTGATGGCCGCCACCCCGATTGGAGGGTGATGCTCTTCTTTGACACCAATGCTAAAGGATTTCGCTGCCTATCGATGCTGCAAGGGACAAAAAACATAAGTCATGATGAAATCCGACTAAGACAAGAAAAACAGAGGAATTGATAACTCACCTCAGTGTCGTCGAATGGCAGTTGTGTCTAGGGAACAAACCCCCTGACTCTTGCTCTGCCTCATCGGAATGAGGTTGTTTCAAGCTCACCCCCTGCTCCTAGGTAGAGGGGCTCGCCCTTGGCAGCTCCTAGGGCACATTGGCAGAATGCCTTGCTCCCCTTGGCTCTAGGGGCGCGATGGTGGAGCCACCTACCTCCTCTAGCACCTCGAGCGTGATGTCAGAGCCGCCCGCCTTTGTTGGCTCCTAGGGTAGTGTTTACACCAAAATTTGGGAAAGAAGAACACAGGAACTCAGAGCTCCTAAGATTGTATCATCAAGGAATCAATCATATGTGAATTGATATTAGCTGGCTTTGATGCAGTGTCAGAATCGGCTATTTTATGGATGACATCAGTAGACAACATCAACGGACTACGTACGGATGACATCAGGGAGAAAAAATACCAAACTCTACAAAAGGGAAAAGGATTGGAGTCCAAGTTATCTTAAGTTGGGAATGTTTTCTTTTATTCCAAAGATTGAAATAAGTCATACTCAAGTAGGATTTATGTTTAGGTTCTGGGTATAAATATTAGACCCCGCCTATTATAAGGACATCCAATCAATCAATACCAATTACTTTTTTGGCTTCACACCAACCCTTAGGAGTAGGAGTATTGTAGATCCCGATGAGTTCTTCAACAAGCAGGGCTGCATCGATCCGATCAACCTCTAGCTTGTCTATAAGTACCATCATGGCTTATACTTCTGTTTGTAAGGCTGCATCGGTCTGTTCAACCTCTTGCAAGCTATAGTATAAGCTAGTTATCGATCCTTATCTAGTTCAAGTATGGTTGCATCGGATAAGTTCGACCTTGTGGCCGAACCGCCTAAAATAGCACACTTACAGAGGCGCTCGTCTTCCACCAGACACTAAGCACCCCGAAAGCAAGCTACAACGGGCGGTATCCGTCGGGCACACCCCGAGGGAGAACCCGAAAGATTCACATTTTTCCCAAGGATCCAATAATAAGAATGAGTTACAATACTTGTCCATTTCATACATCAGAGTTTCTTAAAAAGTACATTATTACAATACCAAATATCAGAGTGCAGAATGATAAACATCGGAATTTTAAAATATACATCTAACGATAGGGACAAGGATCCGTCTGAGCCCACCAGAAGAATCCATTTCTTCACCTTTCAACTTTTAGTTCTTACTATGGTGCTAAACCACAGACAAGCTATACCAGATTTCCTAGTGATTCGCAAATCAATGTGCCTAGCTGGGTGCCCCAAAAACACACATCCCGCTTGTACCCCAGGCACAAGCAGGACTAACCCATCACTCTCCTATCCCGGGTGTCCAGGTCCCTGTCCAAACTTGGGCTCCAAGCCTCCACTCCTGAGTCTCGGACTTAGTGTGGTGCAAGGACCTCCACCATCTCTGCCTCCAATTAGTCGGTCCAAAAAGAGCTAGATTTGCGACAAGAGAGCAACAAGTCTTCCCTACGCCCATACCCAAGTATGTGCTCAGGACAATAAATCTGTGACTTGCCTAGAGTCATATGCAATGACCAGTCCTTAATCAACATAGATAGGGAAAAAGTGTAACCGAGCTATGCCCTATTGGCCGTAGGACACAACCCTACACACCCACCAATTCTCAAACCATATCCCTGCCCGGTCACCAATTACCTTTACCATTTAATCATGAGTGATCATATTTTATCATCTATTTGTGAGTAAGGACATGTTACTCACACTATCGATATCCTGAGCATAGCAACTACTCGACCTATACTAGTAGGACACATGGGTAGGTATATTTATGCATGTAGTTTCTATAAAATGCCTGTAACTTAAATGCACATTATAGATATATATTCAGTGATCATTTAAAATAGAGGTTATGCACCGGGGCTTCCCTTGGGCATGCGATGGATCAGTAGGGTCAGCACCAGCAGGCTCTGGGGCTCTCTTTTGCATGAGGATCTCCTCGATCACCTTGTTGTACTCCTGTTCATCGACGGGCATGAAGTCTACTAGCTCGTGATCTACATGAAATGATGATGCCATGCTTAATGATATGTCAATAGCAACTCTTAAAATAAAAATACGTCGATTTAACTACTAAGCTAGTGATATTGACCATGGTGCTAAGCTACCTATTGTTACTGATAACAAGTTTGAAATATGACATTCATTATTATTATAGCAACTACAGGTATTCTTACTCCTAATGCTAATTTATGCTATATACGATAAAGCAAGGGTAATAGCTACTTTAGTTAGCAACTCATCCTAAGGCTACAAAATTTACAGCAAGTACATAATGACCTAGGGAACCTACTATAAAAATTTTATGTCTATAGCTATCACCAATTGTCCACAAATATTCCTACAAATATTAATCTACATAATATCAGCTCTCTAGTTTTGAATTTATGACCCAATACTTGCCATGGCTAACTATAGTCTAACTATACTAACAAGTAGATAGTATTTTTGTGAATCTAACAAAATTAGTCTCACTATTTTTGGACCACTACACAATTTACTACAAATTATCAAAGTTTAGCTTGAAAATTAAATTGAATAAGCATTAATAAATTCACGGGAAGGATGAAACCGCTTTCTATTTTGCGGCCCACGGGGACATCGGCTCGGCCCACAGTGGCCTCCCACCCACACATAGGCGCACAAATGGCGCGGCCTGCTCTACGTCATGCGATGTGGCCCATCGCAAGCGGCCCACTGTGGAGCCGCATGGGGCTACACATTTAGCGAAAAAGCCCCTGTCCTTTACCCTATTCTCAAAACTAACACAAGCACTATTACACTGAGTCATAGGTTTTGCAACTGCCACCATCTCCTTTCTCTTCTTTGCCACGGTGACACCCCCTGGCACCCATGCGCGCACCAGCGTGATGGCGCGGGCACCAGGCGACTACGCCGGCCCCACCCGACTCTCCATTTCCTATCTAAGGGGCCGATGGTCACCTTGACGACAACACGTAGCGACTAGAGGTGATACAGCGAACAGGGGCGCTATCCCAAGCCTCCCCCCTAGCGATGGTCCTTTCCCTATGACGGCAGATGCATTCCAATGAGCGACAACGAAAATTGAGCCAACAAGTTAGCTAGCGAGCTCAAGGAACTACCCACGGAGACCATTGAGGTGTCGGTTCGGTTGGAGATGGCCCGAGCATAGCTGACCGCGTGTACGCGAGGTGGTGCTACGGCACACGGCGATGGCACGGCCGTGCCAGGAGTGCTAGGCTATGGTTATGCTATGGCCGAGGTGTGTAGGGTGCTCAGGAGGGAAAGACAAGGCCGGTGGTGCAATGAATCACCATGGGGTGCTATGAATAGGTGGCTTACCCTTGTCATGCACCCGTCCGGTCTTAATGACTCGACAGAGCGGCGATTTGGAATTGAGGCACTATACGGTGGTACCAGCAGTGCGGTGGGGTAGGTTGGGTGGCTGGCTACCTAGCAAAGCTGAGGACATGACCAATTTGAATCACGGTACTACCACCATGGTGAATTGAAGGAAAATGGCCCCACCGGCCATGGCAACAGCGGGGATAGGGGGGTTTTGCGTGGCTCGGCTTGTCACAGTCATGGTTGTCAACGCAAAATACAAGTGCACACAATGATAGGGAATAGCAAGGCGGCAAGGCGTGCTCTAGGTGGCTGTTTGCATGGCTGAACCCGCAAGCCAATGAAGGTCAATGATGCGGCATAGCAGATGATGCCGGACAAAGGAAGCACTAGCGCAACATGACACTAAAGCGATGGTGGAGTAGGCGGTTGTCCCATGAGCGTGCAACCACGGCGAGTCAACGGGACCAGTGTCGGGCGCAGCGATGGATGGCATGTAGCGTGGCTAGAGTACCGCGTGATGCGACGGCGAGATAGAGCCACCAGAGCCCAAACGTAGCGCGTCAGCCACGGCGATGTGAACCACGTGCCAGCGCGTGGGAATAGGCAACCAAGGCAGCAGCGCCAGAATCCAGCGTGCAACATGCTAGCATAGGATGGTGGTGAGGACGTAGCCGGTGCTTCGGCGCCCACTTGGGCGAGCCAGTAGCGATGCCAAGCTGAGCAGTAGTGGTGAACGCGGTCAGCACGGGTTTGTCTAAAATAGGTGACGTGCATGGTTTTTAAAGCGGTTGCAAAACTCTACCCGAAGGTCCAAATGCCAAACTACTTCTTCAATGCTCTTGTGGGTACATAGAGCTATCGACCTAGGGCACAACATCGCACCACTCCTTAAGCCGGTCGCTCTACAAAGCTTGCCAAACATGACTTCGTCGACCCATTCTCAAACTTCATGAAATGACTTAAACTTCGAACGGCTTCGCGTCACCTCCCAATTCCTACCTACTTGATATACTAGCTAGCAACCCTCATCCTTGACCGCACACATTCCATCATCGACTACAAAGCGTGTACTACAAACTTTATTACAGTTCGCATAAATGTTCCACCGAATTTTTATCCGATAAAAATTCACTTAAAATACTAATGATGTAACGCGACATAAAATATAACATTTGTTTCATGTTTTCAATGAACATTTCCAAGTTATATACATCACTATATTACACACATCCATAGGCAAGTATGATGCCCATGCAGTGTTTTAGCAAAAATAGTATAATGTAACACCGAGGGTGTTATAGACCTCCACTGCTTGAATTAGATTAAGGTCAAGTTATCGGTTCTACCTAAGGGTGGCATCC
Organism: Miscanthus floridulus; assembly: GCF_019320115.1. Classification (NCBI taxonomy): domain Eukaryota; kingdom Viridiplantae; phylum Streptophyta; class Magnoliopsida; order Poales; family Poaceae; genus Miscanthus; species Miscanthus floridulus. Next base: position 169,962,727 of record NC_089587.1, on the reverse strand, counting down.
TTTGGGTAGATTCATTAAGTTACCAATCTTACTGATGTTCATATTGTCATTAGTTTCTTCAATATCAACCTACCCAATCGAGATCATCGGCCTCGCATCCTTTTAGTCCATCATTTATTTTATCACATTGCGATGGTTCTAACTTTAAACGATGGATTACGTTTTATCGGTTGCTCTACTTCGATCTTGATCATGCATAGTATGCAATCAACGCATGTCTAATCTTGAGAAGGTTTACTAGCTTGTTGAATCTGGTCTATAGCTCGCTATTATGGCTGTAATGATCCAATCGATCCCCACTAATAACACTTTAGATCGGAGTATGCTAGCTGGTAGATTTGCTTTTGACCAGGCATGACCTTGGCTATTTGTTTTGCCTGCATCAACTAAATAGTTGATCGCTCATACTTTAACGCTTATAGTATGTCTCTATGATTCTATTAAGCGTGAATAGATCTGTTTACTTTAAAGGTTTAATCTGGTATCTTTATTATGGTTGTCATTGATCCGATCAAACCCCACTGTTAAGGATAACGGGTTAGATCTGATGAGTTTATAGACCTATCCATGTTAAATGGTCAATAGTTTAGATATTGTAATACCTTTTCTACCTGAATTGGCCATTTTAGCCGATTCGCTTGTGCTTTCATAGATATGACACACTTTCATGAATCTGTTGAAGTATGGTTGGTTCTATGAATTTTTTGGTTCTAGACTATCATCATCATCATAGCTGCATTGATCCAGTCAAACCTCTCTATTGACAGTAATAGATTAGATCTAGACAGTTTGTAGATCTGTCTGTATCAAATAGTCGATTGTTTCCATGGCATATCCCTTTTCACCGAATTCATTAGCTCTACACCATGTATTGATCAAATCTAGCTTAGCCAATGATGTATCTTTGACGCATACATGTTAATAGCTTAAGGGAAAGGATCATTAAAACTAGGTGCATTGGATTCATTACTATAAAATCAATTATGACCCACGAACATCAGAGTCCTTAACCATCGATTTCTTCTCGTATTGGCTATTTAGTCGATTTTCCTGTCTGGCTACTCCCAAAGTGGCACACTTGGAACTATTTGGCCAAAACTAGCATGTTCCACCTTAAATTACTAATAAACTTTCTCTCCTTGTCAATTGTAGGTCAAATTGACTGGCATGCCCTTAGGAAATTTGTAGGATCAATTGCTCCTGTATTGAAGCCAAGTGGATCTTTAGCCTTGCCCCATCAAGCAGATCCTTCTGGCTTGCTGCGTGTTAGGCGCATCAACATGTTTTTGTGATGACACGCGTTTAGGCACGCCCAGTGGGACCCCACAATTCTTATGGCAAATCACAACAACAAGGACATCCTTATGGTGCCATATGAAGACCTACCTGATGAGGATAAAGATGTCATCAGTAAAGCTATAGAAGAATTTCATAACAAGTGTTTGTTATCCTACACCAAGACATGTGATAATAAAGTTGTTCAGAAATATCCACTACCAAGAGTTTTGATGCATGGGTAGTCAGATACAGATGAAGCTAATGATAGGTGTTTCTTCATAGATGCTGTAAACAAATCTATTCATGATGCCATATTGAACCATAATAAAGCTTTCTTGAACACATTCCACAATACCATGAAAGAGGTGTTTCATGGATATCCAATTGATCAGGTTGGACTGGATTATTACAACATTCCACATCCATCGACTCAAGGGACTAATGAAGCTGGTACTAGCCATCAAGAAGCAGCACTAACTAGTAATGATGATATCCAGGTAGTTTAGGGCTCATCTAAACAAGTTCAAGGTATCGCTACTAATCAAACATAAAATAATTCTGGATCGTCAGTGCAGTACGTGCAACAGTCAATGGGGCAAGTTCAGAATCAAATGGTTAATTTTGGCACATCAGGCCAAATACAGTCATTGGCTAAAAAAAATAGCGCAATCATTTCAAAGGATTCGTAGAGATACAGATCCCAACATCTACAACCAGAGACTTCAAGCAGCAAATTAGCAAAGGACCCAACAAATAGATAATCCACAGGGATATCATTATGGAGTAGATTATGATACCCTTCGTATGATTCCAAATCTAGTGTATTAGGGTACCCAAAATTTTAATCCACAGATGGGTCAACAATTGTAGAGAAATCCAGATTCGAATGCTGATGAGTTGTTGCTCAGAGTGACCGAGATGATGAAGAATCAGTTCTGTTAGAAGCCAAAAGGGCAGACCTTTTTCATACAAACGTCCATATCTAGAGTGGTATGATTTAGTCGCCCTTCCTAAAAATTATAGGATCTCAGAGTTTGCTAAGTTCACTGGCCAAGATAGCACAAGCACAATAGAACATGTCAATCGGTATCTTACACAGTTGGGCGAAGCATCCTTTGAAGAGGCTCATTGAGTTCATTTCTTCTCCTTGTGCCTATTAGGACTAGCCTTCACTTGGTTTTCATCGTTACCAGTTAATTCCATTTCCAATTAGACTGACCTATAAAAGAAGTTTCATACATATTTCGATACTAGGATAGGAGAAAAGAAAATCATACGAAGGGTGCCAAGTTTCTTCAGAGGTTCTGCGAGACTAAAAATTTGTGCTTCTAATTGAATCTAACTGATAATTAGCTAGCCGCTTTAGCTATTCAACGAATGTTGCCAACATGGAGGGAGAAACTGCTTGGGCAAGAGTTTGACAATTTAGGTCAGTTGGCTCAACGAGTAGTAGCACTCAATAGCCAATTCTAGAATATGCATAGAGATACCTGATTCTAGAAGAGTGCCGCAATTACTGAAGTCGATAATCCATATTCAGTCGATGAGGACGATGAAGAAGAAGAGATTTCTATGGATGAATGGAATTGGGGTAAGAAGACAGTAAAAGTGTCAAATCCTTGGTGAAAAGGAGTTGAAGAGAGCTATGGTTTTGACGTCACAAAATCGGACAAGCTCTTCAATTTGTTGCTCGAGAGGGGACATATCAAGTTGCTCACCAATCATGTTATGTTACCTCCTGATCAGTTGAAGAATAAGAAGTTCTGCAAATTTCATAACACTACTTCTCATTCTACTAACGAGTGCAGAATTTTCCGACAACATATATAGAGGGCTATTCAGTAAGAAAAGCTTAAATTTGAAACACCTCAAAAGATGAAAGTTGATGATAATGCTTTTCCAAGAGATCAAAATATGATCGATGTGAAGTTGCTCAAGAGAAAGACTAAAGTCCTAACATCAACCAGAGCAAAAAAAACTAGAACCATCGACCCAAAGATGCAAATATCGACTGATGAATACAGAGAGATTAAAAGGTGCTGCAACCAATAGAAGAGCCGATATGAATAAGGAGAGACATCAAGGAACGGGGCGATAAAGCCGTATGTCACATCTTGAATTTTGTTGAATAAATGGCAACAGCAGAAGGAAAAAGAATTATCAGCATTGGTTAGAAGAGAAAGAATACCAGCGTTAACAGGAGAAAGAGAGGTATGAAAGAAAGTATGTTGAATCACATTGGAATTGTCCTTTCTTCAGACATTGTTGGAATGAAGGTTTGAAATTGCCAACTAAAAATGATTGCCCAGAGTGTAGTGAGTAATATTGGGAGTTTAGGCAATCTCAAGCCAACCGCTGGTCTATCCAAGCTCAAGATGAGTATCATCATAATAATATGGATCGGCGCTTAAAAAATAGAAGTGTTCATAATTGGCTTGGGAAACGAGTTGTTGATCAAAACTAGGATGATTATGAAGAAGAAGGTAATAAGGAAGAGTATGTTTGGTAGGAAGGGCAATGGTATCCAGGAGGTTTGATAAGAAGCCAGAAAAGAAGGGTGCAACGCCTAAGAAATAGAGAGCTAGAGCAGGCTCAGGCATCTAGTATACCTCAAGTGTGGCGTGCTAAACAAATAGCTGATAGGGGTCAACCATCGGCTAATATTCAAATGACTTTTCTATTGTCGTCAGAATTCAGAGCTCCAGCAAATCAAAAAGTCTATTTAGATTTTGACAAATCAGAATATGAGGAGATAGTTGCCAAGTTGACAGTGATACAACAAGCTATATTTGATAGGCTAGTCAAGCATTGGCACTTAAAAGCTTTATATGTAAAAGGTTTTATTGATGGGAAGCCGATGAGCAAAGTCTTGGTAGATGGAGGTGCTTCTGTTAATCTTATGCCTTATACTACTTTTCCGTAACACCCTAAAATTTCATTTACAAATTAGTAATTAAATTTGAGCATTTATTTGATTTTGTATGCATTTAACCTTGGCCAAATAATAAATTTTGGGTTAATTAAAATTAACTATAAGGTTTAAAAACATGTTTGTTGCATTCATGCCAAAGCATATTGTTTTTGGTTGAGTTAGGGCTAGGTTGTTTGAAGTTGAATTCAAATTTCATTTGAATTTGGCTTGGATTTGAAAACTAGAAATGGAAAAGGATTTATTTTTGAAAAATTCTTTTCTTCCTCTTTTGTAGCCCAACTCCAGATTCGGCCTAGTTTTCTTTTTCTTTTCCCTTATCATGCCTGGCCTGCTGGTGGTCTAGCCCCGCGCGCCCTCCTTTCCCTCCTTCCTGCATGCGGCCCGAACTGGACCAGCCTACTCATGGCCTGCTCCAATGCCTACGCGCGTGCGCATGCAGCTCACCCCATGGCCTAACTTGGCGCTCGGCCTAGCTTCAGCCTTCACCATAGTGCCCATGCCCAGACATCGCTTCCTCTCTCACTCACTACACGCGAGACCTACCTATTAGACATGCCTCCTTCCTTTCCTTCCCCACCTCACTGGTGATGGCGTGCTTGCCATTAGAGGCAGCCGCACCTGTCGGGCCACCGGGCCAGGATTGGAAGGTGTACAAGTTCACCCTTATCACGCTCCCTTCCATCTGTTGCATGCCACCCACCTACAAAATCCCGAGCCAAACCCCTCCGTCTCTCCTTTTCCCGTTCGCCGTTCAAGCTCTCACCATGGCCCTACAATCCGCCGTTCCAACGCCCCAATCGATGACGCCGATGCGCCTCGGAGATCCGTCGTGACTCGCTACAGCCATAGGTACCCTCACTTCTTGGTTTTGGCTACGGATTGCTCAGATTCACCCTCACTTGCACCCTTGTTCTCTCTCTAGTTTGCCGTCGCCGTTGACCCATCCCTTTGGAGCTCTCCCGGACACCGCGACCACCTCCGTCTGATTCATGGTGAGCTGCTCCACCTTCTCATGCCCCTATTTCTTTGAATGATGCCCTAGAGCACCGTATCGGTGAGCTCTAGTCACACCAGCGATGGCGCTGCTGTTAGGACCATCAGCTCGATGTGTTCCCCACCCTAGGTTTGCACTCCATTGAGTTTGTGAGATCTTGTACTTCATGTTCGTGTATTTGGCTTGATTTGGGGAGGTCCGTAACACCATACTGGTGTTCATCGTGGCGCTCAGCTCGCGGGCGGCCATGGCGGGCTCATCGGAGACATAGTGCAGTGGTGGGGGAATCTCCCGTTTATTCCTTGCCATCCATTCTTTGATCAACGGCCAACATCAGATACCGGTTCAGAATGTGTAACTGATCCACCGTCGGCTGTGGACTCGGCCCACAACGCCATGTCAGCATGTGCCCATGCACACATGGTGCACCGCACCACTCACACACGTGCCCACCCAGTCAACAGCCATGTGGTCAACCCACTGTCAGCTAGGTTCTTTTGCATTTAGCCCCTTGGTTTCCAGTGAATCAACCCGCGGTCCAGTTCAGTTCAAAAGAGTTACTTTCTAGTCCTATTTTTATTTGTTTTAGACCCTATAGTTTTTGGTAACAGTGCGCGCCATCCAAAAATCATTTAAATTCAGATTTTATTAGTTTAAATTCAAATTTGAGTTTAGTTTATTTATAGAAATGCCATTGAAACTTGTTTTATGCATAATTTTTGTGTTTTAAGTCCGATTTGAGTGATTCTTTCGCTCACATGTTTGTAGCAGTACGTAGATTAGTTTTATAAGCTTTTCAATATATGTTTTTACTGTTTGGTGTACTATTCTAATAGAAGTCTATTATATGCATGTAATGATTAGATTGGATGCTTGATTGGTGAATTGGAACACGTTTAGAGGATGATCAGTTCGAGGTGACTGAGGATCAACAGGAAGATCAGCAATACCAAGAGGATAACTTTGAGGAAGGCAAGTGTAGCAAAGGCCCCTTGTACCTATGAACTGTACAATTCATATTCATGCATGTGTCTAAATTTGAATTACCTTTAAGGACTTTACCTAGATTGTTACTTGTGCCACATCCTTGTTATCTATAGTTTGGATGCATTTTGGATACATGCTGCAGTGCTCAACATAAATAATTGTTAAACATGACTAAAGGCAATATGCAATGTGATAAAATGAAGCTTTTTAGCAATAATTAGGGGGCTAGAGTACGGGGTTGAGTGCTCTAGTTCCTCTCCATAAGGACTTAATCCTGAAGTGGCCACTCAGGAGGTTCCGTACAACCTCGAGTGTCATATGGCTCTGACTTTAACCTGTTAAGTAGATTGTACTAGCTTGTCTGTAGCTTTTCATAAGGGTAAGAGGGGGCACTACTTGGTATGTTTCCTTTGCTGCTAGGGTGTGTGTACCATGCCATGACCACGCATGCTACTCCTAGAGGAGGGCCACATATGGCTAGACGGCTAAAACCTTAGCAGTTATGACTTGTTAGTGCGACTAGCGAAGGGTTACATAGTGAAACCCTACCACACTTCCTAGGAAGAGGTGTTGTGGGCTTTGCAAACCCTGGCATTGGGAATCATGGCTCAGAGGGTAAAGTTGTACAATTTCTACAAAAATATCTAACTGTTAGAATAGCCGTGCTCATGGATATGAGCGATCTAGATCCTTCATGATTAGTGGTTACTATGGATGGTTGGGAATTGATATAATCTCAATTATACATTAATATCACTTGGGATTTGGGATTATTAACTAAAGTAGTGATTCAGGATGCTAAAACTTGAATAACTAAAATTGTGAACCGTAGTCAACTGTGTCTAGCCTTTGAGCCTCATAGATCCCTTTGATATACTTGCTAAGCATGGTGAGCTTACACTTGCTTTACATTCAATGAAAATCTCGGATGGGTAATAGATAACATGTATGAAGAGTTTCCAGAGGATGTCAAGGACTACTAGGATGATGTTCACCAGTTGGAGTCCCTATGGCAGTTCGAGCTAGTTATTTCGCTTGTGTAATAATGTTGCCAACAAGCAAGACTATGTGATAACATTATGATGAGATATGTGATGTAATAAAGTACTTTACTTTGATATTATTACAATTTGATGGTATATGCGTGTTTGGACATCCTGGGCGCACATATATGAGTACTTGATTTTGCTATGCAAAATTGGGTGCTACATTTTTGCAAGCTTGGCAAGGGACCAGGAGATTTGATTGAGACCGACATGATGCTTAAGAATTTTGGGGGTAATGCATCCAAGACCAGGGGGCAATAAACATTGAATTGACAATCGGAAGTAAGACTTTGCTCACCACATTCTTCGTCATTGATGGAAAAGGTTCATATAGTTTACTCCTTGGTCGTGATTGGATTCATGCAAATTATTGTGTACCATAGAGTATGCATCAATGCCTAATTTAGTGGCATGGAGATGATGTTGAGCTAGATCATGCTGATGATTCTGTGAGTATAGCAACAACTGATCCAATATATTGGAAACTAGAAGATTTTGAGTGTTTTTCTAGCAAGCTATGGGAAGGAGGCTTCATAAAGATCAATGATGGAAGCCAACAGCTGATCCAAGCAGTCAGCTCTGAGAGTTTGTTTTAATGGATAATCTAATAGATGGTACAGATGGTAAACTAGGACATGGCTTTATGTTGGCCGTTGAATTAGAAGAGATAGATATTGGTTCTAGAGATAGGCCTAGGCCGATGTATGTAAGTGCTAAGTTGAATCCTAAGTATAAGCAAGAGTTGGTGGATTTATTGAAGGAATTTAGAGACTATTTTGCTTGGGAATACTATGAGATGGCTGGTCTAGATCGATCAATTATTGAACATCAGTTGCCAATCAAACTTGGATATTGGCCGTTTAAACAAGCTCTGAGGAGATTTAACACAAATATTCTTAATGATATCAAAAAGGAGACTGAAAGATTACTAGAAGCAAAATTTATCCGACCATGCCGATATGTAGAGTGGATATTGAATGTTGTTCCTGTGTATAAGAAAAATGGAAAGTTAAGAGTTTGCATCGATTTTAGAGATTTGAACAAGGCTACACCCATGAATGGTTATCCGATGTCGATAGCTGATATGTTGGTAGATGTAGTAGCCAGGCACAAGGTTATTAGTTTTATAGATGGCAATGCAGGATACAATCAAATTTTTATGGCTACGGATGACATAGCAAAGATAGCTTTTAGGTGCCCTAGCGCAATCGGTTCATTTGAATGGGTTATGATGACCTTTGCATTGAAGAATGCCGGTGCAACTTATCAGAGGGCGATGAATTATATTTTTCATAAGTTGATCGCAGGGTTGTTGAAATCTACATTGATGATGTGATAGTAAAATCTAAAGGGTATAAGGAACATCTAGCTGATTTGTGGGACACTTTGGAGTGCAAAAGAAAACATGGTTTAAAGATGAATCCCAATAAGTGTGCCTTTGGAGTATTAGCTGGATAATTTTTGGGTTTATGGTCCATGAGAGAGGAATTGAAATTGGTCAAAAAAGTATAAAAGCAATTGATGAGGCAGTGCCCCCGACAACTAAAACAGAATTACAATCTTTGCTTGGTAAGATTAATTTTATCAAGAGGTTTATTTCAAATTTGTCAAAAAAGGTTATGTTGTTTTCTCCCTTGTTGAAGTTGAAAATGATCAAGAATTTAAATGGGGTGATGTACAACAAAAGGCGTTTGAGGAGATAAAAGAATATATGAAATGTCCACCCGTGCTGGTCCCTCCTCAGCAAGGTAAGCCTTTTAAGTTGTACGTGTCGGCCAATGACCAAATGATTGGATCTACCTTAATGCAAGAGTTTGAAGGAAAAGAACAAGTTGTTTTCTAACGAAGTAGAAGGCTTTTGGATCTAGAAACAAGATATTCTCCTATTGAAAAGTTATGCTTGTGCTTATATTTCTCTTGCACTAAGTTGCGACATTACTTGTTATTGGCTAAGTGTACAGTTGTTTCTAAGGCTGATGTGATCAAACACATGCTATCAATGCTAATATTAAATGGGAGAATGGGGAAGTGGATTCTTGCTTTGTCAGAATTTGACTTAAGGCACGAATCGGCTAAAGCAGTCAAAGGGTAAGTAATGGCCGATTTTGTCACTCAGCATCATAAACCGAGTATTGGCTATGTAGAGTTGATACCTTGGACGTTATTCTTTGATGGATCATCATGCAAGCAAGGTGGTGGCATTGGTATTGTTATTGTTTCACCTCGGGGGGCAAGTTTTGAGTTTGCTTTTCCAACTAAACCAATGACTACCAACAATCAAGCAGAATATGAAGCTATTCTTAAGGGACTTCAACTTCTTCATGAAGTAAAGGCCAAGTCAATTGAAGTATTTGGAGATTCATGGTTAATTATTAATCAATTGATTGGCCTATATGAATGTAAAGATGATATTCTGAGGGGATACTATGATGAATGCTAGAGGTTACTCAAGGAGTTTCCTCATATTTCTCTTCAGCATATTCTGAGAGCACAAAATCAAGAGGCTAATCGGTTAGCTCAGAGTGCATCAGGTTATCGAGTGTTTCAAGAGATCTTAAGCATTGAAACCTTGACTAATGATTGGAGAGTTGAAATAGCCGATTACCTTAAGAATCCATCATAGAAGGTTACCAGGAAACAAAGGTATAAATCAACTAAGTATGTTTTGTTAGACGGTTAGCTATATTACAAGACAGTCGATGGGGTGTTGCTTAAATGCTTAAATCAAGAAGAACCTAAAGTGTTGATGGGTGAAGTACATGAAGGGATATGTAGAGCTCATCAATCAATTTATAAGATGAAATGGATTATTCATAGGATTGGATATTTCTGGCCAACAATACTAAAAGATTATTTTGAATATTATAAGGGATGTCAGGATTGTCAACATTTTGGTAATATTTAGAAATCATCCGCATCGGCTATGAATCCAATAATCAAACCATGGACATTTCGAGGTTGGAGAATTGATTTAATTGGCCAAATTTTTCTGCCTTTAAATAAAGGACATAAGTTTATATTGGTAGCAATAGATTACTTCACTAAGTGGGTTGAGGCAATTCCTTTGAAGATGGTAACCACAAAGAACATGGTTGATTTTGTCAAGGAGCATATTGTGTATCATTTCAGGATTCCTCAAACTATCACTACTGATCAGGGGACAATGTTCACATCAGAAGAGTTTAGAGATTTTGCTGCCAGTATGGGAATTAAGTTATTAAATTCTTCTCCTTACTATGCTCAGGCTAATGGCCAGGAAGAGGCATCCAATCAAATTGTGATTAAGCTGATTAAGAAAAAGATCAAAGAGCAGCCAATGAAGTGGTATTCAATGCTTAATGAGTCATTATGGGCATATAGGATGGCCTGTCATGGATCGATTAAAGCGTCACCTTATGAACTTGTGTATGGTCGCAATGTAGTCCTTCCTTGGGAGATTCAAATTGGATCAAGGCGTGTCACATTGCAAAATGATTTATTAGCCAAAGTTTATAAGAATCTTATGATAGATGACTTAGAAGACTTAAGCTACCATTGGCTGCGTGCTCTTGAGAATATCAAAGCCAAGAAGCTAAGGTTGTGAACTATTACAATAGGAAGTTCAAGAGCAACCAATTTTCTAAAGGAGACTTGGTCTAGAAGGTGAAATTGCCGATCGGGTCAAGAGATAGCAAGTTCGTCAAATGGTCACCCAACTGGGAAGGACCTTATCGGATTAAACGTTGTGCGCTTGGCAATGCTTATATTTTGGAAACACTAGGAGGAGAAGAGGAATTTGATAGAGCAATCAATGGAAAGTATCTAAAGAAATATTATCCTAGCATTTAGACTAATACTTGCCAGCCAGTCTCTTTAGTCATCGGCTCCAATAGTCGGTACCAAAAGGGTATCGCCTCTAGTTCAAAAATAGACCCTAAAGGGTAAAAGCCGATACGATATGTATCGCCTATAGAGCTTACCATGAGAGTAGTTTTTAGATTTAATTGAGTCAGATCGAATCACAAATCGAAATCGGCTAATCCAAAATGGCTATTCTACTAAGCCTCGAGGAGACACGCAACAAGCTAGATAACTACTCTCCTTACAAACTAGTATATGGGTATGCAACCGTTCTTCCTTGGAAAAATCAGAATTTCATTGTGGCATATTAAGAGTTGAAAGAACTTAACAGCCGATGATTACAAGGGTTTGATTATGATCGGCTTCTTATATTTGCAAAAACATGAGTACATGGCAAAAGAGGAGTCACTTAAAACAAAGAGATTGTTTGCTAGCTTCTCCTATTACAAACTAAAGGCCGGGGAACACTTTGTTCAATTTGTCTTTGGCCTAGGAAGCGAGGGCTACAGAGTTGGCGGTTTTGAAGAAGTCCTTGACCAAGCGCTCATGGTCCTCAGGGTGTTCAGTGGCTGGGAAACCATGGGGAAGAAGTCAAAGCTTGTGGCCAGAGCAAGCTTACAAAGCAGCCAATGCCATGGCAGCACCATGATAAACACCATGAAGGGCAACTTCTCTTACGTGGTTTGGGACGTTGTATAGGCGAACCATCAGCACGGCACCCATGGTGTTGATGAATGCGGCCACATACTCTATAGCTGATCGAAGGTTTTCCAACTGGGCTGATAGGGCTGGAAAGATTCTAGGAAGGGATAATCAAGATCTTGAAGATAGCACCAAAAGAAACAGAGAATTGTGGTGGATATCTCACCCATAATTCAGGCCTTGGCCTCGGCCTCGGTCTCAACCAGTCTCACTTAAGTGGAGTTGGCCCCATGTTCTGAGATGATGAGAGCATCCTACAGCACATTTAGATGAAAGTCCATCTGCCCAAGATCTTGGGTTGCATTCTCCTAGTGACAAAGATGCTGGTATGGTGGCATAGATTCATCAAGGGACTCTTTGGTAGGCCTCTTGTCGTTCTCCATGTCTTCGAGACTATTAGAAAGGAAAACGCACCGAAGGCACAGAAGGTTTGGGACGAAGCAGGTTATTTTTTGATCCACAACCATGGCCTGTATATATAGCCCAAGAGATGAGAAGATAGACTTTCTCAGGGGTATGGAATTGAAGCCAGTTATGGAAAAGGAACAACACTCTAGAAATTCAAGGAACAGTTCATGGAAGCATAATGGATTCAGACTTATTGCTTCCCATAAATTATAGATACCGCAGGATTGATACAAAAGTTTACATTAACCAACGATCAGCCCACTAAGACTTCCTTCAATTGAAGGGAGTCTAGATCCCCACAAGGCCAAAGGTCATCATGGACCGAGTCATATTGGCCCGCTGATAGTAGTAGTATCAGAGGATAGAAAAGGCCGCCTGCTAAAAAGATGCCCATATATCCAACCGATTTCATGGCATGATCACTTAATAGAGTGACCAAGGGCAAGGTGTCCACACATTTGAACCCTTGCAAACACTAGAATAGCTCTGTGATCATGGTGAGAAAACTCTAGTGATATCACAAGAATTCTTCTAACCGTAGTAGCTGATCCTCTTGCTTGACAAGGCGTGGAAATGAGAGACACAATCGCCCTATGCACAAGAATTCTTCTAACCACTCAAGACCATCATAGTAAGGAATTAGACCATGGAGGGTCTAGCAGAGCCAAGGGCACTCGAGGAAGTAAGTAGAAGGGAAACATAACTGAGTCGATTGGGTTGCTCTTGCCAGGGTCGGATAAGTATTTATAGTCGGTTTGAAAGATTGAATCCAAGCGCCTGTGAAGCAATAGTGCTCTCGTGAAGCTTTAAAGTATGGGGTCATAAGGAGGCAAGGACAATTAGTGAAGGTGATAGATAGTAGGCCCTCGGTCAAGGTTCTCTAGCCATGTCCATGGACCCATCAAGGGTATAGGCATGGTAATTTTGGAATAAAATTACTTTTATCCCAAAATTGGGGGCATGTGTTTATACCAAAAATTGGGAAAGAAGAACGTGGGAACTTAGAGCTCCTAAGATTGTATCATCAAGGAATCGATCAGATGTGAATTGATATCAGCTGGCTTTGATGCAGTGTCAAAATTGGCTATTTTATGGATGACGTCAGTAGACGACATCAACGAACTACATACGGATGACATCAGGGAGAAAAAATATTGGACTGTACAAAAGGGAAAAAGGATTGGAGTCCAAGTTATCTTAAGTTAGAAATGTTTTCTTTTATTCCAAAGATTGTAATAAGTTGTACTTGAGTAGGATTCATGTTTAGGTTTTGGGTATAAATATTGGACCCCGGCTATTGTAAGGACATCTAATCAATCAATACCAATTATTTTTTCAGCTTCACGCCAACCATTAGGAGTAGGAGTATTGTAGATCTTGTTGAGTTCTTCAACAAGCAGGGCTACATCGATCTGGTCAACCTCCGACTTATCTATAAGTACTGTCATGGCTTATACTTCTGTTTGTAAGGCTGCATCAGTCCGGCCAACCTCTTGTGAGCTCTAGTATAAGCTAGTTATCGATCCTTATGTAGTTCTAGTATGGTTGCATCAGTTAAGTTAGACCTCCACTGCTCAAATTAGATTAAGGTCAAGTTATCAGCTCTACCTAAGGGTGGCATCCTTCGGCTAGATTCATTAAGTTATCGATCTTGCTGATGTTCTTATTGTCATTAGTTTCAGCAATATCAACCTGCCCAATCGAGATCAATCTAGATCGGCCTCACATCCTTTTAGTCCATCGTTTATTTTGTCACATTGCGATGGTTCTTACTTTAAATGACATATTATGTTTTATCAGCTGCTCTACTTCGATCTTGATCATGCATAGTACGTGGTCAAGGCATGTCTGATCTTGAGAAGGTTTACTAGCTAGTTGAATATGGTCTATAGCTCGCTATTATGGCTATAATGATTCGATCGATCCCCACTGATAGCACTTTAGATCGGAGTATGCTAGCTGGTAGATTTGCTTTTGACTAGGCATGACCTTGGCTATTTGCTATGCATGCATCGGCTAAATAGCTGACCGCTCATACTTTAATGCTTATAGTGTGTCTCCATGATTCTGTTAAACATGAATAGATCTGTTTACTTTAAAGGTTTAATCTGGTATCTTTATTATGGTTACCATCGATCTAGTCAAACCCCACTGTTAAGGATAATGGGTTAGATCTAATGACTTTATAGACCTGTCCATATTAAATAGTCGATTGTTCACATGTTGTAATCCCTTTTCTACCTAAATTAGCTATCTTAGCCGATTTGTCTATGCTTTCACATATATGACATGCTTTCATGAATCTATTGAAGTATGGTCGGTTCTATGGATTTTCTGGTTCTAAACTATCATCATCATCATAGCTGCATCAATCCGGTCGAACCTCAATATTGACGGTAATAGATTAGATCTAGACAATTCATAGATCTATCTATATCAAACAGTTGATTATTTGTGTGGCATATCCCTTTTCACCGAATTCATTGGCTCTACACCATGTATCGATCGAATCTAGCTTAGTCAGTGATGTATCTTTGACACATACTTGTTAATAGCTTAAGGGAAAGGATCATTAAAACTGGGTGCATTGGATTTGTTACTATAAAATTAATTATGACCCATGAACATCACAGTCCTTAACAGTCAATTTCTTCTCGTATCGGCTATTTAGTTGATTTTCCAGTCTGGCTGCTCCTGAGGCAGCACACTTGGAACTGTCTAGGCAAAACTAACATATTTCACCTTAAATTACTGATAAACTTTCTCTCCTTGTCAATTGTAGGTCAAATTGACTCGCACGCCCTCAGGAAATTCGTAGGATCTATTGCTCCTACGATGAAGCCAAGCGGATCTCCAGTGTTGCTCCATCAAACAGATCCTTTAGGCTTGTGCATGTTAGGTGCATCGACACATTTTTGTGCCGATAGGTAGGCCGACGGTATGTCCTGCCTCCGTCAGTTCCTAGGGGCATCATCAAAATAGCCTACCTCCACCGGCTCCCTAGATGTACCCTCCCCTCCATGGAATAGGAAGGGTCCCAACACTGCAAGGACAAACCGATGTCTATCAGTGCATCCTCGTTCTCCAGGTTGTCCCACTCAATATCATTGGCTACCATTTCTTCTTCATCCATTACCTCGTTGTCGTCACCATCGTCATCATCATCATCATCGTCAGTGTCCTCACCTTGTTCCCATGCCTATAGCTTTGGTTGCTTCTTCCTCTTTTTGTCCTCCTTCACCTTCCTCAGTCGCTCGCCCTCGGCATGATTTGCCACCCTCATGGCTGAATCCCTCGGCAGCGGCACCAAGTGATCCATGAGGATGAGGTCCCTTGGCTAGTCCCACCCCTCTCAAAGTTAGTCTCATGGGGTCAGGAAATCAATTGAAGAGAAGGCAAGAGATAGGGAAACTTTCGAAGACAACGTAGCCTAGCTTTGGCCGCATCAAAGGATGCCCTGACATTGAGTAGATGAAGTCGAGGGTGGCACCCATGTCATCCCACAAAGGCTCCATAGCCTCCTTGATGCGTTGCGTGATCTCGAAGTTGGGGAGTGTTCCCTCGGTGAGCATCGTTCTGTCGAACGATGCCTCGAGCGCCATCATGTATAGCGGGAGCACGCGCGTCATCAATGGCACCACCCTCCTCGTGTGATAAGCCCCGATGATGTGTAACACCCTAAAATTTGCCTCTTTTGAAATACAGTTAAAATGATTTAAGTTGTAATTTTTGTGCACATGAAATATAGAGAAATAAAAAATTTTATTTAATCAAAATTCATCATAAGGTAGCAACATGTTTGAGCATCCATGCCATTGCATTTGATTTATTCAATTGAGTGGATTTGAGTGAAAATTCAAATTGGTCAAAATTGCTTTTGCAAATGAAATTAAAAATGGCTTTGAAATAAAAGAAAAGGAATTAGAAAATGAAAGAACTTAAAAGTTATTTTCAGAAAACTTACCCAAAATTGGTTCATTTATGTTTGAATTAAAAAGTGTATTTTAAATCATATTTATACTTAAAATCGGTTCATATTTGAAATTGTTTTGAATTAAGAAAAGAAAAAAAATTGGAAATAGAAAAGGATTTTGAAAAAACTCTCTTTCTTCATTTTTAGCCTAGCCCTAGATTCAGCCCAGCCCTTCACTCCCTTCCCCTTCTCGGCTATGGCCTGCTGGTGGCCTAGCAGCCTCCTCTTTCTTCCTCCCCTTGGCCTACTCTGTGCGGCCTGCTCATGGCCCACACACGCCGTTGCCCCGCGCGCCTCCCCTATCTTCCCTCCTAATGGAGACGGGGATCCTGATCTTCCATCAAGTAGAGGTTAGTATCGTTGTGGCGAAGAATGACACACCGATCCGGCTTTAGATCGAAAGATCAAACCCGGCAATCTTAGCACCATAGCTCCTCTAGTTATCAACCAAGTCATGAACTAGGTTGACCTCGCCAAGAAGGCTAATCCCTGCCTGCGCAATGAAGAACACAAGCAAGAACATGAAAGAATGCAACCAAATTGTAGATGAATGATTATCTCACAAAGTTGGGGTCTCACAAACCGATGAACGGCGAAACTGTTCTTGATAGAATAATCTAAGCAAAACCCAAACCCTAATGGAGGGGTGACAGCTGTTTATGAAGACTCTAGGGTCATGCAAGACCCCTAGACATGCCCCTAATGGGCCCAGACTCAATACATGGTCCAATGGACCAAAAGACGGTGTCGCAGCATGCTGGCAGATACTGGACTCTGACTTGTTTCGATGATTCCAATTGATTCTGAATAGCTTTTTGATGTGAAACCACTTGGATTGGCTTCCTTATCCAATTAGCTTTCCATCCATATGTGGATCATTGAAAACGGAGTCTGGATGCGTCCTGGGTGACTAGTTTAAGGCAGACTGGTCCTGGATTCCGCGGCAGACTCAAACTTGAGTTGCTTTGGGCCTCCACCTTGGGGACTTGAACCGAATTAGCCTCGGGCCTCCTTCTGGACTTGGACACCCTTGCTGGCCTCCTTCCCCTCCATCCCATGCACCAAACATGGTCATATGCATGGGTGTCATGTCCTCATCATCCTCCCCTTCTTGATGAAAAGCCGTCCTCGGCGTCGATTGTGCTTGAAACTGATCCTGCACAACATAAAGGAGAACGGGGTTGCGAGTACAAAGAAAATTGAAATAATTGTGAGAAGGAACGTGACCATGTTTCCAAGTTTCTAGCATGTCATCTTGCATAAAAATTTCAGCAAGCATGTAGACTCCATGATCTGAATACACATGATGTATGTCAACGCTATCCTGCAAAAGATTAGAACTAACCAAAGACAATGCAGGAATAGATGGTCGAGCAGACATAGGTAGCAACCAACAATGCTCCCCTTCTTAGAAGTGAACTTGTTTCTTTAAGAAACATGAGAAAATGTTTGTATTATTATGGCTGCCCTCTAAACAATAATAATCTTGTACAACAAAAGGAGAATTCATATTATTACGAATGTATACTCGATGTATCATATATTGTCCCTTGTTGTTATATAATCCAATAACATGATATGTGTGTTTAGAAAACCAAGGCAAATCAGCATATTTAAAAAGGCTCTCTTCCAAACAATCTAGGTTACACAAAACATCAAATTCAATATAACCCAAAGTATGTAAAGAAGACAACAATTTGAACTCATCAATTTTAGTAGCAATATAAATAACATGTTTATTTTCAGCACAAGTCACTGGTTCCAAAATATGTAAAACTGAAGCATCTTCAACCAATTCATCTTTGTCACAAGGAACATCAAGCAAATTTTCATGGGACAAAGATAAATCAAGAGAGGGTTCCACTAACAATTGCTCTATGATAGCATGGTTTGTGGAAAAATTTAGTATATTAAGACAATTTTCACCTTCCGTGAGTGTAGGACCATGGGCATTATTTGTGTTCTCAGCAGGAGTAATAGGTGCATTGTGAAGTGATGGTTCTGAATTTGCATATGAGGTTGTGAGCTCCTCATTTTCTTCCACGTCATCCTCTCGCTTATGTACATTATTCTATAGAAGGTTAGTCATAGCAAGAGGAATAACAATAGACTCTTCCTCTAAATGGTGCACCTCAGCATATGAAGTCAAAATAGGAGGTGGATTAACAAAGGTTTCTCACAAAAGAAGTTTCATATCATTTCAAGTTTGAGGTTTATCAGAAGGATCTAAAGACTCCCACCAAGATAAAGCAGAATGTCGCAAAACACTAGCTATATTTTTTACCTTCCTCCTTGGACACATAAAGCGAGTAGCAAATATGTTATCAATGGCAATTTCCCACTCCATGTACTCATCAGCGCCTATACCATCATAAGTCGGTGGATATGAACAACCTATCATTGTAAACACAAAAACAAGGAACAAACGGTGAAAGTTATCCCTACCAAATGACTACATGGTTGCAGTGGTGTCACTTTTCATAGCAAGTGGAAATGTCTTACCAAGCACTTACAAAGTTCTTACCAACGCAAGCAGTGGTGGTAAAATCGGTGGCTGGTTCGTGATACCTGTGAGGCAGTGGAACCGAGATTGCAAAGCCCTTTTTCTGTATTGATCTGAAGAATTTGTGGAGCTTGGAAGGCAAACAAAGAGTAATATGTATATCTGGCACACAAGTCAGTAACATAAAGTAATGCTGAATTATAGTCCAAAGTACTTGTTCTCGTTACTGGTCTAAAATGCTCCAAGTACCAGGTGTGTAACAAACAAGCAAGTATGGTGGATAGCAAGGTGACAGATGTGTGAAAAACAAGTATAGTGGATGGAAATAGCACCACAAACAAGGAACCAGATAGCAGACGCAAACATAGCTCACTTTAGTCTTCTCTATGTGCTCCTCTAGATATTGTTCCTCTTTTGCCCCTCTCTTTTTTTCTATTTTTTGGGCTATCGTTGTTTTTTGGGAAATTTAGACTTTTTTATTTTATTTTTTTGATATTTTTCCTTTACTTAGAAGCACAAAAGAAGTAACCACAGAAAATATGAGCTGATACAAGTGAAAGACGTGGCCTGTGGAATTTTCAGAAAACTTGCTCAAAATCGACAAAAACCTTGTGACCACGAAAAGGTGATCTTGTGACCACTTTTTGACCAATCTAATATTTTCGAACCCCAACAAAGCAGGGGATGGACGGATTCAAAAAAAATTTTCTGATCGATTTTGATATATGGAACATTGAAATCGGAGTCCGTATGCGAAAACTAGACCAGTTTTAAGAATTGGCTCCGAATTAGAGGACAAAATGGGAACAATGTGCGCAAAATTGGTCACAACAGCAAAGATTTAATAGAAACGATGGGGGAAAATACACGAACTGGACTCTAACATGACCTAACCAGCAACAAGACCTCAACCCGGACACAAACTCAACACGACGGACTCTGAAACTGAAATATGCAAAGGCTATGGCGTGGAAGGTTCTAGGACAGGAAAAATGAGTATGGCACTGGACTATGGGACGAATGCGAAACACTCAAACTAGGGAATAAATGTGAACTTGACAGTATACCTTAGCTCTGATTACCACTTGTTGGAGGCGGGGATCCCGATCTTCTGTCAGGTAGAGGTAACTATCGTTGTGGTGGAGAATGACACACCGATCTGGCTTTAGATCGAAAGATCGAACCCTACAATCTTAGCACCATAGCTCCTCTAGTTATCAACCAAGTCACGAACTAGGTTGACCTTGCCAAGAAGGCTAATCCCTGCCTATGCAATGAAGAACACAAGCAAGAACAAGAAAGAACGCAACCAAATTGCAAATGAATGATTATCTCACGAAGTTGGGGTCTCACAAACCGATGAACGGCGAAACTGTTCTTAACAGAATAATCTAAGCAAAACCCAAACCCTAATGGAGGGGCGGCGGCTGTTTATGAAGACTCTAGGGTCATGCAAGACCCCTGGATGTGCCCCTAATGGGCCCAAACTCAATACATGGTCCAACGGACCAAAAGACGGTGTCGCAGCACCCTGGCAGATACTGGATGCTGACTCGTTTTGACGATTCCCATTGATTCCGAATAGCTTTTGATGTGAAACCACTTGTATTGGCTTCCTTATCAAATTAGCTTTCCATCCATATGTGGATTATCAAAAACAGAGTCCGGATGTGTCCTAGGTGACCAGTTTAAGGCAGACTGGTCCTAGATTCCAAGGCAGACTCGAACTTGAGTTGCTTTGGGCCTCCACCTCGGGGACTCAAACCGAATTAGCCTCGGGCCTCCTTCTTGACTTGGACACCCTTGCTGGCCTCCTTCCCCTCCATCCCATGCACCAAACATGGTCATATGTATGGGTGTCATGTCCTCCTCACCTCCTCCCGTGCTGGCCCATCCCGCATTAGCCTAGCTCCCCCATGGCCGCTTTGGCCCTTCACCGCAGCGCCTACAGCCGCATGCGCCCGTCCGCTCCCTCTCACTACCCTACAGGCCCCATGTGTTAGCGTTCCCTTTCCTTCCTTTTCCCCTGCTTCTTTCCTTTCTTCCTCACCGGCGATGGTGTGGCCAAACATGGCAAGCCGTCACCGCCTAGCATGCAGGGAAGGCGACCGAATCACCGCGCCCCCGCTCCCCTTCCTTCTACGCCGCACTCGTCCGGCCTATAAAACATGAGCCAGACCCCCTCCCTTTCTCCTTTCTCCATTCGCCACTCCAGTCGCCACTGCCACACGGCCATCCACCATTCCCGAGCTCAATCGCCGTCGCCGACGCCTCCTAGAGCTCCGTCGTACTCCCCCACGACCGTGGGTAACATCAATTCATTGTTTTGGTGAACCATCGCTTGAATTTCCCAAACCCACACCCTTTCTTCTCTCTCCAGTCATCGCCGCCGTCGACCCATGCCTTCGAAGCCCTCCTGGACCCCGCGACCACCGCCATTGGACTCACGGTGAGATTCTTCACCTCCCCGTGCCTCCATTTTGTTGAATGATGCCCTAGAATGCCATATCGACGAGCACCCAAGCCACCGGCCATGGCGCCACCGTGGACCATTGCCCCAACATGCTCCCCATCCCCGTTAGGTATCCCAGCAAGATCGCGAGGTCCTATAGATCATCTAGGTGTCCTCGGTTTGGTAGGGTGTGGCTAGAATCGCCGTACAGGCGTCCACCGCCGAGCTCGGCTCGCCGCCGGCCATGGCGGGCTCGCCGGAGGCATAGGGCAGTGGGGGGGGGGGGTGACCCCACGTTCATGTAGCATCGTTGGATTCACATGAACGACCACGATTAGATCGCACCGTTTTGGTGTGTAACCGGTCCATCATGAGCCATGGACTCGGTCCACAGCGTCGGTCAGCGTGCACCCACCACACGCATGGTGCACCGCGCCAACAGCGTGCTGCCACATGGCTGCCTAGTCAGCAACACGCAGTCAACACGTGGTCAGCCATGCCCGTTTTGCGTAATAACCCCTCTATTTTAGGTGAATCAACCCGCAATCCAAATCAGTTCAAAATAATTGTTTTTCAGCCCTGTTTTTATTCGTTTAGGACCCTATAGTTTCCAGAATTAGTGAGCACAGTCGAAAATCCTTGAAAATTCAGATTTTAATTGTTTTAATTCAAAAATGAGTTCAAGTTATTTACAGAAATGCCACTGAACCTTATTTCATGCGTAACTTTTGCATTTTAAGTCCGATTTGAACCGTTCGAATTGTGTTAGTACCGTATTTACATTTTCTACAAGTTTACAGTACTATTAGGCATGTTTTCAATATTTAAAATTCATGAGTAGATTTAATCTATTATTTAACTAAATGAATACTTGTTTAAATTATAACTTATTCATTTTGACTCCAAAATAGTCTCTTCAAGTTGCGTTGGTTTCATAATGACGAGATCTACGCAATAGTAATAGTGTTTACTGTTTTACTATTTTGGAAAATCATGGTTTAAATCATATCTTGATTAATGATTATGCAACTAGATTTCATAAATAAAATATGATTTGTTTTACTTTACGTTTATAATTCAACTCTAAAATTGACTTAATTCAATCTATATTATTTATAAAGTATCTTATATATATGAATTTATATAGTTAAAATAAAAGAACCCTATAGTTTTCTTTTCCACGTATAAAGAAAATCTCTCGGTAGTTGTACCTTTCAACTGTAACTCCGATTAGCGTGCCTCTCACGACTGTGTGTACGTAGCAATGCGTAGAATCGTATTTCAATCTCTTTTACTTATTTTTCTATGATTGGTGTACTATTCTGATATAGATGCAATTGTTTGCTATGCGTGTATGTGTATGGATGTTTGTGTGGTGTTCTACGATTATGTCCAGTCGGTGAGATACACGTGGTGATCCAGAAGAAGAAGAAGGACGTTGAAGATTAAAGCTTACCGAAGGATCGGTATTTAAGGCTAGTGTACCAAAGGCCCCTTGTTACCTATGAACTATTACCATTCATATTCATGCATGTGTCTAAGTTGAAATACCTTTAAGAACTTTACCTACATGATTACTTGTACTACATATCCT
Source organism: Miscanthus floridulus (assembly GCF_019320115.1). Lineage (NCBI taxonomy): Eukaryota > Viridiplantae > Streptophyta > Magnoliopsida > Poales > Poaceae > Miscanthus > Miscanthus floridulus. The sequence continues at coordinate 169,940,018 of NC_089587.1, read as the reverse complement.
TGATACCTAAGGTTTTGAGTAGGCATTTTGGATAGATGCTGCAGCGCTTAATATAAAATAATTATTAAACATGACTAAAGGCTATATGCACTGTGATAAAATGGAGCTTTTTAGCAACAGATAAGGGGCTAGAGTATGGGGTTGAGTACTCTAGTGCCTCTCCATAAGGACTTAATCCTGAAGCGGCAACCTAGGAATTTTCGTACAACCCCATGTGTCATATGGCTCTGACTTTAACCTATTAACTAGATTGTACTAGCTCGTCTGTAGCTCCAATAAGGGTAAGAGGGTATCTTTCCTTTTTTCTGCTAGGGTGTGTACCGAGCTACGATGCTCACGTGTGCCACTCCTTTGTAGCTATGACTTGTTAGTGCAACTAGCTAAGGGTTTCATAGTGAAACCCTACCACACTTCCTTGGAAGATGTGTAGTGGGCGTTGCAAACCCCGGCATTAGGAATCATGGCTCGGTGGGTAAAGATGTACAATTTCTATAGAAATATTTAACCTGTTATAACAGTCATGCTCATGGATACAAGCGGTCTAGATCCTTCAAGATTAGTGGTTACTATGGATGGTGGATGGTTGGGAATTGAGATAAGCTTGACTATACTTTAACATCACTTGGGAATTGGGATTGTTCACTAAAGTAGTGATACAGGATGCTAATACTTGATCAACTAAAATTGTGAACCGCAGCCAAATAGTGTCAAGCCTTTTTGAGCCTCATAGATCCCTTTGATATACTTGCGAAGCATGGTGAGCTTACACTTGCTTTGCATCCAATGAAAATCCTGGATGGGTACCAGATTGCTGGTTTGGAGGAGTTAGGCTTGTGGTCAACCAATCAGTCGTCCTTATGGATTTGGAGTCTTTGCCTGAAGATCAGAGTTGACTTCCCGCTGTCTATACTCTAAGGTTATATTTCTTTTACTAATACATTATGTAATAAGTATTGTCTCTTGATATTACCCTTATTTATGGCTATATGTGAGATTTGACTTCCTGGGCTCACATATAGTGTGTATCTAGTTTTGTCTTTAAAACTGGGTGTTACAAAGTGGTATCAGAGCAATGCTAACTGTAGGACACAAGCCTAGATAGAACTAGACGTTTTAGCATGCTTTTATCTTGCTTAGTTCTTGTTTTTTCTCCAACCTTGTTATTTGCTAAAATTTATGCTCACTTCAGCCTCTGTCTGTTATGAAAACTTTGTCTCTATTCTCAATCCTCTTTCTTCATTGATATAGATGGGTCATAATGAGACCACCAGCATCAGAGATCAGGAGGACCAAGCTATGTTGTCCTTGATTGCATTCGACAAGGAGAAGCTTGTAGCTATGCAACAACAAGCACCAGAAGGAAGGACTCAACCTAGGAGTTTTCAATAGTGCTTGCCATAAGGTCAAACCAACATACCCAAGGGACCAGTGAAGAGACAAGTAGCAGAAGCTTGGAAGAATATGAAGTCCAATGAAGATGTTGGAAGGACGACACATGAATGCTAGGATCAACCACAACCAAAGCAAGAACAGAAGGTCTAGAAGAAACAGGAGTAAGGAAGTAAAGCAAAGAGAAACTACATCCAAGGAAGATTGAATAATGTGGATATGACTACCATTCATGGAGCTAAGGAGGTTGTGTATGGTTTCATTCTAGTAAACTCAACTCCCGCCACAGTGCTGTTTGACCCTAGAGCTTCACATTCGTTTGTCTCTAACCAATATGTAGAAGATCATAAGATAACTATGCTTCCAATGAGAAAACTAGTGATAGTTAAGTCCCTAGGAGGAGAAATGAAGGCAAACCGCAAATAGCCAAGAGTTAGTCTTAACATAAAGGGGATAAAATTTGAAGCAAACCTTATTGTATTAGAGTTAGTGGACATTGATGTCATTCTTGGAATGGGATGGATGTCAGCATGAAAAGGAGTGATCAAGTATGCCCAGCGTTTGGTGCTTCTAACCACACCGTTAGGGGAAAGAATTGAGTATGAAGGTATTCAGCCTATACCTAAGGACAATGTGGATAAGAAGAGAAAGGAGGTCTCACCAGAGTTAGAATCAGGAAGCAATCAACATTCGAGTTCTATTACATCGTCACATCTAGCTCCAATCCCTAGTCAGATAAACTCAGACTCTAAAGAATTAGAAGTTTCTCAAGCTAAGGCTACTCCTCTCTTTCCACATGAAGTATGCATAGATGGGTGGACAATCACCTACAAGGAGTTTCAACCCTGAAAGATCAAGTGAGCTAAAAAGCGGTCTAGTCAAACAAAGATGAACTTATAGAGTCAGCAAGCTGACAATACTCTAAGCAATAATTCTGTGGAGTATGACATCACTAAAGATCCAGCTAAGAGAAAGTGTTATCATTGCCAGCAGGAAGGACATTATGTTAAATTTTGCCCACAGAAGAATCAATAATTGCACCAAGGAAGTAGCCAGAGTCAGATCACTACTGGTTTGTTACCAGAAAGTGTCAGTGATAACCAACCTGAAAGAAGCATTTGGTGAGAGTGGTGAATGAAGAAGTTATGCTAGACTATCCAAGATCCTTAGTTAAGGATAAGAGTTGTGCCCCTTATGTAATAAAAATGTTAGTATCGCAAGTCGAGTCAATGATTGAGTTGTGCATCTCTACTGCTTGTTGAATTGTCATTATGCTTATTATTGCTTTGAATCTTTGTAATGATTGCAATGATCTTGTTGGGTGTTCCCACAATTTCATTTAGTCCATAGGTTTAAGGTATAAGGATTAATGAAATAAATAGTTGGGTTATGGTTTTCTTCTATTTTTCCTATCATGTCTTTGGAGCTACCTGTCTTTATTGGTTTATATCTCTATTCTTGGATGACCTAGAATTATGGAAAACAAATTCTGGACAATAGTACACTTCCATATCTTTCTCTGAGTGCAAGAATCATCCTGATAGCTATTTTGGTTATGGAGATACGAAAATCACAAGGCGATGCATCTGTGCTGTTTGGAACCTAGAACAGTTTTGGTTGTGCAATGCTTTCAACCAAGTGAACTACAAAATTCGGAAAAGTGTTCTATAAGGAAGTTGTGGAGAATTTTATAAGCTTTCCAATGATATAAGCTACAACTTTATTGGAATAACAGAATGAGAGTTACAACTATCTTACCACACTGCTGTTTTTCTGCTCGCAAGGAAATTTAGATTTCTTGTCCTTGCCCATGTACAAGAGTATCATTGGGATGACAGAACATCTTGATACTAGTAAGCTCATCTGAAGAAGATGCAAGCTATACTTTGGTGTCCCCAAGTTTATCTTTTCTTAAGGGGGGTAGCCAAGTTGAGGAATTTGCAAGATGAAGTGTCCTACGTTCTAGTTTGCGCAGCGGAAGCATGGTGGTACTCAAGGATGTAAGAGAGAACTTAGAGTATTGAATAATGAGGTTTGGTTAGAAGTTCAAGAAAGGTTTATCCAAGATCATCAAGATTTTGGTAGAGCTACTGGAGAAGCTTTTAAAATTAGGTTGGATCAAGAAACCTCAGGCAAGTGTTTGAAGGAGTTCAAGAGGTCAAAGTAAAACCTAAGTATTAGCTTTGTCAGATCAGGACAAGAGCTTTGTATCTACAATAATGCATCTTGTGAAGGTGTGGGATGTGTCCTTATACGAGAAGAAAGGTAGTGGCTTGCTCGTTAAGTCAGCTAAGGAAGCGTGAGTTGAACTAACTAAATGTTATCTAGAGCTATCCATTGTGGAGCATGGAAGTACCATCTTCTTGAAAGTAAAAGTGACATCTAGGAGGATCACAAGAATATATAGGACATCTTCACCAAGTTGGTCTTGAGCTTGTGATAACCTCATTGGAATGAGATTGATTGTGACTCGGAAAAGTGCTGTCACTTCGAGAAAGCGAATTCATGGCTGATGCCCTTAGCAACAGAGAATTGTGCTAAGAAGGTTCAAGTAACACCAAGGATTAAGAGTTATATTCCCAGTTCAAGCAACTTCACCAGGATCATTAATGTTTTGAAGATTGGTGGTAGATTTTCTTTCGGACCAAGAACATAAGGAAGCTCCGTTGCATGGTGAACATATGAGGAAAGAGAATTATGGCCTAGTGATTAGGGATACCTGAAAGTTGTTCAAGGTACCTGTCAAAATTTTGGAATTAGTTAGGTAAATTACTTGGAGTAAGGGCAACAAGTATGTAAAGTGGATCTTTATCAAGACAATGGAACTGCACGAGGAAGTAAAGAAGAATCCAAGAATGGAGTATTCCTATCTCTTAGTCGATGTCTTTCGAATCTCGGGACGAGATCATCTTAAGGGGGTAGAATTATAACACCCTAAAATTTGCCTCTTTTGAAATAGAGTTAAAATGATTTAAGTTGGAATTTTTGTGCACATGAAATATAGGGAAATAAAAATTTTCATTTAATTAAAATTCATCATAAGGTAGCAACATGTTTGAGCATCCATGCCATTGCATTTGATTTATTCAATTGAGTGGATTTGAGTGAAAATTCAAATTGGTCAAAATTGCTTTTGCAAATGAAATTAAAAATGGCTTTGAAATAAAAGAAAAGGAATTAGAAAATAAAAGAACTTAAAAGTTATTTTTGGAAAACTTACCCAAAATTGGTTCATTTATGTTTGAATTAAAAAGTGTATTTTAAATCATATTTATACTTGAAATTGGTTCATATTTGAAATTGTTTTGAATTAAGAAAAGAAAAAGAATTTGGAAATAGAAAAGGATTTTGAAAAAAACTCTCTTTCTTCATTTTCAGCCCAGCCCTAGATTCAACCCGACCCTTCACTCCCTTCCCCTTCTCGGCTCTAGCCTGCTGGCGGCCCAGCAGCCTCCTCTTTCTTCCTCCCCTTGGCCTGCTCCGCATGGCCTACTCATGGCCCACACGCGCCGTCGCCCCGCGCGCCTCCCCTTTCTTCCCTCCTCCCGTGCTGGGCCCATCCCACATCGGCCCAGCTCCCCTACGGTCGCTTTGGCCCTTCACCATAGTGCCTACAGCTGCATGCACCCGTTCGCTCCCTCTCACTGCCCCGCTGGCACCACGTGTCAGCGTTCCCTTTCCTTCCTTTCCCCTGGCTTCTTTCCTTTCTTCCTCACCGGCGATGGTGTGGCCAAACATGGCAAGCCGCCACCACCTAGCATGCAGGGAAGGCGACCGAATCACCGCGCCCCCACTCCCATTCCTTCTACACCACGCTTGTCTAGCCTATAAAACCCAAGTCAGACCCCCTCCCTTTCTCCTTTCTCTGTTCGCCGCTCCAGTTGCCACCGCCGCACGGCAATCCATCGTTCTTGAGCTCAATCGCCGTCGCCGATGTCTCCTGGAGCTCCACCATACTCCCCCATGACCGTGGGTACCATCAATTCATTGTTTTGGTGAACCGTCGCTTGGATTTCCCTAACCCGCACCCTTTCTTCTCTCTCCAATCGCTGTCGTCGTCGACCCATGCCTTCGAAGCCCTCCTGGACGCCGCGACCACCGCTGTTGGACTCGTGATGAGATTCTTCACCTCCTTGTGCCTCCATTTTGTTGAACGACGCCCTAGAATGCCATATCAACGAGCACCCGAGCTACCGGCCATGGCACCACCACGGACCGTTGCCCCGACATGCCCGTCCCCGTTAGGTATCCCAGCAAGATCGTGAGGTCCTGTAGATCATCTAGGTGTCCTCAGTTTGGTAGAGCATGGCCGGAATCGCCGTACCGGCGTCCGCCACCGAGCTCGACTCGCCGCTGACCATGGCGGGCTCACCGGAGGCATAGGGCTACAGGGGGGGACCTCACGTTCACGTAGCGTCGTTGGATTCACACGGATGGCCACGATTAGATCACGCCGTTTCGCTGTGTAACCGGTCCATCATGAGCCATGGACTTGGTCCACAGCGTTGGTCAGCGCGCGCCCACCGCACGCGTGGTTCACCGCACCAATAGTTTGCAGCCACGTGGCTACCCAGTCTGCAACACGCAGTCAACACGCGGTCAGCCGTGCCCGGTTTGCGTAATAGCCCCTCTATTTTAGGTGAATCAACCCACAATCCAAATCAATTCAAAATAATTGTTTTTCAGCCCTGTTTTTATTCGTTTAGGACCCTGTAGTTTCTAGAATTAGTGAGCGTAGTCCAAAATCCTTGAAAATTCAGATTTTAATTGTTTTAATTCAAAAATGAGTTTGAGTTATTTACAGAAATGCCACTGAACCTTATTTCATGCGTAACTTTTGCATTTTAAGTCTGATTTGACCTGTTCGAATTGTGTTAGGACCGTATTTACGTTTTCTACATGTTTATAGTACTGTTAGGCATGTTTTCAATATTTAAAATTCATGAGTAGATTTAATCTATTATTTAACTAAATGAAAACTTGTTTAAATTATATCTTAGTCATTTTGACTCCAAAATAGTCTGTTCAAGTTGCGTTGGTTTCATAATGATGAGATCTATGCAATAGTAATAGTGTTTACTATATTACTATTTCAGAAAAATCATGGTTTAAATCATATCTTGATTAATGATTATGCAACTGGATTTCATAAATAAAATATGATTTGTTTTACTTTAAGTTTATAATTCAACTCTAAAATTGACTTAATTCAATCTATATTATTTATAAAATATCTTATATATATGAATTTATATAGTTAAAATAAATGAAGCCTATAGTTTTCTTTTCCATGTATAAAGTAAATCTCTCGGTAGTTGTACCTTTTCAACCGTAACTCCGATTAGCGTGCCTCTCACGACTGTGTGTACGTAGCGATGCATAGAATCGTATTTCAATCTCTTTTACTTATTTTTCTATGATTGGTGTACTGTTCTGATATAGATGCAATTGTATGCTATGCATGTATGTGTATGGATGTTTGTGTGGTGTTCTACGATTACATCCAGTCGGTGAGATACACATGGTGATCTAGAAGAAGAAGAAGGATGTTGAAGATTAAAGCTTACCGAAGGATCGATATTTAAGGCAAGTGTACCAAAGGCCCCTTGTTACCTATGAACTATTACTATTCATATTCATGCATGTGTCTAAGTTGAAATACCTTTAAGGACTTTACCTACATGATTACTTGTACCACATATCCTTGATACCTAAGGTTTTGGGTAGGCATTTTGGATAGATGCTGCAGCGCTTAATATAAAATAATTATTAAACAGGACTAAAGGCTATATGCACTGTGATAAAATGGAGCTTTTTAGCAATAGATAAGGGCTAGAGTACAGGGTTGAGTACTCTAGTGCCTCTCCATAAGGACTTAATCCTAAAGAAGCAACCCAGGAGGTTCCGTACAACCCCGAGTGTCATATGGCTTAGACTTTAACCTGTTAACTAGATTGTACTAGCTCGTTTGTATCTCCAGTAAGGATAAGAGGGTATCTTTCCTTTTTCTGCTAGGGTGTGTACCATGCTGCGATGCCCACATATGCCACTCCTTTGTAGCTACGACTTGTTAGTGCAACTAGCTAAGGGTTTCATAGTGAAACCCTGCCACACTTCTTGGGAAGAGGTGTAGTGGGCATTACAAACCCCAGCATTGGGAATCATGGCCCGGTGGGTAAAGATGTACAATTTCTATAGAAATATTTAACATGTTATAACAGCCGTGCTCACAGATACAAGCGGTCTGGATCCTTGAAGATTAGTGGTTACTGTGGATGGTGGATGGTTGGGAATTGAGATAAGCTTGACTATACTTTAACATCACTTGGGAATTGGGATTGTTCACTAAAGTAGTGATATAGGATGCTAAAACTTGATCAACTCAAATTGCGAACTGCTGTCAAATAGTGTCAAGCCTTTTTGAGCTCATAGATCCCTTTGATATACTTGCTAAGCATGGTGAGCTTACACTTGCTTTACATCCAATGAAAATCCTGGATGGGTACCAGATTGCTGGTTTGGAGGAGTTGGGCTTGTGGTCAACCAGTCAGTCGTCCCTATGGATTTGGAGTCTTCGCCTGAAGATCGGAGTTGACTTTCCGCTATCTATACTCTGAGGTTATATTTCTTTTACTAATACATTATGTAATAAGTATTGTCTCTTGATATTACCCTTATTTGTGCTATATGTGAGATTTGACTTCCTAGGCTCACATATAGTGTGTATCTGGTTTTGTCTTTAAAACCGGGTGTTACATGATGCCCAACCCTTTTAGGCCATTCTCCTTCAGGATGTGGATGGCGACGATGTGGTCTTAGATATTCTTCTTGTCCTTCTCTAGGATGCCCCACTTCCTCCACTGCTTTGGGGCCTATTCAATTAGGTGCCCGATGAACTCTGGTAGAGGGGTGATGGCGTCATTCTTGAGGTAGAACCACTACGAGTGTCACCCCTTGTTAGATGTCGAGAGCCACATCGATGGGTGCTTGCCGACCCAATTGTTCTGAAGTAGGATGCCGGTGCACCCCATCGACAAGAGTAGCTCCTGCCTACCGCCCTTCTCCCTCTTCTTCTAGAGGTTGCCGGTGAAGAAATACCTCCACAAGTCAAAGTGGGGATTGATCCCCAGGAATCCTTCGCATAGCCCAATGAATGCCGCCATGTGCTGGATCTCATTGGGATTGAGATGCTACAACTCTATCTTGTAGAAGTGTAGTAGCCCCTAGAAGAATTTTTGGGCGGGGGTAATGATCCCATGGTCATGGAAGTGGGTGAACGACACAACGTAGCCGACGGGTGGTGACGGTGAATCCTTGTTGCCAGGCAGCAACCATTCCTCTGTGGAGGTCCATGCATGGAGAAGACCATGACAAATGAGGCCCTCCATGCGCTGGAAGGTGATGTTGGAATGGCACCACAGATCCATTGGAGGTGGGGATGGATGGATGCGAGCTCAACGGCGGTGGAGATGCGGAGGTGGGAAACCTAAGCTTTGGCAGTAGTAGTGTGGCTATGGGCGATGGACCTATCACCACATCTCGTTGTGGGGCGTGCACATGCAACCTATGGTCGTTGTCGATGTTTTACCACCGATAGCCTACCACGGGAGTACCTGGGGTAGTATGTTCAGGCTTCGGCATATGCTGAACTCGACGGTTAACGCAAGAGACAGTCGATTTATCCTAGTTCAGGCCCTCGATCGTAGATCGAGTAATAACCCTACGTCCAGTCGGCGTTAGCCTTTGCGTTGGATTGATTGTGAAGTGTTGTGTTGTACAATTGTTGTTCTGTTCTCTATCTTCTTTTCCCAGGAGCCCTGCCCTCCTTTATATAGTCAGGAGGCCAGAGTCCTAGTCGGTTTACAATGAGAGTTCCTAGTAGGATTACTAAATAGTACTATTACTAAGATTACATGGGAAGAGTCCTAGTTGGACTAGATCTTCTCTCTCCCTTGCGGGGTATCCTGTGGGTCTCGCATCGATAGTCGTCCCCTTAGAAAACATGCCGGACATTTTGCCTCCCTAAACAGACCTCAACCTGTTAAAGGTAAGAGGGACATGGAGCAGAAAACACTCCTATGACCTATCTAGGCCTAGGAGTTCAAAGGTTAGCCCACTGATAGGTTTGACAACCGCTCCAGACACCTTTAGAGTGAGGGGAGGAAAGGGATGGGCTGGCTTGTGACCACTACCTAGGCGCATGAGCGCCATAGGCATCCTAGCCCATGTTCGAGTCTCGGCCAGATACAATCCATGGTTTTTCCTCAAAGAAAGGTAAAGAGCCCTGGGGATGGTTGAATGGACCCAAGAACTATATGGATTGACCGCTGAGAATCTAGAGTTGGTCACCAGCTGACCAAAGCTGAACCCTCGTGAATGGGATGCTAGGGCCCCACTCGGACTAGCCTGTTAACAGCTCATCGATCACCATTATTTGTCCATAAAGGAAAATCATGGCACAGCTCAGCCCCTTTGTTTTTATCAGAAAAAATGCTTGAGGAAAGACGATCACAAAGATGAGTCGACCCTCGACCGAACCCCTGCTACGGGTGAGGGCTCGAGGAAAGTTGGACTCACAAGGAGACCAAACATGTGATCACAGAATGATAGACCCCTATAGGGGTTGAAATCAGGAAAGACCTTTTCTAACCCACCAAATCTCATGGCTATACCCCTGAGGGGTCCAATCATGATGAAAAGGAATTGTCGTCCCTAGGACATGCCGTGGGTGACAATAGAAGGCCAAGGCCCTCAGAGTCCTCCTATTTGGATAAGCCTCCAAAGGAGTATTCTACTCCTCTATAAGCTCAGGGGCTATTGTCAGGGATGAATACTAGGTTACCCAAAGAGAGGGAGCTAATGGTCATCCACATTGATTCATCCAAGCAGTCAAGAGCGCGACTATAGCTCCAACCGACCCCTAGGTGCACGGGCTCTGCCTTGCCTGACATCTAGGGGTGGGCTCCGCCTTGCCTGACCTCTTGGTTGAGGGCCCTGCCTCACCCAACCTCTGGGTTAGGGGCTCCACCTCACCTGGCCTCTAGGTCAGGGGTTCCATCTCGCCCGACCCCTTAGGCACATCTCCTGATGGAAGCCCATACCACCGCCAACCACTACAGGCCAGAAAGTACAACCCAAGGTCATACTTCTAGAATCGTGCAGGGAGCGGGCTCATCTCAACATGACCCATGCACATGATATGTCACTCTAGGGAACTCACATCACCAATAGTGACAAAAACCCAATTTTTTATAATTTGGACCTTTTTTAAAGAAAACTTATGTTTGGCCCGCTGGGAGACTTAAACTCATCTTTGGACTCTGGGGGTTGGCGCTAGGACTCATGATGCCAAGGTAAAATATCTTGGCATCACAGATCTTAGCTCCGAGGTGCCTAGCCATGCACAGCAGGGCATCCTAGGTGGTGTTCATGTGGCTGGTACCTTGGTGCCAGAATACATGGCGCCGAGCTCGGTGCCATAGATCTTGGCACAGAGCTTGGCGCCACATATCTTGGCGCCAACCTTGAAACCATGTATTCTAGCACTGAGCATGGATTCAAAGCGTGCGGCCAAGTTTCCCTTACCAAGGCTGCTCTCATTTCTTCCTCCTCTCTAACCCACCCAATCTCTTGAATCGACGAATTTGACCTTGGATACTTGGATTTGATCCATACATCTTTGCAAGCAAGGTATCCTCTCTCCCCTTATCATTTTTATGCATTGATTTGGTATATATTACGTCTATTTTGCAACCCTAGATACATTATTACCTAATGTTTGAAGTGATTTTTAATTTTTTGTATTATGTAGCGGTAGAATGCCAAGGCGTGGTAAAGCTAGTAAGCCAAGGTAATCTCTTATCATTGTGCTATATTATGTTTTCATTTAAGTGCAACAAATAGAAAAACCCTAGGTTTAGGGTTTAATGTTCATTGCTTTTGGTTCTTAGAACAAATTTGGTTCAATTGTAGTTATGGACGGATGACCAAAAATGCCTTCGACCCATTGCCTCTGCCTAGTTGTGTTCCAGTGCCCATGTGCTTTTGCGCCAATCCTTGCAAGGTAGCCAAGTCCGATGAAAAGGACACGTATAGGTAGAGGTATTGGATGTGTGCTTATTTTGCGTTTGAGCCTACACTTCGTCAGCGCCGCATTAACAAGATGGTGAGAAATTGATGTTGTTTAATATTTATTTTGTGTCAAATGAAGCCTTGCAAGATTTCTTTGTTTTGTAACAATTGCATTTGTTGCGGACCCCTCCACTGCTCTGTGATTTTGAGCAGTGGATCAACACTGAGATCAAGTCGGAAGACAAGGAGTGGATGTAGAACTATTATGGTGGGAGGTAGAGGACAAGGAGATGATAGAGAAGAGACGCAGAGAGGAGGCTCTAGAAAAGGAGCGCAAGGAAGAGGAGGAAAGGAGGCATGTTGCTTCGCACAGGGAGGAGAGGGAGAGGAAACTTGAGCGTGTGCTCCGAGCGAAGGCAGCGATGGAGTAGAATCCTGATGCCCTGAGGAAGGGAAAGTGGCCTCATTGCACTCAGTAGTCTTCATGACTTGCTAGTTCTATGGTTTATTCATGAACAATGTTGTCTAATCTTGGACTTTGCATTGTGTTGTCATGTAATGCACTTTTTGTTTGTCGTCATGTACTTTAAATGTTGGTATGTTGATTAATGTGCTCTATTATTGGACCTTTCATAGTGTTGTTGGTTTCATTATTTGTTGTCATAATATTGAGTTTAATATTGCATAGGTAGTGAAATGAGCTCACATAGTGCAAATAAAACATAACAAAGTAGTGGATTACCTAATTCAACACACACAACACATGAAATGGCATGTGATAACATGTACCAAACTAGGGTACAGAGGTCCTATAGTAAACCTAACATGCCTTAGGTAATTGAAGCAAACAACAAGCACATGAAATGGCATGTGAGAACATGTGCCAAACAAGGGTACATATTTCCTTTGACTAACCCTAACATGCCTTAGGTGATTAAACCAAAAAAAACAAACACATGGATATGGCCCGTTAAAAAGATTGGTTTATCCTAGTAGTGTGGCCACATAGCAAATTGTGTTGCACCTTCTCCATAGTATCCTCCCATTATTGGTGGTGGTGGTGGCAGGGGTGGTGGCGGAGGACCCTTGTTCATGTGATTAGGGCAGGTGCAATATGGATCATTGCAGAGTGCCTCCAGTGAACTAGCACCATTGTTGTTGTCGTCCTGTTTGTCGTCCTTGTAACCGCTGCTAACTTCCCTTATTAGATCAAAGATATGGTCCTGCAGGTAGTAGATGTACTCTACATGTGGATAAATAGGTCGAGGATCGACCCATCTAGTGAAACCATAGTTTTCTTCAGCCAAGGAAGACTACAATAAGTATGTCATGTAAGTTGTATAGAAGAGGAACATATTGAAGAAACAAATAGTAATAGCAATTACCCATGCTCGTGGGCATTTGATGAAACGACGACCTCTATCTATTCCCTTGGTGAGCATCTGCACTAGGCAGTCATCACCATGCATGCATTTTGGCCACTCTTCTTTTTTGTTCATCGTATCCTCTCAGTGGTGCCTCTTTGGTGAAATCACTTTTGCTCTCAACTGGGAACCTCTCATAAAGAGCTTCCTCAAAGAAATTGGGACCAAGAGAACCCTCCCACATAATGGTAGTTCCCTTCTCCTTTCCTCTCCCTTTGGACGACCCTCCAGACATTAGTACTGCAATGAAAGAAAATACCGAGGAGTGCTCTTCTTCCTTGTTGTTTGTGTGAATGAGAGGGAGTGAGGGGTTATTTATAGGTTGAGAGGACGACGACGTCTCATTCCTGCAACCTGCATAGGCTGAGTTAAAGGAGCATCATGGAGCTAAGACTCAGCAAGCTCATCATAACCACGCATGTCCTCAAACTTATCGTGGGTTCGAGGATGAAGAGGGTACAATTTTTGCAAAGAATAGAAATTATTAGATTAATTCAAGAACACAAGTACATGTGTAGAGGAAAAATAACAAGCAGAAGTAAAGTCGTTACCTCCCCCTCCGTGGTGAGTCATCCTCAGTGGTTCTCCTCGTAGTATGGCTCCAGCAGGTGGAATGGCTCCATCCTACAAAATATAATGAGAAAGTACAAATTAGTTTTATATGAACAAATAAATAACTTTTTGGTACTAGTAAACATGCATGTGAAACATTAGTTATTTTCACCTAACTAAGTGGCCAATGGCATGTACATGAATTATGCCCAAGTCTACCACATTTGCCACATTAGTTCTACTCGAGGTCAATAAGAAAGTGGGTTGCCCTCCCTCGCCTCGTTCTACCGGAAACCTGGTCCATGACCATCTTGTGCCTCATCCTCTTTTGAGTTCCACGTTTGTCCCAACGTATACCTAGATCTGCAATGTATTTTGGCCTAGTGTAAGGTGGCCACTGACCCTCGTCTAGGAAAGGCTCAAAACAGGGAGACCAAGTCTATACAAGGCTATCAACACTAAACTCCCATGGTATCTGGGTCTCATAGGCAAAGTTGTGATACTGAGATGCTGCAACATAATGAGAACAAGGAAAGTGGTACTGTTTGGTTTTCCCACATCGGCATGAGAAATTACTAAGTACCACAATATAACTCCTTGATGGCTAGACCTCACCATCAGATGTTGTACCACCCCTTTTTGTGACTTGGTACTTGCCGGTGCTATGGTCAAAGCAATCGATGTCATGTGTGGCAGCCATTTCCTTTGCCTTGTCAAGATGCTTCTTAGGTTTAGTGCTCATTTCTGATTATTACTCTATAGTGCCATTGCTTGAGCGTGTCTCTCATTAAACCATGCAACTAGCCTATAGTGAATGATACAATGACATTGATGGGCATGGCACGTATACCCTTGATTACACTATTAAATGACTCTGCCATGTTGCTACTGTGAAACTCATACCTCCATCCACCATCGTCGTAGGCTCTTGTTCATTTCTTAGGTTCTCTCATCCATCCTCTCAGCCACTGCCTACCTTCTATGTTTGTTGCCATTTTTAGCTACTCCAACTTCTCCTTGAAGAACAACACCTCAAGCATGCGAGCAACCTCCTCGAATAGAGGAAAGTTGTCCTTCGTACCACCTTCTGAAGTAAATTCCTGGCAAGGTGTCGAGTGCACCAACGGTGGTGCAAAGGTGCATACCCCGGAATTTGCTCTTATACAACACTGAGTATGCCTTGTTGTCTTTCAGATATGACACCTACCTCCCTATGAGGGCCAATGACATGGATCCTAACAAGCCACAAGAACTATCACTAGCTATCTTTGTTCTCCCTCTCCACCAAAGAAAAAGCCAAAGGAACCAATGTGTTATCTATGTCACACAAAATGGCTACCAAAAGTGTGCCCATGTACTTGCCAAGCTAAAAAGTACCATCAATGGATAACACTGGACGATAATGCCTGAAGGCCTCGACACACTAGGGAAAGCACCAGAATGCACAAAAGAATATCTGCCTCCTGTCCTTTTATTCATTTGGCTTCAGGATATACACATAATGCATGCCTGGATTTGTTGCTTTCATTACATTGAACATTCTAGGCAACTGCTCATACCCCTCCTCTCAGTCTCCATATATCATCTTCCAGGACCGTTGCTTTGCCCTCCATGCTTTCCCATACTTTATGTCATACTTAAATATCTCCTTAGTCATCTCCATAATTGTTCTAACCTTCAAGTTGGGCTAACCCTTCAAAGTTGTGTATAACTTTCTGGCAATGAGGGTAGAGGTCAACTGTCTATGCTTCTATTTTAGATATGTCTGGGCACAAGTGTATGGACCTACAATTTTGGTGATCTTGAATTTCCATGTGGCCTTCTGTTTGCGAGCATAGAGCCTCCAATTGTAATCTACCATCTCGCACACCATCGTGTAACGACGCTCCACATAGGAGTGCCTCACCTTGAATTGTCTCTTATGTCTCACAGAATATTCCTATAGCCACCTTCTTAAGGTGGGCAAGTCCTTCAAGACCATGCCCTTCTGAATTTCCACACTGTCATAGGCCTTAGGAGCCTCTAGCAGCTCATCATCTCTTCCTTCTCCATAAGGATGTTGAGAATGACTAAGGTCGCTAAATTCATGAACCAGTGGATCATGATTAGGACACAAGCATCTAATGAGCTCCATTTTTTATTCGCTCAAAGCTGCAACTAGGCGGTCATCATCAGAATCAATGGCCCTTATTGTGCCATAAGGCTCCTCATCATCCGCAGTATCAACACCTACACTGTTAGAGGCCATAAATCCTAGGTCCACATTGGTTGATGGAGGAACAGGAGCACAACCATCATTATCAGGATTGTCTCCTACATTTAAAGCACAAATATGGATAGCACTAAGACAAAGGAATGGAATGAACAAAGAATAAGGAAAGCCAAAGTGTTACTAAATCACTTATTAGGATGATTCTAGGTCAAAGGGATCTCCTGAGGGGCACCTACAACATCATTAGTCCCACATTCTACACGGACACCAGGACATACACCAACCTCATTGGGGCGGATTGAGCATCGGGCACCACAACCACATCTTCCACATCCACCTCACGGTTGGGTAACAGAGGCTTAGAGGGTGCCAGATTCTCTGGTGCTAGTGACAACCCATGAGGGGGTGAATGAACATTAGGGGGTGAATACCCATGAGGGGTGGGATCATTGGACAACTTCCGCACAACCAAATCCAAACATTGAAACTCATTCTTCATGATAGTTTTGACATATTTGTTCCATTGAGCCTCTGATGCAATTCGGACCAACTACCTCAAAATTGTCCCTAACCTACCATGGTGAAGTACCCCTTCAACTAAGATGGCATCTTCATTTGAATTGCATTTAAGCTCATCACAAGCCCTACCAAACAACTCACAAAATAATGGCCAATCATCGAATATCGCTAGCACCCTTTGCATTCCAACAAAACTGACATTACCAAACTCATCTTCCCCCACACTTTCTCCATGATACAAGGTGACTATGTTCTCCATCTAGTTGGTATGAACATGAACCAAGTTATTATGGGTATATTATTATAAGATAACTAACCATAATATCTAACTACATTTGCTAACTAAATTACCTAACTATCTACCTAAACAAATAAGTATCTAACTGCCTAACTATCTCTCTAACAATATAAGAGATTTGGTAACTACACTTACTAACTAGCTAACTAAATTAATAAGTAACTAACTCCCTAATTATATCTCTAACAATCTAATCTAACTAAATAAGCTACATACATATATTCCTAAGTATATAATATAACTAAATAAATAAGCATCTAACTTTCTACCTATGTAATTATATTTTCTAACTAAATTTGCTAAATATTCTAAAAAATTACTAACTAAATTACCTAATGTAGATTAACTAATTTAACTTAACTAAAAAAATTACCTTGCTAGAGGTACCGGAGGGGCTAGGGCATAGAGGAGTGGGGCGATGATGTGGGCGCCAGAGGGGTAGGGGCATAGGGCCCGGAGGCCCACTGGAAGCTCCGGCGAGTGGTGGTGGGCCGCCCTCACCGCCAGACAGTGAGGAGGAGGGAAGGGGCGATGAGGGCAGCCAAGAATGGCATGGCGACGAGGGTGCGGCGGTGGCCTGCTATGGTGGAGTGGGCAGCACCTTGGATGGGGTGGACGGTGGGTGGTTGCGTGAGGGCACCGCTAGACTCAGCCATCGGTGTCCCACCAGCCGATGGGGACACTGGGGAGAAGCAGGGGGCGCCCTCGCCGCCATGCCTATGGAGGAGTCTCTGGGGCAACAAGGGTGACTGAGGGAGTGGATGGGGGAGCGAGGGAGGCAACCAGCATGGGGTGGATGGTGGGCAATGGCCTGTTGCGGTGGAGCAGGCGGCAACTGGTGGAGGAGGCGTGGGTGACAGCGGCGCTAGCTGGCAATGGTGGTGAGAGGGAGAGATGGAGCATGAGAGAGAGATAGGTGTGGCCACATGCTTTGAATCCATGCTCGGCGCTAGAATACATGGCTCTGAGCTCGGCGCCTAGATCTATGAAGCCAAGCTCGGAGCCATGTATTCTAGCGCCGAGGTATTGGCCACGTCAACACCACCTATGATGCCCTACTATGTAAGGCCAGGCACCTCAGAGACAAGATCTATGGTGTCAAGATGTGTTACCTCAGTGCCATCAGTCCTGGCACCGACCCCTAGGGTCCAAAGATGAGTTTATGTCTCCCAAGGGGCCAAATGTAAATTTTCTTCAAAAAAGGGCCAAATTGTAAAAATTGGGTGACAAACACATGGTCACTATGCTGTCTACTCCCTGTATGGCTACTGGCCACCACGCTGGTTCGCTGCGTCACCCGTCGAGATGGAATGGGACATCACGACCCGCTAACAACACTGGGGCATGGCATCAGCGGTGAACAGGCGCCCGGTGTGGAGCCATCCTTGGCACCATCTGTAGTGTCGGTAGGACCCACATAAAGGAGAAGAAAGGCCTAGCGGTCCTAGAAGCCTTCCTCTCCTTGGCTCTTCTCCCTCTTTCTCTCTATGTAACCTACTCTTCCCCTTCATCTATAACTAATATAAACCTCGTGTTCTCTAAGCACACCATCCAAGACAGACGCGCAATACTAGAAATTTACTAGTTGGTAACTCAAAATACTAACACCTTGGCTAGCATTGTTAGCCTAGCAGGAGCTAAGGGCTAAGCCTGGATGTGCCATAGATTGGGTGCCTAGGGCTCAGGCAAGCCCCCGAGCCCCAAGCGGTGGTCGTGGCCAAGTTAGGCTTGGTCGGGTCTCTTTGCCCTTGGGTGTCCTGAAGGGGTTGGTCGAGGGGTCTTCTTTAGTCGGGAACCATTGGACCTGAGTCTTAACATACCCATATGTTAGGATCTCATCAGGAGCCCCTGAGCCCTTCATGGCCTCACCTAGCATGATGGCGACAAAGGGCTGAATTTGATCTTGTGGTGACTAAACCCTCCTTTGTAGGGACAACATCCACTGATAAGAGTGTTGTGCCCTGCTTGGGTCCTTCTTCATTGTGATGGGTGTTGCTCGGCTATCAGGGCCGAGCAGAGATGGTGTTGATCTCTTCATGAGTCTATGTGGCTTGGGTTTTCAACTCAAGTGAGGGCTCAACGAACTCATCTAGGAGTTGCTGACTTTAGGCCCGAGGACGTCCTCCTTTTGTATTGGAGCTTGCCGTGGGCCGGGTGATCAAGAGCGTTGGGCTCTAGCTCGGGGCCATCTAATCATCCAAAGCACCATGCCATTTTGAGGGCTACGGTAGTAGGCCTTGATGCTCTCAAGCTAGCCTTCTGGGGCTGACCTCCAATGGTCATAGATCAAGGAGCAGGTAGCGTGCCAAGCCATGGACAGGGGCCCTCATTCGGCCCACTGCTTAGCAGCTCCTGACCCAACTCTAGGGAGCTGGTTGGTTTTTGGGGGATGCACCACCCGAGTGCCCGTTGATCAGGGGGTTAGGCTGCTCTGTCTAGGGAGCCAGCACAGCCTCCAAGGCCACTATGGGGCCCCCTTATCAGTTGAAGGGGTGGTGTCTAGGCACGTCCCATCCACTGACACCTTACGCAGGTGGTTGATGGCATCTGCATCATCATGCCTACTAGAGGATTTATGGAGTGCACCCCCACACCACCCTGTCTTGTTTGGGAGATGGGACGTGGAGCAGATCTAGTGGAGGAGCCATTATAGTTGGTGTGGGTGGATCTAGGCTATTGATGGTAGCTAATAGGCCTAGGGGGAGCTAGATCCCCCAAGTCCCATGGGGAGGCATATGTGGAGTGGGCGGCGCGCGTGGTGGAAAGTGGAGCGGGGACTTGCTCGTTGTCAGTGATTCCCTAACTCTGCCTTTACTATGGCTGTCATCACACAATTGCCTGAAGACACACTATGGGGATTGAAGGGGCACCTAGCCGCTAATGGCCGATTAGAGGGCCCGAAGCCACTCATGGCACATTGTTTGGGCTATAAAGAGGGAGCTCCCAGGGGATGCAGCACCCTCAATCCCTTCCTCTAGCCCCTTCTCTTCTTATTTAGATCCATCTTCTCGATGATGATGATAGCGATGATGGAGTGTGATGCTTCCCTTTGGGTGAGGTTGGTCTTGTCCACTGGGTGGTTGCTTCTTTGAGGGTGGAAGGACTCCAGCGATGGAGGGCCTAGCCCCGCTGATAGAGCAACGGTCAGCATCACCCGGCTTTAGACCCCGGGGAGGAGCCCCAAGGCTAGCCCACCAGCCCAAGCCTTGTGTGCCATAGGGCCCCAACCCAGAGGTCGAGCGTGCCCTGTGACCTTTGCCACCGTATAGACGGCGGTAGACTGCTGCTTTTGCCACCATATATTATAATCGGGACATTCCCAATTAATGGAATGAAATTACTTTTAGTTGTAATACCATTTGCACTTGAGTCATGCTCAGAGACTTAGTCCCTCATTGGGATGGGCTGTTACGATGATGGCCTCATTGGCCAAGATTGCCACACCTGTGCTGCTAATGGGTAAGTGTGTGAGAACCCCGGGTTTATGGTAGTTCCCTACCCTGGTCATGTCCCCCAGTGGGGAGATCCTTGGCTTCCTACTAAGCCACTTGTATAGTTCCCAAGCCCATCTATTGGTACTTGAGGGCTCGCTGCCTCCCTCGTTGGGTCACCATGAGCGCCTCTAAATCAGTACTCTGACATCATTCATTTAGGTGGTCAGGACGCATCTGAGCACCCTAGCTACAACCGCATGGGCTCATCTCCCAAACATCTCTTGCACTTTTAGTTGCTTTGGGCAGCCTTGAAGCCTAGTGGACCAACCTTAGAACCCTCGGTGATGCTCCTTCTAGTGGCCCCCAGACCGTCGTGCGGTGGGGTGGCACGATCCGATGAAGGATTGAGAGATAGGTAGATACCTGCAAAGAAAATGGAATGGACACAAGAGAAGGGAAATATGACATAGCTGGTAACACGGCGATTGAGGCCATTCTGTTAGCACCTTGCCAATCCCTCACCAAGTTCTCCTGCCTCGTCTGTCCCGTCCTTGCCTCACTCAGGGGACTTTCTATGGTGGTCCTTCTTCTGAAAGGTCAGCATGTGGTTAGCTCAGTCGATCCTTAGGTGTTGCCAAGCTACCATTGGGGTGGCTCAGATTAAGGGAGATAGCTATAGAAATAAGTGAAGCAAAAGAGTCGAGACGATGGGACTTATCTTGGTTTTTGTTGTCAGAGAGGTAGGCCAGCGAAGGAGGTCGGTAGGTGGGCCGTGGCTCGGGAAATGACACTTCTAGGTGGATGGCTCGGCGATGGCCTTCCCTCATGGGGAAAGGTCAGAACTCACTTTGATTAGGTCAACCCCTTCTAGGGGCTAAGCACCTAGATGGAGGGGCCAGCCAAGCCATCGCTACCACCAAGAGTGTTGGCCACCCCACCGATGCTAGATTGATTAACCACCACTGCTGTCTTGGTTGCTTCCTCCATCGGTGCCCATTCTGTGCCATGGCATGGGACAACAGGAGCATAGGGGGCAACGAGTGTGGCCACCTAGGTGACATAGTCTTGCTCACAGCAGTATGCTTGCTCGAAGTCACCCTCGATGGTGATGACCTCCTTTGGGCTGGTTATCTTGAGCCTAAGGTAGGTGTAGTTGGGGATGGCCATGAACTTGGTGAAGCATGGTCGACTGAGTAGGGCATGGTAGATGTTGGGGAAGTCGACCACCTCAAAGGTGAGTGGCTCCTTGCAGAAGTTGTCCGACTAGCCGAAAGTGACATTGAGCCAGATGCACCCAAGGAGCACGACTTCCTTTCTCAGCATGATCCCGTAGAACAGCACCTTGCTAGGGCGCATACTACTTTGAGGCTTACCTATCTTGTCAAGGGTGCTGGCGTAGAGTATGTTGAAGTTGGTGTCTCTGTCCATCAGCACCTTGGTGAGGCATGTGGTGCCCATGATTGGGTTGACCATGAGTGGGTAGCGCCTTGGATGACGGACACGATCGGGGTGATCTTCTTAGTCAAAGGTGATGGCCATCTAGGACCATCAGAGCCACATTAGGGCGGTGAGGGTGTGAACATCGTTCACCTCCTACTCGATGATGTGGCACTACTAGTGGGACTCATATGCCTAGGAGCCCTTGAAGATCATGAGGCAACGCTCGGCCTCGAGGAACTTGTTGTCTTCTTCTTGGGCGCCATCCGCAAGGTCGCTGGCTTTTGGGGTAGGCTTTTGGGCCTTGCCATGTTGGCCAAGGGTGCTACGGATGTAGCCCTTCATGGTAGCATAGTCTGTGGGGGTATGGCCCCTGGTATCCTCAAGACAAGACATGGGCCGCACCATTAGAGGTGGCCCAGCCCACAATATCAAGGCATGCACGGCGCTGCTTGGCGTGCACCGCAAGATATTGTATAGTACCAAATAGGCTACTTTTCTTGTAACCCTACCCCTCCAGAGTATATGGAGAGTTAGGGGACCCCTAGCGGATAGGGATCAACATGATCCATACATCTCAATGCAACACATCAGAACACAGGATGTAGGTATTATGTCATACTAATAGCTGAACCTATCTAAATCTTGTGCCTTGGTGCTTGTATTACCATCTCGCTCCTGATCTCGCTCACCTCTACGACAAATCTACCATCATGGGATACCCCTCGGTGGACTACCGAGCATTTTTTACGACAGTTGGCATTCTAGGTAGGGGTGTGCGCTTGATCCATTGTGAGCCAGATGGACCTTAAATCAACAACACGTTCTCATCATCAATCTCATGGAGATCCATGCTGGTCCACGACGACGATTCATCACTAGCTACATCAGCCCCATGACTGTAGATCTGATCTCAAAACCACCTCTAAGGTTGCCTTCATCAACAACTTGCCGCTCACTTCCTCGCTACCAGAGCAGGCAGATCAACAATGATGATCTGATTGTATCCATCGATTGGGTCGATCTGAAGCTCGCCGATTGCCTTTCCATCGCTGAATCGGTTCTGAACACTCTAGTTTAGCGCTGACCACCCTTTGATCTAGATCTATCAGAGGCTACTAGGGAAACTCTAGGGGTTATGACCCTACCCTTCGAGTTCACCAACACCACCGCCGCTTTCCAACAAGCCCTGAGGGGCAGATTCACCAACAAGGTTGAAGATGTCCATCCTCTCATGACCAGATAGCGCCATATGCCACCGACCAGTCATTCTGTCTAAAGCTAAGTCATGCTTTAATATTTTCCTAAATATTCTCTAATCTCCGTATATCGCCATAATGTTTCTCTGAGCTATTTTCTCCATGTTTGCTCTCCAAATGATTTTCTGAACCCCCAAACAGTCATGTTGATGCTCGGACGCCTCCAGAGATGGCCCTATCTCCGACTCCTCCCTACACGTGCTATGGGCTCCGCGCTCTACATTGTGGGTGGTTAGCAGTGGCTCCTTGGTCACGCCTGTTCCTCCTACACGTGCACGGGCTCCGCGCTCCACGTTATGGTTAACGGGCTAGCTAAGGCTGGAGACTCAGCTACACACTAACTAGTCAGGCGGTTTATATTAAATATAAATACATCTTCACACCAACTAATCGCCGAGCTACTTATGCTATTTCATCGCCATTGCTAATTTTTCTCTGAAGTTCATTTGTTTCTACATCATGTACTACTCGTTCTACATGTTTGTATTGCAGGATCATCGCCCAGGTGATCGGACCACCTGGTGCTCGGACTTCTCCACTGATCAACTAGTCAAACCGATAGGTTCATGGACTTTGTCGCCGATCGGTTGATCGGACTATTTGTCGATCGCTTCTAGTCAATGCTCACTTCATCGTCGACTAGTTGGCCAGACTGTTCGTCACTCGTGCTTCATCGCAAGCTACGTCGGGACTCCTTGGTGCTTGGTTTCTTCATGCTTGAGGACTAAGTGGGCACACTTCACCGCACAGACATCGCTAGTTATGCTGGTGCTCGAACATCGCTAGCTACACCGGGGGCTCCTTGGTGCTCAGGCATTGCCAGCTACACCGGGGACTCCTTGGTGCTCAGACCTCGCTAGCTATGCTGGGGACTCCTTAGTACTCGGACATCACTAGCTATGCTGGGGAGTCCTCGGACATCGCCAGCTATGCCTGGGACTCCTTAGTGCTCGGACATCGCCAGCTATGCTTAGGACTCCTCGATGCTTGGACATCGCCAGCTACGTCGGGGACTCCTCAGTGCTTAGACCTCGCTAGCTATGCTAGGGTGCTCGGACATCGCCAGCTATGCCGGGGACTCCTCGGACATCGCCAACTACGCGGGGCTCCTCGGTGCTCGGACATCGCCAGCGACACCGGGGACTCCTCGCTCCTTGGTGCTCAGTCATCGCCAGCGATGCCGGGGGCTCCTCGCTCCTTGATGCTTGGTCATCGCCAGCAACGTCGAGGGCTCAAACATCACCAGCGATGCCTCGCTCCTCGGTGCTCGGACATCGCCAGCGACATCAGGGACTCCTTGCTACTTGATTGCTCGGACATCGCCAGCGACGCCAGGGACTCCTCACTCCTCGGTGCTCGGTCATCACCAGCGATGTCAGGGACTCCTCACTCCTTGGTGCTTGGTCATTGCTAGCAACGCTAGGGACTCCTCGCTCCTTGGTTCTTGGTCATCGCCAACGATGCCGGGTCTCCTCGCTCCTCGGTGATCGGTCATCGCTAGCGACGCCAGGGACTCCTCGCTCCTCGATGCTTGGTCATCGCCAGCGATGCCGAGGACTCCTTGCTCCTCGGTGCTCGGTCATCGCCAGCGAGGCCAGGGACTCCTTGTTCCTTGGTGCTCGGTCATCGCCAGCGACGCCGGGGACTCCTCGGTGCTCGGATCTCACCAGCTACGCCGGGGTGCTCAGACATTGCCAGCTATGCCGAGGACTCCTTAGACATCACCAACTACGTCGGGCACTCCTCGGTGCTCAGACATCACCAGCGACGCCAGGGACTCCTCGCTCCTCGATGCTCGGTCATTACCAGTGATGCCGGGGGCTACTCGCTCCTCGGTGCTCGGTCATCGCCAGCGATGCCAGGGACTCCTCGCTCCTTGGTGCTCGGACATCACCAGCGATGCTGGGGACTCCTGGCTCCTCGGTGCTCGGTCATCACCAGCGACGCTAGGGACTCCTCGTTCCTTGGTGCTTGGTCATCGCCAGCGATGCTGGGGTCTCCTCGCTCCTCGGTGCTTGGTCATCGCTAGCGATGCTAGGGACTCCTCGCTCCTCGCTGCTCGAACATTGCCAGCGACGCCGAGGGCTCCTCGCTCCTCGGTGCTCGGTCATCGCCAGCGATGCCGGAGACTCCTCGCTCCTCGGTGCTTAGTCATCGCCAATGATGTCGGGGACTCCTCGCTCCTCGGTGCTCCATCATCACCAGCGACGCCGGGGACTCCTCGATCCTCGATGCTCGGTCATTGCCAGCGATGCCGGGGACACCTCGATCCTCGATACTCGGTCATCGCCAGCGACGCCAGGGACTCCTCGCTCCTTGGTGCTCGGACATCGCCAATGACGCCGGGGACTCCTCGCTCCTCAGTGCTCGGACATCGCCAGCGATGTCAGGGACTCCTCGGTGCTCCCTTGGTGGTCGGATCTTGCTATGTCTCATTAGTGTGCTATCAAGCTGCTCCATGCTATTCAGATTAGGGTGCTAATCTTGCGCAGCACGTCTAGGGTCTTGATGCGTGCATGTCGGATGACGTCGGCAAAGCTTTCAAACTTCTTTTTCTTTGACCCTGCTACAAGATTCATTCTTCATCTTCCAGCAGGCTCGGGGACTAAGTGGGCACACTTCACCTTGCGGCGAATGTGCTTGTTCTTATCTTAAGGCTACCCTCGGGTACTGGCTGCCTGCTCGGCTAGTCTTCTACTTTCTGACCCTAGCACCATGTGACTACATCACCTACTATTAGGCTCAGGGACTAGCTATGGGGGTATGGCCCCTGGTATCCTCAAGACACGACATGGGCCGCACCATCAGAGGTGGCCCGGCCCACAAGATCAAGGCATGCACGGCGCTGCTCGACGTGCACCGCAAGATATTGTATAGTAACAAATAGGCTATTTTTCTTGTAACCCTACCCCTCTAGAGTATATAAAGAGAGGTAGGGGTCCCCTAGTGGATAGGGATCAACACGAACCATACATCTCAATGCAACACATTAGAACACAGGATGTAGGTATTATGTCATACTGACGGCCGAATCTGTCTAAATCTTGTGCCTTGGTGCTTGTATTACCATCTCGCTCCTGATCTCGCTCACCTCTATGACAAATCTACCATCATGGGATACCCCTCGGTGGACTGCCGAGCATCTTTTGTCGACAATGGTAGCATAGTCCTTGAGGAGATGCTTCGCTTGCCGCCCCCCCCGCCGTGGAAGGGGTAGGGGACCTCCAGTGCCTTCTCAAAGTGCTCCGAGAGTGTGGCACACCCACGGGGCTGAGGTCTAGCGGCACGGTCAGCCACAGCCACCATCTTCTCTCCATGGCGCTTTCGGTCCTTGTTCCGCTTGTCACAGCGTCGTTGGGACGAGGTGGGATTGTCACCGCCGTCACCACCACTGAGGTTGCTGGCGGCCTTGGCTTTCCTGCTGAAGTTGGCCTAGACCACCTCCTCACCGGTGGCATACTGGGTAGTGACATCTAGGAGCTCCTGCATTGTGCGTGGGGTCTCATGGCCGAGCGTGTGGACGAGCACCTCACTGGTCACGCCACAGATGAAGGCATTGATCACGTTGACATTGGTTATGTTGGGGAGCTCATTGCGCTTCTTGGAGAAGGGCAAAGTGTACTCCCAAAGGGTCTCGTCGACCCTCTACCTATAGTTGTAGAGGGCCTAGAAGTTCCCTAGGTAGGTGTACGGACCCTAGAAGTGGTCGATGAAGACAGAACATAGATCGCCCCAGCAACAGATGCTATCGGGCTCGAGCTACTCGAGCCAAGCTCTGGTCGAGCTTGACAGGAGTAGGGGAAGGTACTAGATGGCAAAGTCATCATCGGAACCAATGGCCTTCATGGCTAGGAGGTAGTCCTCTAGCCAATGGTCCGAGTTGGTCTCACCGTCGTACTTGGTGATGTTCATCGGTGGCCGAAATCGCCTAGGGTAGGGAGGCACCAGAATCATTGCCCTAAATGCCAGGGGGCCAAAGTGATCTAGGGTAGTGCCCCCACATCGCTGCTCAGGGCTAAGGGACTGCACCTAAGCATGGCATTTGGCCTCGATGGTGTCACAGACGTCGCCGATCCGGTGGCACACAGGGGGACACTAAGGAGAAAGTTCCTGCCTTCGCTCCTACCAAGGCTTGGTGCCCTAGGCACGCAGCCAGTTGGAGTTGTTGCTGGAGCACTGCTGCTTCCTCCTGTCGGTGGGGCATGAGCATCAGAGCAGTCCCTGTTGGTGGTGGCCATCGTTTAGGATGACTAAGAGAGCACGGCATGGCGACGGGAGGGAAAACTCTTGGCCTGCTGCTCGAGGGTGACATGGAGGAGCCGCTTTGCCTCGTTTAGCCACTTGTTGGTCTTTGGGTCTAGCGTGTCGGAGATGTCTTCTAGGCAGCAGGTGGCAGCCACCATGTTGTATGCCATGTGAGGAAAGCGGAGGCCACTAGGAGCCCCCATGCGAGCGTCATTGTCATCATCGATAGGGCATGTGGCTTGTTGCCACGCAAAGTCCTGCCTTTGGCGCTCGATCTCTACCTTGGAGGCTCCAAGTCCACCTACCGAGCTCGCAAGCGGTCCGCCTTCTCCTAAAGGTAGGTCGCATGACTGTGGGGACTCTAGTCTAGCAGCGTGAGCTCAGGTGCCTCCTCAGCAGCATCCTCACCATTGATGTGGTAGCACATGCGTGGCTGGGTGTTGTAGTCAATGTCGTTGGAGTCATACTCCAAGCCATCCCCTGTAAGGATGTCGAGGAAGGTGTGGAGCGAGGGGATGTCGATCCACACCATGCTAGAGAGGATGGCGCTCTGTGGCGCCTCATGACTGATGAGGTGCTCCATCTCCAACTAGAAGGACGCCACTGAATTCTATATCCTGAAAGGTAGGTCTAGGCGGTAGTACCATAAGCAATCATGCGATGGAAGCACCTCACCTATGGTGATCTAGTGGTGAACATTTGCTAGCATGTAGAACATCTGGTGATGGTCTGACATGGTGGGGTTCAGGCCCAGACCGCGTCGAATCTAGCGGGCCAGGACCTCAAGATCTGCTCCCTGAAGACCTAGCGAAGGGGGCGACACCAGGAGCTCGTTGCCCGCTAGTGTAGCCTCATGGAGTGGATGAAGCTTGCCATAGCAGTCGGCGATGTAGGCTAGGCTCCCAAAGTTGAGGACCTGGCCCGGTGTGAAGGCATCGATTGTGACGGAGAACTCTCTGGGGAAGCGGACACCACCATCTGGGGCAATGCCGCTTGCTCCGATGATGAGGTGGATGGCTCTAGCCACCATAGAGCTAGAATCAAACTTGACGCTGCCCCCTACCTAGCATGCTAGCTGTCGCAGGGTCGAAACCATGGCAAGCATAGTTGTTTGAGTCGGTGTCAGAGTACGGGTCTCCGGTGGTTTGGGCCAGTTTGGTGCCTATGTCCTATAGCTGATGATCCTTATACTCAAGAACACCCAAAATCAGGGGTTACAACAGAGTGTAGAGAGAGATTTGGTAGGGGGTTAGCTTGGTGGTAATCCTAAGGTTGCCTCGCCGTCGATGGAGCCCTCCCCCTCATCGGAGAGGAGGAAGACGACGGGATGTGGAGGAGGAGCTCTCGGTGCCCCCTATGTGGAGCAGAGGTGGATGGAATGGAATGGAGTGTCTGGTGATCGATTTGGGATCCTCTCCCCTCCTAGGTCCAACTTTATCCCTTATATAACAAGATAGGTCGGGTACATGGTGGTTTGGGGGAACTAGTCTATGGTCTACGTGCGCCGGAGTCTAGGAGGGTCTTGCAGCGGTGCCCATGGACCATTGCGGTGTCTTGGTGCCAAAGAAGCCTTGGGCATCGTCTGGCTGCTCTGTTCTGACACTCTATGTGTTAGGCTGTGTTGGCTTGGATCGGCCTCCCCCAGGTGGACCTTCTGGAGTCTTCTTGGTGGTGAAAGAGGTTGGCTCCAGGGGCTGACATGCGGGACCCGAGCCCCCAGGAGGCCAAAGGAAAACTTTATCTTCTTGTGTCACACCCCGAACATGACCCTATCAGGGGAGCAGTTGGCAGGGCCACGCCTCAGGAGCGGCGCCAGGGAGCCCCCAAGCATCGATATCCCGAAGCTTGTCTTCTTGTGCCCGGGCCTTGGCTGGCATTGTTAGCCAGGCAGGAGCCAAGGGCCGAGCCTGGATGCACCGTAGATCGGGTGCCTAGGGCTTGGGCAAGCCCTTAGGGCTCGGACAAGCCCTGAGCCCCAAGCATCGGTCGTGGCCAAGTCAGGCTTAGCCGGGTCTCTTTGCCAGAGGGTGTGCGCGATCATGCCCGATGGGCATAGCCCCCGAGCAATCTTGAAGGGGTCGGTCGGGGGGGGGTCTTCTTCGGTCGGGAACCATTGGACCCGAGGCTTAACATACTCATATGTTAAGATCTTGTCACCGCCCCTCCATCCGACCTTTAGGTTTTGGTGTTTGACGCCAAAGGGGGAGAGGGGAGAGAGTATGTGACATAGGGGGGAGAGCTGTGAGATGAGATTTGATATATTTTGTGTGCTTCCCCTTTTACATCATGTTCATGTTTCATGCATTGTATGATACCTGTGTTTGACATGTGTGCTCTCTACTTTTATATTATGTCATGTCATCTCGCTGCTCGTTTGCTTGTGCTTCAGTTAGATTTTATGTCAAATGAGCCCTCTTTGTTGTACTCGCGCTTATTTCTTATCTTTTGAGCACATTTTGTGGATTTGGCTTACATGAACTCGTTCTAACCCCTTTGCTCTTATTGTCACGTGTTCATGCAAACCAAGTGTTGGAAACCTCAAATCCTTTCTTTATGCACATATTCGTGGTTGTGTTATCACCAATCACCAAAATAGGGGAGATTGAAAGCATCTTGACCCCTAATTTAGTTTTGGTGATTAATGAGAACACAATCATTGTGACTAACATGTTGTAGTGGCATTACTTTAGGTCACATTGATGATGGTTGATGGGCAATTATGGTTTTCATGCCCCTAATTGATGGTATTCGTTTTGGTTTCAAAGGATGAGCACAAAGATTAAGGATTGACTATGTCGATGGAGTCGAGGGACACTTAGAACAGTGATAGGATCTTATTTTTTTTCTTTGTCCATACTATATAGGAGTGGTATGAACTGGTAGCTTGGCCTAATCGAGTCTAGTGAGTGGATGTGGTGTGCACATATGTGAAAATAAGCACTAGCTAGCTCAGATGAAGCCCAAGTATAGTTGGAAACAAAACCAAACACTAAAGGCATTCAAATTGGATGTGTTTGGTGGGTTTCTGCTGACACCAGACGTGTCGAGTGGTGCACCGGACCTGCAATAGCGCACCTTTTTCAGATGGCAAACTGGGCCTGACACAGTGGTGCTGGGTGCGCACCAAACGTGCCGCACCGGACAACTCAACCAGAGATTGTGCCTGGTTGGGTCCTATGCCAAAGCACTCACCAGGCATGTCACCATTCTACCAGAGAAGTCTGCATTTGGTGTCTTGGCAGCTTAGAATCCACCAGATGTGTGCGGTGTGCACCGCACGGTGGCACGGGTGCACCAAATGCGTCCATACAGTAATATCTTTGCCCTAGTCTCTTCCAACCTCCATGTTGTTCTTCATTGCTTGATGCGACGACTAAGGATGGTGCTCTAGGCTTGTTGGCCGACCTAGGGTAACCCGTCGATGTCCTTGCCCCAACGAGGCCCCTCCCGGACGAGAGCTTTGATAGTTTCTTTGCTAGTTTGCGGGGAAACTAGCCGTTCTTCGTTACTGAAGCACGATTAGTTACCCTTTTGTTGTTTGCTCGTAAACCTTTATGTTCTTCGCCACGTACGTGTGATCCTTGCTACGTTCTTTGATCTGTGGTGACTTAGATGACCTAGCTGGTGTGTGACCGATCTTTGCGTCGACACGTTGCTCAACAGTGAAACTAAAAGGACGCTGATAAAAAGAGAAACAATTGCTCGGACAGTGAAACTAAAAGGACGCTGATAAAAAGAGAAACAATTGCTCGGACGGTGAAACTAAAAGGATATGCTAGAAAGACGAGACAGAGGGAAGACATATATAATTACTAGAGCAAAGTAGCAAACTAAAATGAAAACAAACCGCCGGCCGGTTAATCCCGGTATGGAGTATATGACATTAAAAAATTGAAAACCTCTAGCTACGAGGATTGCAAACTTGGTAATGTACATCAGTCTACAAGACTACAAGTACGATGCCGCGTCCACGACCTCGTTCCGGGCACCTGCCGCCGCCGGCATGAGCGCGAGCACCAGCAGCACCGCCAGCATCGCGACCGGCACGAGCAGCACCACCAACGGCGGCGGCGGGAGCGGCGGCAGGACGAGCGGGAGCACCAGCAGCAGCACGGTGACGAGGGCGAGCAGGAGGCACGACTCCACGGAGAAGTACTTGGCGCAGAAGCCCCTCGGCGTGCTTGGATCATCGTGCTTGTGCCAGCCGCCGTGAGCAGTCGGCCTCCCGACCGGCGGCAGCGATGTCTGCGACGACGGCATTCACCTGTGCCCGCGCCGCTCCAAGGGCGACAATGGCGGTGGTTTGCCCTGGTCAGCCCTCACCTGTCGGTTCGTCCTGCGCCCTCCGGAACGCTGCTTTCAAGCTCAAGAGAAGAGATGGCCAACGTGAGCTAGGAGTAGGTTCATTTTCTTGTCTTACCTCTTTATCACAAAAAAAAAAAAAACTTGTCTTACCTTAGTTTGTGAGTGGGCAGTGAGAATGACTGAATGAGTAAACTAGAGAGTAGTTAGCGCAACACGAAGCAGAGCTGTTCGTTCTACTACACGTTTTTTTTTGCAAAACCATGCGCAAGATGCGGATAACAACTTGTTCATCATGCATGCTCGTTCCTCATATCATGGCGACCTACTTCGAATTTGTAGCGCATTATTAAGTTTTAAGCCTCTTTGAGTACAAAATTTTAATTATATATTTTTTCTCGACACTAAATTGCAAGAAATAATATTTTTTACTCGTCAAAAGAAATGGCGCCACAAAGCACCATTTTCACACAGTTGCGAATGGACATGTAGAAACTACTAATGCATGCATAAGGCAAAGTTAATATTAGTCACACTAATACATGTAATGCGACGCAGTAAATTTGGTAAACTAAAAGGATCAGTGTAACAAAAGGAATTATTTTTTTTTCCTTTGTAAACTTATCCCTAGGTGCACCTCCTAGAGAGTAGAGACCGATGAGCCGATAAATCTTGAGAGTAACAAATTCAACACAAACATCATGTCATTAACGAGCATATCACACCTACATTTCTTCTAAAATAAATCTTAAAAGATATAAATACCCATGCCAAATCAACGAATTGAACTTGAATAATGAGCAATTCCTTCGTAATTGTGCGTGCCCATTGCTACGTCACAACGCATCTAGCTAGCTATATGGGTGCCTGGCACTGCTTGCCTTCTCCTCCATTCTGAACTAACGTATGCCATCTTAATAATCGCTAGGGTAGCAGTTAATACTCACAGTAGCCCCCTTAAAAAATACTTACTCTAGTCACAGATTAAGTGACATTTTGTGTTGTCTTAAGCCAACTATTTCAAGTTTCAGATACATGTTACTTTTTTATAAGTTGATTCAGATATTTGAAAATGGTAGGAGTATGTTTGAATATAATCGAAATATATATCCTAACAAAAATGTATATGTTAATTTGCTATGTTCTTCAACAAATCAAGGTTAAATTTTGGAGGCAGCGTCGATGTTCTTAGTTTATCTTTTTCATCAGAGTGAGTAACAATTTTGAAGGAAAAATCCAAAAGTGGGGTAGTGATAATTTGAAGGAAAAAAAATCCAAAAGTGATGATTGAGGCCTTCTAAAATTTTATATATAGCATTGTACAGTAAGGGTGGCTACAAGTTTTTCCTATGTCGTATGTACATCTGAAAACTGTTAAACACGCTTCGTTGCATGTCTAGTACTAAAATCCACTGTCTCTATATATCTTTTTTTTAGGGAATACATCTTTGGCAAGCGAATAGAAATACTTGGAGATCTAGTTATTGACAAAGCCGTTGGAGAGATTTTTTTATGTCTGAAAGGATATAAAAAGGCTCCTAGGTTTGCTCTAAATGTGGGATTGGATCGTACTATTCTGGTTCATATATATGATACTAGTCGTCAATAGAGATCCGTAGCAACAACGCTGTATTATTTAATGGAATTTGGTCAATGTTGTCATAAATTTGGCGATGTGCATTGTAGGGGATGTGAATAGATATATGTATGCAATGAGATGTCGCAATAATAATAATCTAGTACGGGGTTTGGTTTGGTGGACCTCCGATCCCAAAGAAAAAACAACAAAGTAAAAAGCATGTCAAGGAATACGGGATAGCAGGTGAGGGTGGCCGGCTGCTGGCACTGATTCGCAGGTGGTGGTGGTTAAATTTGCAGAAGTAGGTGTTTAAATGTGGGGTCAAAGTTTAGGATGTCTTTTTAAATTATTCGGATAGTAATAATAAAATAAATTATAGAAATCCTTAGTACTTTGCGAGATGAATTTATTAAGCCTAATTAATCCGTCAGTAGCACATGTTTACTGTAGCACTACATTGTCAAATCATGGATTAATTAGGCTTTAAAAATTCATCTCGTAAATTAGTCGCAATCTATGCAATTAGTTATTTTTTTAAGTCTATATTTAATACTCTGTATGCATGTATCCAAACATCTGATAGGGACTAAACTTTAGAGGAGAAACTAAACAAGACCTAAGCATCGTTTATTCGTCCGTCCAACATGTACAGGTGTATTGAAAATTAAAAGGAGTTTATGCAAGCAAAATTTGCAATAACGGTTAAGCTACTTATTAAATGAAGAGCACATTTGGATGTATAGATATGACCACGCGTGGAGACCCCACTGCTACTAACTAGGGTTGAAATCATGATCCACATGCCATAAGAGCAAGCCTAATAACACAGTCAGCTACTAGTTGTAAAGATTCTTGCATTGCAGACTACCTCTCAGTTTATCCGTATAGTAGTTAGCTCTTTAACATTAATATACGGCCCATTAATCTCTCCCACAGTGTTTCTCGGGTTTTTTATCTAAATCCGTTATAAGCTTATAGTCCACTTCTCCTCCCTCTCTCTCCTCCACCTTCGCGTTCAGCATGCTAAGCAGTAGTTTTATTGTCGTACGTACTACTGTGTAGTAGTAATAGCAGGAAGCTAAGCTGCTGCGTGCTTCAGCCGTTTCACATGCATGCATCTGAATATCTGATGATGATGTGCGATGTCAGTTGCGGGCAGCAGGACCACACCAGAAAAGAAGAGAGCGAAAGCGAAGAAAGTAGCTAGGTTAACGGAGGATCGAAGGACGACCGACCGTGTGCAAAAGCAAAGCATGCATGAATCCCTCACTCACCTGCCGATGCCGGTGAGGCGAAGCCGAGGAGAAGCGCATCTTTATCCAGCTGACAGCAAGTCGATCGTGTGTCACGCATGCATGCAGCCGCCGCCGACGTTACCCGACGACGACGATACGATGATCATCCTGCCCTGTCGGTTGGTCGATCAGCAAGTCATCTTCTTCGGATTCGGACGTCGGAGCGAATGAGAGAGGGAGCGCGCGGCGGCTACGAAGCGATTTATGAGCAGGACTGCAGGAAGGAGATGAGAGAGGCCGGTCGGCCGGTCGCCCGGTGGTGAGGAGGAGGAAGATGAGGAAGAGGCCAGAGCACCCAGGTACACTGCATCCAGGCACCAGCCCAGCAGATAAATACAACTGCTATAGAGTAGACATACACAGCCGGTCATCGTAGTCTCCCACGCAAACTAAAGGGCTTATGAGGTGACGGCGACGAGTGAATCTTATATGCCAACATCTTTGGGGAAAATGAGGGCAACCATGCATGCACTCAGGTGGTTCTTCTCCCCTGGCCATGCCCCTTTCTGAATTCTTCTTGTTACTTGCCACGCCTGCACTTCCACCCAGTGCCCGTTTAGTTCCCAAAATTTTACAAAATTTTTCAAGATTTCTCGTCACATCGAATCTTTGGACACATGCATGAAGCATTAAATATAAATAAAAAATAAAATTAATTACACAGTTTAGACGAAATTCACGAGACGAATCTTTTAAGCCTAATTAGACTATGATCAGACACTAATTGTCAAATAACAACGAAAGTGCTACAGTACCATTTCCAAAAAAAAAAATCGCCAATTAAACAAGGCCCCAGTCACCCTCGCTCTTTGCTAGGATTAGGAGTAATCTGCCACACTTATCTCCTTATAATATTACTTATTGGAGTACTATATATGATGATGAAATATCCCTGCTTGCTCCGTACCTGTACTCCAGAAAAATTCTAGTTTCACCCTTTCCAGCTCGAATGACGCCATGTAAACGGTCCTATTATATACTATATACGTAAATGTAAAGTAAACTGTTTTGCCAAGGATCAATTTGCAAAAATCTTTTTAATAAAGCGTGGAAGCACAAATCCACCATGCACTCCCATGGCGGTCCCACGTACAACGAACACGTAGTGCCAGTGCTGGCTCGGCCATCCATTTGTTTACCTGGCACCTTTGTCGCATTGTGTCCCAGTTCATGCATGTCGCGCCTAATGTCCCCTTGATATGCTGTTCTCTTGTTGCTGCTAATTATTGACGTTAATTAAGCTTTTTATACTCCGTTGCTCTTGTCGGGGCCTACAGTACAGTGAGAGAATTTCGCGGCCGCGCGCGTGCAGCGTGCTTGATTTCTCCGCTGGACTGGATCTGACCTTGTCTCTTGACCAGCAACGACGAGGAAGTGAGAGTGGCATGCATGCGTTTTTTTCCCCCTTTCTTTCTCGCCCTGCACGGCAATCTGCGGTACCAAAAGCCAAAAGGTGTTGCCTCAAGATGGTAGAGTACGTACCCTATAAAGTTGGGCTTAGCCTTCCGGCCAAGCCAAGTACAGTGTACTGAATTAAGTGTTTCACATTGTTTTTCTCAAAATATGCGTACAAGTCCCATGCATAATTTATTTAATGACGATTATTGGCTCCCACCAGAGAAAAAATGCAAAAAGATTCAATATTAATTTGGAAAAAGTGGTATAGGTCTCCCTTTGATCAATGTCAGCCTGACTAATAATACTCCCGTCTACCACAGTCCGTCTATCTTTTACACAAGTCGCGATTAACAATTTGGACAAAATCAGAAGGAAGGACCTTTTTTGAAAGGATGGTGGCACTAAATGAAGTAAGTGGCCATCTTGTGAAATGGAACAAAATAATATGCTAGAGTAAAAAAATTGGGCTGGGTATCAAGGATCTTACAAAGTTAAACGTAAGTCTATTATGTAAGTGGTTGGTTGCGCTGGTCCCAAGCTTCTATATATTTCCCTTACGCTGTCAATAGAAATGGAATTGCCTCTTCTTAAAAAAAAAGGTAAACATAAGAATAAGAGAAAGAACAAGGTTTCTAAATAGCCATACATATAGTAAGCCTTAGAACTTGTTTGGATCCATTAACACTTTAAATTAGCAGCTAAAATTAATACCAGTGGGTCCAAACAAACCTGCTAATTATTAGCAAGGGGTTACTAACTATTAGTTCTATTAGTAGGTTTAAAATTGCTAATAGGTGCTTAAAGTGTAAATGTACCTTTAACTCACTATCCAACCATCTATTAGTACGAATTCAAATGGCTTCTAGTAAAAAAAATAGCTAGCTAAAAAACAATAGCTATTAGCTAGCTAATTTTTAGTGCTAATGGATTCAACAGGTCAAAGCTAAACATCATCATCATGATTAGGGAGGAATCTCATCCGGGCTACATATATACAAAAGATCAAAGAGAGCATCATTCAGTGGATTTCGAGGAGGATCGACGCGTGCCAGCTACTACTGATCTATATACACTACCACCATTACTAAAAGAGAGGATGTCAAGCACTCAAGCGCCCGTGTCGTGGTGTACTTCGATTTGCCAAAACATTCATGTGTTGGAGTGTGCTTAAACACCCAATGCAATGCAAATGCCAATTTAGGTTTTGTCTGACTCAACTAGAGCTTATAGAAAAAAAAAACATTACCTGGTTCAAATATCCAAGTTTATAGTTCATTAGGGGTGAATCTAGGGTAATTTGCTCGGTATATTGATCCACACCAAATTTGTAAATCCCTTATATTGATACACTTCTACAACTCCCAAGTCTACGTTATGACCATGGTTCATCTCACAACCTTATACCCCAACCATCCAAAGCACTATCTTATTAACAGTAATAGGCCATCAGCAACAGGGATGAAGCTACAAATGTACCTATGGGTGCATATGCACCCTCTGTGGTCAAACCATGCACCCACGAGAAAGTTGCACCCCCTTTAATTTATTCTAGCTTCGTAAAGTGCTCTCTATAACTCACCTTCAGAAAATGCTCAGCACGCTGCTGCTCAACGCAATATTTCTAATATACTTTTGACAGATCTTTATCATTGTTCACCTTCAGACGCTCTCATTATTACCAAACAGAATGATGTCCCGAATTGATTCGACTTTAGTGGACTTCTCTCATAGAGAAACAAGATGGCAAGCCAATTGTCCTATAGCTGTGTTGGTTGGAGCATACGCAAGAACTCTAGGTTTCTTAGCCATCGTCAGAAGGAAATTATTGGATTACTGAAACTGTCTTAGTGTTACCAGTGTCGGGTAGGCCCCAAACTAGTCGTACGAACTAGAAGGGTGTTCAGATGCTGACATATAGCTTGATACTATATTACCCCTGGGATGAATTAAGTCCAAAGTGAACAGTGCCAGCCTCAAAAATACTTGATTTATTTTCTCCATTAGACTGCAGCATATATTAAAATATGCTATCAGTGCACAATAAAAGAAAGCAAAACAATAGAGAGAGAAACAGAGAGATGCCAATACTTACGCCGTTATTACTTCTAGTCAATATGAAATTGATTATTCCAGATCTATCTTTGACACCACTCACCATCTCTTGCCAACTACATTGATCAGTGCTCAGATTAGCCAAGTGCAAGACATGGTACAACCTTTCCTGACTCAGGCTGCACTCATGCGGCGATTCTAATAGCAAGGCATCCATCCACAATATATAACAATCCTCAAATTCACACACATCCTGATCATTGACCCACGTAACCACTAGGATGTGCAAAAAGAAATTGTCCTCGAGGATTTCATCTAGACTCTAATTTCATTGCTCATCATAACATGAGATGTCCTTTTGGTAGAGAGAGCTTGACACGGTATTCATTTGGCCAGCTTTGTTTGAGTCCATGGGGCAAAGCTACATATGTACCTGCGGGTGCATATGTGTAACACCCTGGTGTTAAGCATGCATTTGGCATTGGCATTGGCATTGCACGAGCACAAGCATCATTGATCATTCATGAGCATGATCATCTCAAATTTTATCTCTTTGATTGCTTATATCACATGTGTTGTCACTAAATGCTTTACATATGCTAGGGTTTACATGTGACCAATGTATAAAAATGCTTGTGAGACCTTAGGGGTACCTTAAACATGTTTAGAATGTCACATGGAACAACTTTGGTATTCATGACTTGGACCCAATTGGCCTCGAAGTCATGGTTATAGTGTAAGCTATCATTTTCAAGTTCCATGTTTGACCTAAGTTGAACTATAGCATAGAGACTTTGCATGTCTGCACACCCTTAAGCAAAGTTGTAGTACTTGACAAGAGTAACAACTTTTATTTTTGGGTCAAGACCTAATTCGGTGCATAGCATGCTCAAAAGCAGTCCACAAGTAGCAATAAAATACTGTTTTCAAACTTTGAAAATTTTTGTCTGGGACTGATTTTTAGTTTCAATGTACCATACTTTGGAGCTTAGTATTTTGAAAACTATGGTGAATTAGATGTTGCTCCCTAAAGTAAAGTTGGAGTTTACATGTAGCTCGACAACTTTGATTATTACAGTTTTCGCTGAATCACGCTGGTTTGAGAGTGAGGAAGGAGGTGATTTCAGTCGTTTTGAAATGGCATAAGCCGAGTCAGAGCAGGCCAGTGGTGGCCGACCGTCGTCAGGCCGCGCTCGCCATCTAGTGGCCGTACGCCAGTGTGTGCCCCACCAGTTTGGCCGGGGAAGGCTTCAACATCGCCACGATGGGCCTGTCTGCTCTCTCTGGCTCATTTCCTCTCCCTCGCTCGCCCTCGTACCCGCTAGGCGACGCTGAGCTCGCCATTGCCATCACCAGCTTCGCCGCCGCGTAGCGCCACCATCACTAAACCATTTTCCAATCGATCATGCCAACAGCTTTGCCTTGTTTCGCGCTTCAACCTCCACCCCTTTGCTAAGCACTTGGAGTCTAGGTAGGAGTGCATTTTGCCATTTCTGCCACCGGTGATCTCACCGGAGCGCTGTCGAGCTCCATGCTCGTCGTGGCCAGCGCAAGCTAGAGCCTTTTCATTCTTTCTCTCTCTCTCATCTTGTCACCTCTGTAGGTCTTAGGAACTCACACCGGTGACCTTTTAGACGCTACCGCCCTAACGGCGCCGGAACATGGCCGCGCACCACCGTGCCATTGCCGCTACGTGGCCATGCATGTGAGCAGAGCTCACCGCTGCCTCACTGAAACCCCAACCACCCTAGATAGCTTCATTTGGTTCATGCGAAGCCATAGCACACCTCATCGGAGCACATGATGGCTAGAGAACGCCAACGTACCACCGCGCTACCTCCATCGTGCGCCATTGCTGCCAGCAAGCCGTCTCTAGTGAACCCATGGTAGCGTATTTGCCACCAACTGATGTGGCATAATTAGGGGAACACTTTGGTGTCACCATCATCGCCGGTGATCTTGCCACTGGCGAGGTATGGCTAGCCGGAGCACCTCCTCTACTTTTGTATCGCTGACACGTGGGTCCTACTGACCAACGGACCTCATCTGTCAGTCACTGTCTGTCTTGGATTTCTTATTTGTTTTCACAGATTGGAATGTATGTTTCAAAAATTCATAAGTAGAGTTGTAGATGTCCAAATGGGGTGAACCAAATTTTGTTGGATTGATCATGAAGTGTAGTATTTGATAAAAATATGAAACATACTGTTTGGGATGTTTTTCTAGAAGAATTAAATGGAGCAAGATAAGTGCTTTTAAATTGTTTGCAATCTTGTAAAATGCATAAATTGAGCTAGGAAAGTGATAAAATTACGATTCCAATTTTGCTGATCTTATGTTGACTTGATCTAGTTAGGAAAAATGTTGAACATGCAGTAAACTTGATTAGAGTAGGGTCTTGCTATTTATCTTTTAATAAATGGTGTTTTCTAAGGAAGGATAAAAATAAGTAACTTATTGCCATGCAAATTTTTGTACAATGTTAATGGGATTTAGGAAAGCTAAGAAAAATATGAAATCTGTTGTTTGACACTTTTCAATAGGGATGACTATTTTCACTAAAATCAGCCCTTATAACTTGTCATTTATGTACGGGTGATGTACTTGTCTATTTGGCATGAAAACTTTACAGTAGCCTATTGGGATCATATATGAACCATTGTAATTTTCTCAGAATTTATTGTGTAATTTTGATATATTTTCTTTATTTCACCTTAGTGTCCAAATGAATTAATAAAGGCATTTAAATAAATTATTTGGGCATGATCATCATATTTTCTTGAGTGTGTATGACTCCTATGAACTGTTGGTACCTTTGGTTGTGCCCAAATTTGATTTCTTGTATGCAGTAAAATATTGTGGCTCCAAAATTCATTTATAGAAGTTGTTTTGGAAAGATTCCGTTGCTAGGTGTTTTTCATAGGCAAAATGGAGTTTGCTATAAAAATGTTTAATAACAAAGTTGTAAGGAATTTATTTATCTAGCTTATGTCAAAATTTTAGGGCAATAGGCCAAAAGGTTTGAGAGTTATAGCCATTAGAAGTTGGTCTTCTAAAATGCTTACTCTCTAGAATTTCTGGACAGACCTGGGAAGTTTACCTATTTTAGCTAGGATAGTAGTTGAATCAGTTTTTGGTGATTAAATGAAAGTTGTAGAAAATTTATAAGCTTTCCAAAAAGTATAAGATAATAGCATTTAGTTGAGTTGAATTCCAATTATGATCCAAACTTGTAGCTGTCATGTTGTGGTCCAGAAATAGACTTAGTGTGGATTCTTGAAATTTCTAGAGAAGAGATATGCACCTACTCCGTAAATAAGAATTTAACCTTGTTATCATCCTAATGACCTAATATGATAGTCATCTTTTAACCATGCGCATTATCATGACATGTCATCCATGACCTTCTTATGCATTCATGATCCTCACTTTTTGCATATGCATGCAATAGGTGCGACGAAAGAAATCACCATATTGGAGTACGAGGTTGATCCCCAAGAAGAGCATTAGGAAGTGCAGCAACAAGAGGCCCTAGGAGAAGGCGAGCCTGATGGTGAATAGTTGCCTGAGTGCCCAGATCACTAGCCCTCAACCTTTGTGAAAGGCAAGCCCCAGAGCATTTTAAGCCTCCTATGTTTGTGAACTATCAACTTGAGTCCTTTTATGTTGATGCATTAAGTACTAGGAGTTGATTGGAACCACTTGCTACATATATCTTCCTTGTCCAGATATACATATCCTAAATCCTATGTAGGTTCAGGATCGAATATATGCTTAGCCATGCTTAGTCGGTAGAAGTTGGGTGATTACCTGTCACCTGCATAATATAGGTTGATAACTAATTATGGTTGGCTATATGTGCTAGCGTGCAATATAACCATGTGTCAATGAATAAAAGAGACCGGGTAGGATTATGATAGAAAATCAACAAGACATGGAGGTCTTGGGTTCCTATCTATCCCCGTCTATGTCGGTTAAGGATCGATTCGTTGTACATCCTCATGTCATGTTGAACGCATGCCTAGCGCGTAGCTGGCCAGATCTAAGGATTTGACCACGAAGCCGAGTAGCTCAATTCAGGCCGGGCCTCGATAAGTGAAAGTGCGCACACTAGAGGCAGTAAGGATGTGCGGAGAGCCAATGGCATGAGTCCAAGGGCGGGACCGGGTCATAATCTTCCTGGCAGATTGGTAGAATCTTTGAGGGTGCAGCGCTGATTGGACCCACGAGTTAGTCCTAAATTGTACCAAAGATGACCTAAGGCTATCTTCATGGGGTGTGCCTCGGTTTGTGTTAGGAATAAATTCCCCAACTAGGTAGGAATCGATTCAAATCACCGTCTCTCCCGGATAGTGAGAACTTAACTGAGCAGTGGCAATGTAGAGTAACTTAATGGAAACTTGATGGTTATGATGATACTCAAATTATTCTAATACCGGATATGGTTGCTAATGCTTGTTAGCTTAATCAAATGATTGCTCTAGTACAGGTGCTAATCTAGATATGCTTAATTGAATAGGTATTCAAATTGATGCTAGAGGTACTAAATCTCCAAATTATATTACTAAAGCATTTATGCAAAAATGTTGTTAAGCTAACTCCACCTTTAAAGCCATGCATACTCCTTGGTGTCTTATTATTTTGGTTTACGACGGGTAAGTCTAGCTGAATACATTCTCGTACTTAGGGTTTATTCCCATTTATTGCAGATGATGTGATGTACCATGGTTACTGCAAGCATTGCATAACTCCTGTAGTGGATGGAGAGTAAGACCAAGGGCATGGTCATTCTATATCATCTCACCTATGTGCTTTTGTTAGAGATGATCCTAAGCTGGCTATGTATTCAAACTATCTTGATGGTGTTTCAAAACCATGTTGCTTCCGCTACTTCCCAATTTGGGTTGTAATAACTCTATTGAAACTCTGATGTATGAGAACTATTTATGAACCTATTGTAACATGTGATTGGTTCTGTTGAATCATGTATGATCTTGGTTTATACGTTGGTTTGTTTGAGATCCTTCATGATTTCATTAGACTACCGGGTGTATATGAGTTCAAGTATGATGGTTCTATTGCTTCAGTGATTGCTATTGTACTTGTGCTCTTATAAATAAGATGGTTCTATTACAGCTGGCATCAGAGTAAGGTTCAACATTAAACTTGTCATATGTGTATTTAAAACAAAGGTTTTAGTTTTAAAATTATAAAGTATGCTAGTAGTCATCTCTTTTATGCCCAATTAAGGACTATTAGGTTGCTATTTAAGTACTAACATGGGATGGGTTTTTACTTTCGTTGTCCATACGACGTGCTATTGTATGGATGCCATTCACTTGAGTGGTAATGTATGGATCGAATGTCTCTATGTCCAGGTAAGAAGGTAAGTTGATGAGTGGCATGACCGCAAGATGCAAGCATGCGGTTAGGGAGAGCTAGCTTTGATACGGCTGTATATGTATGCTTGCATGTGTGTATGGTGCGTATTTAATTGTGGTTAGTAAGTTGTCATCGGGGAGCTTTGATATAGAAATATATATATTGGGATATATATATAGAAGTATTTAGTTTTACCGCTCACATATATTCAACCTAGAGCCCATATTACATTCTCGTGCATTTAATTATTGGGATGGGCTGAAATGAATCTTCTGCAGGTACACTAACAACGAAATGTCTAGTTACGATTATATTGAGAGAACATATGTATGCCACCGCGTATATCGTTAAGGCTTTAATTTCTCCTAAGTTTGTGAGGATGTATGGAACGTGCATGCATCATGATAAATCATTCATTCATATCATTACATTGTTCCTCCCCTTATAAGTTTTAGATTATGTTATGTAACCCTTTTCTGTGATCGCATTGTCTCACAGGAGTTATACCATTTTGATACAGATGGCAGCCCTAGGAGTCCCTATTGCAAGCGACAACTTTTTGACACTATTTGGAACTCCCACCCTACTGTGGAGGGTACTATACTCTGTCGGGTATGCAGAACTGCCTTGCTATTTTTGGAGCGAAGCGGTAACTAAGGGACAACAGTGGTATGATGTACGAGTGATTGTCCTAGCCCGTGCTGATCACCCATAGTGGCAAGGTTGGAGTGCGGAGTTAGATGGAAAGACACCTTGGGAGGGTGCCCAAGTTGCATCTTTCGAGGTCCTCAATGAGATATGTCAGGAGTTTGGGGACGAGCTTGTCAACGGTCCTATCAGATCCTTTCCTCGAGTGGATCCCTCGCAAATCGCTTAGACCCAACTAGGCGGCAATGCTTTGGTAAGAGACCGGGATGAAAGAGTAGGAAGTAGTAATTCTGCCATGAGTGCCATGTATGTTGTTATAAATATGTTTTACTCTCGTCAGGATAGCTACATCAGCTATATGCAAGAGCTCCAAAGAGCATAGGCTGCACAGCGCAGGATGTGAGAACGTGTGCGCAGGCACCAAAGGGCAGTTAGAGCAACTTAGAATGAGATAGGTAATTATATGATAGCCTTGGAAGCTCATTTGGGGCAGTTTGTCCATGCTATTGCTGAGAGGGATGTAGCCATAGCAGAGGTTTAGGGGATCTGTGTGGAGAGAGACGAGGCTATTTGTCTTGCTAAGACTAGGGAGGTAGCTAGAATTCGGACTATGTTTCAGGCTGCTAGGCAAGCAACGGAGTTTGATCACAGAGAGTAGGAACTTATATGCCAGGTTGAGGAGCTTTAGCTAGATGTTCATCGTCTCAACAACATGGTGAACACAATTCTTCCTCCATATGCTCCAGCGGTGGAAGAAGATCCCAATGTGTTGATTGTTGAGGATGATGGCATGGAGGTGGACGCCGAGGCCAAGCCTAAAGATGAGGAGATTGAGCCTTTTGAGGATGACCACGGTGATGGTGTGTCTGACATTGACAGTGACCACCCCGAGGAGTAGCTTAGCTTTAGTATCTAGCTAGATGTGTTAGCTCTCTATCTTTGATCATTTATGTAATGAACTCATAATTTAGTTTGATCTCATGGTATACCCTTTGATGTACTCTTGAAACCTTGCATGTAATCCAAGTTGTGGTTGCACTTTTAATGAATACCCGTTGTGTTGGCAAGCAATTTGGCATATACATAATGTATTGCGAATGGCATTAAGTAATATAATTGGTGATGTATGGTTGCAGAAATAAATTATTGTGCCTCTGTTTTATTGTATGAATTTATATTCTCTCTAGTAAATTCAGTTTTGCATAATTATACAATTCTTCTCTAATTTTCTGATATCATCAATAATTGATTATTGTTGCACTTCTGTAGATGCCTCGCACCCGTTCTGGTGCTGGTGGGAATAATGGGAACGATGGTGACGGGGGTAGTGGCTTGAATGGTCATGACAATGAAG
This sequence comes from Miscanthus floridulus, assembly GCF_019320115.1. Taxonomy (NCBI): domain Eukaryota; kingdom Viridiplantae; phylum Streptophyta; class Magnoliopsida; order Poales; family Poaceae; genus Miscanthus; species Miscanthus floridulus. The sequence continues at coordinate 169,895,168 of NC_089587.1, read as the reverse complement.
ATTTGCCACCACTGCCACCACCCACTCTGGTAGAGTTGATGGATATGCTCGTTGAAGGGCAACGTGCTATGGGCGAGGCTATGTGCACCATGGCACAGCAAGTCACCTAGGGTAGACATCAGAGCCAGGGTGCAGAGCCAAATCAATATAGTGATTTCAAGGATTTCCTGGATACAAAGCCACCTATTTTCAAGGAGGCTGAAGAGCCACTCTAAGCAGAGGAATGGCTGAACACACTTGAACAAAAGTTTTGTTTGCTGAGGCTGACTGAGCCAATGAAAACTGAGTATGCATCCCACAAGTTGCAAGGGCCTGTACGCATTTGGTGGAGTCATCACCGAGCCACCCTGCCTAAGAATTCTCACATTAGCTGGAATCAGTTTAAGGCTGTTTTCTAAGGACACTATATTCCTCTAGGTCTTATGGGTATCAAGCATACCGAGTTTATGAAGCTGACCTAGGGTACCAAGAGCTTGATTGAATATCTACATGCTTTCAACAACTTGTCAAGATATGCCATAGAATTTGTTGACACTGATGCGAAGAAAATTGCTAGTTTCAAGCGGTGGCTTGGCCCCAAGCTGATGAAGACTTGCTAATAACAAGTCTGCCACTTTTAATGAATTTGTCAGTGATGCCTTAACTCAAGACAATCAAAACAACATTTATGTTGTATCCAAGAATCGAAAGAGAGCCTTTGAATCAGGCACTTCTCAGTCAAAAGCTCCAGTTGTTGTGAGACCTCAGTTTCGCCCACCTGCTCCCAAGTTTAGGCCACCTCCAAAAAAGATGAAAATTGTTCAGAAGTAGAAGGCATTTCACAAGGCCTATTCGGTTGCTCTACCAAAGGGCGGCATAGAATAGGGAAGTTCCAATGTTCCACCTAGCAACCTATCATGTTGGAACTACAACATGCCCGGCCATTGGGCAAGAAATTTCCCCTATCCCAAGAAGAAAACCAGAAGCAGGGTAATTCCAATGTGCATTAGGGACATGTGCACTATACCATTATTGAAGAAATTCCTATCGGTGAAGTTGTTACTGCGGGTATGTTTCTTGTGAACCAACATCCCACAGTTATTTTGTTTGATTCTAGGGCATCGCATTCATTTATGAGTAAAACATTTGTATCCAAGCATAATCAGAGGGTAGTTATTGTAGATTAGGGTAGTTACTGCATAAGTGCAATCGAGAATCAAATCTCCACCAACCAAATAGTTAGAGATGTGCGCATCTCCATAAGCAACCGGGAGTATACCGTAGATCTTGTAGTATTGCCCGGGTTAGGGATAGATGTAATCCTGGGAATGAGATGGATGAGTGGCCATGGAGTTCTTATTGATACTTCCACTCAGGTGGTTATGTTAAGGGAACCAGGCAGTAAGAATGCTTTCTTAGTACCACTTTCCAGATAGTTTGACCTCCAAAATGTAGCTAATGCTATCCAGCCCATGACTATTGCTGACATTCTAGTGGTGTGTGAATTCCTGGACATGTTTTTGGATGAGTTGCCTAGGTTGTCGCCTAACAGAGATGTAGAGTTTAATATTGAATTATTACTAGGCACAGCACCTATCTCGCGAAGGCCTTATAGGATGCCACCTAATGAATTACTTGAGCTCAAAGTGCAATTGCAGGAGCTTCTTGAAAAAGGTCTCATTCGACCCAGCTCATCACCATAGGGTTGTCCTACCATATTTGTGAAGAAGGATAAATCATTGCAGATGTGTGTGTACTACCGACCCCTTAATGCGGTAACGATCAAGAACAAATATCCATTGCCTCGAATTGATATCTTGTTTGATCAGCTATCAAAGCTAAAGTGTTCTCTAAGATCAATTTGAGATCAGGGTACCACCATATTAAGATTAGGCCGGAAGACATACCTAAGACTGCCTTCTCTACTAGGTATGGTCTATATGAGTATCTTGTCATGTCTTTTGGACTGACCAATTCTCCTACCCATTTCAAGTATCTCATGAATTCGGTGTTCATGCCTGAGCTTGATAAATTCATGGTGGTGTTTATTGATGACATCTTAGTTTATTCTGAGAATGTGGAAGATCATGAAGAACACCTAAGAGTTGTCTTAACAAGGTTGCAAGAACATAAGTTGTATGCTAAGTTTAGCAAATGCAAATTTTGGTTAAAGAAAGTACCTTTCCTTGGTCATGTGTTATCTGAAGATGGAATCTCAGTAGATCTAGGCAAAGTGCAAGAAGTTATGTATTGGAAGACCCCAACTTTGGTTCATAAAGTTCAGAGTTTCCTTGGATTAGCAGGTTATTACCGTCGTTTCATTCTAGACTTCTCTAAGATAGTCAAGCCCATAACCAGATTACTTTCGAAAGATGAGAAATTTGTGTGGACTTTGGAGTGTGAAGCTACTTTTCACACTTTATGGACTTTGTTGACCAACGCCCTAGTTTTAGCATAGCTCGACATAGAAAAACCATTTGATGTGTTTTGTGATGCATCTGGCACTAGTTTGGGGTGTGTGCTCATACAAGAGGGCCGAGTCATTGCCTATGCCTCGCGTCAATTGAGGAAACATGAGGTTAAGTACCCAACTCATGATTTAGAGCTAGCTGCGGTTGTTCATGCTTTGAAGATTTGTAAGCACTATTTGCTTGGCAATGTGTGTCATATTTACACTGATCACAAGAGCCTCAAGTACATCTTCACACAACCTGAGTTGAACATGAGACAAAGAAGATGGTTAGAGCTAATCAAGGATTACAACCTAGAGGTGCATTATCATCGAGGCAAAGCAAATGTAGTTGTAGATGCTTTGAGCTGGAAGTATCATAACAAACCATTACTGGAAGATGGCTTCAACCTACTACATCATGTAGTTTTACAAAATCTCACTATCAGTTGCTCTCTTGAAGCTAAGGTCATGGAACTCCAAAAGACCGATGTGGGTATATTTCATATCAAGAGAAAGATGGAAGAAAAAGAGCCCAAACATTTAAGATTAGATGAGAGAGGGTACTCTGGTTTAAGGATAGGCTTGTTGTACCTAAAGATAGAGAACTTAGGAACCAAATCTTAGATGAAGCACACTCTTCTAAATTGTCCATCCATCTTGGTAGTAGCAATATGTATCAGGATTTGAAGACCCAGTTTTGGTGGACAAAGATGAAGAATGAAATTGCTACATATGTGGCTAGATGTGATACTTGCTGCCGAGGCAAAGCCATTCATTTGAAGCCAGTAGGGCTACTCCAACCACTGCCTGTTCTAGGTTGGAAATGGGAAGAAATCAGCATGGATTTCATTATTGCTCTTCCAACCACTCAGAGGGGTAGTGATTCCATCTGGGTACTTGTGGATCATCTAATGAAGTCTGCACATTTCATTCTAGTTCAGATAGTTTACCGTCCATATCAATATGCAGAGCTGTATATCACCCACATAGTGCGATTGCATGGGATACCAAGAACCATTATGTTTAATAGAGGTTCATAGTTTGTAAATCATTTTTGGGAACATTTGCATAATCAGTTGGGTACCAAATTGATCTAAAGTTTTGCTTATCACCCTCAAACTACTGGGCAAACAGAGTGAGTGAATCAGATTCTTGAAGACATGTTAAGAGCCTGTGTAATATCTTCAAAGGGTTCATGGGAGAAATGGCTACCTTTGGCTGAGTTCTCCTACAACAATAGCTATCAGGAAAGCATCAAGATGGCCCCTTTTGAAGCTTTATATGGCCATAAGTGTAGAACTCCTCTAAATTGGGTTGAGCTAGGTGAAAGAAAGTATAATGGTATTCACTTTGTTAAAGAAGCTGAAGGGCAAGTTTGTATCATTAAACAACATATAGAAGCTACTCAATCAAGACAGAAAAGTTATGCGGATAAGAAAAGGAGTCCTCTTGTATTTGAAGTTGGTAATTACGTGTAATTGAAAGTATCCCCAATGAAAAAGGTACAGCGATTTGGTGTGAAGCAAAAACTGGTGCCCCAATACATGGGCCCATATAAAATTATTGAGCAATGTGGACCAGTAGCTTATAGACTTCAACTACCACTAGAGATGAGCTCCATCTTCAATGTTTAGAAGAAATGGAACGTGTGCCCGAAGAAGCCCTTGAACCCACTAATGTCAAGATCCAATCTGATTTGATGTATGAAGAAAAACCTATTCGGGTGATAGAAGAAATGGAGAGAGTGACTATAAGTAAGGTGGTTAAGTTCTATAAGGTGGTGTGGAACAACCATAGTGAGCAAGATGCAATGTGGGAAAGGGACGATTTTCTGCGTGACGCCTACCCCACTTTCTACAAGGATTGGTAGGTCTTTCTAATCTTGGGACGAGATTTCTATAAGGGGGGAGGGGCTGTAACACCCTAGTGTTAAGCATGCATTTAGCATTGGCATTGCATGAGCACAAGCATCATTGATCATTCATGAGCATGAGCATCTCAAATTTTCTCTATGATTGCATATATCACATGCGTTGTCACTAAATGCTTTACATATGCTAGGGTTTACATGTGACCAATGTATAAAAATGATTGTGGGACCTTAGAGGTACCATAAACATGTTTAGAATGTCACATGAAACAACTTTGGTATTCATGACTTGAACCCAATTGGCCTCTAAGTCATGGTTATATTGTAAGCTATCATTTTCAAGTTGCATGTTTGACCTAAGTTGAACTATAGCATAGAGACTTTGAATTTCTATGCACCCCTAAGCAAAGTTGTAGTACTTGACAAGAGTAACAACTTTTATTTTTGGGTCAAGACCTAATTCGGTGCATATCATGCTCAAAAGCAGTCCACAAGTAGCAATAAAATACTATTTTGAAACTTTGAAATTTTTTGTCTAGGACTGATTTTTAGTTTCAATGTACCATACTTTGGAGCTTAGTATTTTGAAAACTATGGTGAATTAGATGTTGCTCCCTAAACCAAAGTTGGAGTTTACATGTAGCTCGACAACTTTGATTATTATAGTTTTCATTGAATCACGATGGTTTGAGAGTTTGAGAGTGAGGAAGGAGGCAGTTTCAGTCGTTTTGAAATAGCATAAGCCGAGTCAGAGCAGGCCGGTGGTGGCCGACCATCGTCAGACCACCCTCACCATCTGGTGGTCGTACGTTAGTGTGTGCCCCACTAGTCTAGCTATGGAAGGCTTCAACATCGCCACAACGCTCCTGTCTGCTCTCTCTCGCTCATTTCCTCTCCCTCGCTCGCTCTCGCACCCGCCAGGCGATGCCGAGCTCGCCAGCTTTGCCGCCGTGTAGCGTCACCGTCGCCATACCATTTTCCAATCGATCGTGCCAACATCTCCGCCTTGTTCTATGCTTCAACCTCTACCCCTTTGCTAAGCACTTCGAGTCTAGGTAGGAGTGCATTTTGTCATTTCCGCCATCGGTGATCTCACCAAAGCGTCGCCGAGCTCCATGCTCGTCGTGGCCAGCACAAGCTTGAGCCTTTTCATTCTTTCTCTCTCTTGTCTTATCACCTCTGTAGGTCATAGGAACTCACACCGGTGACCCTTTAGAAGCTATCGCCCTAATGGTACCAAAACATGACCATGCACTGCCCTGCCATCGCCGCCGCACGGCCATGCATGTGAGTAGAGCTCACCGTCGCCTCACCGGAACCCCAACCACCCTAGATAGCTTCGTTTGGTTCCCACGAAGCCCTAGTGTAGCTCACCAGAGCACATGATGGCCAGAGAACATCGATGTACTGCCGTGCTACCTCCATCGTGCGCCATTGTCGTCGGCAAGCTGTCTCCGGTGAACCCATGGTAGCGTATTCGCCACCAACCGACGCGGCTTGGTTAGGGGAACACTTTGGTATCACCGTCGTCGCCAGTAAGATATGACTGGCCATTACACCTCCTCTGTGTTTGTATCGCTGATGCATGGGTCCTACTGACCAGCGGGCCCCATCTGTCAGTCACTGTGTGTCTTGGATTTCTTATTTGTTTTCATAGATTTGAATGTATGTTTTAAAAATTCATAAGTACTCTTGTAGATGTCCAAATGGGGTGAACCAAATTTTGTTGGATTCATCATGAAGTGTAGTATTTGATAAAAATATGAAACCTACTATTTGGGATGTTTTTCTAGGAGAATTAAATGGAGCTAGATTAGTGCTTTTAAATTGTTTATAATCTTGTAAAATGCATAACTTGAGCTAGGAAAGTGACAAAATTGTGATCCCAATTTTTCTAATCTTATGTTGACTTGATCTAGTTAGGAAAAATGTTGAACATGTAGTAAACTTGATTGGAGTAGGGTCTTGCTATTTTATCTTTTAATAAATGGTGTTTTCTGAGGAAATTCAAAAGGATAAAAATAAGTAACATATTGCCATGCAAATTTTTGTACAGTGTTAATGTGTTTTAGGAAAGCTAATAAAAATATGAAATCTATTGTTTGACACTTTTCAATAGGGATAACTATTTTCACTAAAATCTGCCCTTATAACTTGCCATTTATGTAGGGGGTTCTGTACTTATCTATTTGGCATGAAATTTTTACAGTAGCCTATTGGGATCATATATGAACCACTGTAATTTTCTTAGAATTTATTGTGTAATTTTGATATATTTTCTTTATTTCACCTTAGTGTCCAAATGAATTAATAAAGACATTTAAATAATTATTTGGGCTTGATCATCATATTTTCTAGAGTGTGTATGATGCCTATGAACTGTTGGTACCTTTGGTTGTGCCCAATTTTGATTTCCTGTATGCAGTAAAATATTATGGCTCTAAAATTCATTTATAGAAGTTGTTTTAGATAGATTCTGTTGCTAGGTGTTTTGCATAAGCAAAATGGAGTTTGCTGTAAAAATGGTTAATAACAGAGTTGTAAGGAATTTATTTATCTAGCTTGTGTCAACATTTCAAGGCAATAGACCAAAAGGTTTGAGATTTATAGCTGTTAGAAGTTGGTCTTCTGAAATGCTTACTCTCTAGAATTTCTAGATAGACCTGGGAAGTTTACCTATTTTGGATAGGATAGTAGTTGAATCAGGTTTTGGTGATTAAATAAAAATTGTAGGTAATTTTATAAGCTTTCCAAAAAGTCTAGGATCATAGCATTTGGTTGAGTAGAACTCTAGTTATGATCTAAACTTGTAGCTGTCATGTTGTGGTCAAGAAATGAACTTAGTGTGGATTCTTAAAATTTCTAGAGAAGAGATATGCACCTACTCCGTAAATAAGAATTTAACCTTGTTATCATCCTACTAACCTAATATGATAGTCATCATTTAACCATGCGCATTATCATGACATGTCATCCATGACCCTTCTTATGCATTCATGATCCTCACTTTTTGCATATGCATGCAATAGGTGCGATGGTAGAAATCACTGTATTGGAGTACGAGGCCGATCCCCAGCAAGAGCATTAGGAAGTGCAGCAATAGGAGGCCCCAAGAGAAGGTGAGCTCGATGGTGAATAGTTGCCTAAGTGCCTAGATCACCAGCCCTCAACCTTTGTGAAAGGCAAGTCCCGGAGCATTTTAAGCCTCCTATGTTTTCAAACTATCAACTTGAGTCCTTTTATATTGATGCATTAAGTACTAGGAGTTGATTGGAACCACTTGCTGCATATATCTTCCTTGTCTAGATATACATATCATGAATCCTATGTAGGTTCAGGATCAAATATATGCTTTGCCATGCTTAGTCGGTACAAGTCGGTTCATTACCTGTCACCTGCATGATATAGGCTGATAACTAATCATGGTTGGCTATATATGCTAGCGTGGAATATAACCATGTGTCAATGAATAAAGGAGACCGGGTGGGATTGTGATAGAAAAGCAACAAGGCATAGAGGTCTTGGGTGCCTATCTATCCTCGTCTGTGTTAGTTAAGGACCAATTCACTGTACATCCTCATGACATGTTGAACACATGCCTAGCACTTAGCTGGCTAGATCCGATGATACGACCACGAAGCTAAGTAGCTCAATTCAAGTTGGGCCATGATAAGTGAAAGTGCACACACTAGAGGCAGTAAGGATGTGCAGAGAGCCACTGGCATGAGTCCAAGGGCAATACCAGGTCCTGATCTTCTTGGCAGATTGGTAGAATCTCAGAGGATGCGATGCTAATTGGACCCACGAGTTAGTCCTAAATTGTACTAAAGGTGACCTGAGGCTACCTTCATGGGGTGTGCCTCGGTTTGTGTTAGGAATAAATTCCTTAGCTAGGTAGGAATCGATTCGAATCACCGTCTCTCTCGGATAGTGAGAACTTGACTAAGCAGCGGCAACATAGAGTAACTTATTGGAAACTTGATGGTTATGATGATGCTCAAATTATTCTGATACCAAATATTGTTGCTAATGCTTGTTAGCTTAATCAAATGATTGCTCTAGTACAGGTGCTAATCTAGAGATGCTTAATTGAATAGGTATTCAAATTGATGCTAGAGGTACTAAATCTCCAAATTATGTTACTAAAGCATTTATGTAAAATGTTGTCAAGCTAACTCCACCTTTAAAGCCATGCATACTCCTTGGTGTCTTATTATTTTGGTTTATGATGGATAAGTCTAGCTAAGTACATTCTCGTACTCAGGGTTTATTTCCATTTGTTGCAGATGACGTGATGTACCATGGTAACTACAAGCATTGCACAACTCTTGTAGTGGATGGAGAGTAAGACCAAGGGTATAGTCATTTTATATCACCTCACCTATGTGCTTTTGTTGGAGATGATCCTACGCTGGCTATGTATTCAAACTATGTTGATGATGTTTCAAAACTATGTTGCTACCGCTACTTCTCAATTTGGGTTGTAATAACTCTATTGAAACTCCGATGTATTAGAACTATTTGTGAACATGTTGTAACTTGTGACTGGTTGTGTTGAATCAATTATGATCTTAGTTTGTACGTTGGTTTGTTTGAGATCCTTTCTGATTTCATCAGACTACCAGGTTTATATGGGTTCAAGTATGATGATTTGATCGCTTTAGTGATTGCTATTGTACTTGTGCTCTTATAAATTGGATGGTTCTGTTACAATATGCTCCCTCAAAATACATATTTAGTGATAAAGTCTAAATTTTTTTTCATATATGCACCCTGTATGGTTGAAGTCTATGCACTCGCAAGAAAGTTGCACCCTCTTTAATTTACTCTAGCTTCGCCGCTTTTCACCAACACAAGCATACATCAATATTTGGTTTTGAACAAAAATTGATGTGACACATAGGTACAAGATCGTGAAACCACTATTCTTCCAACCAAAGCTACACGTTTCTTTTACTCAATAGAGCCTCATTTTCTCTCACCACCTCAGTAGTAGCTTTCACTGCTCTATTTCTCCTCCCCATATATTATTTTCCCTCCCAAGGTGATTGTAGCCTCTGCAAGATACTGTCACACATGTGAGATGTATGAATTTAGAACGCCATGGCATCTAAACCTAGTTGGTAAGCGGGGGCTACAAGATGACTCGGTGCGTTTTGCCTGGCCTAATGCAACAATTCGATCTCATAGAGCTACACCCTAACCCTCCTTACTCAGCACATTCCCCATGTTCACACAGCGGTAAACACTTCACTTGGGATGGGTCATTTTTAGTTGCATCTTCCCATAAATGGTAAAGTAATAAATATGGTAAAACTTCCCACATGCGTCTGACATAAACAGTATTATGGACGCCTACAATCATCATTGTACCCAACGGCGTGGTCAACAAGACTTAGTAGCATACATAAACTCTCCCTCTCTCACTTGTAAGGTCGTCCCCTTTATCTATAAAAGGGGATACGTGCTCTCCCAATAAGGAGGACTCTCTGACAATTCAATCGACTCACTGATGATTCAACCATCAGTGGATCGAACAACCTATGATTCAAATGATTCTAATAGAGCACATGCTCAAATACTTAGCTCACGTAGGAGCTCCCATCTCTCTCAGCTCTTTGGTCTAGAGTCCAACTGGACCTTTTGTACCCCCATCTTACTCCCTCTCGTTTATAACCCCACAGCAAGCTTTGAGCACCTGGGCTCAGGAATAAAGTCTCCGACCGACTTAGACTAGACATAGGGCACATTGCCTAAACTAGTATAAACCCTATGTAATTGAGTGCTAGGCTACATCTGATCACAACGTATGGCAAAACTACAAATATTTACGTGTTGGTCACTTTCTACACCGACAGTTGGCGTCATCCGTGGGGAAGACGCTGTATGTTCACACTTTTGGTCATCGGATGGCCAACCTTTCCACCACCTTCACCATGGTGGGCTCAAGCAATACGACTCGCTTTGGCTCACTAGAGTTTCCCACACTCCCACCAGTTGGGATGTGGGTTCCACCCGTCTTTGAGCTATCCCAGGCCTTCCTCTTTAGAAGCCTAGACTTCATCGCTGAATGGCTCGGCGTGCTTCGCCTCTGCGAGGAGGCAGTTGTCCTAGTGCCCGTCGGAAGAGGAGCACCTTTCATCGGTACTAGGTGACCCAGTGACCTCTCCAACAAGGCACCTACGCTTCGCTCCGAGCCCACGCAGGGCTCAAACCCAACTATGAGTAACGTACGCTTTGTTATTTACTCGCTATTTACTATTTTCCGCTGATTCTCTAGAGGGACCCTGTTGTCCCTACCACGACCATCGTGCGACTAGTTCCCCTATGGCCTCACGTCCCCTACAGATGCATACGCCTGGGGGCTCTAAAGAATGCTGGCACTACCCCCTCTCACATCTGAATTCATGGGGATGGGGAGCTATGCACCTGCCTCTTTCCATGACCTCATGGATGACGATGTTGAGAGCGATGGCTCCAGCATCGATGACGTCATGGCATCTAGCCACCCTCTATCCCATGAGTGCACTGTGGCAGACGTTCTAGGACAGCCATCGGTGGTGGTGGAGTCTCTTCAGACCCACACCCCTCTGGACCTCGCATGGATGCCCTCACATGTGCGCAGGTGCATGGTGAGGTGCTATGACAAAGGTGGCAGAACCAGCCACCACCTGTGCTGACATGCTTGGTGCACCACGATGTAGCCCGTGCACGTAACCTAGTGAGCGGCACCTGGGGTCACACCCGCCAAGTTCAGTGCAACATCATCAATGGGGGGTACAATCCCCCATAGTTCGCTCAGGCTGGACAAAACATCACCGCGGTGGTGATGCTTCTGTGGCCTTCCCAAGACTATTGACCTAGAGGAGTAGGTGGTCCACCAGAACCTCCGAGCGCTAGTGGAGAACGCCACCATTCAATAGGTAGAGAGCTCTGCATTATGACATCGACTCACGACCTCTCTCCCGACTAGGGTGACAGGGACGCACCAGACACATCGTTCTATCCACTCACCTCTACAGCCACCAAGCACCTACTCCACACCGGTCGCCTATGCGTGAATGCCTCAGGCTCAACCAAGATGCTCATAGTGTCATCAACAACTGACGTAAGGCCTGGTATGATGATGACATCCATCAGGCGGCGGTGAGAGTAGGCAGCATGGGCTCTGATCGAACCATCGAGGGGACCGGCGAGATGCACCCCAGGCGTCATCACTGACTGGACAATCGAAGTCCTAGCCCATATGGTCTGGGACCATAGGCCTTTGGCCGACACATCCAAAGAGCATTGTTCCCACAACGCTTCCAACCGCCTACCAACAACGCCAAGTATATTGGGGAGACAAACCCTGGTATATGGCTCAAAGACTTCTGGCTCGCTTGCCGAGCTAGAGGAGTGGATGATGACCACTTCATCATTCAGTACCTCCCCATCTATATGGGAGAACATGTTTGAGCATGGCTCGAATTCCTCCCACACGATAACATCCACGACTAGGCAGACCTCAAGAGGATCTTTGTTGGGAACTTCCAGAGGACATATGTCCACCCTAGGAACTCCTAGGACCTCAAGAGCTACCAATAGGAGCCCAACGAGTCCCTATAGGATTACATCTGTAGGTTCTTAAAATGATGCAACTCCCTTCCTGATGTCATCGATGTGGACGTCATCAGCGCATTCCTCTCTAGGACAACCTATGAGTCCCTAATCCACAAGTTTGGCAGCCTAAAGCCCCGAACCACCCATGACCTGCTCGACATCACCATGAACCATGTCTCCAGTGAGGAGGTGGTCAGAGCGATCTTCAATGGAGGCTAGGACAAGGGCATGGCCAAGCATGAGGATCAAGACGAGGGCCCCTCCACATAGAGGGGCAAAAAGAACAAGAAGGATCGGTGCCGACTGGCCAACTACGTGTTTGTTGCCATGGCCAATCGCATGGGCAAATAGCCCTAGTAGGGCTAGCCTAGCCACTTCAACAAGCTCATGGATAGTCCATGAACCAACCATACCTACCCTATCAAGCACCTCTACAAGGACTGCGAGCTCCTCAAGCACTTTCTCTGCTAGGCTGGCAGGCCAAAAGAAGGAAAGGGCAAGGAGGCAATAGCCAAGAAAGGAGGCATGATAAACAAGGATGGAGACAACTTTCCCAACCCCAAGGAATGCATCATGATCTTCAGGGGATCCAATGCCATCTACTCCAAGCACCAGCACAAAGTGCGCTACCAAGAGACATGTGTCGTGGAGATGGCCGTCCCCACCTTCCTTCGCTGGTCAGAATCTCCAATCACCTTTGATCAGAGGGACCACCCTTCTCACGTTGCTAGACCAGGACGCTACCTGCTCATCATCAACCCCATCATCCGCAAGAAGCGCCTCACCAAGGTGTTGATGGATGGAGCCAGCAACCTCAACATCCTCTACGTCGACACCCTCAACGCCATGCACATCCCTCGGTCGGAGCTCCACCAAGTGATCTCTCCCTTCCACGGCATAATCCTAGGGATACAGACATACCCGCTTGGGTAGATCGACCTACCCATCATGTTCGGTGACTGAGCCATCCTCCGCTCAAAGGTGCTTACCTTTGAGGTGGTGGACTTCCCAGGGTCTTACCACACCATCTTGTGGCTGCCATGCTATGCCAAGTTTATGGCGGTCCCCAACTACACCTACCTCAAGCTAAAGATGCTAGGACCGAATGGTGTCATCACTGTGGGTAGCACCTTCTTGCATGCCTACACGTGCAACCACGAGCATTTTGATCTCGCCACTGCCGTCATCAACTCTTCCAAGCTCCCATGGCTCGGGGAGTTGTCGACCCTAGTAGTCTTGGACTGCAACAAGCCAACCTCCTCAACTGGCTTCTGCCCACTCAAGGAGATGAAAGTGGTGGGGATTTACCCCACCGACCCAACCAAGATGATGCGGATCGGGACCTAGCTCCTGGCCAAATAGGAATGTGAGCTTGTCGACTTTCTATGTGCCAACCATGACGTCTTCGCATGGAAAGCTTCTGACATGCTAGGCATACCATGGGAGGTCACCAAGTATGCACTATGGCTCATCCTAGGCTCAAAGCCCACCAAGCAACGCCTGTGTCGCTTCAACGATGAGAGGCGCAGCGCCATAGGCGAGGAGATCGCCAAACTCCTGGCAGCCGGCTTCATCAGAGAGGTATATCACTCTGACTAGCTTGCCAATCCTGTTCTTGTTAAAAAGAAGACTAGAAAATGGAGGATGTGCATTGATTATACTAGCCTCAACAAGGCATGTCTGAAGGACCATTTTCCTTTACTGCACATAGACCAGATAGTCGACTCCACCTCAGGATGCGAAATCCTCACCTTTCTGGATGCCTACTCAAGCTATCACCAGATCATGATGAAGGAGTTCGACCAACTCGCGACTTTGTTCATCACCCCATATGGTTTGTATTGTTACAAAACCATGCCTTTCAGTCTGAAGAATGCTGGTGCCACCTACCAAAGGTGCATATAGCAATGCTTTGCCGATCAAATCGACCCGCTCAATCAGCTTAACCAAGTCGAGCGGCCAAAACCTACAATCACCATCTATGTTGATGACATAGTGGTCAAAATGGCTCAAGCTTGTGACCTGATTACAAACCTAGCCACGACATTCATGAACCTCTAAAGGTTCAACATCAAATTGAATCCCAAAAAATGTGTTTTGGGGGTTCCAAAGGGGAAGCTGCTTGGATACATCATGTCCAAACATGGCATCGAGGCCAACCCTGAAAAAATCACAGCCATCTCTAACATGGGCCCTATACGCAACGTTAAGGGCGTACAAAGGCTCACCGGCTGCTTGGCCGCCCTGAGCAAATTCATCTCTTGGCTTGGCAAACGGGGAATGCTTCTCTACAAGCTCCTCAAAAAAATAGACACCTTCATCTAGACTAAGGAGCCATAGTAGGCTTGGGAGAGCTTCAAAGCGTCTCTGATGTCAGCCCCAATCCTCATCGCCTTTGAATAGGGAGAACCCTTCCTCCTCTATGTCACGGTAGGCAACCATGTGGTGAGCATCATCCTAGTTGTTGAAAGGGAGGAGCCAGGACAACACCTTAAGGTCCAACGACCTGTATACTTCATCGAGGAGGTACTCACTAACCCCAAGCTCCAATACCCCTAGGTGCAAAAACTCCTATACACCATGCTGATGGCGACCTAGAGGCTCCTACACTACTTCACCGACCACAAAGTCTCGGTCATCACTTCAAACCCGCTAGGAGACATCATCCACAACTGCGACGTCGTGGGATGAATCTCCATGTGGGCACTCAAGCTAATGAGCCACAACATTAGGTATATCCCCCTAACTGCTATTAAGTCTTAGGCTCTCACAGATTTTGTCACCAAATGGATGGAGGTCCAACTTCCAACTCCGGACATCATCCATGAGTACTAGATGATGTACTTCAATGGTTCCATAATAGCACCTAGCTCGGGGGGCTGCATTGGTTCTGATCTCCCTAGACAGAAGTAGGCTTTGCTATGCAATCTGCCTCCACTTTTTGGACTCAAATAATGCTGTGGAATATAAGGCTCTCATCAACAGACTGTGTATTGCCATCGAGCTTGACGCTACATGGCTCTACGTCCGCGGTGACTCAGAGCTGGTCGTCGACCAGGTCATGAAGGAATCCTCTTACGAAAGCCCCCTCATGGCAACATACTGCCAGGAGGTGCACAAGCCTGAGGACAAATTCTAGGGGATCGAGCTACACCACGTCCCCTGAAAGGACAACGATGCCATTGATTTTCTCGCAAAATTGGCTGCCAGGTAGGTTCCGTCTCTAGATGGGGTCTTCATCAACGACCTTCACGAATTGTCTACCCACATCCTGGAAGGACCAATCCAAACACAACCCAACTCCAACCCAATGCTCGGGGGCTCCGACCCTGGTGCCTCCATGATGATGTCGCTCGTCGATATCACCGTGCTAGCACTCGATCAAGCCGACTGGCGAGCATCGCTACTCACCTACCTCCTCGAGGAGGTTCTTTCACCCAAAAGGACTGAAGTGTGATAGATTGCTTAATGCGCCAAGACATTCATCATGATCAAAAACAAACTCTACAAACGGAGTCCATCGGGACTACTCATGAAGTGCGTCCCTACCGACCAAGGCAAGCAGCTCCTCCTCGAGGTCCATGGTAGAATCTATGAACATCACGCGGCCCTGAGGTCACTAGTTGGAAAAGCCTTTTACCAAGGTTTTTACTACCCACCGCACTACAAGATGCAGAGGAGGTCATCCGCGGGTGTGAAGGATGCCAGTTCTATGCTCAGCAAACTCATTTGCTAGCACAAGAGCTTCAAACCATCCCCATCATCTAGCCATTCATGGTCTGGGGCCTCAACATGGTAGGACCCCTCAAAAAGGGCCTAGGTGACTTCACTCACCTACTCATAGAGGTCGACAAGTTCACGAAGTGGATCGAGGCCAAGCCCATCACCAACATCCACTTAGAAGAGGCGGTCAAATTCTTCCTCGACATCATCTACCGGTTCAGTGTTCCTAACTGTATCATCACTAACCACGAAACTAACTTCACTAGGAAGAAGTTCTTAGACTTCAGTGATGGATACGGCATCAGGATTGACTAGGCCTCAGTCGGACATCCACATACTAATGGTTAGGTCAAGCGAGCCAATGGCATGCTCCTCCAAGGACTCAAGCCATGCATCTTTGACCGACTGAACAAATATGTCGGGCAATGGGTTGTAGAGGTCTCCATGATCCTCTAGAGCCTCAGAATGACCCCAAACTAATCCACTAGGTCCACACCCTTCTTCCTGGCCTACGGAGCTAAAGTAGTGATGCCCTCCGACCTCGACCACGATGCCCCAAGAGTGAAGGCCTTTGACCATGACCAAGCCGTGGAGGCTTAGTAAGACGTAGTCGACCTACTCGAGGAGGCCCATGAAATGACCATCATTCGCTCCACTAGGTATCAGCAGACTCTCCACAGGTACCATGAGAGGAAAATTAGAGGAAGGACCCTCGAGGTCAGAGACCTTGTACTTTGAAGGACCCAATCAACTAAGGAGAAGCACAAACTCTCTTCGCCTTGGGAAGGACCCTACAAGGTGACCGAAGTGATCCGACCGAGTGCCTACCAACTGAAGGATGACAATGGCGATGTTCTCACAAACACTTAGAACATCAAATAGTTACATCATTTCTTCCCTTAAAAAATCAGTCTTACCATTTTCTTTTATTCAATGTTTGCTCCTACAAAGCACCTCGGTCCGAACACTTTTGGCCCGGGTCGCTCGGGGGCTCCATGGGGGTGTGATACCACCTCTCTTTTTTACTATCTTTTGGTAAATACTTTTCTACCTAAACAAAAGGGTGGTCCCTTCCTTTAATTACCTTACGTAACTTTGCTTTTAACATTTCGACTGATCGCACCCCGCCACTACCTATGGTTACAAGCAGCTAAGCCTCACAGGCCATGTCTGGGCTCTTAAGGTTGTAGCCTATGGGACGAATGGGCAGGTGTGAAAAAGAAAGAATAAAAAACAAAGCTATGCTAGGGTACAAATAAGGAACAGATGGGACAAAACTTCCCCGAATGAAGTGATTCATCACAAAACAAAAATTGATGTATTCATCAAACACAACTGTTCACATGGGGGCTCCCCCACTAACTTAACTTTTACATCTGCTAAATGACTTTTACTCTAATTCCTACTATGGCTGCCCGACGGCATCGGCTGATGGTGCGACCAATGAAGGTAGGGGCTGCTTGCTCTCCGGCTGGATGACACTTGGCTCAGTCGGAGGTGGGGCGACATTTGCTTCCAACCTAGGCTCCACTCCATCCATAAGCTGGGTGACGTCCTCCTGGTGCGCGCCTTTGGCCGTGTTCGCACAGCGGGCATCCATCACCCACTGTGTGGAGACTAGCTTGGCCACCAACTACGTGTGTGGCAGCAAGCTTTCTCTGAGTGCATGGATGGCATCCGGGTTGCAGCCATCGACGTACCCACTGTAGATGGTGGTGAAGTCTAGCTTCGGGTGGTGTGTCACCACCGATGTCAGCACCCTCGACAGTCCATAGAACATCCCATTGGTGATGAGCGCCCGCACTTCGTCCGGGACCTCCACCAGTCGGATGGCGGGCGCACTAGTGCTTGGCGCTGACCCGAAGACCTCCAAGACAATGACCTAGGTGACGTTGCGAAGCTGGTCGAGCTCCCCCTCGAGAGCACGTCACTCTTCAAGGGACTTGGCCAGTGCCTCTACATTCTAGCCAATCATCAGCCTAGCCATCTCTAGGTCCTGCTCTAGAGAACCAACCTTTCCCCCCAGCTCTAGAAGAATGATGACAAGCTCCGAAGTAGGCTAAAGGAAAAAACCAAGACATCAAAAGCAGAAAAGTTACATACCAAAGCAGGTGTTCTCGAGGATGGAGAGCCCTTCCTACTGCCGAGTCACCTGCTCGCACAGCTAAGCATTTGCCTCCTCTATCTCAAGCACCCAGCCCTAGAGCATGAGCACTTCCTGGTTGACCTTCGATCGGGCCTTCTGCTTTGACTCCAAGGCCTCCAGGGAACCTCAAAGCACCGCCTTAGTCTCCACCAAGGACTTCTAGAGCACCACCTCAGTCTCCGCCTGGCGGACCTTCACCGCCTCAAGCCCCCGTTCAGCGGCGATCGCTCGCTCCGCTACGAGTAGCTTCGCCACCCGTGCCTCCATCACCTTAGCCACTCGGCCTTGAGACTCACAGTGGGTGGACTCTAGCTCGTGTTCAAGCTCGGTGACCCGCTATCACATCTCGGCCTCCCTGGCATGCTACGGCCGGAGGAAGCGAGACTTGTGGCTCAACATCTCCTCCAAGCCCTACAACACAAGAGGCAAACATGCTGAGATAACTAGTGGAAGACCAAGGAGCCAAGGATTGTAACACCCTAAAATTTGAATTTCTATAAATGGACCAAAAAAGATTTAATTTGGAATTTTTGAGCACATGAAATATAGGAAAATAAAAATTTTTCATTAAATTAAAATTCATCACAAGGTAGCAACATGTTTGAGCATACATGCCATTGCATTTGATTTATTTGGTTGAGTGGTTTTGATTGAGAATTCAAAATGGTTAAAATTGCTTTTGCAAATGAAATTAAAAATGGCTTTGAAATAAAAGAAAAGAAAATTAAAAAATGAAAGAATTTAAAAACTTATTCTTGGAGAACTTACCCAAAATTTGTTCATTTATGTTTGAATTAAAAGGTGTATTTTAAATCATATTTATACTCTATTCAGTTCATATTTGAATTTGTTTTGAATTAAGAAAAGAAAAAGGATTTGGAAAAAATAAAAAGAAGAAAAAACTCCTCTCTCTCATTTTGACCCTAAGGCACATCATTCCTCCCCCCTGGCCCGCTCCTTTCCTCCTCTCTAGTGGCCCAGCTCATCGCCTGGCCCAGCTCGCACCTCTCTTTTCCCTTCCTCCCACGCTTGGCCTACTGGTGGCTCTGCCACCCCTCCCGTCTTCCTATTCTTTCCTCATGCACATCAGCCCGCTCCGCACGCGGCATGCCCTGCACCAGCCGCTTCACATCGCACCACACGCGCGTGCCTACATAGCCTAGCTCAACGCACCATCCCACTTTGGCCTTTCCTGCATGCGCGCTGTCCCTTCTCTCTCTCACTGCGCCGCTGGCCCCACCCAACTACCGGCCCCGCTCTCTTCTTTCCCCTTCCTTTCTTTCCCCCACTCCCTTCCTTTCTTCACCGCTGGCGATGGCACACGCCACGCATGGCAAGCTATTGGGCCACCACGCCCACTTGGAAGGCACCCCAAATCACCGACTCCTACTCCCTTTCCATCTACCATGGCACTACCGCCTTCAAAACCTGAACCGAGCACCTCCCTCTCTCTTTTCCTGGCCACGCTCAAGCACTCGCCATTGCCACCGCAATTCGCCATACCAGCGCCCTTAACCATGATGCCGACGTGTCCTGGAGCTTCGCTGTGACCCAACGCAGCCATGGGTATCTTCAATTTCTTTGATTTGGCCTTTAATTACTCGAATTCCACTCACCCGCACCCCTTTCTCTCTCTCCAGTTGCCGCCGTTGATGACCCGCCCCTTTGGAGCCTCCCCAGACGCCGCGCTCTTTTTCTTTGACCTCGTGGTGAGCTTCTTCACATCCCTATGCCTCCATTCTGTTGAATAATGCCCGAGAACACCATATCAGCATCCTTCCGTAACGCCGGCAATGGCGCTGCCGTGGGATCCTCGGTAGCGCATTCGCTAAGTTCGCGACATCTACGCTTCACGTTAGTGGGTTTGGATTGGGTTGGGATGCCTAGAATCACCGTACCGGCATGTGTCATAGCGCACGGCTCGCCGTCGGCCATGGTGGGCTCGCTAGAGCGCCATGTAGCCGCTGGAGTTCGTCCCGTACACACCTACGCCAGTGGATTCACCTGGACGTCCACGATTACACCGTACCCCTTCGATGTGTAACCGGTCCACTACGGCTAAGGACTCAGTCCATGACGCCGCATCAACGTGCGTCCACTGCACGCGTGGTGCACTGCGCCAACCAGAGGCCACCATGTGGCGCCCAGTCAGCCGCCGTAGTCAACCCTTGGTCAAGTCACGCCCATTTTTGCAGTTAGCACCCATGTTTTCAAGTAATTAACCCGCAGTCCAACCGAAGTTCAAAATAATTTCTTTTAGGTCCTGTTTTCTTCTGTTTTAGCCCATATAGTTTTGAGTATTAGTGCCCACAGTCTAGTTAGCATTTAAAATTCAAAATTAATTAGTTTAAATTCAAATTTGAGTTCAATTAATTACAGAAATGCCATTGAACCTTATTTCATGCATAACTTTTGTGTTTTAAGTCTAATTTGACCCGTTTGAATTGCATTAGGACCATATTTATGTTTTCTACATGTTTATACTACTATTAGGCATGTTTTCAATATTTAAAATTCATGGGTAGATTTAATCTATTATTTAACTAAATGAAAACTTGTTTAAATCATAACTTATTCATTTTAACTTGGAAATAGTTTGTTCAAGTTGTGTTGGTTTCATAACGACATGACCTACACATTAGTATTAATGTTAAAATCTCTAGAATTTCATGGTTTAAATCCCAACTTGAATAATAATTATGTCACTAGATTTATAAATCAAATGTAACAAATTCCACCTCAATTTTTAAAACCAAATATAAGTTGACTTAATTCAACTTAAGTATTTTCTCTGAAATACCATATACACGCTTTTATATAATAAAATAAATAAAGCTTATGGTTTTCCATTTTATAAGCAAAATCTTCCGGTAGATGTATCTTTTCAATCGTAGCTCCGATTAGCGTGCTTCCCGCGTCTGTGTGTTCGTAGCAATACGTAGATTTGTTTTAAATCCTTTTCCCACTAGTTGGTGTATTGTTCTAATATGGCTATGTATGTATGTTATGCATGTCTGTTTGGATGCTTGTGTGGTGTTCTATGATCAAGTCTAGTCAGTGAGCTATACGTGGTGAGTCCAAAAGTAGTTCTTGGAAGATTTGGACCAGAAGAAGATCTGATCTGAGTTTAAGGCAAGTATAGCATGGGACCATCCTTGATACCTATTCACCTTTAATCATTTAATTCATGTTGCATATGTCTACCTTGGCAACTGTAGTAAATTCCCTAGCTAATTGATATCCTGGATTCCTTGATACTTTTGGGTTATTGCATTGGGTAGTTTTTGCTAGTGCACAACCAAAACTATGATCTTGTAACTTGACTAATGGTATATACAATAAGCATTAAAACATGACTTTTTAGCAACATGGAAATAGGGGGCTAGAGTGTTTAGCTGCTTTTTAAATGCTCTAGATTCTTCTCCCTAAGGACTTATTTGTAAGTGATCATCCGGGACTTACAGTATAGCTATGAGGGGTATATGGCTCTGCATTAGCTCAGTATGAGGACCTTTTCTAGCTTATTAGTGGTTATCTTTATGGCACAAGAGGGGCTCCAATAGGTTTGATCTTAGCCTGCCAAGCTGGTGCACTTTGTTAGTCACTCCTTGGACGGGCTTTATGCTTATTGACGGGGAAAACCTTAGCGGCTCTAACTTGTTGGACGAACCTTTGAAAGGCTTCATAGTGAACCCGACTAACCTTCCTTGGTACTAGGTCAAGAGGCTAATCACCTCGGGTGAAAGGGTAAATCATGACTCACAGTGAAAGTGTACAACTTCTGCAGAGTGTAAAACTGTTATAACAGCCATGCTCACGGACACGAGCGGCCTTGGAACTCTTATGGAATAGAGATGATCACTAATGGTTAATTGTTTATGCTATTCATTAATCATGTTTACCTGATCATGAGTTTATGGGATTATGATAAATTTGTTGCTACTCAATTGCTTAAAAAGATGACCTATTAAAAGCTAATCGCAGTAAACCAGTGTCAACCTTTGGAGCCTCATGAACCCCATGTTATATTGCTGAGTATGACATATACTTATGCTTGCTATACTTTTTTATACTTTGGACAAAAATCCCAGATGGGTACCAGATTGCTAGTCTGGAGGAGTTAGTATTCTGGTCAACAAGTCCTTGTGGATTTAGAGTCTTCGCCTAAAGATCAAAGTTGTCTTTCCACTGTCTATACTCTGAGGTTATATTATTTATACTAATATGTTATGTATTTAAGATTTGTCTATTGATATTACCCTCATTTGTAGCTTTATGTGAGATTTGACTTTCTGGGCTCATATATGGTGTGTATCTGGTTTTGTCTTTAAAACTGGGTGCTACAAAGTGGTATCAAAGCAATGCTGACTGTAGGACGCAAGCCTAGATAGAACTGGACGTTTTAGCATATTTTCATCTTTGCTTAGTTCTTGCTTTCTCTCTAACCTTGTTATTTGTGAAAAGTTATGCTCACTTTAGCCTCTGTTCTGTTATGAAAACCTTGTCTCTATTCTAAATCTTCTCTCTTGGTCTATTAGATGGATTGTAATGAGATAACTGCCAACATCAGAGAACAGGAGGACCAAGTGATGCCACCCTTGATTGCATTTGATAATGAAAAGTTGTTCGCTATGCAAAAGCAAATACTAGAAGGAATGAATTAGCCTAGAAGTTCTCCGCAGTGCTTGTCGCAAGATCACAGCAACATACCAAAGGGACCAGTGAAGAGACAAGTGGCAGAAGCTTGGAAGAAAATGAAGTCCAATGAAGGAGCTGGTAGAAAGACTCTTGGAAGTCAGTATCAATGTCAATGTTGAATGCACTATGGTTTTTCCTGTCTTCGAAACAAGCCAAACCAAGGAAAACTCAAGGTGAACCCAAGCTATGAGACCAAGGTGGATAAAAAGAGGAAGGCAAATTCACTGGAGCAAGTATTGGGAAGCAATCAACATTTGAATTTGTCACATCTAGCTCTGATCCCTAGTCAGATGAATCTAAACAAGAGTTAGAAGCTTCTCAATCTAAAACTACTTCACATGAGGTATGCATAGATGGGTGGACTATCACCTATAAGGAGTTTCAACCTCAAAAGACCAAGCAAGCTAGAAAATAGATCAGTCAAACCAAGATGAATCTTTAGAGCTAGAAAGCTAACAAAACACCAAGCAACAACTCTATCAATTATGACATCACAAAAGATCTAGCTAAGAGAAGGTATCATCATTGCCAATAGGAAGGACATTATGTTAAATCTTGCCCATAGAAGAATCAACAATTACACCATGGAAGTAGCCAGAGTCAGATCACTACTAGACTGCCACCAGGAAGTGACAGTGATACCGAACCCAAAAGAAGCATTTGGTGAAATTGACGAAAGAAGAAGTCATGCTAGACTACCCAAGATCCTTAGTTAAGGAATAGGAGTTTGTGCCCTTTATGTAATAAAAATGATAGTATCGCAAGTTGAGTCAATGATTGAACTTTGCATCTTTATTGCTTGTTGAATTGTCATTATGCTTATGATTGTTTTGAATCTTTGTAATGATTGCAATGATCTTGTTGGGTGTTCCCACAATTTCATTTAGTTTATAGGTCTAAGGTATAAGGATTAATAAAATAAATAGTTGGGTTATGGTTTTCTTCTGCTTTTCCTATCCTATCTTCAGAGCAGCCTGTCTTTAACGATTCATATCTCTGATTTTGGACGATCATAAATCATGAGAAAATTCTAGATAATAGTAGACTTCAATATCTATCTCTGAGCGCAAGAATCAGCTTGATAGCTATTTTGGTTATGGAGATATGAAAATCACAATGTGATGCATCTGTGCTGTTTGGAACCAGGAATAGTTTCTCTGGTGCACTATTTTTGACATTCTAAACTACAGAATTTGGAAAAGTGTTATATAAGGAAGTTATAGAGGAATTGATGAGCTTTCCAATGGTATAAGCTAAAACTCTATTGGATTAACGGAATGAGAGTTACAACTGTTTTATTGCACTACTATTTTCCTACTCTCGAGAATTCTCAGACTAGATGTCCTTGCTTATGTAGAGGAGTTTCTCTAGAATGTCAGAACATCTTCATGTTACTTAGCTCATTTTTAAGAAAGTGCAAGCTACCCTTTTGTGTGCCCTAGTTGACTTTTTTTAAGGGGGTAGCCAAGTTGAAGGGCTTGCAAGATGAAGTTTTCTTGCATTCTAGTGTTGCATGTGGAAGAATTGGATATCTTGATGGTTGGGGTTTTCCCTAGTCTTTCATACTATCAATCCTATCTTGTCATCTCTTGAAACTACGATAAACAATGCTATGAATGACTGAATCCTAATGCATATATGTTGGAAATAGATGGCCTCTACCAGGAGAAGTGCTTCACAAGATGTCGGAAGGAATGTTCCCACTTCTAATCCACCGCCATCCAATTCCCCATCTATAGAGCAAGCTTTGAGCAAGCTTTGATGACGCAAACTCAGTTATTACAAACTATTGCCCAAAGTGTGTTGAACAACCTGCATCAAGCACCACCTATTGACAAGCATAGTGAATTTATGAAGGGACACCCACTGACATTCTCTCATGTAAGCAACCCACTAGAAGCTGATGACTGGCTTAGAGCTATGGAGCGACAACTGAACATAGCCCATTGTGATGACCAGGAGAAGGTGCTTTTTGCATCTGGCCAACTCCAAGGTGCAGCACAAGACTGGTGGGAGTCCTACCAGTATGGATGTCCCAACAATGCTAGACAAATCACCTGGCAGGAATTCATGGAGAATTTCAAGACGTACCACATTCCCGTAGGTGAGGTAGAACTCAAGCAAGATGAGATTTAGGCTCTCAAGCAAGGATCCATATCAATGTATGAGTATCATAATCGGTTCACTCAATTGTCATGCTATGCTCTAGGAGAGGTAGATAGTGATGCTAAGAAACAGAAATGTTTTTTGAAAGGACTGAATGATGATTTGCAACTACGTCGAGAGAAGGAAGAAAAAAGAGAAAACGTGATCTTCAATGCCAGTTAAGAAACACTCATCCTCAGTTCACTATGCAACCAGAATATCAGTCACATTCTATGAATCTACTTGTGAGTACAAATCAGAATTAGTATCAGCAACCTGATGATGAAGTGCAATAGGTTAGCTCTCAAGAGCCATGTTTGTCATCTCCTACTATCACCTTCATGAAGACAAATACACCTACTAGTGAGAAAGGTTATGATTGTGGTGAGATTGAACATTATGAGAACAATTATCTTGAGAAGTTTGTCAAAAACAATCAAGGCCAGAATCAACCGCAACAAGAGCCAGAACAGAATGTCCATAGGAAGCAGGTGCATGGAAATAAGTTAAAGCGAAATTACATCCTTGGAAGTTTGAACCATGTGGATATGATTACCACTCATGGAGCTAAGGAGGCCATTTATGGATTGATTGCAGTAAGCTCAGCCACTGCTATGGTGATGTTTGACCCCAGTGCATCACATTCATTTATCTCTAGTGCATACGTAAAAGAACATAAGATAACTATGCTTTCAATGAGGAAACCAGTGATAGTTAAGTCCCTAGGAGGAGAAATGAAGGCAAACCGCATATGCCCAAGAGTTAGTCTTGACATAAAGGGGGTAAAATTTGAAGCAAACCTTATTGTATTAGAGTTAGTGGACATTGATGTTATTCTTGGAATGGGATGGATGTCTACATGTAAAGGAGTGATCAAGTATGCCCAACGTTCGGTGCTTCTAACCACACCATTAGGAGAAAGAATTGAGTATGAGGGTATTCAACCTTCACCTAAGGAATATGACAATGGGAATGATCTATTAGAAGGTGTGAACACTTAGGATAGTAAAGTGGACTGTGAGTTTCCAGATGATGGTGTAGGAGAACAAACACCCTTGGAGGAGCTCTATACGATAGAAGATTATACTTATGATGATTATCCAATTAGGATCTTAGAAAGAGCCTAGGGAACTCTTATGCGAAGAGTGCTTAAAGTGTGTAAAGTTCAATAGAGTAACCAATCAGAGGAAGATGCAACTTGGGAAAATGAGGATCAAATGAAGATAGATTTTCCTCATCTCTTTGAGGTGTAACACAATCATGTTAGAAGTCAAGATGGGCTTTGGACAGTCAGGAAAGACAAAAAAAATTAGTTATACCCTTGAGTTTAAAGTTTCTGTATTCAAGACAGTTGTATCCCTCAACTTAAGGGGGGTAGTCCATGTAGCCAAATCTTTTTGTTCTTGAGCTTTGGAGATGAGACATGAGTAACTTGTTAAGCTAGTTTACAAAGCAAGTTGAGATGTTGGAATGTTTATCCGAGTTCTATTCCTAGTTCTGTCTCCCTTCCTTGTCCCTAGCCTTTTTGAACCTCGGAACGAGATTCATCTTAAGGGTGGTAGATTTGTAACACCCTAAAATTTGAATTTCTGGAAATGGACCTAAAAAGATTTAATTTGGAATTTTTGTGCACGTGAAATATAGGAAAATAAAAAAAATCATTAAATTAAAATTCATCATAAGGTAGCAACATGTTTGAGCATATGTGCCATTGCATTTGATTTATTTGGTTGAGTGGTTTTGGTTGAGAATTCAAAATGGTTAAAATTGCTTTTGCAAATGAAATTAAAAATGGCTTTGAAATAAAAGAAAAGAAAATTAGAAAATGAAAGAATTTAAAAAGTTATTCTCAAAAAACTTACCCAAAATTTGTTCATTTATGTTTGAATTAAAAAGTGTATTTTAAATCATATTTAGACTCTATTCGGTTCATATTTGAATTTGTTTTGAATTAAGAAAAGAAAAAGGATTTGGAAAAAAATAAAAAGAAGAAAAAACTCCTCTCTCTCATTTTGGCCCTAAGGCCCACGCTTCCTCCCCCTGGCCCGCTCCTTTCCTCCTCTTCGTTGGCCCAGCTCACGCCTCTCTTTTCCCTTCCTCCCGCGCTCGGCCTGCTAGCGGCCTAGCCGCCCCTCCCTTCTTCCTTTTCTTTCCTCCCGCGCATTGGCCTGCTCCGCACGTGGCCTGCCCCACACCGGCCGCTTTGCGTCGCACCGCACGCGCGCTCCCACGTAGCCCAGCTCAACGCTCTAGCCCGCTTTAGCCTTTCCTGCACACGCTCTCTCCCTTCTCTCTCACTGAGCCGCTAGCCCCACCCATGAACCAGCCCCGCTCACTTCTTTCCCCTTCCTTTCTTTCCCCCGCTCCCTTCCTTTCTTCACCGCTGGCGATGGCGCATGCCATGCACGGCAAGCCGCCAGGCCACCACGCCCACTTGGAAGGCACACCAAATCACCGCCTCTCGCTCCTTTTCCATCTACCACAGCACTGCCATCTTCAAAACCTACACCGAGCGCCTCCCTCTCTCTTTCCTCGGCCGTGCTCAAGCACTCGCCACCACCACCGTAATTCGCCATACCAGCGCCCTTAACCACGACGCCGATGTGTCTCGAAGCTTCGCCATGACCCGACGCAGCTATGGGTATCTTCAATTTCTTCAATTTGGCCTTCAATTACCTGGATTCCACTCACCTGCACCCCTTTCTCTCTCTCCAGCTGCCGCCGTCGATGACCCGCCCCTTTGGAGCCTCCCCGGATGCCACGCTCTTTTTCTTTGACCTCGTGGTGAGCTTCTTCACATCCCCATGCCTCCATTCTGTTGAACAATGCCCTAGAACACCATATCAGCATCCTTCCGTAACGCCGGCAATGGCGCTGCCGTGGGATCCTCGGTAGCGCATTCGCTAAGTTCGTGACATCTTGCGCTTCACGTTAGTGGGTTTGGATTGGGTTGGGATGCCTAGAATCACCGTACTGGCATGTGTCATAGCGCACGGCTCACCGTCGGCCATGGCGGGCTCGCTAGAGCGCCATGTAGCCACTGGAGTTCGTCCTGTACACACCTACGCCAGTGGATTCACCTGGACGTCCACGATTACACCGTACCCCTTCGATGTGTAACCGGTCCACTACGGCTATGGACTCGGTCCATGACGCCGCATCAACGTGCGTCCACTACATGCGTGGTGCACTGCGCCAGCCAGAGGCCACCATGTGGCGCCCAGTCAGCAGCCGTAGTCAACCCTTGGTCAAGTCACGCCCATTTTTGCAGTTAGCACCCATGTTTTCAAGTAATTAACCCGCAGTCCAACCGAAGTTCAAAATAATTTCTTTTAGGTCCTGTTTTCTTCTGTTTTAGCCCATATAGTTTTGAGTATTAGTGCCCACAGTCTAGTTAGCATTTAAAATTCAAAATTAATTAGTTTAAATTCAAATTTGAGTTCAATTAATTATAGAAATGCCATTGAACCTTATTTCATGCATAACTTTTGTGTTTTAAGTCTGATTTAACCCGTTCGAATTATGTTAGGACCGTATTTATGTTTTCTAGGTGTTTATACTACTATTAGGCATGTTTTCAATATTTAAAATTCATGGGTAGATTTAATCTATTATTTAACTAAAGGAAAACTTGTTTAAATCATGACTTAC
Source organism: Miscanthus floridulus (assembly GCF_019320115.1). Taxonomy (NCBI): domain Eukaryota; kingdom Viridiplantae; phylum Streptophyta; class Magnoliopsida; order Poales; family Poaceae; genus Miscanthus; species Miscanthus floridulus. The sequence goes on along the minus strand of NC_089587.1, from coordinate 169,866,902 downwards.
TCATATTAACTCTGAAATAGTCTATTCAAGTTGCATTGGTTTTATGACAATGTGACCTATGCATTAGTATTAATGTTAAAATCTCTAGAATTTCATGGTTTAAGTTCCAACTTGAATAATAATTATGTCACTAGATTTATAAATAAAATGTAACAAATTCCACCTCGATTTTTAAAACCAAATATAAGTTGACTTAATTCAACTTAAGTATTTTCTCTGAAATACCATATACATGCTTTTATATAATAAAATAAATAAAGCTTATGGTTTTCCATTTTATAAGCAAAATCTTCCGGTAAATGTATCTTTTCAACCGTAGCTCCGATCAGCGTGCTTCCCGCGTCTTTGTGTTCATAGCAATACGTAGATCTGTTTCAAATCCTTTTCCCACTAGTTGGTGTATTGTTCTAATATGGCTATGTATGTATGTTATGCATGTTTGTTTGGATGCTTTTGTGGTGTTCTATGATCAAGTCCAGTCAGTGAGCTATAGGTGGTGAGTCTAGAAGCAGTTCTTGGAAGATTTGGACCAGAAGAAGATCTAATCTGAGTTTAAGGAAAGTATAGCATGGGGCCATCCTGAATACTTATTCACCTTTAATCATTTAATTCATATTGCATGTGTCTACCTTGGCAACTATAGTAAATTCCCTAGCTAATTGATATCCTAGATTCCTTGATACCTTTGGGTTATTGCATTGGGTAGTTTTTGCTAGTGCACAACCAAAACCATGATCTTGTAACTTGACTAATGGTATATGCAATAAACATTAAAACATGACTTTTTAGCAATATGGAAACAGGGGTTGGAGTGTTTAGCTACTTTTTAAATGCTCTAGATTCCTCTCCCTAAGGACTTATCTGTAAGTGATCATCCGGGAGTTACAGTATAGCTGTGGGGGCTATATGGCTCTGGCTTTAGCTCAGTAAGAGGACCTTTTCTATCTTGTTAGTGGTTACCTTGATGGCATATGAGGGGCTCTGATAGGTATGATCTCAGCCTACCAAGCTGGTGCACTTTCTTAGTCACTCCTTGGATGGGGTTTTATACTTATTAATGGGGAAACCTTAGCAGCCCTAACTTGTTAGATGAACCTTTAAAAGGCTTCATAGCGAACCCCATCGACCTTCCTTGGTTGTGGGTCAAGAGGCTGATCATCTTGGGCGAAAGGGTAAATCACAACTCACAGTGAAAGTGTACACCCTCTACAGAGTGTAAAACTGTTATAACAGCTGCGCTCACGGACACGAGCGGCCTTGGAACCCTTATGGAATAGAGATGATCACTAATGGTTAATTGTTTATGCTATTCATTATTCATGTTTACCTCATCATGAGTTTATAGGATTATGATAAATTCATTGCTACTCAATTGCTTAAAAAGATGACCTATTAAAAGCTAATCGCAGTAAACTAGTATCAACCTTTTGAGCCTCATGAACCCCATGTTATATTGTTGAGTACAACATGCACTTACGCTTGCTTTACTTTTCTATACTTTGGATAAAAATCCTAGATGGATACCAGATTGCTAGCCTAGAGGAGTTAGGCTTATGGTCAACCAGTCAGTCGTCCCTGTGGATTTGGAGTCTTTGCCTGAAGATCGGAGTTGCCTTTCCGCTGTCTATACTTTGAGGTTATATTCTTTATACTAATACGTTATGTATTTAAGCATTGTCTATTGATATTACCCTCATTTGTAACTATATCTGAGATTTGACTTCCTAGGCTCACATATGGTGTGTATCTGGTTTTATCTTTAAAACCAGGTGCTATAAGGATAAATGCAGAAAACTCACCTCTACAACTTGGGGTAGGTCAACCGTGACCGCCTACTGGTAGACTTGACCTGCTTTAGGGCCTCCTCAAGCTTCACCCTGGTTTGGACGAGATCGGACTCCATGGTGAGTCCTCTCCCCCCAAGCATGTCCCAGAGCTGGTCCTCCTACTCATCCCAAAGGATGAACCAAACCTTCCTTGGGTCCTCGGGGTAGGGCCACACCAGTTCGGTAGCCCCTAGCCCGCTAGAAGGCCTAGCCAATGATCAAACCACTTCTAGCTCCTACGACGGCGTCGATGACTCCACCCTGTCACCTGCTTCACCGTCGGAGGAGACTGAAAGCATCTAGGCCCCTAGTTGGGTTTCGGTAATTAATGACAATATGTGATTACTATGACTAACATGTGTTTTGTAGAGGCAATTAAGTTAGGCCACGATAATGAAGATCGATTGGGTAATTATGGTTGTTGTCGGTGTTTTGAACAAGCACTGACAAGTAAATTTATAGTGATGCGTGTTAGGCCTAGATGGTGCGCTAAAGGACACAAGATTTATACTAGTTCGGGCTAAATGTCCCTACGTCTAGTCTATTGTTGCTCATGTTATTAGCACCAAAAATGGTTCGTAGTAGGGGGTACAAACAGTCGAGAGAGGGATTGGTCCCAAGTCTCTGATGGAAGGGTCGAAAGGATGCCAAAAGCTTGGAAGCAGCTTGACTGTGTGTGATGTGTGTTGTGTTGTCCAAAGTCCATCCCTTTGTTGGAGGAAGCACATCACCTTTTATAGATGAAGGGGATGGCTTTACAAGTGAGAGGGCAAGGGTGCATACGCTACCCAGCCTTGTTGTTCATGTCTACCAAGCCTTGTTATCCATTCTGGTGGGTGCGAGAGAATGGTAAGCACCTACAATACTGTCGATGCCACTGTAGAATGTCAGGATGGCTATAGAGTACTGCTTCGCATAGGGTATGGACTCTAGTATAGTGGTTTTGACTTATGAGCCTTGCCTAGCCTTGCTCCGCACACCTTCTGGTTCCTATGTGTCCCCGTTGGAGGGACGCGGAGTCGGGGTCCAAAGTAGCGCTGTGGGCAAGGCCTTCTGATTGGAGAGGGCGTCCAGAGGCCAAAGCGAGTGCTCCGATCTGGTGGACCCAAGGGGCCATGAAGTGGGCACCACTCCCTTGGGACCATAACGTGGTGACAACACATCTGTCATTTGTGGAGGATGTGAGTCCTTCCCTGGACCATAGTGGTTGTCGTATGTCTACGTTGGGTTTCATGTCCGAGGGCTAAAGGCAGCGCCTACAACTCTATAGGGCGATGAGCATGTGCCCACAACACTATTTAGGCTCTACTACACCTAGGAGGGTCTAAAGCACCCATCCCATTGTTCCCTGGCAGTACTTTTCCTGCCGGGGCGTAGGGTATGGTCCTTGAAGCCGTGGTTGACCCGAACGTCTTGTCCTACCCTATACCTATCATCATGAGGGAGCGGGGAGAGGTTGTTAGGAGAGACAAAACCAGTCTTTGGACATCAGGTGAGGCGAGGTCCATCCTCGGACATTGGGCGAGGTGGGGTCTAGCCTAAATCCCTTGGGTCGAGCGAGACTGAGCCCAGCCCTCTTGAGTCAGGTGAGGCGGAGTCTATCCCTAAGCTCTCGGGTGAGGCGGAGCTGGCCCAAAGGTGTTGGGCGAGGCGGAGTCTAGCCCTTAGCCCTCGAGCGAGGCAGATACTAGCCCTTAGCCCTCGGGTGAGGTCGAGCTAGCCTACGTGCGTAGGGTGAGGCAGAACCAAACTCCCGTTATTCGGGCAAGAAATGCAGCGGTGCCCTTGTCCGTCTAGGAGTTTTTAACATTCGATGGTTATTGGTTCCACCTCCTGGGGTACCCCGGTATTAGGTCCCCGATAGTAGCCCCCGAGCCCCTGGGTGATTCGGACAGAATCGCCCGGGGGGTGTTTTCGATTTCGTCAGAGTTAATTTGCCAGAGGGTGCGCGCGAGCGCACCCAATGGGTGTAGCCCCTGAGCCCCAGGGTGATTCAAGTAGAGTCACCTAGGGGGTAGTATCGAACCCTTTGTGGGTAAGGCTAAAAGACTTAGTTTTTCATCGATGAGATATTTAAGGGAATCATGGTATTCCGCTCGTGGGAATTTTACTCAGTGCCGGCCTGGCTGGGACCTAACTGTAGATCAAGGCCCTAGTGACGCTTGCATCCTTGAGTCCTGGTAGTTTGCAGGCCTATCCCTAATTGGGATGGGCCTTTAGCTTTAGGACCCTAGGTGGGCCAGAGGGAAAAGCTCTGTGACCCGTGTCCCCTCGATGGAGAGAGAGTCTTGGTCCGCTGGGGGAAGGCGAACCGTCCGGCATGATTTTTCAGGAAGAGATAGGGATCATGTGCGCGTATCCCGTGAGGTGATGTGGCGGTGTGCGTGGCAGGCTCAGAGATCGAGGCAGATGGTTGCCCTTCTCGCATCCGTCGCCCCTATAAAACCATGGGGTTCACCCCCAGGGTTCCACATTTTACCTCCTTGCCTTCGCGTCCTCAGCCTCCGCCGCCAATTGCCTACGCCTCTTGCACCCATACTGCCTCTGCCATCAAACTCGCTACTGCCTTCTTCCCCATGCTACTCCTACCATCGCAATAGACCTGGGGTACAAATCCAACATCTCTCCTCAGCGCTTAGAGGGCCTCGTCCGCCGAGGCCTCCTTCGCTCGTTGACCGCCACCGAGGAGTGGCGGCTACCCGATGAAGAGGGGGAACCAGAGCCACCCAAAGGGTACATCATTTCTTTCGCCTACTTCCACAAGTGAGGATTTGCCATGCCCACCCATCAGTTCCTTCAAGGACTGATGGACTACTACTAGGTGGAGCTTCAACACCTTACTCCCAATGGGATTCAGCACATTGCGATGTTCGTCGCCCTGTGCGAGGGGTTCTTGGGGATCGATCCCCACTTTGACCTATGGCGGTACCTCTTTGCCGTTAATCTCGTGAAGAGGCGGGTCGGGAAGCAAGATCTACATGCATTGGTGGGGTGTGCCAGCATCCACCTCTACAACACCCGGGCGGGGGCGTATCCATTGATGCGTCTAACCATGTCTAACAAGGGGTGGCATTCACAATGGTTCTATGTCAAGAATGATGCCACCACTCCCATGCTGGCCTTCATTGGGTGCTACATCTTAGAGGCCCTGGAGTCATGGGGGTGGGGCGTTCAGGCCAAGGACAAGAAGCATCTCAATGGCCATCTCGCTGCCCTTCAAACTCTAAAGGAGAGGGGTGCAAAGGGGTTGGGGATTATTGGTGCCTACCACGTGAGGAGGGTTGCGCCGCTAATGGCGCGCGCGCTTCCCCTATATCAGATGGTGCCTAAAGCATCGTTCGAAGGGACGACACTCGCCGATGAAGCGCTCCCTCCTTCCGAGGTGGCACATCGTATTAAGGAGGCGATGGAGCCCATGAAGGACTCCATTGGCGCCGTCCTTGACTTTGTGTACCCGGTGCTAGGGCATCCCCCAATGCAGCCGAAGATGGGGTTTGTTGACTTTGTAAGTTTTCTTTTCCCTTGCTCCTCTTTTTGCTTGAAATTTTTGATCCTCTGATGCTAACCGTGGGATAACAGGATTAGCCAGGGGGACTGTTCTTCAAGAATAGCCTGGTTCCACTGCCAAAGGACCCAGCCCAAGCGGTAGCAAATCACACCCTAGCCGATTAGGACAAGAAGATGAGGGAGCTCATGAAGAAGAAGGCGAAGCTCGCGATCGAGGAGAGGAGACTAGTAGTGTGACGATGACAATGATGACAATGACGATGATGACGACGACAATGATGACGACAATGATGATGAGATGGCAGCCGACGTGGATTGGGGTGACTTGGTGAACGAGGACTCATTGTCCCTATAGGGACCCCTTCCTTTCCATGTGGAGGGAAGTGAGTCCGTGGGATAGTGGAGTCGGGCCTAGCTCTGGGTCCGGTGGGAGCCGGAGGATCCACCGTCACCCACGGGGTGCTGGTGGCGAATCGGTGGATGGGAGGGGACGGATCCAAGGCCATCCCCGAGGTACTGGCAGAGGGGGCGGTTCCGATGCCGCACCTCGTGAGCTAATGGAGGGGGGCGGCTCTGGCGCCGCACCCCATGAGCCGATGGAGGGGAGCGGCTATGGTGTTGCGCCCCTAGAGGAAAGAGAGATGAGCCCCCCTACGTCGGAGCAGGGGGCAGGCTTGAAACAGTCCCGCCCGCATGAGTTGGAGCAGGGGTCTAGGGGTTCATCCCCAAAACATACCCATCGACCGAAAGCATCAGAGTACGTCACTGATTCCCCTCGTTCTCTTCCTTTATTTTTCTGTTCCGACCTTATGCCCTTTTTCCGTTTTGTAGATTCTTGCAACGGGGCTACCCTTTTGGGCCAGCACCTAGGAAGAGCCTTGCCCTTTAGGAGGGATGGATCACGCTGCCTGGCATCACCCCTATTTCAGATAGGAGTGTCGCTGCTGCTGCCACCTCGTTGGCTGGTTTAGTGACGTCCGTAGTGGTGCCCGTGCCCTTGGTGGTTGTTGAGCAGGCGGCCACAACCACGACAAGCCAGGAGTAGCCGGATGCGGCCATGGTGGCATCTGAGGGGGTGGCACATTTCGTGCCCCCAGCGGCCCAAGTGACGACGCTAGACGTGGGCCAGGTGGAGTTGGATGCCACCGCAGTGGCGTTCGATGGAGCAGCGCAGTTCATGCCACTAGGGGCCCAACCGGAGGTGGCTGCAACCGCAACAAGCCCAATGGGGTCGGATACTACCATGGTGGCATCCGAGGGGGTGGTGCAATCTGCACCACCGGTGGTCCAGGTCGTGGTGCCCGGGGCAAGCTAGATGGAGGAGGATGTGGTTGGAGGGTCTTCGGTCATCATGACGGTGGTGACGAGGACCCAAAGGGGGCCCCGCCTTTGGCCCTGTTGTTGGGAGGCAGCCGCTCTCCCATGAGGGGAGAGCCGCCACTCTAGTGGATGGCCACCAAGGACCCATCATCGGCTCTGTTCTCGCTCGATGATGCTACTGAGAGCCTAGAGTGGGAGAATCTAGACATAGGGTTCTCGGCTACGTTGAATGCCTTGAATGAGGCCAGTGGTGCCTTGTGCGAAATCCTCGGTCCTTCTATCTGGGTATCCGCTTGATCTTCTCGCTTGTTCTCTTCTTTCTTCACATATTTCTGTGTTTTTGTGTCTTCTGATTCCAGTCCTTTTTTAGAATATTATTGCTCATAGCTAGGACAAGTCCCGGTTCCTTTGTGAGCAAAAGGCGGAATGGGACCGCCTTACCGAGGAGGCCAGGGGAGCTGGAGACGGAGCGAGATCTCAAGCTAAAGGCTAAGGAGAGGTCCACGGCATTGCAGTAGAGGGTGGACTGGGCCATCCGGGAGCACGATGAGGCACGTGGGGTGGCCGACTCCCTCCAGGCGGATCTTGGGGATGTGGTGAGCCAAAGGTTGGACATTGAGAATGTTGTTGCCAGGCTGGAGAAGGAGCTTACCAAAGTGCGAGGGATCCTCCGAGTCGAGAGCGATGAGCACAACCTTCTACAAGCCATTGTTGGAGTGGTCACTGACGCCCTGAGGGTGGCATAGCCAGAAGGATCCAACTCGCTTGTAGCTCATGCCGCGGGAATCACGGCATGGGTAGGCAAACTTGAGGAGGACGCCTTTCACACCGGGATCACCCAAGCCTTTGCTGTCACCAATTCCCATTACGATCAGGAGATTAACCTAAAGGTAGTGAGTCATGGCTTCATGCCTATCAATGATGATGCTGAGCTAGATGAGATGGAAAAGGTAGTGGCTCCCCTCACGCAGAACCTAGCGCACAAGCTAAAACAAGAGGTTCTCCCTTCGCGGAAGTAGTTAGTTTGATAAACACTTATTTGTAATATGTGAACAAGTGTTAGTACTTTTGTGTCCTAGAAACGGTTTCGTAATTTTTGTTTCATTTGTTTGATCTTACCTTCTTCTCTTTTTTGCGATGAAAAAAGATTTAGACAATCGACCCTTCCATTTGTTAAGACCATAGGGCCCGAAGTTTTGTAGGGGAAATTTTAATTGTGCTAGTGAGCAAAATTATCGTAGCTGTTGGGGCGTGGGCTTTTTATGGTCTTACTAGTCTATTACCCTGAACCTTGCCGCTAGTCTTGATGTGAGGAGGAGATCTAATGTAATGTTTTTTGGAAAGAGAAAGGAGGTACCCATACCTTTATCAGCCCCCGAGTGAGATCCAACCCCTTGCGGTTGCTGGGTCGGATGTTAGTGGAGACCAGAGCGAGGGAGGCGAACTTACGTTTGTATTTACTCGTACCCCTTACCTAGGATTTTGATGATCGCTGTGTGACCGTCCCTCGGGTGGCGTTCCATTACTCCTTTGCCCGCCTTCCAATAGATTCCCCCTCAATGGGGTTTCTATGGGCTCGGCTAGTGGCTAGATTGAACAAGAAGGTTGAGATGACCCTATTCGCATTAATGCGGGTCGGGCTAAGGCCATTGAGGATCATCTGTGTTTTCTCCCCTAGCCCTTGTCTAATGCGAGGCGGCTCCAGACCCTTCGCTGGTCAGCCTTTGAGCCTCAGTCTCTTGATCTTGGATCGAGTGGCTTGAGCCCCTAAGCCCTTTAGGGTCTATTAGGGGTCGGCCATGTTTTCACGCGCTACCCCATCCTCGGTTTCCATGACCGGAGGGGCTGAGTTGACAACACTTGCCTTGATGGCTCGAGTGCCACGCTCAATGAGCTCGCTAATGGGTATGTTCGTGTGGAACCTGGATCCATCGTTCGCTGATGGGGTCAGTAGGGCCCTCATGTGGCATTCCACTACTTCTTAACCCACCTCCCGACAGATGCCCGAGCCGTTCACTGGGCTCAGGTGGCCTGGCCTCTCCTCGACGGAGATTTTGTGGGTCTAGCTCGAGGTTAGAATCAAACAAGAAAGGTCGAAATGTCCCTGTTCATTTCTGAATGGGGTCGGGTGAGGCCGCTGGGGCTCATTTCGGTTTTCCTCCCCTGGCTCTGTTTGACATGAGGTGGCCTCGAGCCCTTCATGGGCCAGCCTTCAAACTCCAGTTAGGCGTCGCTCATATTGAATGAAGCGGCTACCGCTCTGTGACGCGGCACAAAGCATTGGGATGCAATAATTTACATATGCAACGTTTGGATGTATGAATTTAGCATATAGTTTAATCGAAACGAAAGCGGGGGTCAGTAACGTTACCTTGGTGGTATGAGCCATGGGAGGTTCCTACCAAACGTGTCTGAGCCAGGTTCGAGTCCGACATTTTCAATGAGGCCGGTGTAACCAACATAAGTATCGCTACTTTTATTTTTGTCTCTTGGCGGTGATTCGAGCCGCTTGATTGATTTTTAAGCGATCTGTCAGCTTCCCCCTGAAGGGGGGGCTCTGCAGGTGGACCCCTCCAAACTCCTTGTGGGAAGGCAAGAGCTAAGGCTAGTAATGTGAGGAAATGTGAATGTGATTATGCTAGTAAATAAAAAACAACATAGCCGTCGGGGCGTAGGGTCTGTTGGTTCGTCCAGTTGTATTCATCGTTTTATTCCCACATGCTGTGCTTCCAGTTTTTTAAATGTAAGGAGGGGTCGGGCTAAGAGGGTGTTTAAACAAATAGGCGCCCTCGGTAGCCCCTGAGCGATGTCTGTGCCTCTGCCGTTGCTGGGGTTAGAGGCTCGGTAAAGAATTCAACACTCAAAGTAGGTAAATAGGGGTGCTTATCTTTCAATTGGTCGTTCATTGGTGGTTTTGCCTGGGCCGCCCGATCGACCTAGGAGGCCCGTTGGGCTCCCCTAGGATAGAGGTTGTAACACCTCTGGTGTTTTGACCTAATATTAAAATTTGACATGTCATCATATGCATTGCAAAGCATTCATATAGTATAAAGTTTTGAATGCATTCACTAAATAAGGTTTATTTCATAATGTTGTTATTTCATGTGATGTGATTCAAAACCCTAAATAAAGATCATGACTACAAGGGTCAAAATTCATGTGATCATGTGAGGTCATGTGTCATTTGACTCAAATAACCCTAATGGGCCATGCTACTGGTCAAAAATCAAAATCTAAGTAAAAGGAAGACAAATCAAATTTGAATTCATATTCAAATTATAAAAGTCCTTTTTGCCACTTTTGACTAATTCAAAATCCATGAGGAATTTGGGGTTGAGGCAAAAAGCAAAGTTGGAGATTATTTTATGTAGATCAACTTTGGTATTCAAAGTTTTTCAAGTTTACATATAAAATTTGGAGTAATTTTGAAATGATTCAAATGCTCAAATGCACCCCAAATTCAAATTTCAAAATGGAGGTAGAATTTGAAAATATTTCTAGAAGCAAAGTTGTAGAGTTTGAAAAATTGGACAACTTTCATTTTTGGAGATTTTCAACTTCTTTAGAAAATTTGGGAGTAATTTAAAAAAAATAGACTCAGTGGCAGTTCTGTAAATAATTCAAAAATTTGGATTTACATCACCGCTTACCGCCGGCGCCACGCCTCTGCCGCCGCCGAGCATTTTGTGCCGCTTCCTCGCGCCCTGGCATGTCTTCATAGCCGTGGCGTCTTCGTCGTGTGCTGTCGAAGCCAGACGAGCTTCTCCCGGCTATAAATAGCCGTACCGTCATCGTCCCTCTCCTCTTTTCCTGTCTCTGCTCGCCGCCAATGACCTCGCTGTGCTCGCAAAATTTGCCACCGTCGTAGCGTCTTGAGTCAGTAGCATCCGCCAGTAACTCTGCCTCATCTTCCTGCTCCTCCCAAGCCTGGTCGTGTTGCTCCTGGACGTCCAGCGCCACCACGTGACGTTGTCTTCCCCGAGTCCGGCCGAAGCTCCACCGCGACCCACCTCACCATGGCCAGGGCGATTCCGTACGCCTCCATCTGCACCAAGTACACCCTTGTGATCACGGTGAGCTTCGAAGCGTGATGCTCGCCTTTCTTTTGACTCTACTGCACCATAGCCATAGCTACGTCGACCGCCGCCGGGTCCATGCCGCCATGGCCGGCGTAGGGTTCTATCTGGTGTGCCTGTTGCTGATCTAAGGGTTGGGTTAGATTCACGACATGGTGTAGATCACGTTGGTACAGTCCATCTCACCGGAGAAGCACCGCCGGTGCATTTTGCTGATCGGAACTGACCACGCCGCCGTGCGTTAGCTTTGAGTCACTAACAGTGGGGCCTGGCTGTCAGAGCGAGTGAGGAAGAAGAACAGTGATGGTTTTTATTTCCTAAATTTGTGAATAGTATTGAAACTTTGGGAATTTGTAGGAAATTCATGATAGCTCCAAAAATTCTAAAATTTTGTGTGTAGCTTCTGTACATGTGCTAGTATGATTTAAAAATATGAAACTTGAAATTTGAATAAATTTTTAATGTTCAAATATTCAGTCCATTAATTGAAAAATGAAATTTCCATGATTTTTGTAGGTCACTGTATAATTCCAAAAATCATGAAATTTGTTTTGGTACACTAATTTGTCATGAGGAATCTTGCATAAAATTTTCAGGTCATTTGGAACAAGTTCATTTTTGGGCTTAATTCCAAATTAATTCAAAAATAAATAAAAACAAACCCTAAGTGTTTGATTAGTGTTGGATCTTGTTTTGGTCATGTTTTGTGACTAGTAGGGTTCCAAGATCCTTTTGGTCAAGTCACATGTGTGGTTCTTACTGATAGGGTTGCAGGTTGGTTTTGTTGGCTTGCACCTGTACCGAGAAATAAAATCATTTGCGGGTGTTTTTACATTTCATGTACCGTGAAAGCATCATGTTTACATTATCATCATGTTAAAGCATATGTTATCATTTTATGTAGAACCCGAGAACGAAACGATTCTAGTTGAGCAAGTTCTGGAAGAATCCTCGGTTGTCACGGGATTTGATAATTGTGGTACTAACCCAGAACCTAAGATCGTCAACGAAGGCAAGCCCCGGTTTATGCATTAAGCCCTTACCTTGTTTACTTTGAAAAGTTTATCACCTATGTTACTTATTGCATTAAGTTGTTTAATTCAAATGTTACCTACTTGATGCATTACCTACCTTGATAATTGTTTACCATCCTTGAAGATGTTTTCATTTACAAAGGCGTAGAATGCTTAGTATGCTTTATGGTAGGCTTTCAAAGTAAAAGTTTCGATACAATCAAAGATGGCATACTGGCCAAAGAAAGAAAGAATGTAGAATGAACTAGAGACTAGTCGGATAACTTATCTTGAATGTTGGGTAATGTTGCCGGCTATGTCACTTAAAGGCCACTCGTTGTGGATCTTCTGAACGAGACACTTTGTAGTACTGGTCACATACTCCGGTAAGCCTACTTTGGCTAATCCAATACTAAGACGAATGCCCATGCACTGGGAGTGGAGAGATGGCGGGAGTAGCGTGTACCCTCATGGCTAGAATGTGGCTGGATTTGAGGTGTACTGTGCTCTCGGGTGGCGTGGAGACGGCTTAGTATAGGAGGATCCGGTAGTGAGGTTGATACATGCAAGATTAAGTTCTACATATGTCGTGTGATAAGGAATCCCCAGCTAGGACTTGAATCAATTCGAATTACCGGTGCTTCGCGGATATGGAGACTCGATTCATTACAGAAGCAATGCAGGACTGGTCAATTACTAAAATATGAGAAAACAATGGAATGAGAAGGAATGGAATACGAGAAATGTACATTTAGTTTGAGATAATGAACAAAAGGTACTTAGTGGTAAAATTTGAAAATAGAATGAAGAATAGTAAGCTTTTGGCAAAGAACTTTTGAATCTTGCTACATCCTTACCTTGCCCCAAACCCCTGCATCTCTAAAGTCTTACACCCCGTTATGTCGGGTTAGTCTTGTTGAGTACTTTTGTACTCAGGGTTTGTTAACCCTTGTTGCAGGTGAGTCGCATGCACAGGCTTGTTTTGGTCCCTACTGCATGTCGGTGTTTGAAGTCAATAATGATGAGGAGTAATGAATGGTCTTTGGACAAGGCACTAGTTTGTATGATAAATAAAGTTAATGTAATATTACCCCGCTACTATGGTTGAAAGACACTTATGGTATTGTAAGTTTGAAAACAACTAGTTTATAACCTATGTTACTTTAAGACTTCCACTATCTTTTACTCTGATGTATATAGTTGAATAAACTATTGTAATCTACAATGACTGTGATTGGGATCCTATTTGAAAAGAGAATCATGGATGATTTGGGTTTCCCAAGGACACCCGACAGACCTGTTGAGTTGTTGGGAACTCATGTACGCTATCCGAGGTCTATTAAGACAATGATAGGTGCATGTGGGCCTGATTCCTTAGGAGGTTCTGCCACAGAGGTTCTATCGTTGGGTCATTCCATGGTCCTACTTAGGGAAGTGGAGAATCGCCTGCAGGTGAGCATGCCCCGATTCTCGTGTCCAGGGCACATTAGTGGCGGGCTATGCCTAGGTGACATTCTGGCTTACCAGGCAGCGTCCCATCGACCAGAGCATGTCCTATCGTTTTCGGCGCGTCCCCTCAGATTTCTGTCAGCATTGATTTCGCATTTGTATTGAATAGGGGAAGGCAGAAAGTTTTTCGTCCGAACCTTTCACTTTTCCTTAGCTGCTAAGCCCCCTCTTTAAATAGGGGGGGAAAGAGTTCTCACCCCACCTCCCCGCCAGCCTCTGAGCCGCCACCTCTTCTCCTTCCTTCTCACCGAATGCATCGGCTCCTAAGTAAGAGAGGGTAATGTCAGGAAGAGAAGAACTCATAGATCCACCTGTGAATCTGGAGCACGATGTCGAGCTGGAGGTCATCCAACATAGATGAGATGGTGTGGTTTGCCTATGTTGAGGAGGGGTCGCCGCTGCCGAAGGAGAAAAGGTGCTAGAAGGTGCTGAGCATCATCGATTTTGCCGCCGTTGTTAGGGTTGCGGCCAATGATGATGGTGTAGTCCCTAGGCATCCCGGTGGAGGCGCCGCTGTCGGGGTCATGGCTGATGACGATGGCATAGTCCCTGGGCGCCTCAGCAGAGGGACACCATAGTTGCCAGCGTGGTGCTTGTCATTGCAGATGACGGCACCTTTGAGGATCCCATGAAGCGATAGGACGTCGCTGATGGGGAGCAGTATGCGATGGCCATAGTAGATGAACTGGGCCGTGTACGTGCCTAGTCGTTGCCGATGGAGAGCTTGGCGTGGCGGCCGTAGTAGATGAATTGGGCCATGTACGTGCCCGGACATTGTCGATGGAGAGCTTGGCGTGGCAGCCGTAGTAGACGAACTGGGCCGTGTACATGCCCGAACGTTGCTGATGGAGAGCTTGGCGCAGCGATCGTAGTAGTACTTGTAGTAAAGCTAAGCAAAGACTATAATCGAATAAGTTTGGGGGAGCCCCCGAGTGAATAGTCCTTTGAATTTTAGGATTACATTAGTCCTTTGCGTGATAAAATCACTTTATAAGTGGTGAATTTGTGCAAAAATGAACAAATTTTCCATCTTTTGTTACGATAAATAGTTTTTCAGCTTCCTCTTTTTGTGAAGAGGTTTTGATGCCTTCCCATGGCCCAAGTTGCAAAAAACTAGGAATGCGGGTGAATTAGTTCTGATTATGCTGGTGAGCAAAGAGGTTGTAGCCGTTGGGGCGTGGGTCTCCCGTAGTCCTACCAGTTGTACTCAGAATTTGTTCCTGAAATCTTAGTTTTTAGGACTTGTTATGAGGAGAACCGAAAAACTTAGATAAAGTTTGCAAAGATAACGCAGGAAGTGTTTGCAAAATATGCTTGTATTATTTGTATCAGCCCCCGAGTGAGGTCCGGCCCCTCATGGTTTGCAGGGGTCAGATGTCACTAAAGATCAGGGATTTGTAAGGACAAAAACTAATAAGAAAAAACATGTGTTTATTTAAGGGTAAAAACAATGTAGCTGCTCGATGTTCCAGGCGTTGGTGAAGACCTCGCCGTTGATGGTTTTCAACTTGTAGGCGCCTAGGCAGAGTACTTCTGCGACGACGTACAGCCCCTCCCAAGGCTAGGAGAGCTTGTGGTGGTCCTTGTTGCTCTGCACGAGGCAGAGGATGAGGTCCCTGATGTTGAAGGCTTAGTCCCACACCCATCGGCTATGGTACCATCGCAATGCTTGCTGGTACCTAGTGGAATGGAGGAGGGCGATGTCGCGGGCTTCGTCTAGCTAGTCCATGGCATCTTGGTGGGATGCCTCGGCCCCCTGTTCATCATATGCTCTGATTCTTGGTGCTCCATAGTCAAGGTCCGTTGGGAGAACGGCCTCAGAACCATAGACCATGAAGAAGGGTGTGTAGCCGATGGCCCGGCTAGGAGTTGTCCTTAGGCTCTAGAGCACCGCCGGGAGCTCAGCAAGCCAGCGCATGCCGAACTTGTTCAACCGGTTGAAGATCCTGGGCTTAAGGCCTTACAGGAGCATGCTATTTGCGCGCTCGACCTGCCCATTCGTCCAGGGGTACGCGACGGCTGCCTAATCGATCCGGATGTGTTGTTCATCACATAATTGAATGAATTTCCTATCGGTGAACTGCGTGTCATTATCTATGATGATGGAGTTTGGTACTCCAAAGTGATGGATGATGTCGAAGAAGAACAGCATAGCTTGCTCGGATTTGATCATGGAATTCGGTCAAGCTTCGATCCACTTCATAAACTTGTCTATGGTGACAAGTAGATGGGTGAAGCCCTCGGGTGCCTTTTTGAGTGGCCCAACCAGGTCGAGCCCCTAGACCATGAAGGGCCACGTGATGGGGATCATCTAGAGCGCCTGGGCCGAGAGGTGAGTCTGCTGAGCATAGTATTGACACCCTTCGCAGGTGCATACAATTTGCTCGACGTCGGCTACTGCGGTGGGCCAGTAGAAGCCCTGTCGGAACATGTTTCCGACCAAGGTCCTTGGCATGGCATGGTGATCGCAGACCCCACCGTGGATGTCGCTCAGCAGAAGTCTTCCCTATTCGTTGGGGATGCAGAGCTGTAGGATCCGATGTGGCTCCATTTATAGAGTTCATCTTCTACAAGAACAAAGGACTTGGCACAGCGTGCGAGCCGTCGGGCTTCCGTCTTGTCCGCTGGTAGTGTGTCATGGAGGAGGTAGTCGAGGTAAGGCATTCTCTAGTCGTTGTGAGGGTCGGGCTCTGCTGCTAGATCCTCTTCAAGCTCCATGACCTCGGGGTCGGGCGGAGTAGTCGGCGGGTCGGCCTCCGGGGTCGGATTAGATGGGCCATTGTCGGCCTGTTCTGTCATAGAACCGACCAATTTATAAGAGTACAAGTACAATGGCAGCCCACAAGCGGTCGCACTGTTATACTTGAAGCCATATAAACCCGGTAGTCCATCGAGTACCACAACGGGTCTCGATAAATGATTTACAACAACCAAGATCGTACATGATTCAATATACATGTCACATATTACATAAAGTTCATAGATACATTTCCATCATCAGAGAATGAAACAGAGTTATTACAAACCGAGTTTGATAGATAAAAGCAGAAGCAAATTAAGTTTTGAAGGTAAAGTTTCCAACATAGTTTAATACAGTGTCGAAATAGGATCATAGTCCACAAAAGCAAGTAGAGGGATTAATAAAGAAGCCTGCCCAAGGCTTACTCCTCATCCACAGCGAGATAGAAGCAACTCTAGCAATAACCATGATACACAGTGCCATCTACAACAATGGAAAATAAAACCCTGAGTATGAGAAGGTACTCAGCTAGACTTACCCATCATAACTAGAACTAAAATGACTCCAAGGATCATGCAAGGCTGTATAAGTGGAGATAGCTTGACAACATTTTGTATAAAAGTGATTAACTCAGTTATACAATTATGATTCCGTTATCAAGTTAATTATAACTATCCATCTCTAACATGTGGTATCTCATTTTAAAAGCATACAATAGGACCATAGCAGGTATTGTAATTCCATAATCATTCGAACCATCATGTTCCATAACATAGTTACTACGATGCTGGGACTAGCCAAGTTTCTCACTATCCGGGAGAGACGGCGATTCGAATCGATTTCAACCAGCTGGGAATTTATTCCGAACACAAACCCAGACAGACTAGATCATTAGTCGCCTTAGGTCACCTTTGGTACAACTTAGGTACACATTTTGCGGGTTCATACCGCGTCGCACAGTCGGGGACACCAAATGCCAGGATGTGCAGGACTACCCTGCCCTTGGGCTCAGTTTGGCTCCCTACAAGGAGTGCACAACAAAACGGGGCTTGGCCTGAGTTGAGCTACTCGGCTTCACGGTCGGAACGAGTTATCCGGCCAGCTAAGTGATAGGCATGCGTTCAATCTTGTCAGAAGCGCCAACAACGGTACGGTCCTTAATCTGCACAGATGGAATCACATGAGTAAGCCTACACATAGACTCTGCCTAGCCTTGATTTCCATCACTCCATGGTTCTGTTCCATGATAGCAAATATAGCCAACCGTGCTCCGGTACCAACCTATATCTCGCAGGTGACAGGAAATCACCCGACTTCTACCGGTCTAAGCATGGCTAAGCATATATTCGATCCTGGACCTACACAGGGTTAACGGTGTATATATCTAGATAAGAAATTTATATGCATCAAGTGGTTCCATTCAACTCTTATAACCTAATGCAACAATCATAAGAATTTAAGAAATCATTTGTAAAATATTGGGAGACTTAGAATGCTCCGGGACTTGCCTTTCAGAAAGGACGTGGGGCGGTGATCAGCACACTCTAGAAGCTCTTCAGGAATCTGTTCCTCTCCTTCGGGAGCTGCGTCTTGAGGATTCTCTGGCTGGTCCCCTTCCTCTACTTCGTCGAACTCCAGCAACGTCATTTCTTCCTCCAATCCTAGATGCATGAATATGGCATAAGGTATTGCGAATGCATATATGTTGACAAGTATAATATGATGATACATGATGAATGCATTCTTGTAAGAAATCTTAACATCATGGTACTGAAGTAATAACAATTGTATTGTGTTTTACTGAGTAGGTGCATATCTCTTCTTGATTATTTAATTAACTACTTTAACAATTCATGTACCACACTACAAAACAGCAGCTAATTATTTTACTCATAACTGCAGTTCTGCTTATCCAAATGCAGTGATCTTAGACTTTCTAGAAAGCTTATAAAATTGCCTATAACTCTTATTTAATCACCAAAAGCTAATTCACAACTTATCTTAACCAAAACAGACAAGCAACCCAATGCTGTCCAGAAATTCCAGAGAGCAAGCAATTCGGAAACACTAACTTTGAACAGCCATAACTCCTAAACCCTTTGGTCTATGGTCCTGAAATTTTAACACAAGATACATGAAGAAGTTTTCTACAACTTTGTTACTAACCATTTTTACAGCAAACCCCATTTTCACCATGCAACATACCAACTACCAAATCTATCCGAAAACCCACTCAATTCAAATTATAAAGCAACAATACTTCTACTTCATATAAGTATTCAAATTTTTACAACACAAAGTCTACCAACAGTGCAAGCATACCAAATACACTCAAGAGAACATAATGGTAAAGCCCAAAATATTTATTTAATTTCCTTTATCATTTTATTCAAATACTTAGGTTAAATAATAAACCTATACTAAATGTGTACCATAAATTCTCAAAACTTTACAGTGCCTTACTAATGCTATCAAAAGACTACTGTAATAGTTTCATGCCATTTTACTAAGTAGAACATTCTATATAAAAATGACAAGACAGAAAGGCTTAAAATAGCATAATTAGAAAACCCTAGTGAAAAGTGTCAAGCAATAGATGTTATATTTTTCTTAGCATCCATATGGTACTAGGATAACCTCCAACAAATTTCATGAATATTGGATTCATAAATAATTTATAAAAATTCATACAAGGATTTCCTATTTATAAAAGAAAAATCTATAACTACAAATCTATACATGCACTGATTGTCAAATTTTTACCAGAGCTCATACATGTCAAGAATAGCGTACCACAAAACTTTCATAATTTTTGGAGCACAGGAACTCTAGATATTGATTAAACAAGTTTACATACATTCAAAAACACATTCCAAGTTTCAATTTAAATCCTCCAAAAATTCTACTACTAGTGTCAAGATTATATTTTTCCTAAATACTACACTTCCTCAAGGATACTACAAAATTTATTCCACAATTTTGAATCTACATAACTAGAGATATAAATATTACAAAACAGCATGAAATCTTGAATCAAATGAACTATCCTACTCCCTACTGTCGCTGACCGGTAGGACCCACGAACTAGTGACCCACTTGTCAGTGAAACAAAATAGAGCGGCAGCGCTATACGATGCTGGCGTAGCCAGAGCTCGTCGCTGGTGAGTTCACCGGTGGTGCCATCTACACGTCATGACCCCCACGACCTCCCAGACCTATTGACCTACTTGGCCGAGCCTACCGTCGGAGCTAGGCACGGCGGCGGCCTTCATGGTGGCACGGCGGAGCTGGACGATGGCGCTACGCCGGTGGAGGCCACGGCGAAGCAATCTAAAGCACGGCCGAGCTTCTATGGACTCAGGTGAACCTAGTGCACAAGATTGCACGGCCAATGGTGGAGGGAGGTGCTCCAGCCATGGTGACGGGCGCGGCGGTGATGCTCCGGCGAGCTCGTGCGCGGTGCTAGGGCTTACCGAGCATGGTCAACGAGCACGGGTGGATGTGGCGAGTCACAGGGGTGCTGGTGGAGCAGCTGCAGTGGTGGAGAAGCGAAGGGGGCGAGCTGGCATCAGCAATGGCGACGGCGGTGCTCGGTGCTGAGGCAGTTGCTCCTGCGGGCAAAGATGGAAGCCGAGGAAATGGAAATGGCAAGTGCGCTCAGTGCGGGCGGGTGCTGGGGGTGATGTAGTGCGCGTTGGCCCGCCTTGGCCGCACTGGGTAGGGCACCGGTGATGCGCGGCCATTGCTGGCCACCACGCAGCGTGCGAGCCCTGCTGATGTCAGCCACTGAAACCAGCGTTTCGAATTGGATTCAGTTCATTCAGTGAACCAATGCTAAGCCTGACGACGTAATTTGCAATGAAGAAAACTCCAAGACCGTGGACTTTCAGCAAAAATTTCCTACACCAAAGTTGAAGCCTAATGTACCAGCTCCAATTCTTATTAAAGAATCATGTGCTAATTTGCAACCAAAACTGAGTTACATCATCCCCAAAGTCGGCTTGTCAGCCTGTCAGTTCCAAATGACTTAGAAAAAAATGCTGAGTGTTGAAATTGTTGTTTTGCTAATTTTTGTGAGCTCCAAAAGACTAAGCTATGCACCTTATCATCTCATGACCCAAAAATAAAAGTTGTTCCCCATATCAAATACTACAACTTTGCTTTAGTGACCACCTCCATGCAAGGTCTCTAGCACATAGTTCAAACTTGGTCAAACATGTTACATTCAAATGATGGTATACCTTCAAACTAGGGCTTAATGACCTATTTGACCCTAACCATGAATATCAAAGTTGTTCATAATGATACTCTAAACATGTTTAAGCTAATTGCAAGGTCACCCAATCATTTCATGCATTGGTCACACATAGGGCTATCCAGGTCAACACATGTAACATTACTTAAGTGCTTGACCATGAAAGGTGACATTCATGAACCATGTTCCCTTTGCTAAATTAAGTGTTGCTAATATGTTTTTGTGACCCATATTAATCAATTACATGTTTACACTCATGATCATATGCATATAAACACGGAAACATGAAATAATAAGAAATGTTGCATATGTTTCAATCAAATGTTTGAAGTGTAAATGCTTATATATGAATGCTTGATGATCATGCTCATGCTATGCAAATCAAGTTATGCAAGGCTAACACCTAGGGTGTTACATATTCTGACCCCTCGTAGCGCACCGAGGGCTTGTGTTGATCGTTGGCGAAGACACCCATCACACTGGCTCTCGGCCAGATGCTGCTTTCGCGAGTGCATCGACTGCTTCGTTGAGGCACCTTGGGATGTGATTGAGCTCAAGGCCATCGAATCTGTCTTCTAGTCATTGGACTTCTTGGCAGTATGCCACCATCTTGGTGTTGTGGCATCTTGACTCCTTCATGACCTGGTCGATGACCAGCTGGGAGTCGCCCCTGATGTCGAGGCGTTGGATGCCCAGCTCGATGGCGATTCATAGGCCATTGATGAGCGCTTCGTATTCTGTGATATTGTTTGATGAGGGGAAATGGAGCCAAACCATGTAAATGTGGACCCCGAGGGGTGACACGAAGACTAGTCCCACGTCGACGCCCTTTTTCATCAGCGATCCATTAAAGTACATCGTCCAGTATTCTTGATCGACGACTACTGGTGGCATCTGGACTTCAGTCCACTCCACGATGAAGTCAGCCAGCACCTGGGATTTGATCGCCGTTCGGGAGGCATAAGTAATGCCCTGATCCATCAGCTCAAGCGCCCACTTTGCGGTTCTTCTCGTAGCGTCCTGGCTATGAACAACCTCACCGAGGGGGAACGACATCACGACTGTCACATGGTGTGACTCAAAGTAGTGACATAGCTTCCTTTTGGTGATGAGGATGATGTAGAGGAGTTTCTGGATTTGGAAGTAGCGGGTTTTGGAGTCGGATAATACCTTGCTGATGAAATATATAGGGCACTACACCTTGAAGGCGTGCCCCTCTTCTTCCTGCTCTACTACTAAGGCGGCGCTGACCACTTGTGTGGTGGCCGCTATGTACAGTAGGAGGGATTCTCTGTTGCTTGGAGGAACCAGGACTGGGGGTTTGGTCAGAAATAGCTTGACCATGTCAAGCGCCTCCTGGGCCTTGGCTTTCCACTCGAAGCGATCGGATTTCTTCAAGAGTCGATAAAGGGAGAGTCCTTATTCACCGAGGCATGAAATGAATCGGCTGAGGGTGGCGAGGCACCCTGTGATCCACTGAACCCCTTTTATGTTCTGGATCGGGCCCATCCTTATGATGGCTAAGATTTTCTCTGGGTTGGCTTTGATGCCGCGCTCAGAGACAATGAAGCTGAGCAGTCCATTTGCCCAGAGTTTTGCAAAGGTTTGTTCAAGGTTGGCGACAAGGTGGTAGGCCCATTTGGACTTAACTATGATGTCATCGACGTAGGCCTCAATGGTCCACCTAATGAGGTCCCTAAAGCAGTTGAGCATACAGCACTGGTAAGTTGCCCCTACGTTCTTCAGACCGAACGGCATTGTAATGTAGTAGAATGATCCAAAGGGGGTGATAAAAGACGTCGTGAGCTGGTCGGACTCTTTCATCATGATCTGGTGGTAGCCGGAGTATGCGTTAAGGAAGCAGAGGGTTTCGCACCCTAAGGTGGAATAGACTATTTGGTCTATGCGTGGCAAAGGAAATGGGTCCTTCGGGCATGCCTTATTGAGGCCTATGTAATCGACACACATCCTCCATTTCTCGCCCTTCTTTCGCATAAGAACGGGATTTGCTAGCCACTCTGGGTGGTGTACTTCCCTGATGAACCCAGCAACCAACAGTTTTGCTATCTCTTCACCGATGGCCCTGTGTTTTTCCTCGTTGAAGTGGCGCAGGCGTTGCTTCACCGGCTTGGAGCCTGGGTGGATTTTCAAGGTATGCTCGGTGACCTCCCTTGGGATGCCTAGCATATCTGAGGGTTTCCATGCAAAGATGTCTTTGTCATCGTGGAGGAAGTCGACGGGCGCGCTTTCCTATTTGGAGGAGAGCGCAGTTCTGATGTGGACTTTTTTGCCCTCGGAGCTGCTAGGGTCCACGAAGACCTCCTTGGACCCTTCCACTGATTCGAAGGATCCAGATGACCTCTTTGTGTCTAGTGCTTCTTCAATGACCTCCTCCCTGAGGGTGGTGAGTTCTTC
Organism: Miscanthus floridulus; assembly: GCF_019320115.1. Taxonomy (NCBI): domain Eukaryota; kingdom Viridiplantae; phylum Streptophyta; class Magnoliopsida; order Poales; family Poaceae; genus Miscanthus; species Miscanthus floridulus. The sequence goes on along the minus strand of NC_089587.1, from coordinate 169,844,241 downwards.
AAAGGCGATGACTACTGTGGCATGGCCGCAGCATTCGACTGCGCACTCGTAAGCATGACGGAAGGAGGTGCCGACGGTGATGACCCCATGGGGGCTCGGCATCTTTAGCTTGAGGTATGTATAGTTGGGGATGGCCATGAACTTTGTGTAGCATGGACATTCGAGGATGGCGTGGAAGGTTTTGGGGAACCCTACCACGTCGAAGGTGAGGGTCTTAGTCTTGTAATTGGACTGATCCCCGAAAGTGATGGGCAGATCAATCTGCCCCAGCGGTACGGCCTGTCTACCGGGCATGACGCCATGGAAAGGTGCTCGGATGGGGCAGAGCTTTGTTTGGTCAACGCCCATCTTTTCGAGTGTCTTGGCGTACATGATGTTGAGGTCGCTGCCTCCGTCCATCAGTACTTTCATGAGTCGCTTTGGGCCGATGATCGGATTGACAACAAGTGGGTACCTTCCCGGGTGTGGGATGGTATCTGGATGGTTGGTCTAGTTGAAGGTTATGGTGAATTCTAACCACCGGAGGAAGGCAGGTGTGGCCGGTTCGGTCGTATAGACCTCATGGCGCATGACCTTCTAGCGGCATTTGGAGTCATAGGTCGTTGATCCTTCGAAGATCATGAGGGCACCGTTCAACGTTGGGAAGGCATCATCCTTCTCCTCGACATGATCTATGGGGGCAGGTTCCTTCCCCTGCTCCCCTTTGTTGAGGCCTCTGGACAAGTATTTGCGCATGAGACCACAATCCTTGTACAGATGTTTGGCCAGGAAAGCATGGTTTGGGCATGGCCCCTTGAGCATTTTCTCAAAGTGGTTCGGAGCGCCCTTCATGGGCTTTTGGCCACCCTTGCGATTGGTAGTGGCTAGGAAACCCTTCTTTTGGTGGTATGGTTGGAGGCGCCTTTGCTGGTGTCCTCGTCCTGCCTCGCCTTGCCGTTGGAATGGTCAAAGATGGCTCCAACTGCCTCCTCTCCTGAGGCATGGCTGGTGGCAATGTCTAGGAGCTCCTTGGTGGTCCATGGGCCCCTGCGCCCTAGCTTGTGAACCAAAGACTCGCAGGTTGTCCTAGATAGGAAGGCTCCTATCATGTCGGCATCGGCGATGTTAGGGAGCTCGTTGCACTACCAGGAGAAGTGCTGGATGTACCCGTAGAGGGTTTCATTGGCCTTTTGATGGCAGTTCTTGAGGTACCATGGGTTTTTGGGGTGTTTCTACATGCCCTGGAAGTTCCCCACGAAGATCTCTATCAGATCCGCCCAACTTTGAATAGTGTTGGATGGTAGGTGCTCCAACCACGCTCATGCCAAATCGGCCAAGAATAGTGGGAGATTGCGAATAATGAAATCGTCATCACTCGCACCACCGGCTTGACATGCAAGCCGATAGTATTCGAGCCAAAGCCCGGGGTTTGTTTCCCTAGAATATTTAGGGATATTGGTAGGCAGTTGGTACCTTGGTGGAAAGGTAGCATTGAGGATGTGTCAGCCGAAGGCCTGAGAGCCTGGCAGGTCGGGGCTCGAGCTCTGGTCCGCGCCACTGTCATAGCATCCGCCGCATCAAGGATGGTAGCCGCGATGGGCTCCTTCCCCTGCGTCACCGTGGGTGCACCTATGGGCGTCGATGGTGCTACGCACGTCGCGGTCGTGGCTGAGACGTTGATGTACCGGGACAACAGTGTGCTACCTACCGCCTGGCGGTGTCTAGTGAATGGATGCATCCTTGGTGGGATGCACCGAGGGTGTGCACTGGCTGGCGTTGGGCTCGCATCATCGAGACAACAAGCTTTCCGCCTGCTGCGCCACCGCATGCTCGAGCAACGTGCGAATTTCTCGGCGGGCTCGGTGATCCTAGGACGTCGCGGCCTCTTGAAGGCCATGCAGCAAGGCTGTCATAGCGGTGATGTTTTGGCTCGCTCGAGTGAAGTGAGGGAGGGTCCCGTCATCGGTGAGGATCCTCTGGTGTACAGTGCGGGTTGTGGCACGCATGCGCCCACTGTTTTCGTGGTGTTTGATCTCGCGATTGATGTCCGCATACTCTCGGATGAGCCCTTGTCTGGCCTCATCAATCTCTAGCTTGCGGGCTCTCAGCTGCTCCATCCTCAAGTGAGATGGTGCCACTGCCTCCCCCCCCCCCAGACCTACCATCAGGGTTGCTTGTTGGGGTAGCCTCTTCCCCGAAGACGCTTTTGATGTGCCCCTTGAGGGTTTGCGCCATGAAGCATTCCCAGGAAGGGTGATGGCTCCCCCTGCTGGAGTCAGAGCTGGAGGATGATCCTGGCTCCTCCATGAGGAGTCTGTGGAGAGTCTCCATATCATGTTCAATTGTCCCCACGAACTCGTTGTCCATCGGTGGCTAAACCATGCGTAGTGCTAGAAAGTGGCCAGCGGTCGCCGTGGTGTTGTGGAGACTGAACAGAAACGCTGTCAGGGCGCTCTGCATGTGGTGTTCCGAAGAGAGGGTGGTGTAGTGTGGGGCGTCCCTAGATGATAGGGGTCCAAGGGAGTCACTAGGCTAGCCCTCAAGCCTCTAGTGGCTGAAGCTGATGGAAGGGAGAGACTAGACGGTCGTGTGGGCCAACACTAGCTCTCCTCCCAGTGTGACGATGAAATCTAGGTCACCGAAACACACGTGTGCACCCGGGACCAAGCTAATTGCGTGGTTGGCCATCCGAGGCCTGATTTGTAATGCGCAAAGGCCCCTACCTGGCGTGCCAACTGTCGGTGTTTCAAACAAGCACCGGCAAGTAAATTTATAGTGATGTGCGTTAGGCCCAGATGGTGTGCTAAAGGACACAAGATTTATACTGGTTCGGGCTAAATGTCCCTATGTCCAGTCTATTGCTGCTCATGTTATTAGCACCAAAAATGGTTCATAGTAGGGGGTACAAATGGTCGAGAGAGGGACTGGTCCCAAGTCTCTGATGGAAGGGTCGAAAGGATGCCAAGAGCTTGGAAGCAGCTTGACTGTGTGTTATGTGTGTTGTGTTGTCCAAAGTCTGTCCCTTTGTTGGAGGAAGCACATCCCCTTTTATAGATGAAGGGGACGGCTTTACAAGTGAGAGGGCAAGGGTGCGTACGCTACCCAGCCTTGTTGTCCACGTCTACCAAGCCTTGTTGTCCATTCTGGCGGGTGCGAGAGAATGGTAAGCGCCTACAATACTGTCGATGCCACTGTAGAATGTCAGGATGGCTACAAAGTTGTAACATCCCTGATGTTATAAAGTACTTAAAAGGTGATCATGTCATCATTATGTATAATCATCATGTATCAACTCAGGAATGCATTTCATGTTTAATTTATAGCATGTAAATGTTGTTATGAAGTGTGTTATATGTTACATGAAATAATAGTGATTAAGAAACTTTGTGAATTTTAATGTGGGAATCTATTAAACAATTCAAATTCTTCCTTAATAAAAGTTTAATAATTTTTTTTGCAATGCTTGGTGTGAATAATGTTTTATAATAATATGTGTTGACTTGTATGGATGAATCAATTTCAGAACATTTGTGTTTAATTGGATTTCTGAAAACCCGAATTTCCAGCATTTAAAGTTTACCCTGGAAAACTCATTTCAAAATCTAAGCACATTTTGGGGTTGAGCCTAAAAGCAAAAGTGTAGAGCTTGTCGAGTTGTACAAAGTTGGTTTTTGGAGTTTTCAAAGTTGTTTTATGAAATTTGAAGTAATTTGAAAAGGCGTGATTCTTTAAATGTCCCCTTTTTGAATTCAAACATGCATTTCAAAATGTAGACCGAATTAGGGGGTGGTTATAAAAGCAAAGTTGTAGAACTTTTGTTTTTGAACAACTTTTATTTTTGGAGATTTTTGAGTTACCATATAAAATTTGGAGTAAATTGGCAAATTAAGCGAGTGGCAATTCTGTAATTTCGGTGAACAGTAACCGTGGAAGCCAACTCACCGACGGCGAGCTTCGATTGTCTTCCAGTCGTCGTCGTGGCTGCCTTCGGCTCTGTACTGGCTTGGAGAAGCTTTTGCGCGTTGTCTTCGTGTCCTTGGCCACGTTATAAAGCCAGTCATTGTCGCCGTTCTCCTCCTTTCAACTCCTCTGTTTTTTCCGCCGCCATGGCCGCCGAGCTCCACCTCTCCGTGGCCAGAGCACTCTGGTGCCTATCTCCTCCTTCCGAGTATGGTTCTGAGCTCTCCGTGATGCTGTGTAGCTCGTTAACTTATTCGTTTTACCTCTACCGCACTGAGCACGCGGGAACGACATCGCCGCCGTTCACGCCGTGGCCATCCGTCGTGGCCGCCGAGCTCGCTTCTGCCGTGGCTGGCCTACTCCGGCTGCTCTCACTCATTTCTCTCTCTTGTTTTGTGCTTACCTCTGTGCCGTGATGCTCACAAGCAAACCGGTTGCTCATCTTGTCCACAGGACACGTCGAAACGCAGCCTGCCACCATGTCCGCCGTTGTAGATCACCGGTGCACATGGGCAGCCCTTCACCGGCCATCTCCGGCAACAATTCATCCACACACGGGTGTGCACAGGTCCTTGCTTGCTCCAGCACCTCTCCTTCGCCGCCTGTGAGCATCATCCGACCGGAAATCGAGCTTCTCCGGCATCCTCTGTTCTTTAAAATCACGACCAGGGACTTCGTCTTCAAATTCGAGATTTGTGAGGGGCTTTTCTGTGAACCGCAGACTCATATGAATAGTGCCTTTTGGACCTGTTTGCTTTGAAATCGGCTGGAACTTTGAAAATTCATAGGAAATTTGTAAAATAGAAAATGAGGACTTTTTGGAATCCTTGTGAAATTGTCTATGCAGTAGACCTATAATATGGCATGTTTTAGTTTAAAGTTTTAGCTGCAAAAATAGATTTGTGCAGTAAGGTTGTAATGCTAGTTGAATTTGTTATTTTCCATAACTACAAATCTAGGGCTCCAAATGAAGTGAAATTTTTGTGGCATGCTACTCATATGATAGTTGATGTGTCGTAAAAATTTCATGAGTATTGGATGAAGTATGAGTGAGTTTTTGGTTTATCTCGCTCTCACATGATTTCTTGCAATAGCAAATTGTCTTTTTCATAGAGGCAGCTATACTTATGCAAATGGTATGAAATTTGTACAATAGACTATTGAGAGGATATGTGAGCTACTGTAATTTTTGTAGAAGTTATTGTGCATTTTTGGTATATGTTCATAAATACACCTTGATGTCTAAATAAATTAAGAAATGCTTTAAGAAAATTTATTTAGAGGTGAGCACCATGCTTTCTGGTGTTCTTTAGTCATGTGTGAAATGTTGGTAAAGTTGGTTTTGCCCAATTATGTGTTTGCAACATAAGTTAATAATTATTTTCTTGCCGATGTGGTTTATGGACAGATCTAGGAACTTAGCAAAGTTCTTCATGATAATGTGCTTTGTTGTGAAACTTGTTAATAACAAAGTTGTAGATAATTCTTGTATCTAGCTGCTGTTAAAATTTGGTGGTATTTGGCCTTGTGGTTTATGAGTTATGCCTGTTTAAAGTTGGGTTTCAGAAATGGCTGCTCTCTGTCATTTGGGGACCAGTTTCTGTAAATGGGTGTAATTGACTTAGTTAACTTGAGAATCATGCTAAAATGATTAAAGATGAGTTGTAGAAAATTTCATAAGCTTTCCAGAATGTCTTGTTGCATGGCTATTGGATTTGTATAACTCTAGTTATGCTCCAAACATGAAGCTGTTGTTTCCAGTCCAGAAATAAACATATGCTAGTTGTGGTTGTTTACTCCATGTGTTGCTAAGTGTGGATTATGCCCTTGTTGATGGTCAAGTTATGATACTTATGACCTTATTAAACTTGTGTCATGCTTGATGTGCTTGCTCTCTATAGTTAGTTGTGTGATGTTAGTTAAATAGCTATTGGTGTCTATGTCTTGCATAATCTTGTGTTTGTCTTGAGTGCTTATGTGATGCATTATATGTTACCATTCATCACATTCATACACATGCATCTTGCATATCATTTAGATACGCTAGATGAACCACGTGAAGGATGTGATGTGGAGCTGAACTCGAAGACTGGGTTTGGTGGATCTATCCCGAAGATGGAAGGACTAAGCAAGTGCTAGGACCGGAGATGTCACCAAGACGGTGCAAGCTAACTGAACTGACTTGTGTAGGATCCTAGGCAAGCCCCGGATGCATTTAAACCCTACCTTGTGTTTTACAAATTGATTTCGCTTTTGCTTTCATATACTGCATTAAGTGATTAGGAGTTAAGTGAAAACCTAATTGATGCATTACCAACCTTGTTTTTCCATATCTACCTTGTTACCAGTTTTAATTCGTATATGGCTAGTTATGCTTAGTCATGCTTAGATAAATAAAGGTCGGGTGATTACCTGTCACCTGCGAGTTTTAAATGGAACTTTGGTTACTTATGTTGTCATGTGATATGGGAATGTGGAGTGATAAATCTAGACCGGGCGGACTCGGTGTGTGTGAGCCACAAGACCTGGTAATGTCTTGTGAGCGGGTTCTTTCCGCCTGAGTCGGTTAAGGTCCGTACTGTTGTTGAACTGTGTGCGGTGAGACTTTGTACTACTAACCACATACTCCAGTAAACCTTAACTTGGCGATTCTATTACGAGAATGGCTACTCGTGCACTGGGAGTGGAGAGATGGCGGGAATAGCGTGTACCCACATGGCAATGGGCTGGATTGGTGGAGTACTGTATTCTCGGGTGGCGTGGACCCATTCTTGTTTTAGAGGATCTGAGGGTAGGTTGGTATATGTAGGTCAGGGACCTGCATATGTCGTGTGGTCTAGAATTCCCAGCTGGGTTATAATCGGTTCGAATCGTCGTTGCTCCTCGGTTATGGAGACTCACTTCTCTGTTCATCATCGTAGTTTAATAACTGAAATTTGAGAAGGTGTTGGATATGAAGTTTCATGATCTCAATACGGATCATGTCAGCTTTGTATATGATCTTATGAAGTTTTAAATGTTGACATAAAGAATTTCATTAAAGAGCTTTTACGCAAAAGAACTTTGATTATTGTTAAAGCCATACCTTGAATCCCTGAGCCTACATTCCTGAGTTCTATCAATTTTTATTTTGGTTAAGTCTTGTTGAGTACTTTTGTACTCAGGGTTCGTTGACCCTTGTTGCAGGTGAACCTCATGAGCAGGTCTATTTTGGGCCGTGTTGCATGACGGTTGTTCGACCCGATGATGATAAGTAAATGTGTGGCCCTTGGGCAGGGTAGTTTAATTGCGTGTTTTGTATTATGTTATAAAGCCACTCCACTACTATGGTTTGGAATATTAGTTGAACTTAGTTTATAAGGTTTGAAACTACTGTTTTGTAAATTAAGTTATTGTAAGACTTCCACTGTTTTTACTCTGACGTATATATTTGAATAAATGTTATAATACTGCAATGACTCTGTAATGTGATCCTGCTCAGAAATCATGGATGATTCGGGGTTCCACGGGGACACCCGACAGTCTTCTTAAGTTACTAGGAACATATGCATAGTCGTTAGAGGTCGTTGGACAGTGACAGGTGCATGTGGGTCCTATAATTTAGGAGGTTCTGCCACAAAAGTACTGCTTCGTGTAGGGTATGGACTCTGGTATAGTGGTTTTGACTTATGAGCCTTGCCCAGCCTTGCTCCGCATGCCTTCTAGTTCCTATGAGTCCCCATCGGAGGGACGTGGGGTTGGGGTCCGAAGTAGCGTTGTGGGCAAGGCCTTCCGATTGGAGAGGGCGTCCAGAGGCCAAAGTGAGTGCTCCGATCTGGTGGACCCAAGGGGCTATGAAGCGGGTGCTGCTCCCTTGGGACCATAACATGGTGACAGCACATCCATCATTTGTGGAGGACATGAGTCCTTTCCTAGACCATAGTGGTTGTCATATGTTTACATCGGGTTCTGTGTCCGAGGGCTGAAGGCGGCGCCTACAACTCTTTAGGGTGAAGAGCACATGCCCGCAACACTATTTAGGCTCTACTACGCCTGGAAGGGTCTAAAGCACCCATCCCGTCATTCCCTAGCAGTACTTTTCCCATTGGGGAGAGGTTGTCAGGCGAGACGAAACCAGTCTTTGGACATCAGGTGAGGCAAGGTCAGCCCTCGAGGGTCGGGCGAGGTGGAGTCTAGCCCTTAGCCCTCGAGCAAAGCGGAGACTAGCCCTTAGCCCTTAGGCGAGGTGGAGCTGGCCCAAGGGCGTAGGGCGAGGTGAAACCAAACTCCCATCATTCGGGGTAAGAAATGCAGCGGCGCCCTTGTCTGTCTAGGAGTTTTTAACGTTTGATGGTTATTGGTTCCACCTCCTAGGGTACCCCAGTGTTAGGTCCCCGACAGTTGTCATGCCCCTACGATGGAAATCGTTTTGGTTTTCAAAAGATGGATGACAAGGTTAAGGATGGACTAGTTCTAAGTGTCAATTGGAGTTGGAGAAACACTTAGAGTAGTTTAGGACTTTATTTTTCCTTTGGCCATACTATTAAGGGGGTATGAACAGGTAGCTTGACCTAGGTGAGTCTAGTGAGTTAGGTGTGGTGCACACTTGTTAAAACTAGCACTAGGTAGCTCCAAAACAGCCCTTTGATCCAATGGAGCAAACTTCATTCACATATGATCGAGAGTTGAAAGTGAAGGGAGGGTCAAATACTGACCGGACGCTAGCTCTAGTGTGACCGAACGCTGGCTTAGGGTCCGGTCAGTTCATTTGACCAAGGTGAAAGCATCTGGAAGTGACCGTACGCTGTGAGGTCAAGTGACCGGATGCTGAGGGCCAGCGTCCGGTCGACTCCAGTAAGGTCCTAGAGAGGGAGAATCCTGATCGGACACATCCGGTCAATGCTGACCGAATGCTGATCAGGTTTCGGCTACTGACCGGACGCTGCTTAGCAAGTGACTGGACGCTAGGGGTCTAGCGTCTGGTCGACATTAGTATGGTTCTAGTGAGGGGAAAACATGACCGGACACGTCCGGTCAGTGCTGACCAGACGCTGGCCAGCGTCCGGTCAACACTTAACCACTAGAGTTTGGGGTGTACTAACCGGAGCATCTGGTCAACATGACCGGAGCATCCGGTCACCCCACAGAGGCACATAACGATTCGTTTTACAGCCGGTGTTATAAATACAACCTCCGCTCGTGTGTGGGGGTACTTTTGCTCATTCCAACAGCTGAGAAACATGTTTGAGAGTGCCAAGAAGAGGAAGGTCCTAGTAAGGTGATTGAGATTTGAGAATCCCAAAGAGAGCCCTCATTAGTGAGATCAAGAGTACTATGATTTCGGTGATTAATGACAAAACAAGATTACTATGACTAACGTGTGTTTTGTAGATGCAATTAAGTTAGGTCATGGTAATGGAGATCAATTGGGCAATCTAAGTTGTCATGCCCCTATGATGGAAATCATTTCGGTTTTCAAAGGATGGACGACAAGGTTAAGGATGACTAGTTCTAAGTGTTGATTGGAGTTGGAGTGACACTTAGAGTAGTTTAGGACTTTGTTTTTCCTTTGGCTGTACTATTAAGGGGGGTATGGATGGGTAGCTTGACCTAGTTGAGTCTAGTGAGTTAGGTGTGGTGCACACTTGTTAAAACTAGCTCTAGGTAGCTCCTATGAATGCCTAAGATCCTTTGGAGCAAACTTCATTCACATATGATCGAGAGTTGGAAGTGAATGGAGGGTCAAATGCTGACCAGACGCTGGCTTCGATGCGATTGGACACTGGCCACAGGGTCTGGTCAGTTCATTTGATCAAGCAGTCTGCGTTCGGTGTGACCAGACACTGGAGAGGTCATGTGACCAGACGCTGAGAGGCAGCGTCTTCTCGACTCCAGTAAGGTTCTAGAGAAGGGAAACTGTGACCGAACGCGTCTGGTCAGTACTGACTGGACCCTGGGGGTTCAGCGTCCGGTCGAGTACAGTAAGGTTCCAGTAAAGGTTTAATGCGACCGAACACGTCCGGTTAGTGGTGACCGGACCCTAACAGCGTCCGGTCAACTCATTTTCACTGGTTCGTGGGTTGAACTGACTAGAGCGTCTGGTCAACATGACCGGAGCATCCGGTCACCCCGCAGAAGCTCATAATGGTTCGTTTTTTAGGCTGCCTTATAAATAGAAGCTCAACTCGTATGTGGAGTCACTTTTGCTCATTCCAATAGCTGAGAAACACGTTTGTGAGTGCCAAGAAGAGCAAGGTCCTAGTGAGGTGATTGAGATTTGAGAATCCAAGATAGTAGCCTCATTAGTGAATCAAGAGTAGCAAAGTGTCCATCCATCTTCTCATTAGGCTTCAAGTGGTCAAGTGAGAGTTCGTGCTTGTTACTCTTGGTGATCGCCATCACCTAGATGGCTTGGTGGTGATTGGGAGCTTGGTGATCACCTGGCGGAGCTTGTGGGTGACCCAACTCAAGTTGTGAGCGGCTTTAGGTAATTTGCCGCGATGGAGTGTTGAAGAATCAACCCATAGAGAGCACTTGATCCTTGCATGGATCAAGGGGGAGCTACACCCTTGCGCGGGTGCTCCAACAAGGACTAGTGGGGAGTGGCGACTCTCCGATACCTCGACAAAACATCGCCGCGTTCCTCTCTCTCTATTTACTTTGAGCATTTACTTTGAGTATTTACTTTGAGCAATTCAATACTTGTCTTTACATTCATAGAATTGCCATGCTAGAGTAAGTTTGGAACATAGGTTGCAAGTTTGTTGTGCGTTAGTTTGATAGAAACACTTTTCTAGGCACAAGGGGTTAATTGGGCTATCCATAGGATTTGATTATTGCAAGAAAATTTAGAATTAGCCCAATTCACCCCCCCCCCTCTTGGGCATCTTGATCCTTTCAATTGGTATCAAAGCCTCATGCTCACGTTTTAAGCTTAATCGCTTTGAGCAAGATGTCTCACAGGGATGGACCTCCTCCTATCTTTGAGGGAGATGACTTTCCATATTGGAAAATCCGCATGGAGGCGTACTTAGAAGCTCTAGACGTTGGTATTCTTAGAGCCACCTCTCAAGGCTTCCCAAAACCTCAGGATGCTACTAACCTACAAGGCGATGAGGTTAATTATGAAAATGGAATGCAAAGGCTCACAATACCATCTTTAGAGGCCTTTGCAAAGATGTGTTCAACCATGTAAGGAACCACAAAGACGCCCATGCACTATGGTCGGACGTTGGTGCGCTCCATGAGGGAACCAAGAGTGAGCGTGAGGAATGCTATCATCTTATGATTAAAAAGCTAAATTCTTTTGAGATGCTTCCCAAAGAAAGTGCTAATGAGATGTATTCTCGTTTAAATGTTCTTGTAGAGGAAGTCAATGGGCTTGGACTTACTCAAATGTCACCATCCGACGTTGTGAGGAAGATCTTGAGTGTCCTCCCCATTGACAAATATGGGCACATTGTGACCGTGCTACATCAAGGTGATCTTTCTGCTGCTACACCAACATAAATCTTGGGAAAGATCAATGCACATGAGATGTACATGCACATCACGCCACAAGATGGCTCATCCTCTACAAAGAAGAAAGAGAAGGACTTAGCATTCAAAGCTAGCCAAGATAAGGGCAAACCAAGACTTGAGTATGAGAGCTCAAGTGATGAAGAAGATGATGAAGAAAGTCTTGCTCTCATGGTGAAGAAGACCGCCAAGATGCTAAAGAAGCTAAATAAGAGTGGCATTAAGTTTGACGGCAAGAAGAAGAAGTTCTTCACTAGCTCAAGAAGAAAGCCAATCTCCGAGATGGATTGCTACAATTGGTGGTGAACTTGGCCATCTAGCTCATCAATGCACAAAGCCCAAGAAAGACAAGTTCAAGAACAAGAACAAGGGCAAGAAAGATGACTCAAGCAATGAAGATGAAGATGAGAAGAAAAAGAACAAGCCATACAAGAAGAGAGATGGCAAAAAGAGAGACTTCTACAAGAAGAAGAGTGGAAAGGCCTACATTGTCGGTGATTGGCTCACGGACATTGATTCATCAAGTGGATCATCTAATGATGATAGTGACAATGAGAAGGTGGCTACCATTGCTATTGATCTTGCATCTTCACCGCCACCATCGCCATCATCCTCTACACACCTATGCCTTATGGCCAAGGGTGAACGCATGATTGATATAGCTACATCATGTAATGATTTGATTGATGAGAGCATTGAGCAAGGATCTAGTGGCAAAGGCAAGCAAGTGGTTGAGTGCAATGACTATGATGAATATGTCAAGCTCAAGAACACAAATGAAAAGCTTATGAAAGATCTTGAAGAAATGAAAAGCCACAACACCATTATGCTAGAAACTCTTGATCATGACAAAGAGTTGGTTCTTGAGAATGAGAATCTCAAAGAAGAAAACAAGAAGCTCAAGGAAGAGAAGAAAGATGATGCTCTAAAGGAAGAAAACAAGAAGCTTAAGTTGGAGAAAGAGCATCTCAAGATTGGGTTGAGCAAGTTTGCTAGAGGAAAGCACCTCCAAAGTGAGCTACTTATGAACACCGTCATGAAGATGGATAGAAGTGGCATTAGATATGTGGCAAGTGTAGAGAAGAAGAAGGCTCAAGCTCAACGACAACAATCAAAGCCAAAGCCAAAGACAAAGAGATGTTTTGAGTGTGGACAAGAAGGCCACTTTGCTTAGGAGTGCCAAACTCCATGGCCACAACCCTTGCCCAAGCATGCTTGACCCTTTGCCTTCAATACTCACTACATGCTTAGAAAGGACTCTAGTGGGAAGATGAAAGTCATGTTCTTAGGTCCCCCTAACAAGAATAGGCCTAAGAAGATTTGGGTGGCTAAGTCACTTGTTGAGAAGGTGAAGGGCCCTCAACAAGTTTGGATTCCTAAAGCTTGAATCTCTTGTGTGTAGGTGAACTACAAGACCAGTGGAAGTCATTGGGTTATTGATAGTGGTTGCACTCAACATATGACCGGTGATCCTCGTATGTTCACCTCACTAGATGAAGAGGTAGATGGACAAGAGAAGATAACATTTGGAGATAACTCAAAGGGCAAGGTTAAAGGATTGGACAAAGTGGCAATATCAAATGATCATTCCATCTCCAATGTGCTCTATGTTGCCTCATTGAGCTTCAACTTGCTATCCGTTGGGCAATTGTGTGATCTTGGTTTCCAATGCTTATTCACCGAGAAGGAGGTTGTTGTATCCAAGGTAGATGACAATCAAGTGATATTCAATGGATTTAGATACAACAACTTATATCTAGTGGACTTCACCTCTAAAGATGCAAATTTGAAGACTTGCCTATTCACCAAAACAACACTTGGGTGGCTATGGCATAGAAGACTTGCTCATGTTGGGATGAGCTCCCTCAAGAAGCTTATGAAGAATGATTTGGTGAGAGGGTTGAAGGATGTGAAGTTTGAGAAGGACAAGCTTTGTAGTGCATGTCAAGTCGGCAAGCAAGTTGCAAATACTCATCCAACCAAAGCTTTCATGTCAACCACAAGAGTGCTAGAACTCCTACACATGGATTTATTTAGACCAACAACATACAAGAGTTTGGGAGGGAATCTCTATTGTCTTCTGATTGTTGATGACTATTCAAGGTATACATGGGTATTCTTCCTTCATGACAAATCCGAAGTTGCATCTTTCTTCAAGAAGTTTGCCAAGAGAGCTCAAAATGAATTTGAAGTGAAGCTCAAGAAGATAAGAAGTGACAATGGCAAAGAATTTGACAACACAAACATTGAAGCCTATTGTGATGAAGTTGGGATCAAGCATGAAGTCTCCGCAACTTATACTCCTCAACAAAATGGTGTAGTTGAGAGGAAGAACCGGACTTTGATCACTCTTGCAAGGACAATGCTAGATGAGTATAAACCCCCGAAGCTCTATGGGTGGAAGCAATCAACATCGCATGTTATGCATCCAAACACCTATTCCTTCAAAAGTTCCTTGGCAAGACACCTTATGAGTTGCTCAATGGGAAGAAGCCGGACGTCTCCTTCTTTAAAGTGTTTGGTTGCAAATGCTACATCTACAAGAACCAGCAACACCTAGGGAAGTTTCAAAGACGTTGTGATATTAGTTTTCTTGTTGGTTACTCAAGCATATAGAGTATTTAATCATGCCACCGGCTTTGTTGAAGAAACATATGATGTGGAATTTGATGAATCTAACGGCTCCTAAGGAGCACATGAGAATCTTGATGATGTAGGTGATGAACCATTGAGGGAGGCTATAAAGAATATTCCGATGGGAGACATCAAGCCAAAAGATGATGAAGATGATGTATAAGTCATTGATCAACCTTCTTCATCAAGTGTGCCACAAGATAGTGTAAAAGATGGGAGAGTGGAAAATGAAGATACTCATATCTCCCATGAGCAAATGGTGGTATAAGCACAAGATGTTGATGCTCCACAACCTCCTCCTCAAGTGGTCAATAGAAGAAATACACCTCTCCTACAAGATCATCCACAAGATCTCATCATAGGGAGTCCATCAACGGGTGTAATGACTAGATCTCAAAAACTTGCTTCATTTATTGCTTATTACTCTTTTGTCTCTTTCTATGAGCCTACCAAGGTAGAAGAAGCTCTCAAAGATCCGGATTGGATCAATGCCATGCATGAAGAGTTGAACAACTTCACTCGTAATGAAGTTTGGACTCTTGAAGAGCGACCAAAAGGTGCAAGAGTCATTGGAACAAAGTGGGTGTTCCATAACAAGCACGATGATCAAGGTGTTGTTGTGAGGAACAAGGCAAGACTAGTTGCAAAGGGGTTCTCTCAAGTTGAAGGTTTGGATTTTGGAGAGACCTTCGCACCGGTTGCAAGATTAGAAGCCATCCGTATCCTTCTTGCATATGCATCACATCATGAAATGAAACTATATCAAATGGATGTGAAAAGTGCATTTTTAAATGGCTTTATTAATAAATTAGTCTATGTTGATCAACCTCTCGGGTTTGAAGACCCTAGATATCCTAATCATGTTTATAGGTTGTCCAAGGCACTATATAGGCTTAAGCAAGCCCCAAGAGCTTGGTATGAGCGCCTTTGGGACTTCCTCATTAAGAAGGGCTTCACCATTGGGAAGGTCGACACCACACTATTCACCAAGAAGCTTGATGGGCATATCTTCATTTGTCAAGTATATGTTGATGATATCATCTTTGGATCATCAAATGAAGACTCATGCAAAGAATTTGGTGAATTGATGTCAAAGGAGTTCGAGATGTCCATGATTGGTGAGCTTACATTCTTTCTTGGTTTTCAAGTCAAGCAAATGAAAGAAGGCATCTTCATCTCTCAAGAGAAATACACAAAAGATCTTCTCAAGAGATTCAAGATGGATGAATGTATACACAAAAGATCTTCTCAAGAGATTCAAGATAGATGAATGTAAGCCAATCAAAACACCAATGCCTACCAATGGACATCTCGACCTAGATGAGGGAGGTAACCCGGTTGATCAAACTCTCTACCGTTCTATGATTGGTAGCTTGTTATATTTAACCGCATCTAGGCCCGACATCATGTTTAGTGTGTGTATGTGTGCTAGATTTCAAGCTAGTCCTAAGGAAACACATTTAATTGATGTAAAAAGAATCCTTAGGTATCTTAAGCACACACCAAGCATTGGTCTTTGGTATCCCAAAGGAGCTATATTTGAATTAGTTGGCTATTCCGATTCAGATTATGCCAGATGCAAAGTGGATAGAAAGAGCACATCCGGAGGGTGCCATTTGCTTGGTAGATCACTTGTGTCTTGGTCCTCCAAGAAACAAAATAGTGTGGCTTTGTCCACCGCCGAAGCGGAATACATTGCCGCGGGTGCTTGTTGTGCACAAATTTTATACATGAAACAAACTTTGCTAGACTATGGTGTAGTTCTAGAAAAGGTACCTCTTTTGTGCGATAATAAAAGTGTGGTAAAACTTGCAAATAATCTAGTTCAACACTCTTGCACCAAGCACATAGATATCCGCCATCACTTTCTAAGAGATCATGTTGCTAAAAATGATATATCACTAGAAGGTGTAAGAACCGAAGATCAATTAGCGGATATCTTCACTAAACCACTAGATGAGGCTACATTTTGTAGATTGCGGAATGAGCTCAATGTACTTGACTTTAGCAACTTCACTAAAAATTGAGCTTGTGTTGTCCCTTGCATTCATTGTAATATACAACATGTTTAATTTTTGGCAATGCATATAGGGCTTGTCTAACATGGTTAAGATAACCGCCAAAAAGTGTGTGAAGAAGCTTAACCTTGGATCAAACTTGACAAGCAACTAGATTTACTTACAAAGTATTGCATGTGCATGGATGTTGTTTTGTCGTTTTGTTCCATTTGCCCTCTTATTGCCTATTTTCTTAGAAAGAATTATAGCCTAAGGCAAAATACTTTGAAAAATATGAGGGTTTGAGAGAGGTCACTCACATCTGTCCCAATTGGTATTTATTTGGATCTTATTCAAGTTGGGACTTGATTGGGAACAGGCAGCGTGAAGGAACTTTGAAGATTTGCTGGAAAAGGACCACCGGACGCTGCACCGGACGATGCTGTCTAGCGTTCGGTCAGTTCACAGGAGGTGAACTACTGCTGAAGGAGTGACCGGATGCTGCATTTGTGTGTCCGGTCAAGAAGGGATCTAGCGTCTGGTCGTTTGAAGAGGAAACAGGCTGAACTAACCGGACCCTACCTGCATCCGGTCATGGACCACTGGACGTGTCCGATCATGATTCTAGAGGGATTGGACCTCTCTAGAATCGACCGGACGCTGGGTGGTAGCGTCCGGTCGCTACCACCAGAGCGTCCAGTCAGTGGATTTCGCGCGGCTTCAGAACTCTTTTCCGTGTCCTTTCTTGTCACGTTGGGGGACCCTCATATAACCGGTTTTAATCCGTTTGACTTAACCCTAGCCGCCGCTAATCCCGAACTCGCCGCACTCGTCCCTGCCCACGCCGTCGTCTCCACGCCGCCGAGCTTCCTTGTCGCCGGAGTCTGCCCGCGCTCGCCCCTGCTCCATGGCCGAGCGCCTCCTATGACCTCTGCACCGCCACAGCCAAGCCTATGCGCCCGACGCCACCAGCCAGTGTGCCGCCTCCACCGCGCCAATGGGCCGCAGTGCTCAAGCCAGCCTCCAAGCGCCATCGTAGCAGCAGTTCTTGCGCCCTAGCCCTTGCCTTCTTGTTGGTTGGTAAGACCTAATCCTTGGTTTCAATTTGCCTTGCTTGTAACCTAAATCCATTGCAAATCACTGATTTCATATAATCTAGGGCCACCGGTTCATTGTAGTTCTTCGCAACCCTAGCCCCAGCCGGTTTCGAGGTTTCCCCCGCGTGACACGTCTCTTCTTCTCTCGGATTGCCGGTTCATCAGGTAGAAAGCCCGTCGTCTCAATTTCGTACCTACATTGCTTGCTTCCTAGGGTTTTCATATCTATTAGAAATATTGTATTTATTTGTATATCCATCTATTCCATCGTGTAGCGAGTCGGTGCCGTTGAGGTTCTTGTGGCAGTTGTTAGAACACTCGGAGCCAAGCTCGCAAGTATGGATCGAGGCCAAGCCTCGGGAGTGTCAGTTTGATAGTTGATCTTCGTCAGCGGCAGTTCATCTTCTTGTTAGTTCAGATGGCTCGCACCAAGAACGTTGGTGGTGGTCTAGGAGATGACAATTAGAGGCCCTCGCCTCACCAGCCTGCAGGATTGAAAGGCAAGGCAATGAAGCAGGTGACATCCAAGAAGTGCAAGTACCCCGACGTAGAGACAGTGAGAGCAGTAGCAGTCGCTGAGGCCATAGAGCATGCCAAGAGAGGAGGTGCCCACAGTGGAGTTGTCATAGCAGATCAGCTGGCACCAGACACGTAGGGCAGACTAAGGGAGATTGAGCGACTTCATGGTAGTCTACCTGGGACTGTCATGATGGCAGGACGTCATCTAGCTATTGAGGAGCCTCAACGTTAGGGGGAGTCCCAGTAGGAGCCATAGTAGTAGCCCCCACCAGTAGAGCCTTAGCTAGCTCAGGAGACTCAGGAGGGCCAGCAGGCCGAGGAGACCGAGCTGGCACCCTAGCTACGCCGCTCTAGTCGTACCAGTGCTATAGTTCCACCGAGGCTAGCTACACAGCGCAGGGGTTCACGCCCACCGCCCAGACCACAGGGTCCGCCTCTAGTGGTACACCTTGACTTGAGGGCCGCCACAGCTAGACAGGTTCGGCAGTTGAGGTTTGTTGAGTTTGATGTGTGGTTTCCTCTGAGGAGGGATGAGAGAGCAGTAGAGGGTTTCTATACACCACTCCAAGAGGATTTCTATAATGCTTATCTCAACAGTGGGGCAGTGTTCAGATCTCAGCGGGTATGCAATATAGAGTCTATTATGGTAGTAGCCGGAGAGCATATCCACCCCTACTTGTCATATTTGCCAGGGTTGTCAAATTTGATTGGTCGGACTGGACTGTATGTGCCATCTTGGGTTTGGCAGTTTTATGCTTCACTCTACATTGATCCGTAGCATAACTTCATACACTTTGCATTCAACGACAGAGACTATAGGGTGATGAGTTTCAGGGCCCAAGAGATACTGAGGCTATAGGATCAGCCTATCAAGTTGCATGAGGTATGTTATGGACAGCAAGAGCCTCCTAGGCGTCCTCATGGAGGTTTAGTGCCCCCTACTGATCTTGTGAGACATTGCTTCAAGGAGCCCTTTGGTGAGGGGTTGAGGAGGAACCCCAGTGACCTGACTCCTATAGCTCATGTGCTAAATGCCATTATCAGCAGGACACTACTTCCTAGGTTGGGATACAGAGAGGGCCTGACTCACCTATAGCTCTGGCTCCTTAATGCCCTGATGCAGCAGACCGTGTTCGACATTTGAGACCTCCTTCTATTAGAGATGGAGGATACTATTGCTGAGGGCTTCAAGGGTCGCAGGCAGCTTCCTTATGGACATTGGATCACATTCTTGATGCTCAAGTCTGTGCAGGTCAGGACCCCTGAGATGGTTACAGAGTATAAGGGTGCCACCACTGAGTTTCCAATATATAACATGGCACAGAGGATCAGGCACAGCATACCACAGGCACCCACTCAGCCCAGCCATCATCTAGATGTTCCAGAGTCAGTAGCTCAGCAGGACGAGATCATCAGAGGCATAGCCGCTACTAAGGAGGAGTAGCTTGAGGCACAGTAGGAGATGACCGAGTCCAATGATAGCTCGGATGACGACTATCTGCTGATTCCTCAGATGCCTCTATGCAGACATGATGCAGAGGCCGGTAGTTCTAGCTTAGCTCCACCTGCACCATAGACGGACCCTGCCTTGATTGCTATTCTTGAGTGGATGTAGCAGGATCAGGCATGATAGGCTCAGGAGACCGCTGCCAACTTCGCACAGTTTTAGGCTTGTCAGGATGAGTTTCAGTGGTAGCAGCAGCTCCTTCAGCAACAGCAGCAGCATATGCATCAGCAGTAGATACTTATGCAGTAGCAGCTCATGGGATTTATGCAGCATGTAGTTATAGCACTTGGGGCCCCACAGCCATAGCTTTCGCCCCAACTTGCTCAGCCTGCCACCACCACCACGACTCTAGTTGTATAGCCCAGTGGGCTTTAGAGTCAGGGACAGCCTCCAGCTCAGTTTGCTTCACCTATAGTTTAGGTGTCCTAGTGGTTGTCCTCACTAGTGGTAGCACCGCAGTTCACTCCATATCACATGGGCTTCTCACCGGAGCAGTCACCCTCGCTTTTTGTGCCTGACACGTCAGTCTCTAGGAGTCTTGGAGCATCCTTCAGTGAGTTGACCGGCATGCCTACACCACCTCATATGCATACCGCTGGTCCTTCTACAGCAGCCCCTATTGTCGTGACTACTCAGAGGCTCCCCTCGTCTGTCGCTTCTTCAGATCCTACAATAGACGTACCAGCAGCTTCACAGGTAGCACCTGCCCCAGCTCAAACCTAGACCGCTTCAGCGACACTTCCTGCTACAGAGGGTCAGTCAGTACAGAGCTTAGGGTCAGATGATGATGGCGCCCAGTTCTAGCTTGCTCCTCGTACCTCAACGCCCAGCTCATCCACTGCAGTCCCGTCGACCGACCCTTAGGTTTTGGTGTTTGATGCCAAAGGGGGAGAGGGTTCGAGTATGTAGACTCAGGGGGAGCGACTTTTAGGGGGAGCTAGTTATCTAGTATTAGCTTATTATATACATTTGGAGTTCTATTTGTGTGATACACTATTACTATTATGCATTTGTGTGTTACTTTCATGCATATTATTATATCTATGTGATAGTGATATCTACGTGATTGTGAATCTATGTCATATCACTTGTGTTATGCTCATTTGCCTTTGCTTCCACGTTTATACTCCGATGCAAATGAGCTTTGTTACTCGTACTCATGCTTAATTCATATCCTTTGAGTACATTGTGTTGGCTTGGGTCATATAAGCTTGACTAACACTTTTGTTCTTATTGACAAAAGCTTATATGAACCAAGCCCGTCAAAAACCTCACTCTTTCACATACTCGAGGTGGTATTGTCATCAATCACCAAAAAGGGGGAGATTGAAAGCATCTAGGCCCCTAGTTGGATTTCGGTGATTAATGACAATACAAGATTACTATGACTAACATGTGTTTTGCAGATGCAATTAAGTTAGGTCATGGTAATGGAGATCGATGGCAATCTAAGTTGTCATGCCCCTACGATGGAAATCATTTCGGTTTTCAAAGGATGGACGACAAGGTTAAGGATGACTAGTTCTAAGTGTCGATTAGAGTTGGAGTGACACTTAGAGTAGTTTAGGACTTTCTTTTTCCTTTGGCCATACTATTAAGGGGGGTATGGACGGGTAGCTTGACCTAGTTGAGTCTAGTGAGTTAGGTGTGGTGCACACTTGTTAAAACTAGCTCTAGGTAGCTCCTATGAATGCCTAAGATCCTTTGGAGCAAACTTCATTCACATATGATTAAGAGTTGAAAGTGAATGGAGGGTCAAATGCTGACTGGACGCTGGCTCCGGTGCGACCGGATGCTGGCCGTACGGTCCGGTCAGTTCATTTGATCAAGTAGTCTGCGTTCGGATGCTGGAGAGGTCATGTGACCGGACACTGAGAGGCAGCGTTCGGTCAACTCCAGTAAGGTTCCAGAGAAGGGAATCTGTGACCGGACACGTCTGGTCAGTACTGACCGGACCCTGGGGGTTCAGCGTTCGGTCGAGTACAGTAAGGTTCCAGTAAGGGTTTAATGTGACCGGACGCGTTTGGTCAGTGGTGACCAGACCCTGACAGCGTTCGGTCAACTCATTTTCACTGGTTTGTGGGTTGAACTGACCGGAGCGTCCAGTCAACATGATCGGAGCATCCGGTCAACATGACCGGAGCGTCCAGTCACCCCGCAGAAGCTCATAACGGTTCATTTTTTAGGCTGCCTTATAAATAGAAGCACCACTCATGTGTGGAGTCACTTTTGCTCATTCCAACAGCTAAGAAACACGTTTGTGAGTGCCAAGAAGAGCAAGGTCCTAGTGAGGTGATTGAGATTTGAGAATCTAAGAGAGTAGCCTCATTAGTGAATCAAGAGTAGCAAAGTGTGCATCCATCTTCTCATTAGGCTTCGAGTGGTCAAGTGAGAGTTCGTGCTTGTTACTCTTGGTGATTGCCATCACCTAGACGGCTTGGTGGTGATTGGGAGCTTGGTGATCACCCGGTGGAGCTTGTGGGTGACCCAACTCAAGTTGTGAGCGGCTTTGGGTGATTCGCCGTGGCGGAGTGTCAAAGAATCAACCCATAGAGAGCACTTGATCCTTGCGTGGATCAAGGGGGAGCTACACCCTTGCGCGGGTGCTCCAACGAGGACTAGTGGGGAGTGGCAACTCTCCGATACCTCGGCAAAACATCACCACGTTCCTCTCTCTCTATTTACTTTGAGCATTTACTTTGAGTATTTACTTTGAGCAATTCAATACTTGTCTTTACATTCATAGAATTGCCATGCTAGAGTAAGTTTGGAACATGGGTTGCAAGTCCGTTGTGCGTTAGTTTGATAGAAACACTTTTCTAGGCACAAGGGGTTAATTGGGCTATCCGTAGGATTTGATTATTGCAAGAAAATTTAAAATTAGCCCAATTCACCCCCCTCTTGGGCATCTTGATCCTTTCACACCCTTCTCATTAGGCTTGTCGTGGTCAAGTGAGAGTTCATGCTTGTTACTCTTGGTGATTGCCATCACCTAGACGGCTTGGTGGTGATTGGGAGCTTGGTGATCATTCGGAGAGCTTGTGGATGACCTAACTCAAGTTGTGAGCGAGTGTGGGTGATTCACCACGATGGAGTGTCGAAGAATCAACCCATAGAGAGCACTTGATCCTTGCATGGATAAAGGGGGAGCTACACCCTTGCACGGGTGCTCCAATGAGGACTAGTGAGCAGTGGTGACTCTCCGATACCTCGGCAAAACATCGCCATGTTCCTCCTTCTCTATTTACTTTGAGCATTTACTTTGAGCATTTATGTAACACCTCGGGTGTTTAAATATTAAAATTTGACATGTCATCATATGCATTGCAAAGCATTTGGCATGTGGTGAAAACTTTGACATGCATACACTAATACAAGTTTATATTTATGTGGTATGTGTTGCATTGTATTATTTGACTCAAGTTCAAAGTTTGTTTGGATTTTGAATTTTTCGAGAAAACCCCGCTTTTCAGCATTTAAATCCTACCCTGAAAATCCATTTCAAAATCTAAGCATATTTTGGGGTTGAGCCCAAAATCAAAATTGTAGAGCTTGGCAAGTTATACAAAGTTTGTTTTTGGAGTTTTTCAAGTTGTTTAGAAAAATTTCGAGTAATTTAAAAAGGCGTAATTCGTTAAATTTCCCTATTCAAATTCAAAAGTTCATTTCAAAATCTAGACCGAATTAGGAGATGGTTATAAAAGCAAAGTTGTAGAACTTTTGATTTTGAACAACTTTTGTTTTTGGAGATTTTTGAGTTGTTATGAAAATTTGGGAGTAATTTGTGAAATTTGGCGAATGGCAATTCTGTAATTTCGATGAACAGTGTTCACCGCTTGCGCTACACCGCCGGTGAGCTTCGGTTAGCTTCCAGTCACGCGCGTGGCCGTCTGGGCGTCACGTTGGCACGGCGAAGGCTTCCGCGTGGCTTCTTTGTGCTTCCTTGGTCGCGTTATAAGCCAGCCACCGTCGCCATTCTTCGTTTTCTCTTCTCCTCTGTTTTCCAGTCACCGCCGCCACAGCTCCGTTGAGCCCTCGCCGTCGAACCTGCGTCTACGTCGTCGCAGCATAGTGCTAGATAGCTTCACAGTTTCCTTGCGCACCCAGCTAGCTAGCTCTGGTCGATTGGTTTCGTCGTGAGTTCGCCGTTCGTCGCTTTCTTCCTCGCGGCCGACAACCTCACCTGAGACTCCGTTTCACCGCGGCCAGCCTACTCCGGTGAGCCATTAGCCTTGATCGGTGCACCTACAGCTTCGTCTCGATGCTGTGGTGCTTAATCCTATGTTGCTTGCTCGTTTTGATCACTGCAGTCACCGGTTCTTCCTCACCGACAATCTTTGCTCCGCCGTGATCACCGTCACGCCTCTCCGTTGTTTCTCCGACCTCGCTCCTTGCTTCAACGCGTTCGGGGTGAGCCACTGGTGCTTCCTGGATCCTTTGTTTAAGCTCTATCGGTTGTACACCACCGGCGTAGCGCTGCCATGCCACCGCGTCCGCCATGGCCGACGACGAGCTAGTATAGGGCCGTAATTAGTGCTGATAGGGACGTCAATCGATGCGCCTAGTCTTGGTGATCATTTTGGTACTTTGGCCGTCGCCGTTGGACTCACCGTCGACGAGTTTACGCTGGTCAGCGCTGTCGCCGTCGTGGTCAAACGCGCGAGGTTAGGGATGACAGGTGGGACCCGTTGTCAGTGACTCAGCGTTCAAATGGATTTTTCTATTTTCATATTTGAATGAATAGTGATGCAATTTGTTATTTTTGTGTAGATTTATTTAGAGCTCCAAAAATTATGAAAATTTTGGTGTGACTTCTCTGTGATGTATATTATTTAATAAAAAGTTGAAATATTGTTTTTAAGCACTTTTTGAATGTGATAAAAATTGCTCAATTTATTAATAAATGGATTTCCATGATTTTTCTAGGCTTATTTAATTGTCCAAAAATTATGAAATTTGTTTTGCCACTTACTTATCATGTAATAAACATATACTAAAATTTTGAGCTCAATTAGAATAAGTTGCTTTATTTCATAATTTTGAATTAAATAATTAATTCATAAAAGCAAATAGTAACCTTTAATGACTTAGGTTTTGTTTGAAATTTTGGATTGAGTGATGACCTTGGGTCATTAGTTGATAATGATCCTTGGCCATTGATGTATGTGTTACGAAAAAGATTTAGTTTGTTTGACTTGCAACTGTACCGCAAAGGAAAGTTGTATTCAAATTGTTAAATTTTGCATCCATCATCGAGCATCATGTTTCATATCCCGCATTATGTTAAACATGGCATTGTTATTACGTGTAGTGAACGAAGGTGAACACATGGTAGTTAATCAAGTTCTTGAGGAGGTTAATCTGTCTGTTGAGGTCGGATCGAATACTTGTAAAACGTCGCAGGAACCAGACTTTTCCGTCAACGAAGGCAAGCCCCGGATGCATACAGCCCTACCTTGTGTTTTATAAATTAATTTTGCTTTTGTTTTCCATTACTGCATTGAGTGATTAGGAGTTAAGTAAGAGCCTAATTAGTGCATTACCACCCTTGTTATTCCATATTTACCATATTACCAGTTTTAAACTCGTATATGCCTAGTTTTGCTTAACTATGCGTAGAACGATGAAAGTCGGGTGACTACCTGCCACCTACAAGTAACAAATGGAACATCGGTTAATTATGTTATCATGTGATATGGGAATGTGGAGTAATAAATCTAGACCGGGTGGACTCGGTGTGTGTGAGCCACAAGACATGGAGGTCTTGTGAGTGGGTTCTTTCCGCCTGTGTTGATTAAGGCACGTCCGTTGTTGAATTGCATGAGGTGAGAATTTGTAGTGCTAACCACATACTCCAGTAAGCCTGAACTTGGCGATTCTATTATGAGAATGGCTACTCACGCACTGGGAGTGGAGAGATGGCAGGAATAGCATGTACCCACGTGGCAATGGGCTGGATTGGTGAAGTACTGTATTCTCAGGTGGCGTGGACCCGTTCTTGCTTTAGAGGATCTGAGAGTAGGTTGGTATATGTAGGTCGGGGACCTGCATATGTCGTGTGGTCTGGAATTCCTAGCTGGGTTTTTAATCGGTTCGAATCGTCATTGCTCCTCGGTTATGGAGACTCAACTCACTGTTCATCATCGTAGTATTAATAACTAGAACTCGAATAAGGCTTGTGAAGGTGTTTGATATAAAGTTTCATGATCTCAACACGGATCGTGTCAACTTTGTATATATTTTTATGAAGTTTCCCATATAAAGAATTTTGTTAAAAGTGCTTTTACGCAAAAGAACTTTGATTCATTGTTAATGCTATACCTTGAACCCCTGAGCTTGCATTTCTAAGTTTATCAGTTAATATTTCGGTTAAGTCTTGTTGAGTACTTTTGTACTCAGGGTTCGTTGACCCTTGTTGCAGGTGAGCCTCATGAGCAGATCTGTTTTGGATCGTGCTGCATGACTATTGTTCGTTCTGACGATGAGAAGTAAATGTGTGATCCCTGGGCAGGATGTTTATTTTGTGTGTAATGTATATGTTAATTATGCCACTCCACTATTACTATGGTTTGTAATAAGTATCGAACTTAGTTTGTAAGGTTTGAAACAACTGGTTCGTAAACTATGTTATCATAAGACTTCCGTTGTTTTTGCTCTGGTGTAGATATTTGAATAAATGTTGTAATACTGCAATAACTTTGTAATGTGATCCTGCTCAGAAATCATGGATGATTCGGGGTTCCCCGAGGACACCCGACAGACTTCTTAAGTTACCAGGAACATATGCATTGTTGTCAAAGGTCGTTGGACAGTGACGAGTGCATGTGGGGCCTATAATTTAGGAGGTTCTGCCACAATTTACTTTGAGCAATTCAATTCTTATCTTTACATTCATAGAATTGCCATGCTAGAGTAGGATTGGAACTTAGGTTGCAAGTCTTTTGTGCGGTAGAACAATTAGAAACACTTTCTAAGCACAAAGGGTTAATTGGGCTAACCATAGGATTTAATTATTGAAAGAAATTTAGAATTAGCCCAATTCACCCCCCCCCTCTTGGGCATCTTGATCCTTTCAGAGACCTCCACTATCTTGATTTCATGGCCAGCCAACGGACCTTCTACCTCCAGCCTGGTCACGTCTCCCCCGACACCTCTAGCTCCGATCGGGAGGGTGAGCCATGCAGCCCTTCGCCGGGCGAGGCAGGGAGCCTGATCTCCCTCCCCTCTTCTGCCACAGCCGGTGTAGGAGGGGTCGCAAGGGTCACCTCCGACACGGCTCCGCCATCGCCACCGGGATCACCACCAACACCATCGCCATTGCTACTGCCATACTCACGACCAACCTAAGGGGGTGCCACCCTCGGAAGGGAAGGTTGCACCGCCGCCACCTTGCTCTCCCTGCCACTCATCATGACACGATGCAAGGTGAATCTCCACTTCTCCTGCATAGGAGGCAGGGCGATGCTCAACCCCGGTCGACACCACACTATTCACCAAGAAGCTTGATGGGCATATATTCATTTGTCAAGTATATGTTGATGATATCATCTTTGGATCATCAAATGAAGATTCATACAAAGAGTTTGGTGAATTGATGTTGAAGGAGCTTGATATATCAATGATTGGAGAGCTTACATTCTTTCTTGGTTTTCAAGTCAAGCAAATGAGAGAAGGGATTTTCATCTCTCAAGAGAAATATACAAATGATCTTCTCAAGAGATTCAAGATGGATGAATGTAAGCCAATCAAGACACCAATGCCAACTAATGGACATCTCAACCTAGATGAGGGAGGTAACCCAGTTGATCAAACTCTCTACCGCTCTATGATTGGTAGCTTCTTATATTTGACCGCATCTAGGCCCGACATCATGTTTAGTGTGTGTATGTGTGCTAGATTTCAAGCTAATCCTAAAGAAACTCATTTAATTGCTGTGAAAAGAATCCTTAGGTATCTTAAGAACACACTAAGCATTAGCCTTTGGTATCCCAAAGGAGCTATATTTGAATTAGTTGGCTATTCTGATTCGGATTATGCCGGTTGCAAAGTTGATAAAAAGAGCACATCCGGAGGGTACCATTTGCTTGGTAGATCACTTGTGTCTTGGTCCTCCAAGAAACAAAATAGTGTGGCTTTGTCCACCGCTGAAGCGGAATACATTGCCGTGGGTGCTTGTTGTGCACAAATACTTTACATGAAACAAACCTTGCTAGACTATGGAGTAGTTCTAGAAAAGGTACCTCTTTTGTGCGATAATGAAAGTGCGGTAAAACTTGCAAATAATCTGGTTCAACACTCTTGCACCAAGCACATAGATATCCGCCATCACTTTCTTAGAGATCATGTTGCTATAAATGATATATCACTAGAAGGTCTAAGGACCGAGGATCAATTGGCGGATATCTTCACTAAACCGCTAGATGAGGCAACATTTTGTAGATTGTGGAATGAGCTCAATGTGCTCGATTTTAGTAACTTTACTAAAAAATGAGCTTGTGTTGTCCCTTGCATTGCATTGTAATATACAACATGTTCAATGTTTTGTAATGCATATAGGGCTTGTCTAACATGGTTAAGATAACCGCCGAAAAGCGTGTGAAGAAGCTTAACCTTGGATCAAACTTGACAAGCAACTAGATTTACTTACAAGTATTGCATTGCATATGCATGAATGTTGTTTTGTCGTTTGTCTTCAAATTTCCCTCTTATTGCCTATTTTCTTAAAAAGAATTCTAGCCTAAGGCAAAATATTTTAAAAAAAACTTGAGAATTTGAGAGAGGTCACTCACATCAGTCCCAATTAGTGTTTATTTGGATCTTATTCAATATGGGACTTGATTGCGAACAGGCAGCACGAAGGACTTTGAAGATTTGCTGAAGAAAGAGTGACCGGACACTACATCGGACTCTGATGTCTAGCATTCGGTCAGTTCATAGGAGGTGGACTTGTTGCGAAGGAGTGACCGGACTCTGCCTTTCAGCATCCGGTCAGAAGGCTTTCAGCGTCCGATCGTGTGGAGAAGACGAAGGCTGTATTGACCAAACTCTGTCTACGTCCGGTCGGTGTCCACCGGACATGTCCGGTTGTCATTCTAGAGGAATTGGACCTCTTTGGAATTGACTAGACGCTGGGTGGCAGCGTCCGGTCGCTGCCACCGGAGCGTCCGGTCAAAAGGAATCATGCGGTTTTAGATCTCTTTTCCCATTTCCTATTCTGACATGCCAGGGGCCACCATATAATCTAATTTCTCCACGCGCCGCCTAACCTAACTTGTCCCTACGCCATCTTCACCACCTGTCCATGCAGCCGTACCCTAGCCGCCGACCTCACCGCACCGTTGTGAACTCATGCCCTAGCCACCGCCTTCCCATGCTGCCGTAGCGCCTCCCTGTGCTCCCATGCGCCCTCCCCACCATAGTTCACCGCACCACTACAGTGCTGCTGTCCACCACCTCTCGCCGCGTGCTCTAGTGCCTCAGCGCTGCCTGAACAGCAGCTCCTCCTCCATGCCCCAGTGCTCGCTTCTACAATGCCCCTGCAGTGCCCTAGCTCCACCCTCGCTGCAGCCAAGTTCAAGTGCTCTCATTGCTTTGCTCAATCGCCGATCTTTGTCGAGCCGAAACCCTAACCCTAGCCTCACGATTCGGTGGTTCCCCGTGCATCGTTTCTCTTCTCCTCGGATCATTAGTTCGTCAGGTAGCAAGCCCGTGTCTCAATTTTGTACCTAATTGCTTGCTCTATTAGGGTTTCATATCTCTAGATGAATAATTAAAATTATTTGTATATCATATCTATTCCATCATGTAGCGAATCGGTGCCATTTAGGTGTCAGTGGTAGTTGTCAGTCAACTCAGGGCCAAGCTCGCAAGTACGGAATGAGGCCAAGCCTCGAAAGTGATAGTTGATCTTTGTCAGTGGCAGTTGATTCTTCTCAAATCCATCAGATGACTCGTACGAAGAACGTTGGAGGTGGTCCCGGTGATGAGGATTCGAGGCCCCCGCCTCGCCAGTCTGCAGATCCAAAAGGTAAGGCGACAAAGAAGTTGGCAGTAAGAAAGCGCAAGTATCCAGATGCAGAGACAGTGAGAGCCGCCGTAGATGTAGAGGCCACAGAGCATGCCGAGAGAGGAGGTCCTCGCAGCAGAGTCTGGATTGTAGATCAGCTTTCACTAGAAGCGAGGGCTTCACTTGAGCGAGTTGAGCGCCTTCATGGTGGTCCAGCTAGGACTCTCATGATTGGAGGACGGCATGTTGCCATTGATGAAGGTTAGCCTTAGGGGGAGTCATAGCAGTAGCCACAGGCAGCACAACAGACTTAGGAGGCACAGCCAGCATAGCAGACTCAGGAAGGTGAGCAGGCCGAGGAGATAGAGCCGGCACCTCAACCATAGTTACGCCACTCTGGTCATACCCATGCTCCAGTTATGCCTAGGGCAGATACTCAACGGAGGGGTTCTCATCCACTGCCTAGACCACAGGGTCCACCTCCTGTGACCCATCTTGACCTAAGGGCCACCACGGCCAAGCAGGTACAGCAGCTGAGGTTCATGGACTTTGAGGTGTAGTTTCCACCCAGGAGGGATGAGAGTGCATCAGAGGGATTCTATACACCCTTGTAGGATGATTTCTATAATGCCTATCTTAATAGTGGAGTAGTTTTCATATCATAGAGGGTGTGCAACATAGAGTCTATAGTAGCAGCAGTTGGAGAGCACATTCATCCGTATCTATCCTATTTACCAAGGCTGATAGATATGATTGGACGGATAGGCCTGTATGTTCCATCTTGGGTTCGACAGTTCTATGCTACACTCTAGATTGACCAGCAGCATAGGTTTATACACTTTGCATTCGGAGGCAGAGACTACCGGCTGACGAGCACTAGAGTCAGAGAGATACTCAGGCTTCAAGAGCAGCCAGTCAAGCTTCATGAGGTTTGCTATGGACAGACCGCACCCCCCAGACGCCCTCATGGTGGTATGGTGCCCCCTACGGACTTGGTTCATCACTGTTTCATAGAGCCCTTTGGCAAGCGGTCATGCAGGAACCCCAGTGATCTTACTCCTACTGCTCACGTGATTGAGGCTATCATGAGGAGGACATTACTTCCGAGGATGGGATTTAGAGAGGGATTGACTCGTATACAGCTATGGCTTCTCAACTCTGATGCAGCAGACAGTTTTTGATATTTGGGATCTTCTTCTGTTAGAGATAGAGGACACTATAGCTAAGGGCTTTAGAGGTCACAGGCAGCTACCCTATGCTCACTGGATCACATTCCTTATTCATAGAGTAGTTACAGTGAGGCCGCCTGAGATGCTAGCTGAGTATAGTGGTGCCACTATAGAGTTTCCTGCTTATAACCTAACTTAGATGATCCTCCACAGTATACCACAGGCACCTAGCTAGCCACACCATTGCCCAGAGGTGCTAGAGACTGTAGCCCAGCAGGATGATATTATTAGGGGTATTGCAGCTATAGAGGAGGAGCAGCTTGCTCAGCAGGAGGGGATGGTCATGAGTGAGCCTAGTGATAGTTCTAATGATGACTACCAGCCCATTCCTCATATGCCTCCATGATGACATGATGCTGAGGCTAGTAGCTCCAGTTTAGTGCCACCTGCCCCACAGATAGACTCCGCTCTTCTTGCTATACTTGAGCGAATGAGGTAGGACCAGGCACGACAGGCTTAGGAGACAGCTACGACATTTGCTTAGTTCCAGACTCGGTACGACGAGTTCCAGCGACAGCAGCTTGCTATTCAGCAGTAGATGTAGGCTCTATAGCAGCAACAGTAGGCCATGCATCAGCAACAGATCCTCATGCAGTAGCAACTTCTCGGATTCATGTAGCATATAGTGATAGCAATTGGGGCCCCACCGCCATAGCCTTTGCCCCACAATTGTCAGCCTACCACCACTTCGATGACTCCAGTGTTACAGCCTAGTGGGCTTTAGAGTCAGGGATAGCCACCAGCATAGTATGCTTCACCTACAGAGTAGGTGTCCTAGTGGTTCACTTCACTAGTAATAGCCCCGCAGTTCAGACCTCTTCAGACAGGCTTCACACTGGCTCAGACATCATCGTTGCTAGTGCCAGACACTTCAGTCTCCAGGAGCCTTGGTGCCTCCTTTAGTGAGTTGACAGGGCAGCCCACTCCTCCATACCTACATGTTCTAGGTCCTTCTACAGCTGCACCTATCATAGCGACTACAGAGACGCTCCCCTCCTCAGTGGCATCATCAGAGCCGGCTGCTTCAGTCATACCAGCACAGCCTATAGCAGCTTCAGTTCCTGATTTGACCCAGACTACTTCAGCATCACTTCCAGCTATAGAGGGTTAGATAGCTCAGAGCTCAGGATTAGATGATGATGGCACCCAATTCCACCTCACTCCTCGTACCTCAATGCCTGGCTCGTCCGCTGCAGCCCCGCTGACTGACCCTTAGGTTTTGGTGTTTGACGCCAAAGGGGGAGAGGGTTCGAGTATGTTAGCCTTAGGGGGAGCGACATATCTAGGGGGAGCTTAGTTATTATATTTGCTTATCTATTACATTTGAAGCTTTTATGTGTGTGATACATTATGCATTCATGTTTACTACTATATTTATGTGATAGTGATATCTACGTGATCGTGGTATATGACATGTGTGCTCTCTACTATGAATTATTTATATGTCATATCACTTGTGCTATGCTCATTTGCCTTTGCTTTCGTGTTTTACTCTAATGCAAATGAGCTTTATTACTTGTACTCATGCTTAATTCATATCTTTTGAGTACATCATGTTGGCTTGGGTCATATAAGCTTGCCTAGCACTTTTGTTCTTATTGCCAAAAGCTTATATGAACCAAGCATGTTGAAAACCTCATCTCTTTCACATACTCGAGGTAGTATTGTCATCAATCACCAAAAAGGGGGAGACTGAAAGCATCTAGGACCCTAGTTGGATTTCGGTGATTAATGACAATACGTGATTACTGTGACTAACGTGCGTTTTGTAGAGGCAATTAAGTTAGGTCACGGTAATGGAGATCGATTGGCAATTATGGTTGTCATGCCCCTACGATGGAAATCATTTCGGTTTTTGAAGGATGCACGATAAGGTTAAAGATGGACTAGTTCTAAGTGTCGATTGGAGTTGGAGAGACACTTATAGTAGTTTAAGACTTTGTTTTTCCTTTGGCCGTACTATTAAGGGGGTATGAATGGGTAGTTTAACCTAGGTGAGTCTAGTGAGTTAGGTGTGGTGCACACTTGTTAAAACTAGCACTAGGTAGCTCCAAAACAGCCCTTTGATCCAACGGAGCAAACTTCATTCACATATGATCGAGAGTTGGAAGTGAATGGAGGGTCAAATACTCACCGGACGCTGGCTCCGGTGTGACTAGATGCTAGCTCAGGGTCCGGTCAGTTCATTTGACCAAGGTGAAAGCGTCTGGAAGTGACCGGACGCTGTAAGGTCAAGTGATCGGACGCTGAGGGGTAGCGTCCGGTCGACTCCAGTAAGGTCCCAAAGAGGGAGAATCCTAATCGAACGTGTCCAGTCAATGCTGACCGGACGCTGATCAAGTTCCAGCTACTGACCGAATGCTGCTCAGCAAGTGACCGGACGCTGGGGTCTACCATTCGATCGACATCAGAAAGGCTCCAGTGAGGGGAAAACATGACCAGACGCGTCCTGTTAGTGCTGACCGGACGCTGGCCAGCGTCTGGTCAACACTTAACCACTGGAGTTCGGGGTGTACTGACTGGAGCATCCAGTCAACATGACCGGAGCGTCCGGTCACCCCATAGAGGCACATAATGGTTTGTTTTTTAGCCAATGTTAAAAATACAACCTCCACTTGTGTGTGGGGGTACTTTTGCTCATTCCAATAGCTGAGAAACACGTTTGAGAGTGCCAAGAAGAGCAAGGTCCTAGTGAGGTGATTGAGATTTTAGAATCCCAAAGAAAGCCCTCATTAGTGAGACCAAGAGTAGCAAAGGGTGCATCCACCCTTCTCATTAGGCTTGTCGTGGTCAAGTGAGAGTTTGTGCTTGTTACTCTTGGTGATCGCCATCACCTAGATGGCTTGGTGGTGACTGGGAGCTTAGTGATCATCCGGAGAGCTTGTGGATGACCCAACTCAAGTTGTGAGCGGTTGTGGATGATTCACCGTGATGGAGTGTCGAAGAATCAACCCGTAGAGAGCACTTGATCCTTGTGTGGATCAAGGGGGAGCTACACCCTTGCGTGGGTGCTCCAACGAGGACTAGTGGAGAGTGGTGACTCTCCGATACCTCGGCAAAACATCACCGCATTCCTCCTTCTCTATTTACTTTGATCATTTACTTTGTGCATTTACTTTGAGCAATTCAAT
Source organism: Miscanthus floridulus (assembly GCF_019320115.1). Classification (NCBI taxonomy): domain Eukaryota; kingdom Viridiplantae; phylum Streptophyta; class Magnoliopsida; order Poales; family Poaceae; genus Miscanthus; species Miscanthus floridulus. The sequence continues at coordinate 169,810,685 of NC_089587.1, read as the reverse complement.
TCTTGTCTTTACATTCATAGAATTGTCATGCTAGAGTAGGATTGGAACTTAGGTTGCAAGACTTTTGTGCGGTAGAACAATTAGAAACACTTTCTAAGCACAAGGGGTTAATTGGGCTAACCATAGGATTTAATTATTGAAAGAAATTTAGAATTAGCCCAATTCACCCCCCCCACTTGGGCATCTTGATCCTTTCAGAGACCTCCACTATCTTGATTTCATGGCCAGCCGATGGACCTTCCGCCTCTGGCCTGGTCGCATCTCCCCCCAACACCTCTAGCTCCGACTAGGAGGGCGAGCCATGCAGCCCTCCACCGGGCGAGGCAGGGAGCCCGGTCTCCCTCCCCTCTTCCGCTGCAGTTGGTGTAGGAGAGGTCACAAGGGTCACCTCCGATGCGGCTCCACCATCACCACCGGGATCACCACCAACACCATCGCCATCGCTGCTGTCATACTCACAACTGACCCGAGGGGGCACCGCCCTCGGAAGGGAAGGTTGCACCGCCGCCACCCTGCTCTCCCCGCCGCTCATCGTGACGCGATGCAAGGTGAATCTCCACTCCTCCTGCACAGGAGGCAGGGCGATGCTCAACCCCGGTAGCATCTGGCCACTATCAAAAAAGTATAGGTTAGTCGCACTCCAAAAAAACTCAACTCCAAGATCGAAAAGAAACAAAAAAAACATACCGGGATGTAAGCGGCAAGGCTCTAAAGCCCCAACCCGCCGGCAATGGGCCCGCCGGACGAGGGCCGCTCATAGGCCGTGAGATACGCCCCCTCACCTCGACCAGGGGGGACTCGAACCGGCCGGCTCCCGATCGGCCCGTGAGTCACCGTGACTGCAGGCTCGAGGCACGCCGACCGGAGCAGCTGACGGGGCACCCCCTATTGTGGGTCGCACGTCGGTGCCGGCCCCAAAGATGCGTGGGTGCAAGCCCGCTCCTCCAACCGCCTGGCCTGCTTCATCGTGCCTAGAGCATGTGGGCACAAGGTCAGCGATGCCTTCAAAGGGCATAGCAACCACGTCCGCTTCGCCTCCCGCTCATCAATGGCGTCTGAGCTCGCAGCATGCTTCCTTGGCACGGGAACATCACCGCGCCTTTCTGCCTCCCACCCACCGACAGTAGACGTAGCCATAGGCTCGTGACACTCCACCGAGGCTGTGGCTACCTCCCAGCCCCCTCATCCTCAGAGGAGATCACGTCGTCACCTATATCCGTGGGATCCTCCGACTCAAGCTCTACCCCAACATCGCTCCTGTTCTCCCTGGCCCGCACGTGCCGAGTGATATCCTGCTCCTTCTGGTTCTACCTCCGAGCCTTCTCAACTCTCTTCTTCTTCTCGATTGTTGCCTCCTTCAGGACAGCTTGCTGAGCCATGCCCATCGGAATATGTGGTCGGGACTTGTAACATTCGAGTCCCTACGAAAATGGACGACTCAACATCAAGACTACAGGAGAGCAGGATCAAAAGGGACACAAAATAAGGAGAGGAGAACATACCAGGTTGGACAGCTTGGAAGCGTGAAGAGCCCTGGGCTTGCTGATAAGAGACTCTTTGGGCTTCAATCGCAGCACCCGGTCGAGTTGGCTCCAGACTTCATCCTTCGCCAACTCCTCTGGCGACACGTGGTTGGGGTCCGTCGGGCCGGTGTACATCCACATCGGCCGCGTCCTTTCCGCCAGCGGGGCGACCCGACAGCGGAAGGTGTGGAACACCCACACTCCTGCTGCACCAACTTCTAGAGCTCTACCCCAATGACTTCTAGCTTCTTTGTTGGCTAGAAGGGCCCCACGACCAACTGTCCCACCTCTCTGGTCTTCTACCGATGAACGACGGGAATGGCGTCTTCACTAGGTTCCTGATGTAGAACCACTCCTCATGCCACTCTCAATTGGAGTCATAGGAGGAGTACACGGGGTAGGCGCCCGATGCACTCATCTTCTTCTACAGCATGAAGCCCCCCACCGGTGTGATCCTAGGTGGGTCCCCCTCCGACAAGGCTCGCATGAAGAAGAGCCACCGGAAGAAGTCCACATGTGGCTCCATCCTAAGGAAGGCCTCGCAAACAGTGATGAAGCCGGTGATTTGTAGCACCCTAGTCAGATTGAGGTGCTGTAGCTCCAAGCCCCACTCATTGAGGAGCCTGCGTAGGAACTAGTGCGTGGGGTATCCTAGCATACGCTCGTGAAAGGCGAGGAAGGAGACGACATCGCTGGCCTGAGGTCATGGAAAAGCCTCCCCCATGGGAGCCCTCTAGTGTGCCACCTCCTTCGGTGGCAGCACCCCCTTCTTGGTGAAGGCAGCCAGCACTGACTCTCTCAGAACATATGACCTCCAGCTCAACATTGTGGTCTAGATTCATGAACGAATCTATGAGTTTCTCCTCTCCCTTGCTCCCCCTTTTTTCCTAGGAACCGCCATGGCACACGAATGCTCTTGGCAAGAAGGAAGAAGAAGGAAAGGTGACAGTTGGGGAATAGGGGAAGGAATGGGACAAAAGCCCTCTTCCTTCTCCTATTTAAAGAGGAGGCGTAGCAGTTGAGGAAAGGCAAAAGATTAGGTCAAGAAACCATCTCCCTTTCCCCATTCAATGAGGATCAGATACGACAGGACGTGCCCTGACCAATGGGACATACCCTACCTGATGAGATGGCGCCTAGTCAGATGGGACGTGGCCTAGGTATGGCCCACCACTACCGCATGCCGGGCATGGGAAATAAGGCGCAACTATGTGCAGGCGGCCCCCTGCCTTCCTAGAAAAGACTTGGAAGGGCCCAACAATGGGATCTCCGCCCAAGAGAGACCAATGGGCTTCCAGAGTCGATCAGATGGCTTAGGCGAACACCGAGAGACAGGTAAGGAGCAGAGGGGCACCCCATGCGGGCCACACTGACTCCATCATGAACAACGAGTGTGGATCCCATTTGGACATCTCCGATAAAAGCTCTCCAAAGCCTGTCACTCAAGTCATCAAGGTAACTCTACCAATCCCACTTCATTTTATTTTCCGAATGCATAAACATTCATTCATCCATTCTCATACATGCATTCACACATTCATTCATACAATCATTCATTCATCCCATACATCCAAAGCATCGCATATGCAGCTAATGCATCATAACACTTTGTGTTGCGTCATGAAACGGTAGTTGCCTCATTCAACATGAGCAACGACCGACCAGGGTTCGAAGGCCAGCCCCCGAAGGGCTCGAGGCCACCTCATGTTAAACAGAGCCAGGGGAGAAAACACGGATGAGTCCCAGTGGCCCTCACCTAGTCTGCTTCGAAGTAAATAGGGTCATCTCAACCTTCTCGTTCGATCCTAACCTCAAGCCATACCCATAGAATCTCCATCGAGGGGAGGCCAGCGGACAGCCTGGGTCGGTCTCCGAAATAACCCGGACATCTACCGAGACGCTAGTTAAGGAGCAGTGGAATGCCACATAAGGGCTATGCTGACCCCGTCATGAATGATAGACCCGGATTCCACTCGAACGTACCCGTTAGCGAGCTCACCGAGCGCGTCACTCGAGCCATCGAGGCAAGTGACATTAGCTCAGGCCCTCTGGTTTTGAAAACCGTGAACGGGGTAACGCACAAAACTCAACTGGCCCCTACCAAGCCCAACGAGGCTCAGGGGCTCAAGATGCCCAATACCTCGGCTGCGTCCGACGCCTGGATCCGCGAATCCAACTCGCCTGATCCCTCGGCACATCCGACGCCTAGATCTAAGAGTCCATCTCGACCGATCCCCCGGCACGTCCGACGCCTAGATCCGTGAGTCCATCTCGACCGATCCCTCTGCTGCGCCCAATGCCTGGATCCATGAGTCTGTCTCGTCTGATCCATTAGCGCGACCAATGCCTTGGTTAGCGACTCTGACTCGCCCGATCCCTGGATCTGCGACTCTAACTTGCCCGAAACCTCGGCGCGCCCAATGCCCTGGTTGACGACTCCATCTCGCCTAGTCCCTCGGCCATGACCAAACGCCTGGGATCGCGCTCCTAGAAATGATGGGCCAGAAACTAGAAAGAGGAGGCTACGCCCACCAAAGTGCACACACACACGCCCGCTGACAAAACCCCCCAGGCGATTCTACCCGAATCGTCCGGGGGCTCGGGGGCTAACAAAAAATTCTCCCACTGGCAACACGAAAAATGCCTCGGATGATTCTACCCGAATCACCTGGGGGCTCGGGGGCATGGGGGCTACACCTGCAGGTGCGCTCACGCGCACCCGCCGTCAAAACCAAGAAAATCCCCTAGACGATTCTACTCGAATCGTCCGAGGGCTCGGGGGCTCGGGGGCTCCTGTCAGGTTTATAAACCCAGGGTCCCTCATGGACCTGCTTCCCACCAAAAGCTCGGCCCAGCAGACGACGTTGTGAACGACGCGCAACTCCTAGGCCGACCCAAAAACCTAACAACAGGCCAGAAGGGCAATCCATTCTCCTACTAGAAGGCCTGGACAAGGAAAGGACAACGCTTGCTTCTGAGTCCGGCCTGTCTCTCCGACCGAAAGGCCTGGCCAAGGAGGAACGACGCTCGCTTCCAACTACGGCCCACCTCTGTGACCGGAAGGCCTGGCCAATGCCGCTTCCGACTCCGGCCCGCCTCTCCGACCGGAAGGCTTGGCCAACGCCGCTTCCGACTCCAACCCGCGTCTCCGACCGGAGATGCACCGAACCTTTGCTTACAGCTCTTCTTCGACTGGCGCAGTCGGAGCCGACTAGGACCAACCGATCGGGTACACCCGCTCGGTGAGGACCCAGGAAACGAGCGGAGCAAGTAAGGTAGGATGCTCAAGTCAACCGCAATACTAAGGACCGCACCCTATACACCTGCAGCATAGTACCGACAGGGCATGTCAGAAGGGTGCCCTGCCACCTTCCAGGCATGTCAGAGCCCAAGCAGTGTTGTGGGCGCCAACGTTTGCCCTATAGTGTTGTGGGCGCCCTCAGCTCCCATACCAGGCGAACATAGTAAAACCCCCCACATGCCTCTGGGCATCAACAGTGTTGTGGACGTCGTCATTTGCCATACATGGTGAATGTGGTAAAACTTCCCACATGTGTCTGACATAAACAGTATTATGGGCGCTTACAATCATCATTGTACCCGACGGCGTGGTCAACAAGACTTAGTAGCATACATAAACTCTCACTTGTAAGACCGTCCCCTTTATTTATAAAAGAGGATGCACACTCTCCCAATAAGGAGGACTCTCTGACAATTCAATCGACTCACTGACGATTCAACCATCAATGGATCGAACAACCTACGATTCGAACGATTCCAACAGAGCACACGCTCAAATACTTAGCGCACGTAGGAGCTCCCGTCTCTTTCGACTCTTCGGTCCAGAGTCCGACTGGACCTCTTGCACCCTCCATCTTACTCCCTCTCGTTTATAACCCCACAGCAAACTTTGAGCACCTTAGCTCAGGAATAAAGTCTCCGACCGACTCAGACTGGACGTAGGGCACGTTGCCTGAAACAATATAAACCATGTGTCATTGAGTGCTAGGCCACATCCGATTATAACATATGGCAAAACTACAAATATTTACGTGTTGATCACTTTCTGCACCAACATATACTATCCAATGATTATAAGTTTATAAGCATAAATAATATAATATAAAATAAATGAATGGTCAAAGTGTAATCTAGGAGACCGTGTCATTCTAACTTGCGCCAGATAAAATGGACCGGAGGGGGTACTTCCTCTGTCCCATAAAAAGAGTATTCTCGCTTTCTAAGAAGTCAATTATCTTTAACTTTGACCAAAAATATATAGCAAAATATTAATATTTATGGTACATAATTAGTATCATTGATAGATCTTTGAATATATTTTCATAATAAACTTATTTTAGAGATTCAAATGTTGCTAATATTTTTTACAAATCTAATTAAACTTAAGATAGTTTCACTAGCACAAATCTCATAGCAACTCTTTCTATGGGACGGAGTGAGTAGTAAACTAATAAATTCATGCCTCTTGAGTAACACTAAAGAAAGAAATTGAGCACACTCAAAACAAGGAAACTAGTAAATTCATGCACGACTTCATTCACCGTCCTCTATTTTGTCCCAAATTAAATTGTTTTAGGATCCTGTTTGGCTGCACTGCACGTGTGTCCACCTCAATTTACATATACTTCAGTTGATTAGAATGAAAAATTAACTAATTCTTATACCAATCCACTCCAACGCACTTGAATAATTAATTAATTCTCACACCAATCCACTCCAACACGTGTATTTAGATTGATACGAAATTACAAATGCAGCTAAACATATGCTCACCAATCCACTCCAACACGTGGATTTAGATTGATACGAAATTACGAATGCAACTAAACATAGACTCACCAATCCAAACACACATGGATTTAGATTGATACAAAATTACGAATGCACCCAAACAAGGCCTATGTGGAACTCCGCCTCCAAGTTATGCCCCATCCAAACATATACATCAAGCACTGGCTCCATCTCAAGTTTGTCCCAGAGACCATAGGGCCACATTTCTGCACGCATCAAGCCACAAACCCTTCTGGGCGAAAACACCGAGACGTTCTTTGAAACAAATAGTATCCGTGGAGCATAGTGCAGAGGCCAGCAAATACCTCCCACTGGATTAGTCTGAGGTGGACCGCTGTTTAATGACGGAGAAAAGGATGCAGAATGCCAATGTTACCTGTTCTGAATTCTGTAACAAATGAATGTACAGACTTCAGGTTAAGGTTCATAACAGGGCTAGCATCACACTAAACAAACAAAGCATTTTAAATGGTAAGAGAGCTATACAAACGTGGTGGTGGTGGTGGTGGTGGTGGGTGGGGGGGGGGGGGGGGGGGGGGGGGGGGGGGCTGGAAAAGAGTTTTGTCCATAATTAAGCTCAGGACCAGAACTATCCTCCTAAGGGGCATATCTGAGCCCATCCGGATCCACAAACATCATCAATGAAACTTTGGTAGATGAACAGCTCGAGTGCACATGCTTCCAGCTGTTGCTTTCTAGTCGTCTAGCTCAATAAGCTGAGCTCTTCTCTCAGCTGCCTTCTTCCTGACAAAGATGCCCCACCGCATAGCAGCCTTGATCTTGAGCCACCCGACAACAGCTTTCCCAGGTGCGCGGGTGCGGTCATCCTCATAGCTCAAGTTTGGTGAAGGTGCAGGCATGTATGAAGGGAAATTGAAGCCATCTTCAGTTAGGTTGGTTCCTGCACCACCCATGCTCAGAAGCCGTAACATTTGTTGCATTTCTTCGTTTTCCAGAATCTCATGGCTCCTCATCCTGATCTCCTCCATCAGGTAGTCATCAACACCACCACGGTTCTCCTGTTGCTGCGGCCATTCTTCAAAAGGATTCAGGCCTGTTGGCTGCATGGACTGGCCAAGTGCTGGGAATTCAAAACTTTGATGTTGCTGCGGAGGGCCCAATGCTAGCATATTAGACCCTCTTGAAGCTTGACTCTGAAGGGATGAACCACTAAACTGGCTTTCAGGCAACACTGCACTCCTGTCATATTGCATGGTGACGTTTGCAGGAATGTTCTGAGTGTTGGCTGCATATCTTGCTGGCTGGTTTCCATTTCCATTGTATGCATTTCTAGTTCCATCTGCTGAACAGAAGTAATTCAGTGATGTCAGTACAGCACACGCATGGTAAATTAATTAAATTCACGACTCATGCAAACTGCACATCCATATCCCATAATCATAAGCAGTATCATTTTCTATACGCATGGAATTAATTAAATTCGCGAATCATGCAAACTGCACATCCATATCCATAATCATAAGCAGTATCATTTTCTATACACAACCAACAATTGTTGACAATAAGTATTTAAAATGTCATAAAGCAACAGCAACAGTACGAGGCAGCATTAGCGCAATTCCTGCCAGAGTTACTAATGCCCTAATTCCAGTGTTGAGGACAACTGAACAAGCCTACTTGACTGATCCTTGTTAGTATAACCTGGCATATGCAGAAGCATAACCATATGCTATCAGAACAGACTGCAGTGACAAAAAATTGACAAGTAAATCAATTGGATTGTGTACACAGAATATAAACCATCAGAAAATTTCGTTGTCATTTTTGCACACTACTGTTGGGTCAGCAAGGATGAGCGAATGGGCTTAGACTGAAATCATTGGGCTTGTCATGACAAATGATAAAAGGGCACTGAGCAATACTGTATAGTGCCACCACAAAGACTAACAAGTTGGAAAAATCCCATCCAATGTGTCAGGTGGCCACCAGCAATAGCTTGTACTATTTTATTTGAATTTATGCTCTTTGCAATAGTACCATGCAAATTCTCCTTAAAAACTCATGGCCACTAGAGCATGGCTAAAACAAAAAGGTGGACATCAAAACTCAATAGGATAAATCAGGATATGTCACCTTCATTCATAGTACCCGACGAGGAAGTTTGTCCAGCTTTTGCTGGAAGGGACAATTGTTTCTGTGAATTGGCCGAACCATATGAAGCAGGATTGCTTGTTGAGGCAGCTGCAGCATCACTTCTTGTCGTGACAGATTTCTTTTTCTGCTTGAAGCTCAAGAGTGCCTTGCCATCATATTCTACAACTTGCATCCAGTCCTCATATGCTTTCTTTACCAATGCATCAGCATAGACCTGCAGTTTAAGATGAGCACAAATACAAATGTCAGTAGACCACTCTTGGATAGAGGATTTGGGTTCAAACCCTTCGGATTTAGCTAATAGATCCTAGAAACTTCCAAAGCAATCCCCTCTCATCCAAACACAGTGATGATATTGAACATACCGCAACTTCAAAAGTTGTTCTTCAAAAAAGAATGTTGATTATTTGCTTACTGAAATGCTCTACTGGTTACATTAGCAGAATATCAAAAACTGACAACACTATACAAATTTGTAAAGGTTTTTGACTTAAGGCATTGTAGTTGGCCGAGTCGCAAAGGGCACTAACCTTCTGATTGTCTGTGAGATTTTCAGCTGAAATGAACTGATCATCGGCAATCAAACCAGTGAACTCATAGATGTTATTGAATATGGCACCCACGTTTCTTGAGTCTCTAGCATAGTATACATAATGCTTTCCACTTAAGACACACGTCTTTGCATGCTCAACAAGGCTGTCCCACATCTTATTTGACATTCCACTGCCCAGAATCTACAAAAAGAACAAGGGATGTCAAATCATATAGGAAATACCATAAATCACAATATAGTAAGTAATAACAGGTATCATAGAACTTACGCTACGTAATCTCTGCTGATCCCTAACAAGAAGCCGGAGGAAATCTTCAACTGTATAGATCCCACTAGCATTTAACTTCTTGTGGAATGCACCATCCTTGCCAATCTTTTCTAATCTCCAAACATCATCCTTCAGCGCGGGTGGGTAGTGCTTTTTGTACACTAATAAATACAAAATCAGCATGCTTGGCAACTGATGAAAATTCTAAAAATACAGTTATTTTTTGTATCATCTAGTGAGTAAATCAACAATGTGTAACACATACATTCTCCTCTGTGGTCCTTAACAGGGAAAGCTTCTGTCTTGGCTTCTTGGACACGAATACCTTCACAAAAGCCAGGAGCAATCCTCAGCCCAAGTCTGAATTTCCTGCTTCTTATCCAGCTGGAGTTGTCAGTGAAGGTAAGCTCTCCTATGGTTCCAACACCTTCTTTAAGAGTCACTTGCAGGTCACCTGTCAAAAGAGGCCTCTTCCCTTCACGCTCCTTGACAATATTACTTTCAAACTCTTCTTCTGTCCAATCCTCATCTTCCTCTTTATTAAAGTCGCCCTCAAGCACAAGGATATCCAGTTTTGCAAACGACTCAGGTCCTGAAGTAACAACACATCCAGTGTTTGCATCCAACAGCACGACATGTATAGCTGCTCCCTGCTCACCTTCAACTTTTCCACCAGTGAAGATTGGAAGTGCCAACTGACTTCTGAACTGGAGTTGAAGATTTCTTCCGTCGGGGCCTTCAATTCTTTTGGGGGAGGATCTGTTTTCATTGATATTAGTTTCATATCCCAAGAGCCTTTAATGTGGTGATATCACAATAGCAATAATAAACAATTTCCAAGACAGAATATCTCCCAAGCATCACCATGAAGAGTAAGTTGATTTTTTTTTACCTTCCTTGAATTCTAGCAGGACCCAGTTTGGCTAAAGCACGCTCTACTTCTTCACTTACCTAGGACCAGAAATAGAATGGATCAAATATGTCAGTAAGGATATGTATACAGAATTTTTACATATAAACTAAAAATAAGACCAACAGAAATTTGACTCACAACTCTTCGGAGAATGGGCTCGAGCGACGAACAGAGCTTCTGCAAACTGTCCATCTTGAGAGCTTCCACAATGACACTGAAAAATGTTTTGTTAGCTAAGCAACAATCATATTTGTAGTTTGAAGGGTGGTAGATCAAAAACTGTAACTTATCAGTACACTCTACCAAAATTACTTTTATGTACTAATATATTAGCTAACCGGCTAACCCTAACTGTGGAACCCGATTCAGTTCCCACACTAATATAGGCCTGCTTGGCAGAGCTCCAGCACTAGGACCTCTTTATTCCCAAGAAAATTGGGGCATGCTAGAGATGAAACCCAACACTGTAGAAGTTAAGTCCTGCTCCCAGTTATCACTTAGTTATCTGTGCTTAATTATGTTTCTGCTATTAAGGCCTTGGGCAGCACAAGTGACTGTGCAAGTACCCAGGCAGTTAGCTGTTTAGTTAATGCTCTAAATGAGCCATCAATGTAATCAATGTGCTACTTATCTCCTATATATGAAAGAGCAGTCGCCTGGGTGTGTTATCCTAGCTGAGTAAAAACACTCTGTACCTCCAACAATTGGTATCAGAGCCCAGGTTAGACACCTCTCTCTCATCTTCTACTCGAGCCCCCTTCCCTGCTTTCTCATCCATGGCCTCGACATCTTCTGAGCGCCGAAGGAAGGCTGCCAAGGGCGTCAGCGATGCGGAGGACTCCTCTGGCCGGGCCGCGCGCTTGAAAGCTGCAGAGGAGGCAGCTGCGCAGGCGGTCCAGGCGGCGCGGCAGGCGGCGGCGGCTGCAGAGGAGGCGGCAAGGACCGCGCGGGTGCTGAGGGAGGAGATTGCAGCAGAGAAGGAAGAAGAGGAGCTGGAGTATGAAGAAGGAGGAGGAGGTCAAGAGCCCGCGCCGGAGGTCTCCATCTCCGCCAGTCCGCAGGCGTGGCCGCGGTGGCGGGCGTCGGGAGTCGCCTGTGTACGACAGGGTCGTATACAGGGACTCGGGCAGCGGCACGAACTGGCCGATGCTGTCCAAGACGAACTACCACGAATGGAGCCAAGAGATGAAACTGCGAATGCAGGCCCGCGATCTGTGGGACGTAGTTGAAGGAGAGCGGGTCTCGTTCCGCGACGACCGGCGGGCTATGGAGGCGATTGTCGCAGCGGTTCCCAAGGAGATGGGGATTCCGCTCATCGACAAGCGGACGGCGAAGGAGGCGTGGGACGCCATAGCTGCTGCGCGCATCGGCGTGGACAGGGTCCGCCGCGCGACGCTGCAACGCATCCGCCGCGACTGGGAGAACATCAGTGTCAAGCCAGGAGAGAGCGTCGAAGATTTTGCCTTCCGCCTCTCAACTCTGCATCGACAGCTTGTCCTTCATGGTGATCAGGACATCGATGAGAGGCGTGTGGTGGAGAAGTATCTGCGTACAGTACCGTCGAAGTATGCGCAGATTGTGGTTGCTATTGAGCAGTTTCTGGACTTTGACATGCTCACGCTTGAGGAAGCCACTGGGAGGCTCAAGGCTGTTGATGACCGTGAAGAGCAAGCGCCTACCGAGCCAATCACCGTCGGCGGCAAGCTCATGTATACTGAGGAGCAATGGCGCGCACGCTGGAAGAAGGAGAAGAAGGGCGGCGGGGATGATTCTGCTGGCTCTAGTTCAAAGAATCAGCGCGGCGGCGGCCAAGGCGGCGGTGGTGGCCGCGGTCGCGGCGGCTGGCGAGGAAAGGGCCGTGGCGGCGGCCGCGATGGTGGACGCTGTGGCGATACCTGCCACAATTGTGGCCAGGAGGGCCACTGGGCAAGGGACTGCCCTCATCCACGCCGAGACAGAGATGGTGACCGTGATGGTGGCGGTGACCGCGGCGGCGGACGGGGCAGAGGCCGTCGTGGCGGCGGCCGCGGTGGCAATCAAGGCCAGCACGCTGGTGGCCGAGGGGGCACAGGCGGCGGTGACGGCGGCCACAATGGCCGTGTGCAGTATGCAGAATGCGAGGATGATGGGGCTCTGTTTCTGGCGCATGGGCTCGTTGATCTTGATAAGTGCGCGCCGGCATACACCTATGCTGCTCAAGAGGTGAATCTGGAAGAACCAAAAGCCCGCGCCTTCCTTGGTGCCAATGGCGATGAAGAAAAGGCAGATGTGTGGTACCTTGATTCAGGAGCTACACACCATATGACTGGACGGCGTGAGCTCTTTTCTGACTTGAACACGGACGTGCGAGGCACGGTCCGATTTGGAGATGCGTCCAAGGTTGACATCAAAGGCATCGGTTCGATTGCTTTCGAAGGAAGAACTGGTGAGCATAGGGTGCTGCAGGGTGTGTACTATATACCAGCCCTGAAGAATTCCATTATCAGTCTGGGTCAGCTTGACGAGACTGGCTCCAAGGTGGAGATATATCACGACGTGTTACGTATCTGGGAACACACTGGCCGTTTGATTGCCAAGGTGAAAAGAGGGGCTAACAGATTGTACACACTCCAACTTCATGCAGCCCAGCCACTTTGTCTTGCAGCATGCAGAGGAGATGTAGCGTGGCAGTGGCATGAGAGGATGGGGCATTTGAATTTTGATGCACTCCGCAGACTTGGGAAGGAGGAGATGGCGCGCGGTGTCCCGGTTATTGACCATGTGGAGCAGGTGTGTGACACCTGTGTCACCACCAAAATGAGAAGGCGCCCGTTCCCAGCTGCAACACAGTACCGTGCCAAACAGCCCCTTGAGCTGGTGCACGGCGATCTTTGCGGACCAGTGACACCTGCAACACCTGGAGGGAATCGATATTTCCTGCTGCTCGTCGATGACGCTAGCCGTTTCATGTGGGCAGCGCTCATACCAAGCAAGGATGCAGCAGCAGAAGCCATCAAGCGCATCAAACTGAGCGCAGAGGCGGAGAGTGGTCAGAAAATCAGGGTGCTTCGCACCGATAATGGAGGAGAATTCACAGTTGCTGATTTCGCTACCTACTGCGCAGAACAAGGCATTAAGAGGCACTTCAGTGCTCCCCACTCACCTCAGCAGAATGGGGTAGTTGAACGGCGCAATCAGTCAGTAGTGGCCATGGCAAGGGCACTGCTTAAGCAGAGGGGCCTGCCAGCTCGGTTTTGGGGGGAGGCTGTGATGACAGCAGTCCACATACTGAACCGATCACCGACACGTGCGTTGAAGGGGATCACCCCATATGAGGCCTGGCATGGACGTTCACCAACTCTGGGACACATGAAAGTGTTTGGGTGTGTGGCATACACAAGGAAGCTCAGTCAGCTGCGCAAACTTGATGACCGCGGCGAGGCCGGCGTGTTTATTGGTTATGCAGAAGGAGCTAAGGCATATAGGGTGTTTGAGCCTGTGAGCGGGCGTGTCAGGATCAGCCGTGATGTTGTATTTGATGAAGAACATGGCTGGGATTGGTCCTCGCCGGAATCTGGGCCATCAGCTATGAACAGCAGTGAATTCACAGTTGAGTATGTCTGGTCAGAGGAGGTGAGCGAACCAGCGCCGCCGTCGTCGCCTCTGCTCCCGGATTCACCAAGAACACCCGCACCAAACAGCCCAATTGGAGTTGAAGGAGCAGAGGGCTCCGCATCAACTCATCCTCAAGCTAATTCTGCTCCAGCGGCACTGGAAGTGTCACCACCGCCACCAAGTCCTCAGATTGAGCATGCCACGCCTCTGGAGGATGATGATGATCGACTGGATGCTTATCACGAGGATGAACCACTTCGCTACAGAACTGTCAGCAATATCATTGGCCAGCAGCCCACACCGCCACTTGCAACTCGCCTGTTCGCAGAGCTGCATCTAACGCACTCTGGCGAACCAACTTCGCATACTGAAGCCAAGAGAGATCCAGCGTGGTGCGTAGCAATGAAAGAAGAGCTGCGATCAGTAGAGAGAAACAAGACCTGGGAGCTTGTGAAGCCTCCTGCTGGTCACCATCCAATCACCCTGAAGTGGGTGTTCAAATTGAAGAAGGACGAACACGGTAATGTTATCAAACACAAAGCCAGACTTGTCGCTCGTGGCTTTGTCCAGCAAGAAGGCGTGGATTATGATGATGCTTTCGCCCCTGTCGCACGCATGGAATCCGTTCGAGTCTTGTTGGCTCTGGCGGCACAGGAGGGTTGGTCTGTTCATCAGATGGACGTCAAGTCCGCATTTCTAAATGGAGACCTCAACGAGGAGGTATATGTGCATCAGCCGCCTGGCTTTGTTGTTGCTGGACAAGAAGACAAGGTGTATCGCTTGCGCAAAGCTCTGTATGGCCTACGGCAAGCACCAAGAGCATGGAATGCAAAGCTTGATTCAACATTGAAGAAGAAAGGTTTCAGACAAAGCAACCATGAAGCTGCAATCTATAGGCGAGGTTCTGGAAACTCTCTGTTGCTTGTCGGTGTGTATGTGGATGATTTGATCATCACAAGGGCCAAAGAGCAGGATGTTGAAAGCTTCAAGGCTGAAATGAAAGCAACATTTGAGATGAGTGACCTCGGGCTCTTAAGCTTCTATCTGGGCATTGAAGTACAGCAGAGCACCGATGGCATCACCCTTAGACAGACTCACTATGCCAAAAGGATACTGGAATTGGGTGGTATGGTGGACTGCAACCCAGCAGCCACTCCTATGGAGGAAAGGCTAAGATTGAGCAAGAAGAGTACAGCCAAGGAAGTTGATCCAACACAGTACAGGCAGCTGGTTGGAAGCCTGCGATATTTGGTTCATACTCGACCTGACTTGGCATTTGCAGTCAGGTTTGTGAGTAGATTTCTGGAAAGGCCCACCATAGAGCATCAGCAGGCAGTGAAGCGTATCCTTCGGTATGTGGCAGGCAGTCTGGAGTATGGCCTGCACTTCACCAAGGCATCCAGTGAAGCCAGATTCATTGGCTACTGTGACTCAGACTTGGCTGGAGATATTGACTCAAGCAAGAGCACTACAGGTTGTCTATTCTTCCTAGGCAACAATCTGGTCAGTTGGCAGTCCATTAAACAAAGAGTGGTTGCCTTATCTAGCTGTGAAGCAGAGTATGTTGCCATGACTACTGCTGCAACACAAGCTCTGTGGCTGTCCAGGTTACTTGCTGAATTGTTGGGAAAGAAAGTGGAAGTAGTAGAGCTGCGAGTGGATAACAAATCAGCAATAGCACTTGCAAAGAACCCTGTCTTTCATGACAGAAGCAAGCATATAAGAATCAAACAACACTTCATCAGAGATTGTGTTGAAGAAGGCAGCATCAAGACTGAGTTCGTCGCCACAAATGATCAACTGGCAGACATTCTGACTAAGGCCTTAGGCAAGGCCAAGTTTGAAGACATGAGAAGCAAGATTGGGATCATGAAGATCAAGGATGGGGGGAAGCAGGTCTTAGGGGGAGAACTGTAGAAGTTAAGTCCTGCTCCCAGTTATCACTTAGTTATCTGTGCTTAATTATGTTTCTGCTATTAAGGCCTTGGGCAGCACAAGTGACTGTGCAAGTACCCAGGCAGTTAGCTGTTTAGTTAATGCTCTAAATGAGCCATCAATGTAATCAATGTGCTACTTATCTCCTATATATGAAAGAGCAGTCGCCTGGGTGTGTTATCCTAGCTGAGTAAAAACACTCTGTACCTCCAACAAACACCAGGCACCAAAATAAACAAAGAAAGAAACACATAACAGGGTAAAAGACGAAGAAGGAAAAAGAGGTATTAGTAAGAGTAAAAAAGTAGTATTGATAACAACAACAATAATAACAATAATAATAATAATAATAATAATAATAATAATAATAATAATAAGAGTGGAGTGATAACCTAGGTCATGGTTTTGGCACGAATTGACAATCTATAACTCAATAAACAAACTATTGATTTTTGAGTCGGGAGAATTGTATCATAAACAGCATGGCACAACCAGCATGCTAGCCAGGAAAATTGAAGTTATCAACTGTCCGCATGGTCAAATGCAAAAAATATGCTAATATTGAACTTCAGTTCTAAATAAGCACTGTATTATCATCCACTTTCTACAGCATGACACCTTTACCATCTTTGCTCTAAGGGATTTGGTGCTCTGACTGAGCTGGAGAGCACCCAACAGCCAAAAGAGCAAACACTCAGAACTACCAAAAAAACATCCCTTTTGCATGGACCAGAGTGCATTTTAGGTTCATAATTATCTGCTTAAGGCACTTCATTTTTCTAGCAATTCGTACCTCATCTCAGAACAAAAGGTAGTTTTCATATGTGTTATCCTCACCAAACCAAACTCCAGGTGGAGCTCTCAGTCCGACAGTTAATCAAATCGACAAAAAGACTCGTAGGCAAACTTCCTGTTCCAGCACTCATTTGTACCGAAATACTGATACTAAGCTTAACAACAGCAGCAGCACTAGCATAGTAATCACTGTACTTCCGCCAGTCATCTCAATCAATCAAATCAAACCAAAGCAAGGGTTTCAAATTTCTTCCCGTCTCAAACCGGCAACAACCTAAGGCATGGAACCTAAACATTAACCAATGACAAAACTCTAGGTAGCAGAATCAAAGCATTAGCACACGCGCACCTAGCGAGGGCAGGGACGCGCGGGCGCTTGGGCGCATGGTCGTCGTCATCGCCGCCACCAGTGGGGTGCAGCCCGCGCTTGGACCCCGACCGCTGAAGTCGTCCCGGGCGCTGCATCGCGCCGTAACCCTAACCCTAGCCTCCCCCTCGGCTCCCAGTGCCCTCCTCCAGCCTTCCGCTGCGCGCCTGTCAGATCTGCGCCCATTACAAACCCAGGTGAAAAAAAAAATCCCCAAAATAAGCACCAGGAGTGCAGGGACGCAAGCCGAAGCGAAGCGGAGCGGCGCGGTACCGAATCGGCGCCGCCGGCGAGGAGGAGAACAGTCTCCGGCGGAATCGCGAGGCCGAGCTGCGGCGAGAGATCTGCGCTCTGGACCTCTGGGGAGAAGTGTGGTGGAGCGGGTGGGAGGGCGAGCGCTGTTGTGCGTGGGTGCTGTGCTTGCTGTGCTCCCTCCCGCGAGCCTCCGCCTTTGTTTACGGCCTCAAATGGGTTTGTTTACTTGCCGTGCTTCACCTACCCAGCCGAAAGCCACTCCGGCAAGGTTCTCGCTCGCTGACTCTCCGGGCACACGAGATCGGAGGTCCGGCCGTGACGGACAATGATAAGCGGGTCCTGGAAGCAGCGGGTCCCTGTGTCAGTGCGCTGGGGGAATAGTGCGGGTTGACAAGGTGGTGACCTGGTGGGGTGCATGACGACGGCGGCGGCTACGGGTAAAGATGGCCGGACCAGATGATAGGATATTTCGTGCCATATTGGGGCGTTGCGGACTGCCGCTCATTACTGAAAACTCACTGACTGGTCGGTCATGTTGCTCTGGGGCCCATTCGTCGGTGAGGATCGGGCAGCATAAGGCGACATCGATGACAGGTAGGCCCTCGGGAGTGGCGTCCCACCAATCAGTGGGGAGGGTTTTCAGTTCGTGGTTGGTGAAAAAACACGTAAACAGGTGGGGCGGGGGCTCCCAACACTGTACCTAGTCAAAGATGTACGGATCTTATGTGGCCTTGGGATCCCGATCCTGTCACTCTGTGGCCACTACTACTGGGACTGGGAGGTGTGGGAGCCTGGGGGCCTGCCGGCCTGGTATTTCTGGCCAATAAGCCGTCAGCGGCACAGTGGAAAGTGAGGTGCACTAGTATGCTTGGCGCGTGCTTAGTTCGGGGAATTTGAAAATTTAGGCTACTGTAGTACTTTTGTTTTTATTTGATAATTAGTGTTCAATTATGGATTAATTAGGCTTAAAACGTTCGTTTTGTAATTTCTAACAAAACTGTTCAATTAGTTTTTTTTCATCTACATTTAATGCTCCATACACGTATCGCAAGATTCGATGTGATAGGTACTGTAGCACTTTTTAGAAATTTAGGGTTAGAACTAAACACTCGCTTGGACACAAATTGAACCCGGCAAAAAAGTTTTCCTACTCCATTTGGTAGGACAGCTTTGTATCAAATTCAGTCAATTATCCCCATTGATATCTATACACTCCTTCTAAAAAAGGACTTGTAGTACGTAACTAGTAAATAAAAGTGACTTAGATACTCCCAAAAGTACTAGTAGACAATGATAAATAGTGCTAAACAGCGGCAATCCAATATCATATAATGCTACATTGTCTTTTTTATAAAATTTGAATGTTTTAATATTTTTCTTTATAGGACTGAGAGACTACATCACTTCACTGATACGGTAACTCCGTTACAATTGATTAGAAAAGTTACGGCTTACGATGTGTGTCCTGATTTGTGCGTGAGCGTTCGCCATCTTCTCTGCTGCACGCAAAGGAGAGATTTAGAAAACAAGATGATCATGAATGCAAATGAGTGTGGTGTCATTGTGTCACAAAGTGATTGACAGTAACTAGGGACAAATCTAGAGAAAAATAGAGAGAGTGGCTTACGCTTTCTTCCAATCTCCCAAGCCCCACCTCCCAACCTTAAAAAATAGGAGGAGCTTAAGGAGGGGGCTCTATGGTTGCAGAGGTAGTAGCAAGCTTGAGCCAGACCCATCCCATCACTAGATCTGCTCCTAGAAAATCACAGGAAACACTATGAAGAACATGAGAAAAAACAGGGAGAAAACGCACCCACTGGAGATGGCAGATCTAGCATCAGTAAGTTGTGAAATTATATATGCTTGAAGGGAGATGAAGCAGTAGACAAGGGTGAGTGGTATCGCTGCCACCTCTAGCGAAGATAATCGAAGGGATTTGACCATGGATGCGGGCAACAAGGCTATGAGGTGTGCAACAGATCTGAGAGGAATGAGGCAATGAATAAGAAGGGGCAACGGTTGGGTGAGGCATGAGAAATCGAGGATGGGTGGTGTTGACGGTAGTTAACAACTATTATAAAACTGTCAATAAAACATATACAAGGGCACAATTGAGATCACCAACAAAGGTCTAGGAGTTTAAACTAATAAATTCCATAAGTTTTGGTGAATATATGTTTTCAGCAGGGTTTAATTAGAAAACCGCCAAGGAGGACATAATCATCAAAAGAAAGTATGGAGTTCCAACGCGGTACTTACGTGGAAAGACTATAGAACACTCCAGAAGCCACGTCACCAAAACCTAGAGCAAGGGGATGACATGTGGGGCCGCCCAGCCCCACTATCAGGCCTCTCGGCACCCCATGGGCCCACCTGTCAGCCAGCTTCGTATGTCGGTCTCCCATCGTCTTTGAGGATGCATCTAGACCGTTGCTTAAGTCGGTTTGATCCAAGGGCTCACGTTGGACCCTCAGGGCTATATAATCCAGCCCCTGCCTCTCCCCCAGACATAACCCTAGTCATCAAGTCATTTGAGAAGACAGTAACCCTAATCATCCTTAGAGCTCCATTATATTCTAGGGCATAGCTAGTTAGGCTAGGTCTACAGGGAGGCAAGCAGGCTTTGCTTGGATTCTCGATAGTGTCAAGAGTGTGGTTCGGTATAATCTTTGTACCCCCTCTCTTTTGTATCTCCATTTTTTATATGCTTGCTACAATTGTTATGACAATATTAGTATTCATCTTATTCATGTTCTTCGTTATAATGTTCATCGTCTACTTTGAGTATATGCTTAGTATAGTTGGATTATCATCATGTTCATGCATAAGTTCGTATAGCGCTCACTCTAAGGTACCGTGGGTGGGTGGTCGACATTGTGTAAGCGTGGTGCTTATACATTGTTTACCTGTGAATACACCCTACATTCTAGGTCATGTGGTAGATCACGGATGTGACACTCCCATTGAGTCCTTTGTAGTCCACTCCCCAATGTAGGTAGCACATAGGATCTGGTTATGAAGGGGGACAAGCTCTGTTCTTAATCTCCCTTATGTGTAGATATGAAGATGATCTTAGCCATGATTACTAGGTGTAATTACACTAATCAATGTATAATTTGACTTGTAATTAAGAATGACTTAGGAATTATTCCTCTAATATTCTACTTGACCATGCTATTGCCATAGAAATCCTATGACTTACCCCTGTTATGAGTAGAATATTGGTTATGGTTTATTTCTCCATCAATAGTATAAGTTATCAATACTTGTCCATGCTAGACCTTCCCTATGGTAAAAATATAAATAACGATACCTAGAATACTCTCAGGTGAAGTGCTACAATGGTATATTATATGTGCGCTTGTAGATCCTTTTTCATTCATATTTATATACTCTTTCTAGTCATATAAGATGATAAAGAACTACTTAGTATCATTCTAGTAGTGATGCTAGGCAGCACCAATAAGCATTTCTGGCACCATCACTAGGGATGACAACCTAGTAAAGTAATGTTAGGAGATGTAGGGATGACAAAGCTTGAATTCCTACTAGAGCCATATAGGATATTTAGATTAGGAAAACTTCCACATATATGCTGCTTGTTTTGCATGAGTTTAGTCAAGCTTTGTTGACCCTTATGAGAGGTTTGTCGTGCTCTTAAAATCAGGATCACATACACACCACCCCCATATGCACTACTTCTACACTGGGGGTAGGCGTAAAAACCATGTTATTCCATCTAGATCCACCCAAAAATGTTTTACTCTTACACTAGGAGTGAACACCAAAAATATACACTATAGGATATCAACCAAATAAATGCTCTAAATTCATGTTGCTATCTCTCAAAAGTTTTGTTGCAGTTAAAAGAAGCATGAGGCTATGCAAAAAGTTATTCATGAAAAGAAAAAAAAGAAAGAGTATTGAAAAAATGGACCAGTGTCCGAGATATTAAAAATAATAGGTACTCTGATGCCTGCCTAAAAAAGAAGAAAGAAGAGATGAATAAGATAGCCCATGTTTTCTTGCAAAGTTGTTTCCAAGTTTCAAAAGATAGATGTTTTCAAGGAGCAAAGTAGAATTATGTTAGCCACCATATACATCTACACATATGCACATCTTGATTTGATTATATAACTTAACTCTCTTTGGATGCGTGGTTTGACTTTACAATATATGTATTGTAAGTATGCTCTTTCATGCTTTTTCCACTCCTATGAGCTCCACATAAGCCTTAGTTGTAGGAAGAGAAAGGCATAGCATCACTATTGCCTTGGTGAGGATCCACAAATACCACATATATTTAGAGACTTAAGAGTGTCATACAATAGAAGCTCTGAGTTTTATTTTAAAAACCTATAAAAACTCCATAATAATGGTTGAGTGAACAACTTGAGACATAGTGCTTGACTTGATTGTTCTATCTTTCAATTACTCAAGACCCAAGTGAAGGCTAAGGAACCCCATAGTTGAAGATAATATGGGTAAGTTTGAAAGTCAAATTGGTTTATTTTAATCCAGAGGAGAAATTTTGTTTGAACGCATGTGTACTTTTGTAGAGTGAAAGCATTGACGCAACTCCTGATCCATTTACTGAGTTTAGCTTTGCTAAGGGACTAGCAAAGGTTAAGCTTAGGGGAGTTTGTTAACAACCATTATAAACCATCTATAAAACATATATAAGAGCACAATTGAGATCACCAACAAAGGTCTAGGGATTTAAACTAATAAATTCCATAAGTTTTGATGAATCTGTATTTCCAGTAGGGTTTAATCAGAAAACCATCGAGGATGACCTAATCGTCAAAGGAAAATATGAAGTTCCGCCATGGTACCTACGTGGGAAGACTCTAGAACACTCTAGAAGCCACGTCACCAAAGCAGAGAGCAAGGGGATGACATGTAGGGCCACCCGGCCCCCCATGGGCCCACCTATTGTAACGTCCTAAACAAACTACTAAATCATGTCATGAGCATCATGTTTATGTAATAATGCATGTGATAGAAGGTGATGATAAATTTCTTATAGTCTAAAACAACCAATAAAAATGTTAAATCAATGTTGATTCAATAGCTCATGTATATCAAGTAGGGTTGAAAATCAATTTTTATTAAGCAAAAATACTATAGAACATGTGTGTGATACTTAAATAAAGTTTGAAGTACAAACTTTATAGATGACAATGCAACTCTTGCTATAGAAAAATAATATGACTAGCTAGTATTTCTAATGGCTTAGAAATGGAACTTGAAGTCAAATTCAGCTCAAGACTTGGAAAAAAATTTAAGTTTGAAATCAGTGTGACAATGCCATGTTGGCGAATTAATTCTGGAAAATATAACTAAAGGTCAATGCCATGTTTTTGCTCCTTATGGTAGACTGATGTGCCCTCATTAGCATGGTCAAGGTAGATTAGCTTCAACTGTGTTAGGATAGTTTTTAGACGTGCTTTAAAATTCGTGCATGTCATATGCTTGGCTTGGGTGCACGGTCACCTCGTGCGGCCGCTCGATGTTGCGTTGCCGGCCGAGTTTCGCGTGTCGTGGTGTCGACCCCGGTTGTCTTGTCTAGCCATGGGTTGGTTGTGCCTAGCTCTAGTGGCCCACTATTATCGCCCTACAGCTACTGGCCATCTAGCTACTGCCCCACTGCCGCCCTTCCCGCCTCACGCTGTGGTACGGCTACCGCCTTTCTCGCCATCACACACGTGGGCTTGTCCCTGCTGCCGGCGCCATCACATCCACACTCTCTGTAGTCCTACGCCATTGACTGGCCCTATCTGATGGCACTATCTCTGCCACGTGTGCACTGCTGGATAGGCCATGCGCGGGGCCAAGCCAATGTCGCTGCAGCCTTCGTCTTGCCAACATGGCACTCATTCCTCTGCTTGAATCACCTACTCACCGAGCCGCTGTCTGCCTCTATAGTCATATCGCACTAATGCATGTATCATGGTGTCACTACCCTCCCTCGTGTCGTCTTGTTGCACCGGCCCTACGAGACGGCCCCATGCGGGACCGCTATTCCTCTACCGCCGTCCATGCCCTGCCAAGACCGAGCGGTCCCATTTCAGCACCCCATGGCATGCTCCCTCTGAGCCTCACTGTGCGAATGCTCCCACTCATTTAACATAGCTTTGGTCGATGTTGTCCAAGCTTGGAAGTCGTTGCCCCGTCTGCCTTGCCACCAACAGAGCCGCACCGCTTCGCAAGCTATTACGTGTGGTTCAGGACACCATACCTCAATTTGGCATTCCAGTAGTTATATAGGAAAGTTATCTAGCAGCCTGACCCTCACCTTAGCGCCACCGAGCACTACTAGAGGCCAATTTCTAGTTTTTCTCACCGTCGGCCAGGTGCGCCACCGTGCCAATGAAATTGAGGTAAGGTCTGAATTAGTTCAATTGTTTGTATCCATGAGCTCGCCTTGACCTCCTCTATCTGGTGCTCATGCCATTTGGCCAAGGGGCTTCCTAGAGATGTGGCAACGCATGGGTGTCCATCCTAGAGCGCCGCCGCCCCGGTGGCTCACACGTGGCTAGGCCACCTCGGCACTCCCCTGCCACAACCGTCACCGCTACACAAATTCTGATGAGCTACTAGTGCTTACCTGCTATCTCTACCACCCTGATAGAACCTTAGGTCATCAAAATAGTCACGCCACCACCGTGGGTAGCCGCTCGCTGCTGTAGCCCATGATAGTACGCCTCTGAGTCCCCAACCGCCACCCATCCTTGCGCATTTAGCTGTAGATGGTGGTCGGCCCCTTAATTCCGTCGTAGCGAGCCTAGTTTGCCTAGCATAACCGCCTTATGCCATCGGCCGCCGTGCCGACACGCATGAGGTTTCCAGGGATCTCCCCGTGGTAAAGGTGAAAACATCTGAGGGTTTAGTTGCAAGATTACTAACGGTAGGAATAGTATGCATAGTAGTTGTATTAATCTCTAAAAGCTTGGGGGCCTTTCTGCAAAATAGCCAACACGCGTGGGCGCCCTCGACCTTGGGCTGTACTGGGCCACCACAACACGCATGATAACCGTGCCGTGTTGGGCCGTTGGGTCTGCTGGGCCGAATGCTTGCCACCGGCCCTTTTTGTTTTCTAAAGCATTTTCTAATTTAGTTTCTAAGGTAAACTTATAAATTCAATATAAAATTATGTAGTTAACCGAAAATTGTGAAACCAATTTTGTTATGTTCCTAAAATCAGGATCTATTTGTTAGTACATTTTGTTCATATAGTTTTATAATATTTCTAGGAGTTATCTAATTAATTTAAGATGCTTAATATTATAAGATATAAACTTGTAGGAATTGTTGTGATAAATTGGTGATAGTGTTGGCTTTGAAACTTTCACAGTAAATTCCTCACATTATTAGGTGCTCACTGTAATTTTTGTAGCTCCATAATAATTAGTTTGCTAAGGTAGCTAAATGAGCCCTAGTTCAAAAATATATGTTAATCAATAAAATATTGAAACACCTTGGGATTTTAGAACTAAAACATTTTTCTAGAGACAAAGCCTTACTTGATGATGTGGATACGTACACCAATACGTTAGTCATTAAATCTAGCTTATTAGCTTGCGGAGCGTAATCGTATATTTAAGAGTTGCGGTTACCATTGATTAATTATGTCTCTACGTTGCATCCACGTATATTATAATAGGAACAACGATGGATCCTAGAGTCGACTGAATTAGTGGAAAAAATGATGCCTTGATGATCATGTCACTATGATAGAATGCTAACTTTTGATTATATCTTACCCATACAAGCCCCAGTGTATAACCCCTATTATTCTGCACTTTATTTTACGCTTGTGCATTAAGTTTTAAGGAGTTAAATGAAAACCACTTGCATATATATATATATATATCCTTATCCTATGAGTCCTACTAGTATGTTAGGATCATGTAGATTGCTATGTATAGGACCCGGTAGAAGTCGAGTGATTACCTATCACTTGTGAGAGATAGGAAAGATATTATTGTTGTTATTATATTACTATCACATGGAATATATATGAAGGATAATTGGAGACTGGGTGGAATGGTACTTTGGATCTAGACAATTATTATGCTTATTTTTTATATGCTTGCTACAATTGTTATAACAATATTAGTATTCATCTTATTCATGTTCTTTGTTATAATGTTCATCGTCTACTTTGATTATATGCTTAGTATAGTTGGATTATCATCATGTTCA
The DNA here is from genome assembly GCF_019320115.1 of Miscanthus floridulus. Lineage (NCBI taxonomy): Eukaryota > Viridiplantae > Streptophyta > Magnoliopsida > Poales > Poaceae > Miscanthus > Miscanthus floridulus. The sequence continues at coordinate 169,785,347 of NC_089587.1, read as the reverse complement.
TGCATAAGTTCATATAGCGCTCACTCTAAGGTACCGTGGGTGGGTGGTCGACATTGTGTAAGCGTGGTGCTTATACATTGTTTACCTACGAATACACCCTATATTCTGGGTCATGTGGTAGATCGCGGATGTGTCACTCCTGTTGAGTCCTTTATAGTCCACTCCCCGATGTAGGTAGCATGTAGGATCTAGTTACGAAGGGGGACAAGCTATGTTCTTAATCTCCCTTAGTAATATCCCTTATGTGTAGATATGAAGATGATCTTAGCCATGATTACTAGGTGTAATTGCACTAATCAATGTATGCTTTGATTTGTAATTAAGAATGACTTAGAAATTATTCCTCTAATATTCTGCCTAACCATGCTATTGCCATAGAAAGGAGTACTCTGAGTGATTTATCATTATCATTGATCAATACTTATTATATATATATCTTATGCTATGACTTACACCTGTTATGAGTAGAATATTGGTTATGGTTTACTTCTCTATCAATAGTATAAGTTATCAATACTTGTCCATGCTAGACCTTCCCTGTGGTAAAAATATAAATAACGATACATGGAATACTCTCAGGTGAAGTGCTACAATGGTATATTATCTGTGCACTTGCAGATTCTTTTTTATTCATATCTATATACTCTTTCTAGTCACATAAGATGATAAAGAACCGTCACTAGGGAGCACCAACAAGCATTTCTGGAACCATCACTAGGGATCACAACCTAGTAAAGTAATGTTAGGAGATGTAGGTAATTAATAGGTGGCTATTAAAACAAGTGACAAGTTAATAAATACAAACAGGTGGTCATGGGTTTATATACATGAGTAGAGAGAGGATGAACCATTGGATGAAGATTTCAAGGGAAGATAAGAAACTAGAGTTTTGAGGGAGCTACAAGTGTATATACAAGGTTAAAGAGTACCTGAGCCGTTAGATGAAGATTTCATGATCACGGATGGTCGCTAAAAAGTTAGATAAAAAAGTTATGGACCATTTATTAGTTTTTAGCTCTTTAAGCATATCCACGCCATGTTCTAGAATTTAATAACATTTTAGCATCATCGTTGTTAATATTTTCAAAAGAAGAAATACATATCATAATGTTGTAGTTTCCCAAACCATAATTGAATGCCAATACCTAAATCTCATAAATCATTACAATGTCTAGAGATCAAATGAAGTTATGCTAGTAGCAACAACCCAATGGTTCCATAAAACTTGATAATATGGTGTGCGCTTTATAAACTTCAAACCACTAGAATTCTATTGATTCTTGATTGAAGTTGCCAATGAGGAACTACCAGAAGTGAAATTAAGGATCAAGATTCAAAAGGTTATAGGATTGTTAGGAGTTCTCATGGGATAAGTCATCTGGTAGAGGACATAGATATGAGGATGGGCCTTGCTACTTGGTTGGATTAGAGAGAAGAGAACAACTAGAGGAAATAAATTGCTATAGGAAGAAGACGCATAAAAAATTGCATGATTGCCATCTAGTTTTTGAGATGCATGGACCGAGACTTCCTCATTTTTCTAGTCACATGAAGAAATGTTGATGATGTATCCAAGAGGGATCACCTACAATTTAGATTGGATCTGTACAAGGGATAACTATGATATTGATATATGAGAAATTAGAGTCCTAATGGGCCTCTAATTTGGAAGCACACTAGTGAAGTTTTACACATGTATAGGTGTGAAAGGTCCTTGTTTGGTTTTGGTAATTGAGTGACAACCTTAGGTGGACTAATATGTATTTGACTGAGATACATAGGTGACTAGTTCACAAGCACATCATGTGTGAGCAACATATGACATAGGGGTGAAATGGCTTGGATTTATTGCAAGGCTCACACATGTGATGAAAGAGATCATTGCACATGAGACATGACATTGAGTCATGTGATCAAGATGGAGAAGTTCAAGACATGACTTGGCTCGATGGACCGGTTGCAAGTGTGAAGGGCAAGTTGAGTGATGACTTGGCATCGATGGACCAAAGCAACGGTGAAGAGCAAGTGAAGTTAAGATCAATGAACCAATATGGTCATATGATGATATGGAGTGGATCATATCATTGTTGATCATGTTGGTGTATGTGTTGCATCGACATTGAAGGAGATGGAATGGAATGCGCAAGGCAAAAGGTACAACTTAGGGCATTTCATTTCACCGGTCATAGGTGTGTAGAGAAGTTTATGACCGGGTTTAGGATAGATAGCCGTACTATCAAGAGGGGCAAACTTGTTTGCATATCGGTCATCTAGTGCCACTCGAGTGATCTAACGTTGCATCGTTGCTAGGATCAAGTGGTGTGGCAAGTTTAGTGGCTAACTCCTTGAAAAATGTTTGTGAAAAGCTAACACACATACACATAGTGGTGTACACTTGGTCATGTTGGCATATTTGTAGAGGAGAAGTTAGAGTTGATGTGGATCAACTTGGTGAAAAAATAGAGGCAAAAAGGTGTCACTGGAGGTGACCGGACATAGGCCTCGGTAGGACCTATGCGTCCGATCATATTTTCTAGAGAATGGACATAGGAGTGGCACCATGATTGAACACGCAGGCGATGAGTCCGGTCGTTGCTGACGTAAGCTGATGTAAGCGGTGCTGGAGTTGGCGCATGGGCATAGAGTTGACTGGACGTTGGCCTATGTCCGGTCATGAAGGAGCGGATGCATCCGGTCATCTAAAAGCTTCTCTGGACCATTACTAGAAGCAATCAGATACGGCTTGGGGTAGCGTCAGGTCTAGCGATGGCGCGTCAAGTCATTGGCTTCGTGGCTCGATGCAACCATGATTGGATTCTGGCGTGGCACCTCAAGTGCTCATGTGGAGGTGCATCCAGTCAAATGTTTGACCATTGGTGCATGCGGGTGGCAGAGAGCCGTTGGGATCACACAACCAGGGTTGATCGATGGATGACATGTGGATGGCATAGCATGACCAGACGCTAGGCCAGCGTGTTCGGTCATCACGACCGGCATGTCCGGTTAGCCCAAAAAACACCCAGTGAGGGGGTAACGGCTAGTTTAGCCCAAGGGGCTATAAATAGAAGTGGTGGCCAGCCTTGAGCCGATAGCTAAGCACCCTTAAGCCTTGGTGGCTTGTGTAGGTGTGCTTGGGAGCCCTCTAACTCACATATGCTTGATAGTGATCATCCAATCAAGTGTGTGAGTGATTCTAATGCGATTGCAACGTGAGGTTGCATTGAGTGGCACTAGGTGATCATGTTGTAAGTCGGTGGTGCTTGTTACTCTTGAAGGTTGCGACCTCCTAGATGGCTTGGTGGCTTGCGACTCTGTTGAAGCACGCGAGAAGATTGTGCATAGCTCTGGAGGAGTATTTGTGAGGGGGATTGTGCTCACCCCATAGGGATCATGAAGAGCAACTCTAGTAGAGCATGTCATTGAGCTACCTTCACTTTTGGGGTAGGTTCCTACGGTGCCCAATGTGCAGGCTTGGCAGGTGATGCCAATTAGCTGCCAAATCACCAAGTGAGCGGTCGACACAATGGGGGCATAGCTTGGTGGCAACCAAGTGAACCTCGGAAATAAAAATCACCATGTCAACATTGTCTTCATCTTCTTAGTGGTTTGCATTCCGCACAACACAAACTTGTCTTTACATTTCATACATTGCGCTTGTGTAGTTGCTCTTGTAATTAGTTAGCTTGTGTAGCTTGCTAATTACCTTCTTGCTTGTGTAGCATAGAAGTAGCTCCCTTACGTGGCTAATTTGGTTTTAGTAACCTTGTTAGTCACATTGCTTAGTTTATGTAGCTAAGTAATTTGTGCTCTCTAATTTGGCTTATGTAGCCTTGTTATTTAGCATTACTAGTGAGCTTAGGTGGCTTTGTGCTTTTGCTTACTAGATTGTGTTGGTGCTCCCCGGTTTGCTTGAAGTACTAGTTTCATAAGTTTGTGTGACCTTACAAGCTAGAATTGGATAGGTGAGCACTAGCTAGCCTGACACCTTTTGTTGCCTCTTTAGGATATTTATAAGGTGCTTGTGAACTTAGATAGAGGGGTGTAGTCTTGCCTAGACCAATAGTTTTAATTCCACATTTATTTTGGTTAGCCGGCACGATTAAGTTTTTAGAACGGACTATTCACCCCCCTCTAGTCTACCATCTTGACCCTACACATGGTATCGAAGCTAGGTCTCTCATTTATGGTCTTCACCGACCCAAGAGGATGATGGCTTATGGGCTAGATGTTGAGTGTCCATACACTTTTGATGGCACACACTTTGCACGGTGAAAAAAATTGGATGACATGCAATTTTAAGTTTATTTCCCCCAAATGTGGTAGATCATAGAGTGGGCTTTTCTCATGCATTGGATGAAAAGAATGCAACTCAAGCGCAAAAGAAATGCCTACATCTCGATTGCCAAGCTACTAACATTTTCTATCAATCTATGAAAGATAACTTATTTGGGGAGATCCTATACATGAAGACCGCCCATGATATTTGGTTGTACCTTGAAGGGACCGTGACGCCTAAGAGGGGAGGGGTGAATTAGGCAACTTAAAAATCTAACTCAAAACTATGGCCTCTTTTTCTAACCCTAGCAAAACCTATGCAATAGATAAACTATCTAGATGTGTAACTATGGTTTTGCTAGTGTGTTGCTATCTCTACCACAATCGTAGTAAAGTAAACAATGTAAATGCGGAAGCTAAAGAGTAAGGTAGAGATATGCAAACTCCAGTCACGACTCCGGTATTTTTACCAAGGTATCGAGAAGCGCTCAAGCTTCCCCTAGTCTTCGTTGGAGCCCCTCGCAAGGAATCCCTCACAACAGCCAAGCTCCTAGTTGGGTAACTCCGTGGATAGCCTTGGGCCTTCCCCACGCATAAGTGGGTCTCCGATGTGCCTTCCGGCAAGCCTCTCCCGGATGCTCCCCGCCGTCTTCACTATCAAGCTTCTGGCCGAAATGCCACGGGCCTTGTTCCCTCCGGTACACGGTGGCGGCCACACCACAAACGCGGTTGGTGTGATCTCACAAGACTTCAAGCCCCTCCAATGTACAACACTTGTGCTCGCAAGCACGGGGTGGCAAGAGGTGTGTAAACCTCACTAAACACTAGGCAAACACCTAGAGCAAGCGCATAAGCGGTGGTCTAATCAACCTAAGCACTTCGCAAAGCACTTATGCTAATCACCTAATAAAACACTAGGCACTTTGCATGTGGAGATCACTAAAATGGTGTACCAACACCCTTGGTATGTTTCCTCAGCTCCACATGCCTCAAATGGTCGGTTGGGGGTTGTATTTATAAGCCCCACTAAGAAAATAGCCGTTGGGGTCGAATTCCCGTGAAACTGCTACTGACCGGACGCTGAATCATCCTGACCGGATGTGTCCGGTCGTCCCGACCGTTGAGCCAGCAATATGCTGATTGGATGCTGGCCAGTGTCCGATCGCCTACCACCGGACGCGTCCGGTCGCAGATGTGCCACTCTGGAACCTTTCTGTACTCGATCGGACGCTGCATTCCTGTGTCCGGTCAGTTTCCGCCAGTGTCCGGTCCTTGCGTCCGGTCGCTTGTCTGTCGAGCCACCGGTCCAGCGTTCGGTCGCGCTTCTAGCGTTCGGTCCTTGCATCTGGTCACATCTGCGAGCTCGTTTCTTCATGATCTTGCATACGGCTTGGTTCCTATCTTCATCCTTGGACTTTGCTTGATCTCTTGGGTCTTTTCTTGTGCTCCTAAGGTCTTGCTTAAGGTGTTGATCATCGGATCATCATGTCGCCTTCGTCCAAGTCACGTCTTGCACCCTATTGAACTACAAAACAAACACTTAGAAATTCATTAGTCCAATTTGGTTGTGTTGGTCATCAAACACCAAAATCCAAAGTAAATGGACCAAGGGTCCATTTTCCTTACAATCTCCCCCTTTTTGGTGATTGATGCCAACACAACCAAGGCAAGCAAATAATAAGAATTTAGAAGTTAAAAACTACCTACTTGCTAGGATGCAATGAAAAAGGGCAAGTTCATTTGATACTTAAAGATACCAATTAAAATTTTTACTTAAAAGCTTGTCTTGCCCTTGCAAATGTCCCCATGTGATATTATGGATTAAAGCCTAGCTTTCTAAAAAATTCTCCCATTACTTAGACTAATCCATAATTCACTTTCCTCCCTTTCTCGGGCCTTACCACTTGTAGACATCAACTTGATGCTTGCCTTTGGTCCTTTAAATTCTCCCCCTTTGGCATCAAACACCGAAAAGGAAGACATTAGTAGCACAAGGGAGGGTCAAATTTCATGATCCTTTGTATAAGAGTGAAATGGATCACAAAATTTGACTCTCATATTATATAGACTAAGCTCCCCCTAAATATATGCATACATATGGTAGAAAGCAAAGTATATGCATAGTTAGCAATTTATTGTACAAGAGAGTTTAATCTATATAATGCTTGGAGAAAGCATATAAATATGAAATGAAATCAACATGATTATGCCAATTGAAGAATGATGCTTAACTCTGGGGACTCCAATTTCCTTACAATGAGACTATTACACATGTGATAGGTTTGAAAATTGATACCATTTGAAAAAGTGTCAGTCTCAAGGCATCCAAGTTGTAGAATAAGCTCCCCCCAAATTTGTGCACACAAGTGTTGAATACTTGTAAAATTTGTGCACATTGATTTAAGTATCAAAATACTATTTGAAGGATGATATTTGGGAGAGGTTCTCTATAATTTGGACTTTGGCACATATTAGATAAATAATTGTAAAACAAGCTATGTGCCATGCTCCTAAACAATTTTAAACCATGTAGGTTTGCTCCAAGGGTTGATCATGAAACCGAGAAAGCCTACCATATGATATACCTATTGAATGCATGACAAAAGATTAAGCATGTAAATGCAATCATAGGCATAAAAGATAACTAGATGCTTTAAGAGTATATCAATTGAAAAACAAAAACAATTGAAATGAATACTAAAAGAAAGTAATGACATCCAGTTACCTAATATGGGAAGGGGAATTTGGGTCCATTGTATTCACCAACCTACTTAGCAATGACTTTATCCATCATGATGCACCCCATGAAATGCACCCAAACTTTGCCAAGTCTCCAAATTCCCCGAAGACCGACGAACTTCTCACTTCCCTTTCGGGATCCAAACCTTCTTGGTGCTCTTCATGTTGGAAATGATTTCCTTTGGCACCCAAAAGCGTTTGACCCCATTGTTTGCTTGCTTGTTCACCTTGATGGCCACCACCTTGTTATTTTTCTTCTTTAAGAGATAAGGTGTGGAGGCCTTCTTGTCCACCTTGTTGGTGTAGGTGTTGGAGAGCTTGCTTGTTTGCTTTTTCTCCTTCTTCTTTGCTCCTCCCCCATTCTTCACCTTGCACTCATAGGACTTGTGGCCTTCTTTGTGGCACACGTAGCAAACCACGATTTGTCCTTCATCAAGCTTCTTCACTCCCTTGATGGTGTTATCTTGATGAAGTTGGGTTTGCTTCACCTTGCCTTTCACTTGAGTCAAGTCCTTGGTGAGGCGAGCTACTTCTTACTTGAGTTGCTCATTCTCTTTTGCAACCTCTTGTGTGCATGTATCTGCAATCACTTTCTCAACACAAGCTTGGTTGCACAAAGGTGAGTCTAAACATAAATCATTGCAAGAGGTAGATGCATCCTTTTTAATTATGTCATTTCTTTTAGATGCCTTGGTGGGGGTATTTTTGACGGCCTCAAGATTAGCAACTTTATTTGTTAGCTCTTCACAATGTTTGCACATGATTTCCATTTTAGTAAGCAAACTTTGATAATCATTTTGTGAGCTAGCTAACTTTTGTTTTCATTTTTCATTTTTCTTTTCAAGTTGCTTATCATTAATTATGCATGCACTTGTTGCACTGGCCTCAAGTTGCTCAATTTTAGTAGATAGTTCAACATTGAGATTTGCAACGTTTTCATATTATTCAAGCAAATTCTTGTATGCTTCTTGTGAACTACCTAGCTCTTCTTTTAAAATTTTTAGCTTCTTTTGTTGACTAGTGCAAACTTTAGCATATTTAAGATTTTGTTGCACAATTGTATTGTAAGAAGGCAAATCATCATCACTATCACTCTCACTAGAGGATGAGCTTTCATTACCTCATGCCATAAGGCACACACGAGAAGACCTTGATGATGAGTGCTTGTGACCTCGCCTCTTGTGATGGTTTTCTTCTTCACTTGAAGAATCATCACATGACCTTATTGTTGTGAGGGCTTTGTTCTTGCACGCCTTCTTCTTTGTCTTGGGTGTGGGCTTGTTTGGACAAACTTCCACAAAGTGCCCCAACTCGCCGCATCCATAGCATCCCCTCTTTCTTTGCTCGTTTCTTTGATTAGTGAAAACGAGGTCTTGAATTTGGATGAGCACACCCTTGACATTGAGCCTTACGATCATCTCCTCCACCTTTTTGATAAGTTTGATTGATTCTTCATCAAGGTCGGAGGTGGAGGAGGAAGATTGATCATCATCACTTGATTCTTGTTCATCATCATCATCATCCTCATCTTCTTCTTCTTCTTCTTCACTTGAGGAGCTTGAGCTTGAGCTTGACTCAACTTTCTTGCCCTTCATCTTTTTCTTCTCGCTACAAGCGAGAGCTTTGCCTTTGCTTGATGAAGATGCTTCTCCTTGACCCATCTTATGTGACATTTCAAATGCCACTAGCTTGCCAATGACAATGCCTAGGGTCATGGTGCTCAAGTTCTCCATGTAGTGAAGAATGGTGATGATGCTTGTATATTTCTTTTGTGGTAGAATGGAGATGATCTTCCTTACGATGTCCGCATCATCTAGCTTTAATAATCCTATTGAATGGAGCTCATTGATAATTAGATTCAATCGAGAATAGATATCACGTACAAGCTCATCATCATTCATAGCAAAGGAATCATAATTTTGCTTGGCTAGACAATGTTTTTGCTCATGGACATTACTTGTGCCGTCATGGAGCTCTTGGAGTTTTAACCAAATTTCATGTGCCATATTTAAGGTGAACACTTGGTTAAACACATCCATGCTAAATGATTCAAACAAGCAATTCTTAGCTCTAGCATTGAAATGCATTTCTTTTTCGTTACTCTTTGTGGGTTTTTCGAGATTCTTGATGGGTTTCATCCCGTCATGAGTGACTCTCTATATACCCAAATCAACCGCCTCAAGGTGGCAAGCTATTCTAGCTTTATAGTATGGGAAGTTAGTGCCATCAAATTATGGAGCCCTAGCGGTATCCATCTCAACCACTCTACAATAGCGTCGGCTCAACGGCGGTTAAGCTAAAGGTCCAAATATGAGCCAACTAGCTCTGATACCAATTGAAGGGACCGTGACGCCTAAGAGGGGAGGGTGAATTAGGCAACTTAAAAATCTAACTCAAAACTATGGCCTCTTTTTCTAACCCTAGCAAAACCTGTGCAATAGATAAACTATCTAGATGTGCAACTATGGTTTTGCTAGTGTGTTGCTATCTCTACCGCAATCGTAGTAAAGTAAACAATGTAAAAGCGGAAGCTAAAGAGCAAGGTAGAGATATGCAAACTCCAGTCGATGACTCTGGTATTTTTACTGAGGTATCGAGAAGCGCTCAAGCTTCCCCCTAGTCCTCGTTGGAGCCCCTCGCAAGGAATCCCTCATAAGGGCCAAGCTCCCGATCGGGTAACTCTGTGGATAGCCTTGGGCCTTCCCCCACATGCAAGTGGGTCTCTGATGTGCCTTCTAGCAAGCCTCTCCCGGATGCTCCCCACCATCTTCACTATCAAGCTTCCGGCCGAAACGCCACGGGCCTTGTTCCCTCCGGTACACGGTGGCGGCCACACCACAAACGCGGTTGGTGTGATCTCGCAAGACTTCAAGCCCCTCCGATGTACAACATTTGTGCTCACAAGCATGGGGTGGCAAGAGGTGTGTAAACCTCACTAAACACTAGGCAAACACCTAGAGCAAGTGCATAAGCGGTGGTCTAATCAACCTAAGCACTTCGCAAAGCACTTATGCTAATCACCTAATAAAACACTAAGCACTTTACATGTGGAGATCACTAAAATGGTGTACCAACACCCTTGGTATGTTTCCTCAGCTCCACACACCTCAAATGGCCGGTTGGGGGTTGTATTTATAAGCCCCACTGAGAAAATAGCTGTTGGGGTCGAATTCCCGTGAAACTGCTACTGATCGGACGCTGAATCGTCCTGACCGAACACGTCCGGTCGTCCTGACCGTTGAGCTGGCAATATGCTGATCGGACGCTGGCCAGCGTCCGGTCGCTTGCCACCAGACGTGTCCGGTCGCAGATGTGCCGCTTTGGAACCTTTCTATACTCAATCGGACGCTATGTTCCTGCGTCCGGTCGGTTTCCGCTAGTGTCCAGTCCTTGCGTCCGGTCGCCTGTCTACCGAGCCACCGGTCCAGCGTTCGGTCGTGCTTCCAGCGTCCGGTCCTTGCATCCGGTCACATCTGCGAGCTCGTTTCTTCGTGATCTTGCGTACAGCTTGGTTCCTATCTTCATCCTTAGACTTTGCTTGATCTCTTGGGTCTTTTCTTGTGCTCCTAAGGTCTTGCTTAAGGTGTTGATCATCGGATCATCACGTCGCCTTCGTCCAAGTCACGTCTTGCACCCTATTGAACTACAAAACAAACACTTGCAAATTCATTAGTCCAATTTGGTTGTGTTGGTCATCAAACACCAAAATCCAAAGTAAATGGACCAAGGGTCCATTTTCCTTACATACCTCAACTTAATATATGGGACTGTCTCCAATGATGATGATGAGGCCACCAAGGAGGAGGCACATGAGTGTGTCGAGCATGACCATAATTTGGTGATTATGGAAGATTGCTTCACCTCATGGTCAAGTGATGATGATGATGATCGATCCACTACAAGTTCACTTGACAAGATTGATGATGCCACAAGTGTTGCAAATGATGATGCTACCTTATGCACACTTGATGGTGATGATGATGGATCATGCCCGGATGACATTGCCACTATAAGCTCTCCTACATCACCACATTGCTTCATGTCACAAGGTGACACTAAGGTATCTAATGCTAATGTGGTTGATCATGTTGATTCATATGATGAGCTTGTGAGTAGACTTGCTAGCATGACCATATCTTTAGAAAATGAGAAAGTTAAAACATTGAAATTGGAAAATGAAAACTCATTTCTAAAGAACTCATGTGAAGAACATAAGCACTTACTTGATGTTCTTAAATCTTCACATGGTGAGCTAAAATTGACTCATGAGACACTACTTGCATCTCATGAAGAATTATTAGAACAACATGCTTCTCTCATTAAAGTGTTTTCAAAGAAACTTAAAAAGAATGTGACCTCATCACATGAGTCAAGTGATTAATTGCAACATGTGACTGACTCTTGTGATGTAGGAAAGGTGCATGTATCCACCTCTTGTGATGATTTATTAGATATGCCATGCTCTTCAAATATAGATGCTTGTTCTACTTTTATGTCTTGTGAGACTAACCTTTTGAAAGAGAACAATGAGCTCAAAAGAGAAGTGAAGAAATTGAGCAACAAGATAGAGAGGTGCCACAACTCAAAAGTCACCTTTGTTGACAAATCAAAGAAAGTTTGGTGACATGAGTGGGCTTGGCTTCAAAAGGAAGATGACAAAGGATGAAAGAAAAAGGGCAAAGAAGATAAAGAAGCAACTACAATTGAAGTTGTCTCACTCCATGTGCTATTGGTGTCATAAAGCGGGACACCTTGCAAATGGTTGCCCAAACATTGAGAAGCTCAAGAAGATGAAGGAAGAAGAGAGGCTCAAGCATGTGAAGTGCTTCAAGTGCCGCACTTGGGTCACCTTATCTCAATGTGCCCAACCAAGTAATTGGTGAAGCAACAAGAAAAGCCTCAACCAAAGCCACAAGATGATCTAGAGAAGACACCCTAAGTGCAAATCAAGATCAACCATAAAGATAGTGGTGACTAGATGATGAAGAAGAAGAAGACAAGAAGGGGTGGAAAAGCAAGGCATCCAATCCAAATTCAAGATACCAAGATGATGATCAAGACACAAGATAAGAAGGTGTATGCTCACATCAAGTGCTTCAAATGTGGAGATACGGGACACTTTGCCTCGAAGTGTCCTACCAAGCTTGAGAAGAAGACTCAAGCAACTCATGAGAGGCAAGACAATGAGAAGCACCACATGAGCGAGGAAGAGAAGGCTCAATCAAAGAGAAAGTGCTACTCATGATGGGAAAGGAGACACATGGCTCATTCATGTCCCCTAGGTAATAATTCTAAGCCCATTTCAATTGACGATGATCTTGTGCTTAGAAAGGATGAAATGGTACCTCATTGGTTATAATTGCAAAACATCCCGCTACTCATACTAAGGCATTGCCTAAGTATGTTGCACCTAACCTGAGAGGACCCAAACTAGTTTGGGTACCATTGAAAAGTGGATGATCATTTGTAGGTACCATCGGCATTGGAGGCTTGATTCAATGGATTTCTCATTGTTCATCATATGTTGAATCAAGTTATGAAGCTTAGTGCACATCCAAATCCAATGCCAAGTCAAAATTGAGTGAAGTCCAAATGTGTTACAACATACAAGTGTCATGTTCAAGTTGTGGATAATTTATTAGATTATTTGATGGCTTGCAATTATTTGAGTTGAAGCTTGCTAATTGGATGATCAAGAGCCAACCAAGGTATATCTCTTGTTGATCTTATTCATTTGGGTGCATATGAGTTGATTGAATTGGATATATACACTAGTAGAGAAATGACCTTTGATCCACTTCGAAATTTGGCTGTAGTCCCGGTATTTTTTTGCCCCCGGGACTAGAGAAACCTTTAGTCCCGGTTGGTAGCTTCAACCGGGACTAAACGTCCCTGCCCAACGGCTACTACGCCAGGCTTTTGCTGGAGGGGACCTTTAGTCTCGGTTGGAGCTACCAACCGGGACTAAAGGTTCACTTTTACTCCCGATTTGTATCTCCAACCGGGAGTAAAAGTCTACTCCCGGCTAGAGGCTCCATCCGGGACTAGAAAGGGATATTTAGTCTCGGTTTCTATCTACAACCAGGACTAAAGGTCCCCTCCTATATACCCCTTGTTCCTCCCTGAGCCCGAGCCACTTCAAGCTCAGTGTTCTTGCTTCATCACCGGCCTCTCTTCTTCCTCATCACCGGTGATCACAAGATTTCTTCCATTCCTCCATCGATTCTTCGGTTCTAAAGGTTACCAACTTTATACTCTCATGTTTCATCAGTAGCTTATTTCATTTTGTGGACTAGATATATGTGGTTTTTTATGGTAGATTTTTTTATTTGTAAGCCATTTAAGCTCAAAATCATTTTAAAGTTTGCATATTTGGATGAAGGAAGGTTAAAGTAGTTATTCAAAACTAGTATTGAGCTTTCATTTCTAGCATGCATAGCCCACTTCATGCTTTAGAGATATAGAGAATTTTAGAGTTTTTTTTAATTTTATTTGTTTATAAAATGAGAAATTTATATTATATTAAAAATGAGTATTGAGAGTAGATGGCAACTGCTTCCGGGTCCTCGGCCTCTCATCGGGTTACAAAGTGACTGAGGCCGGACCTCCCTCTCATTGCATGCGGCAAGTGTGAGGAGAAGATTGTGATAGAGTACTGAGTGAGGAAGGAGTATCCCAACAAGGGCCGTATCTACTACAAGTGTCCGGATCGTAATGTGAGTTATTTTGTCGCATTTGATGATTATGGTTAATTTCTACTTATTTTCATGATGATTGTGATTAAAGTTCTAATTTTTTGTTTTAATTTCAGTGGGATGGCATTGGATGTTTAGGCTGGTACTGGGAGGAAGAGTATATTGAACATATGCAAAACTCTCTTGCACAGGTGGTTACGGCGGCTGATGAGGTAGTGATCCTACAGAAGAAGTCCATAGATGTTGAACAAACGCATGATCTGTCTATTTTAGTTGGGATTGGTCGTGAAATCCTTATGCTGCTGAAGTGCATTTTAGCTTTAGTTTTTTAGTGATAGTTGGGATTGTCTACATTGTAGCAAGACTTTCATAAATTAATACCTTGTGTGGTGGCATGCATGTCGTATAATTAACTAATTATGTTCTAGGTTTTAATATGGTATGTATGTCATGTAATGCAAATGAGACGGTATTGGATGTACAATGCTGATCGCCGCTCCCAAGAGTTCATTAAGGGCGTGCATTCTTTCTTACATGTGGTTGAGGCAAACAAACACGATGGTTCCATGTGCTGCCCATGTGCCATATGTAAGAATTTGAAGGAATATGCGAGCTCAAGGAGTCTTCGTTCACACTTGTTGAAGTCAGGTTTCATGCCAAACTATATTTATTGGACGAAGCACGGAGAAATTGGGGTTGTAATGGAAGAAGGTGAAGAAGAACAATGGGACAATGATGACATTATTGTTGAATATGTGGCCTTTAATGATACTGCAATGGGGGAAGCTGAAGAAGAGGTAGGGGCAGAAGATGAGCCCACTGATGATCTTGGTCAGGCCATTCGTGACACACAGAGAATGCGAAAGTGAAAAGGAGAAGATCAAGTTCGAGCGCATGCTAGAGGATCACAAGAAATTGCTATACCCAACTTGTGATGTGGGGCAGAAAAAGTTGAGTACCACACTAGAATTGCTGCAATGAAAGGCAAAGAATGGTGTATCTGACAAGGGATTTGGGGAGTTACTAAAAATCCAAAAGAAGATGCTTCTGAAGGATAACGAATTGCCCACCACTACGTACGAAGTAAAACAGGTAGTCTGCCCTTTGGGATTAGAAATCTAGAAGATATATGCATGTCCTAATGACTACATCCTCTACTGTGGCGAGGAGTACGAGAAGTTAGATGCATGCTCAGTATGTCATGCATCGCAGTATAAGATCAGGCGAGATGACCCTGGTGATGTTGAGGGCGAACGTCCCATGAATAAAATCCCTGCCAAGATTATGCGGTATGCTCCTATAATACCACGCTTGAAATGTCTGTTCAGAAACAAAGACCATGCAAAGTTGTTGCGATGGCACAAAGAAGACTATAAGCTAGAAAATATGTTGAGACACCCTGCTGATAGGTCCCAGTGGAGAGCAATCGATAGAGAATTCCCGGAGTTTGCAAATGACGCATGAAACTTAAGGTTTGCTTTAAGTATGGATGGTATAAATCCTTTTAGGGAGCATAGCAGTAGTCATAGCACTTGGCCTGTTACTCTATGTATCTATAACCTTCCTCCCTGGTTATGCATGAAGCATAAGTTTATTATGATGCCAGTGCTCATCCAAGGCCCAAGGGAACCTGGCAATGACATCGATATGTACCTGAGGCCACTAGTTGAAGAACTTCTACTTTTGTGGAACAGACCAGGTGTACATGTGCGGGATGAGCACAAACAGGAGCACTTTGACCTGCAAGCATTGTTGTTTGTAACAATCAATGATTGGCCTGCTCTAAGTAATCTTTCAGGACAATCAAACAAGGGATATAATGCGTGCACGCACTGTTTCGATGACATTAAAGGTATATTCTTGAAAAAATGTCGAAAGGTCGTGTACCTTGGCCATCGTCGATTTCTTCCTACGAATCACCCCCTAAGAAAGAAAGGCAAGCATTTTAAAGGTAAGGTAGACCACCAGACCAAGCCGGGCAACCGAACTGGTGAGGATGTACTCAATATGGTCAAGGATGTGAAAGTAGTATTTGGAAAGGCACATGGCAGCGAACCTATTCCGAATGACGCCGACGGTCACGCACCCATGTGGAAGAAGAAGTCCATATTTTGGGAGCTACCCTATTGGCAAGTCCTAGAGGTCCATAGCACGATCGACGTGATGCACCTGACGAAGAATCTTTGTGTGAACCTGCTAGGCTTCATGGGTGCGTCAAGCTATCACTAGAGCTCCCACGTCGCACAGGATCGGACGTGGCCGGCGCGTTGCTCCATTGCATCAAGGATAGGACCGCTCCATTGACCATGCCACCACAGTGACAATCTACAGGGCTCGGAAACGCCACCTTCGCTCATAGGACGCCGCATAGCAAACACATGTATTACCCTATCCCCCCTTCAACTATAAAAGGGAGAGACCGGGGCCGTTTCTAGGGACGCATACACGCACAGATAGGAGAGGACATACGAGATAGACGAACATGCACACACACATTCACTTCCTCACCACGAGAGATCAACATCTCAAGCAACCCACATCGCACCACGCAGAGACCTAGGACCAGCTCCCTCTCTCGCCCTACTTGTAACCCCCTACTACAAGCACCTTAGTGCAAGGAATACAAGATCGATCTCGCAGACTAAACGTAGGGCACCAATTGCCTAAACCAGTATAAACCTTGTGTCTCTTTGCATCACCATCTAGGATTAGGGGCATGCAGTACATTTTCACTAGTTGGTTGAGGGCCCGCTGGTCCAAAACACCAACAGTTGGTGCGCCGGGTAGGGGTGCTACTACGTGTCATCTTCGTCATCCCAACAAGTTCCGGATGGCAGACCCCGTGCGACCACTGCATCTCAGCACGATAATCTAGTTCGGGAGCCTAGAGTTCATGTCTCTAGGACATGAGTACGATATGGTACTCCTCTCACCTAGAGCCCCACCGACCGTCGACGATGTCATGCCCCAGTAGCCTAGGCGCAGGCGGCGCCTAGGCCACCACTCTCATCATGCTCGCCAGGACCACCCCGACCCACGCAAGCTCAGGGAGAGGTGCCATGCTCCGCTGGTATCCCATGCCCAGCTATTGGCACAAGGTCCCTGGTTGGGGACCTGTCTAGCCTAAGCCTGGACAGGGGAAAGGCATCGGTGGCGCGCAGCGACACTCCGTCATCAAGCTCTGCCCTGCCACCTCCTGAGGAGTCGACTCCGATGAAGCAAAGCCCATGATGGCACCATCCTTGTACCCCTTCGGGTTAAGGAATGCCGCCACCACCTATGCTTCCGCCTACGCTTCCGCTCACATGGAACCCTCAGGACGCCACCAATGCTTTGCCCTCAACCTTGATGCCATGACTTCAACCCACACCCACGCTGACTCCTCGGAGGAGGACGAGGCATGGGCCAGAGCAGACTTCTCCAGGCTCCGCGACCCTAAAGCCATGTGCCGCTTCCTGGCCGCGAGCGACTACTGCTTCAGCTACTCCAACTCTGATGATGAAGGCACTTACGACCCCACTCGTGAGTGCTTCCACGTCGAGCTCAGGATGCCAAGCATGGGCGATGAGGACGAAGGGGCAGGATCTCGCTCCCCACCCCTCGAAGGGGCAGGAGGCACCGCACCACCACGCATCGAGCCCCGGGCAGCGCGGAATGAGAACCTTGCCCCCGAGCAACTTCAATGCCTAGACCTGGAGTAGCTCCGTGAGCTTTAGGCCAAGGTTGAACAAGACAGACTCCTTCTGCAGTAGCTCCAAGACACTCTTGAGCAAGAGCAGCAGGGTCGTGGTGATGGCGGAGCAGCCCGACGGAGGGCTCGCGACGTCAACTGCCGCATCAACAATGACGAAGGGGGCGAGCAACCCCCTATCTTCAACCGTGCTAGCCAGAACATCATGGCGGTGGCAATGCTGCTCCAGACAATGCTCGAGCCCTCTACCACAGAGGGGCGATGGGCTCACAGCGAGCTCCGAGACCTCCTTGAGACTGGCGCAGTGCAGCAGGCCGAAAGTTTCGCCTCTCGATGGCACAAAGGCACCTCAGAACTTCCTACGGCACCGCCTCAGCAGGATAGGGAGGCCTCGGTTCGCCCTGAGCCCACTCGGACCCCGACGGCCAATAGGGTCCCCTCGGTGCACGGCCACCTCAGTGACTAACGCGAGGCGCAAGGCGACCACAATGTGGTCAGTAGGCGACGGCGCCACGACAACAAGGGGCCTGCCCGGGGCTACCATCCGCACTGGGGTGACCGCTACAATAGTGGGGAGGACCACAGTCCTTCTCCTGAGCCGCCTGGCCCTCGAGTCTTTAGTAGAGCTATCCACGCTGCTCATATCCTGGCCCGGTTTCAGCAACCGGCCAACCTCACGAAGTACAGTGGTGAAACCAATCCCAAACTTTGGCTGGCCGATTACCACCTGGCTTGTCAGCTAGGTGGTGTGGACGATGACCTGCTCATCATCTGTAACCTCTCGTTGTTCCTGTCAGACTCGGCATGAGCCTAGCTCAAACACCTCCCTCCCTTCCAAATCCACAGCTGGCGTGACTTGGTAAGGGTCTTCGTCAGGAATTTCTAGGGCACATCCGTGCTCCCTGGGAACTCCTGGGACCTCAAGAGTTGTCGCTAGAGGCTAGACGAGTCTCTCCGAGACTTCATTCGATGCTTCTCCATGCAATGCACCGAGTTGCCCAGCGTTGGCAACTCAGAAATCATCTAGGCTTTCCTCTCTAGCACCACCTATTGAGACCTGGTCCGAGAGTTAGGCCGGAACATGCCGACCTCGGCGACCACGCTCCTCGACATCGCCACCAACTTCGCCTTGGGAAAAGAGGCTGTCGGAGCCATCTTCCCCGACAATGAAGCCAAGGGGAAGTGAAAAGATGAGGCCCCCGAGGCCTCAGCTCCCCACCTCCCTAAGAAAAAGAAGAAGGGTCACCAGGGGAAGCAAGAAGTCCTTGAGGCCAGCCTAGTCACGGCTACAGAGTGCAAGAATCCCCAAGGCCCCAGAGGCCCCGGGCTCTTCGACGATATGCTTAAGAAACCCTGCCCTTACCACTAGGGCCCAGTGAAGCACACCCTCGAAGAGTGCACCATGCTCTAGTGTTACTACGCCAAGCTCGGGCTCTCCGGCGACAATTCCAAGATGAGGGACACCAGCGATAGGGACAATGACAAGGACGATGGGTTCCCCGAGGTACGCAATGCCTTCATGATCTTCGATGGGCCTTTAGCGTGCCTCATGGCGTGCCAGCGGAAAAGGGAATGCCAAGAGGTCTTATCGGTTAAGGTGGCCACTCCCTGGTACCTCAACTAGTCTCGGGAGGCGATCACCTTTGATCAGGATGACCACCCTGATTATGTTCCGAACCCCAGGTAGTACCGACTTGTCGTTGACCTGATCATCGGCAACACCCGGCTCACTAAGGTGTTGATGGATGGAGGCAGCGGCCTCAACATCCTCTACGCCAACACCCTAGAGCACCTGGAGCTCGACCAGTCGTAGCTTTGGGGTGACGTCATGCCTTTCCATGGCATCGTGTCGGGAAAATGCACACGGCCCCTTGGGCGCATCAACCTACCCATCTGCTTCGGTACTCCCTCCAACTACTGCAAGGAGGTCCTCACCTTCGAGATGGTTGGGTTCAAGGGAATGTACCCCGCCATCCTGGGATGGCCGTGCTACACCAAGTTCATGGCGGTCCCCAGCTACACCTACCTCAAGCTCAAGATGCCGGGCCCCAACGGCGTCATCACTATCGAGTCCATGTATGAGCATGCATACGACTACGACGTCGAATGCATCGAGTACGCCGATGCTCTTGTGGAGTCCGAGACCCTCATCGTCAACCTCGACTGGCTTGGTAGCAAGGCGCCTGACTCCAAGTGTTGCGCCTTGACTTTCGAGCCCACGGAGGCCATCAAGCTCGTCCCGGTCGACCCCATCTGCCTCGACGACTGGGCGTTGAGGATTAGCGCCATCCTCAACATCAAATAGGAAGCCGTGCTCATCGACTTTCTTCGCGCAAATGCCAATGTATTCGCATGGAGTCCCTTGGACATGCCGGGCATACTGAGGGAGGTTGCCGAGCATGCCTTGGACATCTGGGTCGGCTCCAGACCGGTGAAGCAGTGCCTGCGCCGATTCAATGAGGAAAAATGCAGGGCCATTGGTGAGGAGGTGCAGAAGCTTTTGGCGGCCGGATTCATCAAGGAGGTGTCCCATCCGGAGTGGTTAGCTAATCCTATATTAGTTAAGAAGAAAAATGGGAAGTGGAGAATATGTGTGGACTACACTGGTTTGAATAAAGCATGTCCAAAAGTCCCTTTCCCATTACCTCGAATTGATCAAATCATTGACTCCACTATGGGATGTGAAACCCTATCCTTCCTTGATGCGTATTCCGGTTACCATCAAATCAAGATGAAAGAATCCGACCAGCTCGTGACTTCTTTCATCACACCATTCGGCATGTACTGCTATGTGACTATGCTGTTCGGCCTCAGAAATGTAGGGGCCACATACCAGCGGTGCATGACCTAGGTCTTTAGCGAGCACATTGGGTGAACCATCAAGGCCTACATGGACGACATCGTGGTCAAGTCCAGGAAGGCCAGTGATGTCGTCAATGACTTGGAGATAGCCTTCAACTGTCTCAGAGAGAAGGGCATTAAGCTCAACCTCAAAAAGTGTGTCTTCGGGGCCCCCCAAGGCATGCTCTTGGGATTCATAGTCTCAGAGCGTGGCATCGAGGCCAACCCGGAGAAGGTCTCAGCCATGACCAACATGGGACCAATCCGAGACCTCAAGGGAGTATAGAGGGTTATGGGATGCCTTGCGGCCCTGAGCCACTTCATTTCGTGCCTTAGCAAAAAAGGCTTGCCTCTGTACTGCCTCTTGAGGAAATCAGAATGCTTTTCTTGGACCCCCCGAGGCCGAAGAAGCCCTCACCAAGCTCAAGGCATTGCTCACCAATCCTCCCATCCTAGTACCGCCAGCCAAGGGCGAGGCCCTCTTACTCTATGTCGCCGCAACGACCTAGGTGGTCAGCGTGGCCGTGGTGGTCGAGAGACAGGAAGAAGGGCATGCTCTACTCATCCAAAGACCTATTTACTTCATCAGTGAAGTGCTCTCCGAGACCAAGACATGCTACCCCCACATCCAAAAACTGATTTATGCCATAGTCTTGGCTCGATGCAAGCTACGTCACTACTTCGAGTCCCACCCGGTGACCGTGGTGTCGTCTTTCCCCCTGGGAGAGATAATCCATAACCGGGAGGCCTCGGGTAGGATAGCCAAGTGGGCCATCGAACTCATGGGGGAAGCCCTGTCTTTCACGCCTCAGAAAGCAATTAAATCCTAGGTCTTGGGCGATTTTGTGGCTGAGTGGACCGACACCCAACTGCCACCTGCTCAAGTCCAGGCAGAATGCTGGACCATGTACTTTGACGGGTCCCTGATGAAGACTGGGGCAGGTGCGGGTCTGCTCTTCATCTCACCCCTCGGAGTGCACATGCGCTACATGATTCGGCTCCACTTCACCACCTCCAACAACGCAGCCGAATACGAAGCCCTTGTCAATGGTTTGCAGATCATCGTCGAACTTGGAGTACGGCGTCTCGACGTACGGGGTGATTCATAGCTCATTGTCGATCAAATGATGAAGGAGTCGAACTACCATGACCCCAAAATGGAGGCGTACTGCAAGTTGGTACATCGCCTAGAAGACAAGTTCGACGGTCTTGAACTTAACCACATCGCGTAGAAATTTAACGAAGCCACGGACGAACTGGCAAAGATGGCGTTGGCACGGGCCCCGGTCCCCCCGAACGTCTTCGCTAGAGATCTCCACAAGCCTTCCATCAACTACGCCTCGGCGACAGAAGAAGGCCCACCGGTCGAGCCCACCGTAGGGCCCGAGGCCCTATCTATCACCAAGACCCCTTCGGCCGATCCCGAGGTCATGGAAGTCAACACGGAGCCTCCCAAGGCCAATCAGGGCATGGACTGGCGAGTCTCGCTCCTTGATTGCCTTGTTCGAGGAGAGCTTCCCATAGACAGGACCGAAGCCCGATGGCTAGCTTGGCGAGCCAAGACTTACGTCCTCAGCAACGGCGAGTTGTACAGGCGAAGCCCATCTGGCGTCCTCCAACAATGCATCACCACCGAGGCAGGTCAAGCCCTACTTTGGGACTTGCACGTGGGAGCCTACGGGCACCATGCAGCGCCTCGGACGCTCATCGGAAATGCCTTTCGCCAAGGGTTCTACTGGCCAATGGTAGTTGCTAACGCCACCAAGCTCATACGCTCTTGCGAGGGATGCCAGTACTATGCATGGCATATGCATCTCCCAGCCCAAGCCCTCCAAACCATCTCCGTCACATGGTCATTCGCCGTGTGGGGGCTCAACATGGTTGGGCCTTTGTAGAAGGCCCCCGGGGGCTACACCCATCTACTGGTAGCAATCGATAAGTTCTCCAAGTGGATTGAGGCTCGTCCGATCAATCAAATCAAGTCCAAGCAAGTGGTGCTGTTCTTTGCTGATATCATCCACAAATTCGGGGTTCCAAACACCATCATTACCGATAATGGGACGCAGTTCACCGGCCACAAATTCCTGACATTCTATGACGACCACCACATCCGTGTGGCCTGGTTGGCCATGGGACATCCTAGGACAAATGGCCAAGTAGAGCATGCCAACGGCATGATCCTACAGGGCCTCAAGCCAAGAATATACAACCGATTGAAGAAATTTGGCAAGAAATGGCTTGCCGAACTCTCATCGGTCATCTGGAGCCTAAGGAACACCCTGAGCCGAGCCACAGGGTTCACACCATTCTTCCTAGTCTATGGAGCCGAGGCCATCCTCCCCACTGACTTAGAGTACGGTTCCCTGAGGCTATAGGCCTACAATGAGCAAAGCAACCGCACTGCCCGCGAGGACGCCCTCGACCATCTAAAGGAAGCCCGAGACATTGCGTTATTACATTCGGCCAAGTACCAGCAAGACCTATGATGCTATCAAGCTCGGTGCATTCGAAGCCGAGACCTGAAGGTGGGTGACCTGGTGCTAAGACTGAGGCGGAACAACAAGGGCCGCCACAAGCTGACCCCGCCATGGGAAGGGCCGTACATCGTCGCCCAAGTACTGAAGCTCGGGACCTACAAGCTAGCCAACGAGAAGGGCGAAATCCTCACCAACGCTTGGAACATAGAACAACTATGTTGCTTTTACTCTTAAATTTCCAAGCACTGTATACATTGTTTCTTGAAATACAATAAAGCGTTCTTTAATTGTTCTAATTTTTGAGAAACCCCCCGAGCCCATCGTGGGCCTCAACGTTACGATAACACCATAAGGGAGACTCGGCTCTGCCTCTACAGAGGTGCCCACTGTGGGGTTCGAATGAGACATGGCTCTACCTCTATAGAACCGAGCCTCCCTCAGGGGCTAGAAGGGGGGACTCCCCCCTAAGTCCCACACACCATTTTTTAGTCGTTTTTCAAAAAAATTTCTATGCCAAACTCTCTAGCGTGCTCTAACAAATCAATTGTAAAAGACCTAAGGACCGAAAGTCTGTCTCTGGGCCAAAAGGTCGGCCGAGTCACGAGACGGCCTACGCCTCCGGGCTATGGCACTCCCTCACCACCTTTTGCCTGAGGGGCAGCTTAGGCTCTGAGGAAGTTTTTTGCAAGAGATATGTTTAGAAATGAGATAGAGGGCAGAGGCTCGGAAATACAATAAAAAACGATTAAGAAGCGTAGATGCAAGTACTTTTGAAAAGGCCTCGATGGCCACAAGCGTTACGGTACAATAATAATCCTAATTTATTTACACGGCCCCTTTGGCCTAGGTCAAGGCTCAGGGTCTCCAGCGTTGGCAGACGGCGTGGGAGGAACCACCTCCTCTTAGATCAGCTTGGCCAGCATTGTGCCGAGGCCCTCAGCTGCCTCCATCAGCTTCGCGACCACCTCATCGGCCTCCTCGTTATCCTTGGCCAGGACGTAGCCATCGCTGACGGCCTCAAGGTCGACGCCGGTGTAGTGCGAGGAGACAACGGCCAGGGCATGCTTGACGCCTATGTGCAACGCCCCCTAGAATCGCTCGTGCACCTGGCCGCTCAATGCGGTCAAGCGGCTCCTAAGGGAGCTACCCGACTTGACCCCCTCAACCTCTAGGGCCTCGCAGACGGTACGGGCGGCACTCTGCAGCGCGTCGTGCTCCCCGATCTTAGCCTTGAGCACCGCC
Source organism: Miscanthus floridulus (assembly GCF_019320115.1). Classification (NCBI taxonomy): domain Eukaryota; kingdom Viridiplantae; phylum Streptophyta; class Magnoliopsida; order Poales; family Poaceae; genus Miscanthus; species Miscanthus floridulus. The sequence continues at coordinate 169,761,387 of NC_089587.1, read as the reverse complement.
TGCACTGTGACAGAGGCCTCAGCTACCTAGGAGACCTCCTTCTCCAACCCTATGCCAAAACAAGCAGGATGGGGTTAAGCGCAAAAGAAAATAAGCCAAACAGGGGCGGAGCCCTACGGGACTCACCCTCGGCTTTCTCTTTCTAGCACTGGACCTCAACCCGGGAGGCCTCGGCTTTTTCTTTCCAGCTCTAGACCTTGACTCGAGAAGCCTTGGCCACCCTAGAAGCCTCTTTCTCCAGCTCTGCATCACACCAGGGAGTTAGGGGTCAAACACAAGAAAAGCAAATAAAATGAAGGGAACAGGACTCACCCTCGGCCTTTCCCTTCTAGACCAGAGCCTCAGTCTAGGATGCCTTGGCCACCTTGAGGGCCTCTGCTAGGGCGCCTTTCATTAGCAGGTGCGCACCCTACTCCACCCCTAGCTGCCCAGCAAGGGCCTTGGTAGAGGCCGTCGCTTCTTCAGTCTAGGACCTAAGGGTGTTCTAATCGCTGGCCACCCGGGTCAGCTCCTCCTCCAACTCCTTGATCTGCGCCACCAAAGGGGCAGCCTGCTCCTGAGCCATGGCCGGCTTGGCCGTCATGTTAGCATAGCGAAGGTGGAGGTCCTCCACCTCCGCACTCCGTGCCGACAAAAGCTCATTGGCATTAGCAAGCAGGTCCTTCTGCTGCTGGAGCTGATCCCAGACGTCCCTCTCCCGCCAGAGGAACAACAACTTCCCAAGGGACCGAGCCTTGAGCTCCTGGATAGGCAGAATAGGGGTCATGCACTGCGAGAAAGCTTGGAAAAAGACAACACCACATGAGAAAAGAAGGCATGTACCTGGGCGACCCCGGGCAGATCGTCGGCCACAACGGACAGCGCTGTCCACAGTGACTGCTCTGCCAGACGGTGGTATTGCTCGAAGGTGTCCTAGCGCCCCCCTTAGCCACGTCGTCGAGGGTGAACAGAGGCTCCCCCTCAGGGTCGTCCCGGCTTCACCACAAGACACATGGGTGATCCCACCCATGGGGCTCGAGTTGTACCCGCACGAGGGCCGAGCTTCCCTCGCCAGTGGTCGGAGCTAGCTGCTCCATGGTACTGGCCGCTTCGGCATCCGCCACCCCCTTCCCTCAGGAAGTATCATCGGAGGAGATTAGATGGACCTCCACTTCTCGGGCGCTCTCCTGCGTTGGCGGCGAGCCTCAGACCAGGGGCGGTACTGAGGCTGGCCCCGCCTCTGTCTCCACTTCCTAGGCTGCCAGCTCTACCGCGCCCATGCCGGCCTCTGCCGCCTTGGCCTCGGTGGTCCTAGGGGCTCCAGCCTCCACCACCTCAGCCTCGGTGGTCCCAAGGGCTCCGGCCTCTGCCACCCCAGCCTCGGTGGTCCCGGATGCCCCAGCCTCCGTCGCCTCGGCCTTAGAGGTCTTGGGGGCCTCGGTGGCCTCAGCCTCGGTGGCCTTAGCAACTGAGGGCACCTCAGCCCCATCTGACTCATGGGCCTTGGCCTCGTGGGGCGTAGGCGCTTCCTCCCCCGCTTGCGTTGGGGCCGCCTCAGCAACCTCTCCTTAGGCGACCAACTCCTTCAGGTCGGCCCTCGCCGACGCCGCGCCACGTTGTATGGTGGCTTGCGCCTCCACCACCCATTGGGTGGTGGAGCTAGTGCTCACCTTGAGCACCTTACGTGGTGCCAGGGCGGGCACTTCTGCCTGACGCTTCCGGCTGAAGGCAAAACACCGACAAGATCAGCATACGACCATGGAACAAAAGGGAAATGCTGCCAACTCCGCCGAAAAAACACTCATCTTGAATGGGGACACAACCGCTTCGACACTGTGTCCCTCCTCTGCAGTGGCGGTGGTGGCGGCGGTGGCACGGCCTCTGTGCCCACCGGTGTCAGCCGACCCTCGCCGGACTCTGGCACCCCCTCGACCCTCTGCGGGGGTAGTTGTGTCGCCCCCACCGCCACCTGCTCCACCTCCGCCGCCGAGCCCATCGGGCAGACGGCGCACTTCCCTAACGCCCGTGCCTCAAGCGTGTCGGCCTCGGCCTTGGGGCGGGCGATCCCTAGCCCCAAGGTGCCCTCCCCTCCTCCTCCTGGGAATGCCGGGCCGCTCGCCGATGCCCCGAGTGTCGTCCCCCTGACATTAGGGAGATGGTCCAGGGGACCCTGCCCCACCTTGCTCTTGTCATCTTCGCCCGAAGAGTCCGTCGACAGTGACAATGATGAAGACACCTCCACCGGGAGACCATCCTGCCTCTGCTACCGGTGGTGTTTCTCTAGCTCCTCGTGCTCAAGGTTCTTCCTCTTGCGCTTTGCCTCCTCAGTGTCCTTCCACTTCTTCTACACCTCGGCATGCGCCCTGTTCACCGCCCGCCGCTCTATGTCCTCGGGAACAGGCAGTGGGGAGGCTCGCACATCCCTCATCCCCTATAGGAACAGCGAACACAAATAAGGGATCAGAAAACGGTGAGGAACGAGGAGGCCTCGGGGGCCGCAGCAACGCGTGACTTACCTAAGAAAGGTACCCCTACGATGGGCGCATCGTGATAGGGGTCAGACCACCGCTCTTCAGCCGCCCCTCCACCATCTCCCTCACCCGATGTAGAATCTCCTCATCGAAGAGGGCGACAGCGGACATCCGGATGCCCTCGATCGGCTCATCTAGTCTCATGTCGATCAGGTGCCATCGCCAAGCCATCAGTGGCAGCACCCTCCGGCAGTGGAAGGCCACCACGACCATAGCTACCGTGAGGCCATGGCTACGTAGCCTCTCCAGCCCCTCCAGGAGTGGCTGTAGCTTGGGCTGATCGACTAATGCGACACCGTACCTCCACTTCTCCGGCTAGCTCTCAATGATCCGCCCGGTGTTGGGGGGAAGTCCGCCATCATCATTGCAGAGGTAGAACTAGTTGTTGTACCAGCGGCGATTGGACAACATGAGCTAGGCCAAGATGTAAAGGTGCTGCCGGTCCTGGTGCACTTGGAGAGTGTAGCCACCGGCCCTCATCGCCTTCTGCATGCCCGCCGTGCTCGTCGGCTTGGTGGTGAACCCTGCCCGAAAGAGGTGGAGCCACAGCTCCTAGTGGGGGGCAATGCCCAGATACCCCTCGTAGATGGTGATGAAGATGGCCGCCTACGCGATGGAGTTGGGGTTGAAGTTGTGGAGCTCCACGCCATAGTAGTGTGGGAGCGCCCGCATGAACTGGTCCGCCGGCAGGCCGAGACCGTGCTCATGGAAGGACATGAAGCTCACGATGTAACCATCGTGTGGCCTCAGCTCTGGCTCACCTCCCAGAGCAATCCACTCTGGTCTATTGGGGTCAGTAATCGGGCGGAGGAGGCCATCATCGACAAGCGACTGCAGCGTCTCCACAGACATGTCAGACGAGCCCTAGGGGTCCGCCTGAATGATAGTAGCGCCGTTGGCCATGAGTGCCGTGGAGAATGCAGCTATGATGGTAAGGCAAGCTCTCTCTCTCTCTCTCTCCCTTCTCCCTTCTTCTCCCTGGCGCTCTCTGTTCTTAGCAACGGCTCGAGGGCAGCAAAAGCGAAGGCAGGCAAGGTAAGGAGGAGAGGGGCAAGGCTCGTCATGTATTTATGCAGGAAGGGGGTGAAATGGATGGGCGACGAAATTGGGGAAGTTTCCCTCAGATCTGGCATAGTTAATCCAGATCCGATTTAACTGCCCACACGCCCACCTTTTCCTTATTAATCATGGGCACAGTAAAGTCCCATCCACTGACATCGCATCGCATCCGACTGCAGTAGCGGTAGGCGCCATTCCGCCTCCCCAAGAAAACTATCTCAAAAGGCACACATGCCGTTGTCAGCCAATGGGAAGGGAATATCCCCCACCTGATTCCTTTCAAACGAAGGAACTAGGCACTGAGCCCGTTACGGTCTAGGGGTTCGAAGGCTAGGCCCCCGAGGGTCTTGATAGCCGCCCCTAGACAATAGAGTCAGGGACAACTATGGGCGAGCCCATACATGGCCGAGGCCCGAGCAAGCGATCGCTCGGGATGCCCTAAGTCATGTCCGAGACCGGTAGGGAGGTCTCTGAATGGGATCCCACCGTAGGGAGGCATCGAGCCCCTAGGACCAATCGAATGGCCCTAGGACCCACTAGAGAAGCCCTCTGGTACTTTTGGAGTGCGTCTCTGGACCGCTAGCCGACCCCTATCGAATGGGGCATGGGCCTCCACTCGGACTTACCCGATAACAGCTCACCGGAAGTGTCATCACTCGCGCCCACCGAGGGTAGCATGGCATATTCCATCCCTCCTTCTGAACAAAAAGGATGCGCGAGGGTCGCACAAAAATATAGGGAAACTCCTGATCACCCTCTCACTTCATGCAGAGGCTCGGGGGCTCTCCCTGCAACCTAGCCGAGACCCAGCGACCCAGGCTCGCACTCGAGGGCTCAGCAAACAAACCCTCCTTTCGAACGAAAAGGATGCGCGAGGGTCACACAAAAAAATAGGGAAACTCCTGATTGCCCTCTCGCTCCGTGCAGAGGCTCAGGGGCTCTCCCTACAACCCAGCCGAGACCCAGCGACCCAGGGTCGCACTCGAGGGCTCGGCAAACAAACCCTCCTTCCGAACAAAAAGGATGCACGAGAGTCACACAAAAAGATAGGGAAACTCCTGATCGCCCTCTCTCTCCATGCAGAGGCTCGGGGGCTCTCCCTACAACCCAGCCGAGACCCAGTGACCCAGGCTCGCACTCGAGGGCTTGGCAAACAAACCCTCCTTCCAAACAAAAAGGATGCGTGAGGGTCGCACAAAAAGACAGGGAAACTCCTGATCGCCCTCCTGCTCCATGCGGAGGCTCGGGGGCTCTTCCTGCAACCAAGTCAAATACCAGTGACCCAAGCTCACACTCGGAGGCATGGCAAAACATGATAAAAGGCATCGAGTCCGTTATGGTCTAGGGGTTCGAAGGCTGGGCCCCTAAGGGTCTCGACAACCGCCCTAGGACAATAGAGTCAGGGACAACTATGGGCGAGCCCGTACATAGTTGAGGCCCGAGCAAGTGATCGCTCGGGATGCCCTAAGTCATGTCTGAGACCAGCAGGGAGGTCTCCAAATGGGATCCCACTGTAGGGAGGCATCGAGCCCCTGGGACCAATCGAACAGCCCTAGGGCCCACTAGAGAAGCCCTCTGGTACTTTTGGAGTGCGTCTCTGGACCGCTAGCCGACCCCTATCGAATGGGGCATGGGCCTCCACTCAGACTTACCTGATAATAGCTCACCAGAGGTGCCACAGCTCGCACCCACCGAGGGTAGCCTGGCATGCTCCACCCCTCCTTCCGAACAAAAAGGATGCATGAGGGTCGCACAAAAAGATAGGGAAACTCCTGATCGCCCTCTCGCTCTGTGTAGAGGCTCGAGGGCTCCTCCTGCAACCAAGCTGAGACCTAGCGACCCAAACTCACCCTCATGGGCTCGGCAAACGTGACAAAACCCCTCGCACGACATGAAGAAAAGCCCCTGGAGGAATAAATCCACTCCTCTAGGGCCTCAGGGGCTACACCCGGTGGGTGCGCTCGCGCGCACCCACCAAGGCCTCAAGTACAAAACACCATCCCACCAAGAGCTGCCGTGAGTCAAGTCTCATCAAAACCTCAGGGAGAGCTCTCACACTCTCCCCGAGGCTCAGGGGCTACTGTCGGGTACCATAAAAAGGGGTCCCCTAAGCAAAAACAAAAAAAAATGCTTAGACCCTGTCAAAACTAAAGCCAAAGACAACTACTAGCTAACCCCCACCTTGTCCGAGGCTACCGATTCTCTGCCTCACTCGAGGCCTCACACGAAGGGCCTTGGACAGGGAACCGATTTTCTATCTCGCTCGAGGCTTCACACGTAAGGCCTCAGATAGGGTATCAATTCTCCGCCTCGCTCGAGGCCTCGCACGAAGGGCCTCAGATGGGGAGCCGATTCTCCACCTCGCTCAAAGCCCCACACGTAAAGCCTTGGACGAGGGTACCAATTCTTCGTCTCGCTCGAGGCTGGTTCGGCGACAGCCCTGTCGCCTCCGCCTCGACCGATTTCCCTGACAAAACATCACGTCCAACTAACACAACCAACCACTCCCACGATGTCAGCCGGACGATGGCTCGACACAGCAGAGTGACCAACAAGATGGGAGTCGCATCAACACCATGTCGTCCGGGACAGGACAGGGCAGGGGTTACCGATCGCTGTGCTCGGCACTATGCGCACGACTGACGCTCGTACTGCACTATGCTACCTAACCCCTGCTCCGAGGACAGCGCGGCATGGGGAGTCAAGTTCAGGTACATGTAGCCTCGAAATCAATGTACAGGACCAATTGCTCCCTTTGAGCCTCGGCAATCCACTTCAAGGTCTCAGCAGCCTCGAGATTCACGCCCGCCAAGCCCCCCATAATGGCTCAGCCTCGGCACTAACTGAGCCTCGGCTTTTTACACTATCAGCACACAGTGACCGCCACATCGCCCGCCATGCCCTGCGTCAAGCTATCACTGGAGCTCCCAAGTCACACAGGATCAGGCGTGGCCGACGCGTTGCTCAAGTGCATCAAGGATAGGACCGCTCCGTCGACCATGCCGCCACAGTGACAAGCTACAGGGCTCGAAAACGCCACCTCCACTCACAGGACGCCACGTAGCAAACACATGTATTACCCTGTCCCCCCTTCAACTATAAAAGGGAGAGACTGGGGCTGTTTCTAGGGATGCATACATGCACAGACAGGAGAGGACATACGAGATAGACGAACACACACACATTCACTTCCTCACCACGAGAGATCAACATCTCAAACAACCCACACCACACCACATAGAGACCTGGGTACAGCTCCCTCTCTCGCCCTACTTGTAACCCCCTACTACAAGCACCTCGATGCAAGGAATACAAGATCGATCTCGCAGATTGGATATAGGGCACCTATTGCCTGAACCAGTATAAACCTTGTGTCTCTTTGCATCACCATCCGGGATTAGGAGCATGCAGTACATTTTCACTAGTTGGTTGAGGGCCCACCGGTCCAAAACACCGACAAAAAGATATCTTTGTGTAGGATTATTACTATTTTGGGTGTGCTTCACTTGACCAGTTTAATTCAATAATCAACCCTGGTGCTAATTTCAAAAGACCACCATAAATTCTTCAATATGGTATATTCTTTGACCTTCAAATGATCTCATATTGAACATTTTGTTGAGCCCTTTACACCCCAGATACATCAATTTAAGTATGCACATCATTGCTCCATATACGATGTTTTAGTAAATGCAAACCAGAGAAAGTTTAGTTGAAAGCTAGTCCACATGTTCTGATAGCATATTACTTTCAGTAGCATCATAATTCATAAGGACCGGGCTAGTCTGCAATTGAAGTTTAAATTTGATGATTGACTTGATTGCACACTGTACTGTATCAGCTACAAATCAACAATAGAAATGTTATACAACATCCATGTGTTTTAGCACAAAAAAACACATGGATTTTTTTGTATCTCTCTACCTCTCTTTTTCTCATTGGTGACCACTGGCGCCGGCGACGGCGACCGGCGAGCTCGCCCTGGCGCCCGCGCCCGCGCCGGCCATGGCAGTGGCGGTGGTGGCGACGACGGTGGATCTACGATTTGTCCTTCCATAGAAAAAAATTGTGATCTGTGATCTATAGACACTGGAGGCTGGAGGTAGAAGAAGGGTGGAGGCTGTTGGATCTTAATTTTATGGTAAAAAAATTGAAACTGCATAAACACATGGTTGTGTAGTAGACAGACTCATCTCATCAAACATGTTATGGGCACGCACATCTACTGTAACGAGTCATGACAAGAGACGTACAAGAGGAGCTCCTACCTCTCCGCCGGCTCGACGCCAAAGACGCCATCCCTCCATATCAGAAACTCGCATGACCGCTTCGGAAGGTGCGGCGTGAACGCCACTTTCATCCGCCTCCTTTCACTCCCGCTGGCGCCATCCCCGTCCACCTCCCACATCAGGAACAGGCGCGTATTGACGCAATTGGCCCAGGTGATCCCGAGCGCCGGGCTCACACTGCGCCCCGACGACCATGCCATGGTGTTCTTGGTGTCCCTCTCCACCACGTCCACCACCTAGTTGGTCACCACCACAACGCACTGGTGCCTGTACGCCAGCTCCTTGAGCTTCGCCGAGATCTGGAAGAAGAGCACGGAGTGGCGCCTGAGGTCGGCGAGAGAGGCGTCGAAGTCGGCGTGGAAGAGGGAGGCGATGGAGTTGAGGAGGATGAGGTGGATGGGGAGGTGGTGCGAGGAGCGGCCAGGGTTGGCGAGCAAGCGCTGGGCGCGTATGAGGAGGGAGAGGAGGTCGGTGGGGGAGTGCGCGGTGGCGACGAGGACGTGGTCGAGGATTTTGGGGGCGAGGCGGCGGAGGCGGTGGAGGGGGAATGGGAGGTCGGAGTGGAGGAAGAGAGAGGAGGCAGAGAGCGGGGACTGGGGCGCGAGGAGGGCGAGCTAGAGGCAGAGCTGGGTCTTGCCAGTGGCGGACTCGCCGGTTGTCTCTTGGTAACGGAGGCGTCGGGGAGGCCGCCGGAGAGGAGTTGGTCGAGGAGGGGACAGCCGAGGGAGAGCTTGGTGACACGAGAGGAGGGGAGGAGAAGGAGAGGGTTCTCCGGGAGGGGCTCGCGCTGGCTGTAGGAGGACGAGGAAGCGGCAGAGGGGACCTTCGGCGCTGGCGGACGCATCGCCGGTCAGCTCGCCGCCAAGGGGATTGGGGTTTTGCTAGGAATCTGGTTTTGAACCGTCCGCGGGTAGTTAGCCTGTGGGAGGAAACTTTTGGGCTGACACAAGACAAAATAGTTTCGCTATTGGAGCTGAGCTGTGTCAAACGGAAAATATATACGCAGACAATATACAACCCGATCGGCTGGGGCAGGCTGGCTAGGCTAGCTGGCCAGCCCCCTCACATGGATACTATTTATATGAACCAGCCAGCAGTACTTCTCTCTCATGTAAACGAACCAGCAACGATACGAACCAGTCAACCGAACATGCTTATAGTCATAGTAGTTGTAGGCCCTCTTTGGTAATCCGGCCTGTCGGCTACTGTTCACCGAAAACGTTTTTCTCTCTCCTCCTTTCCTCTCTCACTGACACCTCCAGAGCCGGAGAAGCTCGTTTTTCTGGCTCCGCAGCTCCGGCTCCTGTAGGCACTTGTCGGCCGCTGGGCAGCCGACACCCGCCTACAGTGCAGAAGCCGGAGCCCGCCGGAGCCCTGCCAAAGAGGGTCGTAGTATACACGAAGGCAATACGTACGTGGCTCATATAAAACTCAATCCCAGCCTACTTAGCTACTCCTTCCATTCCCAAATAAATCAATTTCTAGAATTCGTGCCAGACAAATATTTTTATGTTTAACTAACTTTATAGAAAAAAGTAACAACATGTATATCATAAAACAAGCACGTTATGAAAATATATTCTACGATAAATCTAATGATAGAAATTTGATACCATAAGTCTTAACGTTTTTTCAATAAATTCAGTTAAAGTTTAAAAAAATTGACTTAATAACCCTAGGAATGTATTTATTCAGAGAGAGTACGATAGTACTTACGATAAATAATATCCAATATAATGACAACAACGTAGATATATGGACCTTCCCACGATCTATGCATATGCGTCTTCGTTTGGCTGATAAGCCATGACTGAAAGTATTGTTGGCTAATTTAGTGTGAAAAAAAAATATTATTCGTTGACTGAAAAATACAGCTTATAAGCCAAACAAGGCCAAACGAAAAGGACCATGGTTCACTGTTCACGTGCAAGCTACTAGAGCGCTAATGAGATATATACAGTGACTTATGATGCCCTTGAGAAGGCACTACGCACAGTGGCGGTCTGTGTTACTACTGTGCTTATTGAAACAGCAACAGCAGATGCAGATCGTGCCGCGCGAGGGCAGCGTGCAGGCCAAGGACTGCGGCGGGCGCGGGAACCGCAGCGTCCAGCGAGGCATCCTCCATCACTTGTTCAATCTCGGCACCAACGGTCCTGCTCAGATACTCAGATAGTCCACCATCACTTTCGACCGCTGCTACAAGGTCGCCACTCGATCCACAATTGCTGAGCATGTCTTGGCACATAACATTGCTTGTCGTACCAACAAAAGCGACGACAGTACAGAAGGGACATGCTCAAACTTAGGTCTTGTTTGATGTTTGAGCGGTCCATAGGAACGAGTCAAAGGGTTGGGCCTAGCCCCATTGTCTTTCTTTGCTTTTTTCAGTTCTAATTTTTAGAACGCAAAGTTTAAGGCGCGCGGGGTCGCGCTCCTAGTGGAGGGAGCGACCGCACGCGGCCTTGGGGCCCTGCCGAGCCTGCGCTGGGCCTGCGAGTCTGCGATGCATGCGTCCTCCCGTGCTCACATGCATGTAGTGATGAAAATAGATCGGATACGGACGGATATCACCGATATTACATTTGTTTTTATATTTCTGTCCGGATTCGGATTCAAATACGGATAGTGTCAACTATGTCAGATAGGATACGATTGGATATTGACATCATAAATATGCGATTTGAGTATTCGGATACGGATACGGTATCGGATGTTGGATATCCGGACTCGGACATGGACAGATCTCAACTCCTCTAAACGGATTCGGTTTCGAATACGGTCGGAAAATATCCGTACCGTTTTTCTTTATTCTTTTTTCATTTATTTAGTTTTTGTTTTATGTGAGTTTTTATTTTTATTTTTATCCTTCTTTATTTTTTATTTCTTTTGGTTTTCATTGTTTTTTCTTTGACTTTTATTTTCTATTTGTCATTTTCAGTTTCTTTTCCCGGTAGTTTCAGTTTCTTTTTATTTTAATTTTAATTTTGTATACTTTAGTTTTCAGTTTTGTTGATTTTTTTTGTTAATTTTAGTTTCAGTTTTTAGTCAAGTTTTCTTTAATGTTTTTTAGTTTCAGTTTTCAGTCACCTTTTTAGGTTCGAATGCTTACTAAATCCTATATATTAGTTGTATAATAACTTATCCTTTAAGTTGGTGTCTTATATAATGCTTATTCTAATAATTAGTCTCTCAAGGTGCAGCTTATCTTATTTTAGGTTGCTACTCTTATCGTTTTAATAAACGTCCCTTCATTTTATCACCTAGTCAGGTTTCCCAGCTGAAAGTGCAATCAAACCCTAATTATGGATTTTGATAATAATAACCACGCAATTAGAGAACTAATAAGATTTATTGAGATAATAAGCAGGGAATTCATGTTCGAGGATGCTACACGAAACGGAGGAGCCCCCAGTTACAAATGTAGATGGCTTCAAACTCAAAGGAGGTTTAAATTCTTTTATATTTTGAATTTGAGTATAGAAAAGCCGTACTACAAAGGGGGACACAATGCTTAAGCTAATATGTGCTATCAAGTGCTCAAACATACACATGCATCCTCAGATTGATAGCCAAGACAGTCTACACTTCACTATTATCCTTGTTGTCTTGCGTGGTGCGGCACTGCCGCGACTTAAGTGACCGTTAGGGACTAGGGGGTATTTATACCCTTCCCCTTCCTTCCCAACGGTACTCTGCCTCTTCTTTCTCACTTCAGCACACCCAAAATAGAGCAGGAGCTCTCTCTCTCTCTCTCCATTGTTGACCTCAAGTCCCTAAGCAAATTCATTGATTTCTCCATCAATCCTAGAGGGAAAAGGATCCAAAACTCAATTAGAGAGCAGCACTATTGATTCCCCAACTCTAAAGAGCACTTGGTCCACGTTTTGACCGGCGGTTGTGTTTGTTACTCTTGGAGCTTGGCTCCTAGCCAGCTAGAGCGTCGTCCGTGGAGGTTGCCAATTTGTGTGGCAGCCCCAGGAGGTTTGTAACCATCTCTTGAAGGTAATAAACTCGCCTCTCATCTCAAGAGTTAATTTGTGTGACTTGAGAAGAGTTAAGCCTTAGTGGCTAACCTCAACAACGTGGAGCTAGGCAAGTCTTGGTGGCGAACCGAACCATAGGATAAATTATTGTGTCACTTGTGCTTGATTTATATTACTTGCATGACATATTGTGGTTGAGGTGATTTCTAGGGTTTCTAGTCGATCTACTTGTGTGTGGTTGAAAGGTCCTAATATGGCTAGAGGGGGGTGAATAGCCTATTTAAAAATCTACAAATCAACTAGAGCAATTTGATTAGTATAACAAATGGCAAAATATAAACGTACTCTAGCTCTACAAGGGTTGCAAGCCACCTATCCAACGATTCTAGTTACTACGATCACTAGACACACAATTTGCTAAGTCACCACTCACTAAGAGCTCTCACACTTGCTACACTAAAGAGCTCCACTAGATGAACTTAAACTACAAAGCAAGCTCTCAATTCTAGCTACACTAAAGAGCTTGCTATAACTAGTTTGCGAGAATATAAATGAGTGAGTAGTGTGATTATACCGCCGTGTAGAGGAGTGAACCAATCACAAGATAAATACTAAATCAATCACCGGGAGAATACCAAAGGGCAAGAAACAACCAATTTTCTTCCGAGATTCATGTGCTTGCCAACACGCTACGTCCCCATTGTGTCAACCAACACTTGGTGGTTTGACGGCTAAGAGGTGTTGCACGAATCTCGTCCACATAATTGGACACCGCAAGAACCTATCCACAAGTGAGGTAACTAAACGACACAAGCAATCCACTAGGGTTACCTTTCGACACTCTACCGGGGAAGGCACAAGTCCCCTCACAATCACCGGAGATGGCCAAGAACAATCATCAACTCATGCCAATCCTCCTCTACTGCTCCAAGCCGTCTAGGTGGTGGCAACCACCAAGAGCAACAAGCGAATCCCGTAGCGAAACACGTACACCAAGTGCCACTAGATGCAAATACTCAAGCAATGCACTTGGATTCTCTCCCAATCTCACAAAGATGATGAATCAATGATGGAGATGAGTGGGAGGGCTTTGGCTAAGCTCACAAGGTTGCTATGTCAATGCAAATGGCCAAGGAAGTGAGCTTGAGCTGGCCAAACGGTATTTATAGACACCCAAAACAATAGAGCCATTGGCTTAATTATTAGGTTGACTGCGCGTCGACCGGACGCGCAGGTCATATGCACCGGACGCACCGATCGTGTATACCGGACACATCCGGTATGGCGACTAGACGTGTCCGGTCACTACCAGACCGCCACATGTCCCATTTTAAATGAAGTAGCCATTGCTGCCACGAGTCCCATGCGATCGGACGCATCCGGTGTGGGCGACCGGACGCAGGATGGGCAGCGTCCGGTCGAGTCTAGAGAGCTCCTAGAGCCGCTCTAGGCCAACCGGACGTGTCCGGTCACACAGGACAGGACATAGGAGACTCAACGTTCAGTCGAGTCGAGAGAGCTCCCAGAGTCGCTCTGGGCCGACCGGACGCGTCCGGTCCCACTGGACCCGACGCTCCCAGAGTCCGATCAATTTTAGTTCTGAAACCCAACTAACTGATTCATACAGGATGCGTCCGATCGCTTCTCTGCAAACCTAAACTGAGCTAAGTCCCTTTGATCGAATGCTGAAACAGTAACTCTTCAGCGTCCGGTCACTCCACTGAGCCAGAGTTCGATCGTTAATACCGAACATGTCCGGTCGCCATACCGGACACGTCCGGTCACTCAATGACCAGCGTGACCAACTCCTTTTCAACTCCTTCTTCTTTACCCTTGCTCAACTGTGCTAACCACCAAGTGTATCACCTTGTGCACATGTGTTAGCATATTTTCACAAATGTTTTCAAGGGTGTTAGCACTCCACTAGATCCTAAATGCATATGCCATGAGTTAGAGCATCTAGTGGTACTTTAATAACTGCATTTCGATACGAGTTTCACCCCTCTTAATAGTATGACCATCGATCCTAAATGTGATCACACTCTCTAAGTGTCTCGATCACTAAACTGAAAAAGCTCCTATCAATTTCACCTTTGCCTTGAGCTTTTTGTTTTTCTTTCTTTTATTCCAAGTCCAAGCATGTGATCATCATCATGGCATCACCATCATCATGTTATGATCTTCTTTTGTTTCACCACTTGGAATGTGCCACCTATTTCATAATCACTTTGATAAACTAGGTTAGTACTTAGGGTTTCATCAATTCACCAAAACCAAACTAGAACTTTCAATCTCCCCCTTTTAGGTAATTGATGACAACCCTTACACAAAGATATGAATTGAATTTTAATTGAATCCATATTGCTTGCCCAAGCATATTTACCATGTGTAAAATGATATGGACAAGTTTCATGAATCAAATATGGTAGCAATCGCTCCCCCTACATATGTGCTAAGAGTTTGGGTTGAAGCTTTCACATATGCTTAGATAGGAAATATAGGAGACAATGTCTACCAAATGATGCTAAGGTATAAGAGATGGACCTTCGAAGCGTGATACCAATCGGAGTGCACCAATATACCATCCTTAGCACCATTAGTAACTAGACATACATAAAAACTAGAATACCCCATGAGATCAACATTGGAAGCAAGGGTCTAATTTCCATAAAATGAACATAAGTCTAGTTACTTAATCTATGCATGCTAGTTTTTCATTTCATCATTCAAGCCTATAACTAGCATACAACACACAAGCATGGATATTGAAATTTAAAACTTGTGCCATGCAAGCAAAGATATGTAATGCACATTCAAAATGCAACATACAAGTTTATGAGCTTGCTCCCTCTACTTGTGTGCAATTTTTTATTGATCCCCTTGCAATGTCATTTTATTTGTTTGCTCCCCCTATCTTACTATCTTTGTGAATTTCTCTCCCCCTTTGTCAACAATTAGCACAAAAGGCGAGTTCAAATTGTAGATAGGTTTGGGTGAAACCATGTGAAGTGAGGATCATTTTCCCAATTTGGTTCAATCTAGATCACTTGCAAAAGATATTTAACGTGGTTTGATCCAAGGACAAGCTTCTTCATACCTCCAAATAAGGGTTATCTTGTACCATGTTGAGTTAAACACTTAGAGCTCATTTTCTAGATCAAACACTAGGTTTACAAGCCCACAAATATGTCATATGCTACCACTAGATCATTTCAAACATACAAGCAATAGTGATACCATACAAGCATCAAATTCATTTAATTTTTATGAATGAGCCTAGGATATGATAGGAATGACTAGATGCACTAAACAAGTCCTTAGCAATGGATGGATGACATGACAATCAACTTTACCTTGCTTTGCTCGAAGGAGAGGCATGTCATATAATGGGGGGTGCATCAACACATATTGGAGAAGTCAAGTATGTTCAATTCATTCCTTATCTTGCAAACATCTTCTCATCAAGTGGCTTGGTGAAGATATCGGCAAGTTGATCTTCAGTGCCCACACTCTTAATGCAAATGCCCTCTTTTTGTTGGTGATCTCTTATGAAATGATGGTAGGACATCAATGTGCTTTGTTCTTGAATGTTGAACTGGGTTGTTGGTGAGCTTTACGGCACTCTTATTATCACATAGCAATGACACTTGCTTGAATTTGATTCCAAAGTCATTCAAAGTAGCCTTCATCCAAAGTAATTGAGCACAACAACTATTGGCCAAAATATACTCCACTTCGGCGATTGAAAGTGCTATACTATTTTGCTTCTTTGATGATCAAGACACAAGTGATCTTCCCAATAGTTGATATGTGTCCGATGTGCTCTTTCTCTCAACTTTGCATCCCGCATAATCGAAGTCCGAATATCCAATCAACTCAAATCTTGCTCCTCTGGGATACCACAATCCAATATTTTGTGTATGCTTCAAGTACCTCAATATTCTCTTTGTTGTCTTCAAATGACTTTCTCTTGGTGAGGCTTAAAATCTAGCGCACATCCATACACTAAACATCACATCCGGCCTTGATGTGGTCACATAGAGTAGGATTCCAATCATAGACCAATACATCTTTTGATCCACCATGTTGCCACTAGCATCACTATCCAAGCTTCCATTTGTCCCCATTGGTGTACTAATAGCTCTAGCATCATCCATTCCAAACTTCTTAAGTATGTCTTTGATGTACTTGCCTTGACTCACAAATGTGCCATTCTTCATTTGCTTGATTTGAAGACCGAGGAAGTAACTAAGCTCTCCAATCATGGATATCTCAAACTCACTTGCCATCATCTTGCCAAACTCCTCACAAAAATCTTGATTTGTTGACCCAAATATGATATCATCAACATAGATTTGTATTACAAACAAGTCATTTCCAAAATTCTGGGTGAAGAGAGTGGTGTCAACCTTTCCCATCTTGAATCCCTTAGAGAGTAGGAAATCCCTCAATCTCTCATACCATGCTTGAGGTGCTTGTTTCAATCCATACAAAGCCTTTCTCAACTTATAAACATAGTTGGATTTCTTTTCATCTTTAAAACTAGGAGGTTGCTCAACATACACAAGCTCATTGATGTACCTATTTAGAAATGCACTCTTCACATCCATTTGGTACAACTTGATGTTGTGGGCACAAGCATAGGCTAACAAGATCCTAATTGCTTCCAATCTTACAACCAGGGTATATGTTTCTCCAAAGTCAAGACCTTCAACTTGAGTGTAACCTTGAGCCACTAATCTTGCTTTGTTCCTTACAACTATCCCATCTTGATCTTGCTTGTTCTGAAAGACCCACTTGGTTCCAATTACATTATGATTCATAGGCCTCTCAACTAATTCCCATACTTGGTTTCTTGTGAAGTTGTTTAGCTCTTCATGCATAGCATTGACCCAATCAACATCCTTCAAAGCTTCATCTATCTTCTTAGGTTCAATGGATGACACAATTGAGAAATGCTCACAAAATGAAGGCAATCTTGATTTAGTTTGCACACCTCTTGAAATATCACCAATGATAGTGTCCAATGGATGATCTCTTGCAATATTGGTTGGTTGAAGCACTTGTACTTGATTGATTGCATTTGATTGATCACTTGGTTGAGATGATGAACTAGCCACTTGTTGTTGATCTTGCACTTTGTCATCCCTAGTGCTTGCTTGAACTTGATCATGAGAACCACTAGCTTGCACATTTGAGTTAGAGAGCACTTGATTCTTGTTATCTTCAACATCAATCACCTCTCTAGGCCTTATATCACCAATGTCTATGTTCTTCATTGCATTGACCAATTGAGTGCCTCTTACATCATCTAGATTCTCATCTTCCTCTTGGGAACCATTTGTTTCATCAAATTCCACATCATGAACCTTCTCAAGAGTACCACTAGCCAAATTCTAAACTTATATGCCTTGCTAGTAGTGGAGTAACCAAGAAAGAAACTTTCATCGTATTTCTTTTCAAACTTGCTCAATCTAGTGCTTTTCTTCAACATGTAGCATTTACAACCAAAAAACCAAAAGTATGCTATATTGGGCTTTCTTCCATTCAATAGCTCATAAGGTGTCTTCTCCATCATGGGGTGACAATAGAGTCAGTTGCTATAGTAGCAAGTTGTGTTGATTGCTTCGGCCTAAAATGAATGACTCACATTATACTCACTCAACATTGATCTTGCCATGTCAATGAGTGTCTATTGTTCCTCTCAACAAGGCCATTTGATTGTGGAGTATACTTGGCTAAGAATTGATGTCTAATTCCAAATTCATCACAC
Organism: Miscanthus floridulus; assembly: GCF_019320115.1. Lineage (NCBI taxonomy): Eukaryota > Viridiplantae > Streptophyta > Magnoliopsida > Poales > Poaceae > Miscanthus > Miscanthus floridulus. The sequence goes on along the minus strand of NC_089587.1, from coordinate 169,743,770 downwards.
AACTCATCAATTCTAGTGTTATTGAATTCACTACCATTGTCACTTCTAACTTTCTTGATGGTTGTTTTAAACTCATTGTGAATGCCCTTGATAAATAATTTGAATATTGCAAACACATCACTTTTGTCTATAAGAAAGAACACCCATGTGTATCTAGTGAAATCATCCACAATCACAAATCTGTATTTGTTTCCACCAATGCTAGTATATGTGGTTGGTCTAAACAAGTCCATGTGCACCAACTCAAATGCCTTGGATGTGCTCATCATGCTCTTCTTAGGATGTGTGTTACCAACTTGCTTTTCGACTTGACATGCACTACATAGCTTATCCTTCTCAAATGTGACATCTTTCAAGTCTCTAACTGTCGGTGTTTCGAGTAAACATCAACTAGTAAATTAGTATTTATTACGTGTTAGGCCCGGATGGTGTGCTAAAAGACACAGGGTTTATATAGGTTCGGGCAGAATATCCCTACGTCCAGTCTGCTATTGCTGCTCGTGTTATTAACACTAAAAAGGTTCATAGTAGGGGGTATAAATGGTCGAGAGAGGGATAGGTCCCAAGTCTCTGATGGAATGGCCAAACAGGTGCTAAGAGCTTGGATGCTGCTTAGCTATGTGGTGTGTGTTGTGGAATCGATCTGTCCCCTTAGTGGGGGGCCCTGCCCTCCCTTTTGTAGACCAAGGGGGAGCAAGGATTATAGATGGGAGAAAGAGGAAAAACTAGAGACAGAGAAGGTCCTTCGAAGGTGCCAGGTCTTCCTTCTCCTTTTAGCCTGCCCTGCTGATATGGTAGACGGTGCCCGGGATGGCATGTTCGCTGATCCTGATACTATGCTCTGGCCTCATTCAACAAGTGGTTACGTCCCATCCCACTCTGGTGGATGGTGCGGCGCACTAGGGTGTCGAGCCATGACCCTATGGGGAGCAGATGGCGTAGAGGCCCCACATTCTTTATTGTAGATGACATGAGTTTCCCTCTTGCACCGTAGCGGTTGTCGTATGTTTCCATCAAGATTCATGTTCGAGGGCAAATGCCGATGCCCATAACACTGTAGGACAAATGTCGGTGCCCACAACACTATTTGGGCTCTAACATGCCTGGAAGGGTTTAACATGCCTGTCTGGTCATATCCTGATGGTACTACCCTGCAGGTGCGCAGGGTATGGTCCTCGATCTTGCGGTTGACTTGAGTGCCTCGCCTTATCTGCACGTGCAGTTATGAAGGAGTAGCGCATAGATGTCGGGCGAGGCGGAGTCTGCCCTGGACGTTGAGCAAGTTGGAACCCAACCCTCGGACATTGGGTGAGGCAGAGCCAGCTCTAGATGTCAGGTGAGGCAGAGCCTATCCTTGGACATCGGGCAAGGCAGAGCCTAGCCCTCGGACGTCAGGCGAGGTGGAGCCTACTCCCAGACATCGGGCGAGGTGGAGCCTACCCTCTAATGTTGGGTGAGGCAGTGATGAGGACATCGCCACGCTGGACACACCGACGCCATGGTCTTCCCCAAGTTCCAATTCGTTCCCAACTCAGCTGCCACATCGCCCTCGGATTCAGCAGACACATCGTCACTGTTTTGGTCATAACTTCCTCATACGACATCGAAACGGGCCGCTCTTGGATGCGTTGGAAAGGGGACGACGACGCCGTCGTTTTGGATCTAGTCCCAGCTCTAGAAGGTCTGTAGATCATTCTGTGTGACCATGGCAAGGTGCTGCGTCACCTATTTGGGCCAACTTGGCCATGTATCGTGTTGGGCCTTAAGCCCAAGTTGTGGGCGCCCAACCCCTAGCCGTCCCCAACCCTAGGTCGAGTCTTAGACTATAAACACAGCCGCCACCGCTGCTACACAATTGGGTTTTGTTTAGAGTTTAGTTTTCCATCGAGAAACTGAATCGTTCATTGTAACTGTGGTGACAAATCCTTTTACAGTGATCCAGGGCCCCCGTTCTTGATCATCCTCCACTGTGTCGATTAGTCCTTTGGAACCGAGTTCTTGAACCCTCTATTGATATTCGCGTCATTCATATTTGCAATTTCAGATTGCGTGTTTTACCTTCTTGCTTGTGCTCTTCGATTCGCTTGCAGGAAAAGCCTTCTTGGCGAGGTCAATCAAGTTGTGCTTGGTTGATAACCAACGGAGCAGTGGTGTAACGGTTGCAGGGTTCGAATCATGTCTGATTTGAAGCCGGATCGCCAACGTCGAGATCTCCACAAATCGAACTTACTGGCTACCTCTCGGAAGATCGGGCCTGTACTCATCAATTGGTATCAGATATTTCAGGTTTACCGCGAGGTATAATCTCGTTTGCCTTAGATTCATATTTGTTCATTACCTAGAGTCCACAAAAAGCCCAAAAATATTTCAATTTCCGCTGTCCTATCGCCCTTTGTGCCTTTGCAATTTCGTTTCAGATTCGTGTTGTTGAGTTTGTGTCCGTGGTCGAGTCTTGTTGCTGGTTTAGGATTGTGTTCGTGGTCGTAGTTCAATCGCCCGTTGCTGTGATTTTGTTTTCCGCCGCTATCCCATCCACCGTTCCCAAACAACAAGTCGAAGCCACCACATTACTCGACTTGCCCCGCTAGCCGCCTTGTGTAACTTCTCGCCGCCGCGCAAACCCTAGATAGGTTGCCAGCCGCTCTTATTTTGCCTGCATCGCAGCCCTCCTTACATCATCAGGCGAATACCTACTGCTGTGATCAGTGTTAGAGTTTAGGGACGCTTTGCCCTAACTGCCGCCGCCGTGTTGTGCCTCCCGGAAAACATACCTTGAGATACCTTCGGTAAAACAGGCATAACTTTTCGCTCGTTTATCAGAAAAATCTGAAATTTTTTGTGCAGCTTCTTGACACCATTTGGACCCGACCCAAACTGGGCTTTGCCCTGTTTGGTTTCCTCAGAATTGCCAAAAAAATTCAGGAAAATATAGAAAAAAAATTGTCAAAGTTTTTGCACGCTTTTCAGAGAACGTGCTGAATTTCTGTAGACCACATCCCACCTCAGTTGTAGGTGCCAATTTTTGTGGTTGCATCTTTTGTGATCCTTGTTCAGAGAAAAGTATAAAAAAATAGTAAAAAAAAAAGTTTGTTTCCTACTAGTGCCTTTTAGGAAAAATCCGGGAAAAATTCAGGAAAAAGGAGAAATCCGGGCTATTTGCTTGTTCTGTGAGTTCTTTCGATCGTCCTTTGTTTTCACCTTGTTGCGCTACGTCTCGACACGTCTTAGCCAGCACCTGTGATTTGTACTTTGGATCCAGATTGAACAATCGCTACTCTGCACTCGTTAATTGCTAATCCTTGCTGTCATATTGTGTGCCTACCCATAGCTCCACATATTCTTCTGTCAGCACAGGTTTATCTTGCAACTGTTACCCACGCTCAATAACAGATTGCTTCGCCACTTTGGTTTTGCTCCTGTTTGGCGTTGGTAAGAATACAGGCAAGACGGTGGTAAGCCGCTTGTGATTTTGCATTCCACTTTCACCACCATCACCACCACTTGTTTCCTTTTAGTTGATAGGGATAATACTTTGGTGTTGTCTTTTTCTATCTTCTAACCATGGCAGGAACTCCGACGGACTTCAATGAGTGCGTGTCCAAGGGCGAGCTTGCAACGTTCATGACTGAACAACGCAATCTTATGACCGAGCTGACGCGCAACTGTGAACAATCTGGTCACCCGCATTGAACAGCTTGAGCAACGCCCTCCACCTTATCGTGCTGATGATGAAGATGCGGATGCTTTTGGTGATGAAGATGCGTATGCTGACGGTGGTGCCCGTCGCCGCCTCAACTTCAATCGTCGCGGTATGGCAGGTAATAATCATGGTAATAATGATCCTTTTGCTAAAATTAAATTTAGTCTACCACCTTTTGCTGGTAATGTTGATCCAGAGGCATATTTAGATTGGGAGCTTGCTGTTCAACAAAAATTTGATTCTCATAATGTTCCTGCTGAGCATAGAGTTAGACTTGCTACTAGTGAGTTTACTAATTTTACTTTGTTCTGGTGGAGTGATCTTTGCAATGCCAATAATGCTGCTGCTGTGCCTCAAACTTGGAATGTTTTAAAGCAACGTATGAAATCTCGTTTTGTTCCTCCTTATTACCAACTGTGATTTACGTTTGAAACTACAAACTTTAAAACAAGGTGATAAAGGAGTAGAAGCATACTATCAAGAATTGCTTATTGGATTTAGCACGTTGTGGTATAAATGAAGATGATGATGATGCTAGTGCTAGATTTTTTGGTGGTTTAAACCATGATATACAGAACATACTTGATTACAAAGAATAGCGCAATTTTTCCCAATTGTATCATCTTGCTATTAAGGCCGAACGAGAAGTACAAGGGACGCAAACAACACCAGCCTTTCAGGTCTAACAATGGGAGGAATTTTCAGCAGCGTTCCGAGCCGGAGACGCCCAAGCTTCCTGTTGCACCACAGCCATCTACACCTCCATTTTCTTCCGGGGTAAGTAAATTGTCTAATGTGCAGTTTCCACAGCTGAAGAAAGGTGGCACTCCGGGTGCTTCTACTAGCTCCTCCTCGTCCAGCTCTAAAATCATTTGCCACCGATGCAAAGGCATGGGACATGTCATGAAGGAATGCCCCAGTCGTCGCGCTTTCATTGCTACCGAGGATGGATATGTAAGTGCTAGTGATGTTGAAGATGATTTAGCCCTTGCTGCTAACATTGATGCAGATCCCACCGAGGGCGATCATGACAAGGAGGCCATCACCATTGACTCTGTGGCTGCTGCCGTGGACTACCCTAGCCTTCTTGTGCAGCGTGTGTTGAGTACACGTGTGGGTCATGAAGAAGAGATGAAGATCCAATGCCACAATTTGTTCCACATGTATCTCATTGTGCAGGGTTGTCGTGTTCTCACTATCATTGATAGCGGGAGTTGCAACAACTTGGTGAGTTCAGATTTGGTTGACAAGCTTGGCTTGACCACACGACAACATTCGTATCCATATAAACTTCAATGGTTCAATAATAGTGGTAAGACTAAGGTAACTAAATCAGCACGCATTAGCTTTTTCACAGGCTCTTATCATGATACTGCTGATTTTGATGTTGTCCCTATGCAAGCTTGTTCCATTTTGTTAGGTCGCCCATGGGAATTTGATAATGATGCTTTACACCATGGTAGAACTAATACATACACTATCATACATAAGGACAAGAAAATTACATTGCTGCCTTTGTCTCCTATGGATATTATTAAACATGCTAATGAGATCAAAAATAAACCTTCAACAGACATTGCTAAAAATAATGGGATTAAGTTAAAAGGAGGTGCTTTTCTTGCTACAACTCCTGCTACTGCTGAGTTATGTGATAATCCTGATGCACCATGTTATACTATGTTTTGTCAACCTTTTATGTCTGGTGCATTGCCTGCTGTCACTAACCTTTTGTAGGAGTTCGCTGATGATGGGATGGAGTCGAGGACGACTCCAATTCTACAAGGAGGGGATGATGAGGACATCACCAAGATGGAGTCGAGGACGACTCCAATTCGAGAAGGGGAGGATGATGAGGACATCGCCACGCTGGACACACCGACGCCATGGTCTTCCCCAAGTTTCAATTCGTTCCCAACTCAGCTTGCCACGTCGCCCTCGGATTCAGCAGACACGTCGTCACTGTTTCGGTCATAACTTCCTCATACGACATTGAAACGGGCCGTTCTTGGATGCGTTGGAAAGGGGACGACGACGCCGTCGTTTTGGATCTAGGTCCCAGCTCCAGAAGGTCCTGTGGATCATTCTGTGTGACCACAGGCAAGGTGCTGCGTCACCTATTTGGGCCAACTTGGCCATGTATCGTGTCAGGGCCTTAAGCCCAAGTTGTGGGCGCCCAACCCCTGGCCGTCCCCAACCCTAGGTCGAGTCTTAGACTATAAACACAGCCGCCGCCGCTGCTACACAATTGGGTTTTGTTTAGAGTTTAGTTTTCCATCGAGAAACTGAATCAGTTCATTGTAACTGTGGTGACAAATCCTTTTACAGTGATCCAGGGCCCCTGTTCTTGATCTCCTCCACTGTGTCGATTAGTCCTTTGGAACCGAGTTCTTGAACCCTCTATTGATATTCGCGTCATTCATATTTGCAATTTCAGATTGCGTGTTTTACCTTCTTGCTTGTGCTCTTCGATTCGCTTGCAGGAAAAGCCTTCTTGGCGAGGTCAATCAAGTTGTGCTTGGTTGATAACCAACGGAGCAGTGGTGTAACGGTTGTAGGGTTCGAATAGTGTCTGATTTGAAGCCGGATCGCCAACGTCGAGATCTCCACAAATTGAACTTACTGGCTACCTCTCGGAAGATCGAGCCTGTACTCATCAGGCAGAGCCTGCCCTCGGACATCGGGCGAGGCAAAGCCTGCCCTTAGACATCGGGTGAGGCGGAGCCTAGCCCTCAGACATCGGACAAGGCGGAGCCTGCTTCTAGACATTGGGCGAGGCGGAGCCTACCCTCAGACATTGAGCGAGGCAGACCCTACCCTCAGACATCGGGTAAGGCAAAGCCAACCCTCAGGGGTTGGGCAAGGTGGAGCCAGCCCTCAGGGGTTGGGCGAGGCAGAGCCACCCCCAAGGGTCAGGTGAGGCAGAGCAAACCTTCGGCCGTTTGGTCAAGAAGTGTAGTTGCGTTCTTGTATGTTCAGAAGCATCAATGTTTGATGGTTATTAGCTCCTCCTCTTTGGGTACCCCAGTATTCGGTCCCCAACAGTAGCCCCCGTGCCCCTGAGTGATTCAGATAGAATCACCCAAGGGGTATTTTAATTCACCGGGTGGCATTCCGTTGCTCCTTAACCCACCTTCCAATAGATTCCCCCTCAAAGGGGATTCTATGGGCTCGACTAGAGGCTGGATCGGATAAGGAGGTTGAGATGACCCTATCCGCCTCTATGTGGGTCGGGCTAAGGCCGCTGAGGCTCATCTACATTTTCTCCCTTAGCTCTTGTTCGACGTGAGGTGGCCTCGAACCCTTCGTGGGTTGGCCTTCGAACCTTGGTCTCTCGATCTAGGATCGGGCGGCTTGAGCCCTCAAGCCCCTTGGGGTCTGATAGGGGTCGGCCATTTTTCACGCGTCACCCCATCCTCAGTTTCCACAACCAAAGGGGCTGAGCTAATGACACTTTCCTTAATGGCTCGAGTGTTGCGCTCAATGAGCTCGTTAACAGGCACATTCGAGTGGAATTTGGGTCCGTCATTCACTGATGGGGTCGGTAGAGCCCTCATGTGGCATTCCACTACTTCTTAACCCACCTCTCGGCAGATGCCTAAGCCGTTCAATAGGCTCAGGTGGCCCATTGGCCTCTCCTCGATGGAGATTCTTTGGGTTTGGCTCGAGGTTAGAATCGAATGAGAAAGGTCAGGATGTCTCTATCTGCTTCTGAGCGGGGTTGGGCAAGGCCACTGGGGCTCATCTTAGATTTTCTCCCCTAGCTTTGTTTGACGTGAGGCAGCCTTGAGCCTTTTGTGGGCTAGCCTTCAAACCTTGGTCAGTTGCCACTCATATCGAATGAGGCAACTACCGCTTCATGACGCGACGTGAAGCGTTGAGATGCAGCAATTGCATATGCAATGCTTGGATATATGGGATGAATGTACGATATAATTGAAATGAAAGGGAGGGTCAGTGATGTTACCTTGGTGGCATGAGTGACGGGGAGCTACCGGACATGTCCGTGCAGGGTTCGGGTCCGACGTTTTATGACGGGGCCGGTGTAACCTGCATGAGTATCGTAGTTTTTCGTTTCTATCTCTCGACAGTGATCCGAGCCATTCGATCGATTTAGGTGACATGACAGCTTCTCCTTGAAGGAGATTCCATAGGCAGACCCCTTCGAACCCTTCTCAAGAAGGTGGACACTAAAGCTTGGGGTGAGGGGATAAAGAATTCGATCACGCTGGTGAACAAAAACGCCATAGCCGCTGGGGCGTAGGGTCCAGTGGTTCAGCTAGTTTTATTCAAATTTTACACCCGCACACCGTGGTTCTAGTTTTTAAATGTAAGGAGGGGTCGAGCGAAGAGAATATCTAAACTAATAGACACTCTTCATAGCCCCCGAGTGATGTTCGTGCACCTACCATTGCTGGGGTTGGAGGCTCAGTAGTGAAATTGATACGTAAAGTAAGTAAATAAGGGTGCTTATCTTTTGGCGGTCATTTGGTGCCTCAACCCCGTCGCTCGGTGGTTCGCCTGGGCTGTCTGTGGGGGTATGGCCCCCAAGACATGGGCCATGCCCCTTGGGGTGGCCCAGTCCACAAGATCAAGACGTGCACGGCACTGCTCGGCATGCACCGCAAGACATTATATACTACCAAATAAGATACTTTACTTGTAACCCTACCCCTCTAGAGTATATAAGAAGAGGTAGGGGTCCCCTAGCAGACAAGCTACTTGGTCATCCAGATCAATACAATACAACAAAGACACAGGACCACTACAAGAAAACCTTCTTTCTATGACAAAAATCCTCATGATGGGGCAATTTTTTGTCACATAATATATCATAATATGACCCAAAAGTCTGTAGCGTTATAAAATCAGGACCGTCAGAACTATATATGATGATTCTTTTTCTTTTGTCATGTAAAGGTACCAAGGATCATCATAAAATGTAATTCTTAAGTAGCCTAGCTGATGGTAGTGAATTTATGACGATATATGGAGCTTTTATGTGATGACAGTAGACCATCATTGATTTTTTTTAAATATGATGGCCCCAACGCCAAAGTACCCAGCCCAACATAGGAGAGGGATAAGGCAAGCAACATTGGGCTCGGAGCTAGCCTTAGCCTAGGTGAAAAGGAGCTGGGCCACCGGTGGAGGGAGATAGGTTGGGCCTTAAAGAGTAGGGCGGAGAGATGCTTTTTCTTTTTTCCTTTTTTTTTGCTTTTTAATTTGTAAATACATTTTGAGTTCAAATTCAAGAGCTTTAAATTATTCAAACAAGTTCAGAAATGACCAAGACCAAAGTTGTAGATCTCGATGAGTTGTACAACTTTATCATTTTACTATCTCAAAATTCTATTTGAATTTATCAAATTTTGAAACTCAAATTTAAAATTACCCAAACGAATTCGGATGAAGAAATGACCAAGACCAAAATTGTAGGTCTCAATGAGTTCTATAACTTTATTGTTTACAACTTTTTCATTTGAAATCATTTACTCTCTTAAAATTCTGCTCGAAGTTCTTATATACCGAAGTTCTCACAAATCATATGAACAAGCATAGTTTTTCTTTTTAATCTCTAGCTAAAACTTGTAACTAGTCTTTCTCCCTTATACTAACTTCAAATTTGATAATTTTTTTTTCTAAAATTTTCTAAACTCATGCTCTATCAATTTCTTGTGTTCTTATGGCTATTATTTTTGCTATTTTTCATATGATTTTGTTCTATCAATTCAAAATTTGAATTTCAAAAAATGGCAACTTTAAACAACATTTTCAAGCAGTAAATGATTTCAACTGAAAAAGTCATGAACATAAAAGTTGTAGAAGTTATCAAGATCTACAACTTTTATTTTTGTCATTTGTTCATCTGACAAAGTAATAGTAAAATTGTTCATAAATTTTATAGATGTGTAAAATTTGTGATCAATATTACTATCACTTTGTCGGATGAACCAATGACTAAAATAAAAGTTGTAGATCTTGATCAGTTCTACATCTTTCTTGTTGATGACTTTTTCATTTGAAATTATTGAGTACCCCAAAATTTTGTTCGAAGTTCTAATATTTTGAAATTCAAAATTTGAACTGTCCAAACAAAGTCATATGGAAAAATGACCAACACAAAAGTGGTAGATCTCGATTCATTATACAACTTTGTTGTTGAAATTTTTTCCATTTAAAATCATTTATTACCCCAAAAATCTATTTGAATTCCTTATATTTTCAAATTTAAATTTTAAATAGTTCAATCAAACTTGGATTGGGAAATTACCAAAACAAAAGTTCTAGGTCTCAATGAGTTGTACTACTTTGTCATTGACAACTTTTCTATTTGAAAGACCATGTGTGTCATGCTAAATTTTGTTCATTTAAAAAAAATATACTTAAATGTTAAAATAAAAAACTTGATGTAGTATATTAGACCTAAACCCTAACCAAATTCGGCCCAGCACAGCCCAAATCAAAGGCCCGCTTCATCCAGGACATTTGATCGAAATGGATGGTCAAGATGCACTCGGCCGTAAATAAATACCCATCAGAACCCTAGCCCTCACCCCTCCCATCACTCAGACTCTCCTGCTCGCCCGCCCCTCTCTCTGCCCGTAATCCAGATCTGGCTTCGCACGACCTCTCCTCCGATGGATCCTGCCCATCCCATCCCTCTCTCCATCCCTACCTCTCCTCTGCCATACACTCACTTTCCTCGGTGATGGCGTGGATGTGGACCTAGTGTAGGTGGCGTCAGCGACGCTGGATGTAGCCTCAGTGCGGTTGGCGGTAGCGGTGCTGGATGCAGCACTAGTTCATGGGGCGGCAGCGGCACTTGATGCAGCACTAGTGTGGGCGGTAGCGACGGTGCTAGATGCGGCACCAGCGTAGGCCCAAGGAGGATCTTGTCCCTACTACTGCCCTTCTGTAGGTTGCCGAAGGCCGGAGCTCAAGTGCTCGACCGCATGCACGTTGGTCATCGGGGAGTTCAAGTTGTGGGCGCATCTTCGTCACTATAGACTACACCGACCACCATCCACTCTCTCCAAACGTGCTATGGTGATCCACTAATTCTTCTTCTCAAATCCCAATCATTTTTGCTAGAAGTACTACTACTGCTTGGATTCATAGTAGACTGGATACTAGAGATCTGTTAGTAGAAGTAGTACTCCTATTTATTAGTACAAGTACTATTTCTAGTCTGCTATACTTGATTAGTTAGTAGAAATTAAATACGTACCAGAGATCTATTAGTAGAAGTAGTGCTCTTGTACTTAGACTCTTTAGTACCTATAAGTACTACTGCTGCTTGATTATTTAGTAGAAATATGGCTAGTACTTTAATCGTTACTAGCACTGCCTTGCTGGTGATTTAATAAAGCAATTTAGTTAGTAGAAATATGGCTAGTACTATGAACTGCAACCTAATTATCCAAATTTATATAGAGAAAACAAACTGTAAGAATGACTAAAGTAGAATGCTACCTACCTGCAATGTTATTTTTACTCAAGTTGCTCTTTTGGTTGTGGGAATGCAATGTCAGTAGCCTTGGCATTACCAGCATACAGTAGTTATAATGAGGGGAAGATAGGTATACAGATTGCATGTTTTTTGCTTAACATCGGCTTATTAGTGGACAAATTGGTGTTGTTTTCTATAAAATAAAGGTGACATTGCTCTAGTTGTATATCATATTTGAGAGTCCAGTTGTAAATGAAATCCAAATTTAGTAAATATATGACTACAAAATGGGGAATGTATGAATAGTCCGCAAAATGGTCGTACTCCTCTTGTAAATGAGATATATGTAAGTTACATAACTATTGGATACATGTACTTTACTCAAGTAAATGCTTGGTGAACACTTCTATGACCTTGTTAAGTGGATTCATGATATGTAGGAACATATGCTTGCAGAGAAGGAAAGGGAACCAGAAGAAGCACTAAAGTAGAAGCTCAGTTTGAGGCAACACTCCAAGCAGAAAGAGAGGAAGCTGCTAGGAAGCACAAATAGTCAGAAGCACAGATTCTTGCTCAACAGGCCTCACTTGAAGCAAACCAAGCAGCACTTGAATAAAACCAAAATTTGTTGCGCCAGACCCAAGAGGAAGTGAGGGGGATGCATACCAAGTTTGAAGAGACTAATACACTGCTGCGAGTTGTGCTAAAACTTTATAAAGATTGAGGTAGGTTGAAAGCTCTAGTTTGGTTTTGGTGAATTGATAAAACCCTAAGTGCTAACCTAGTTTATCAAGTGATCATGAGATAGGTAGCACACTTCAAGTGGAGAAGCTAATGAAGATCATAACATGACAATGGTGATGGCATGGCGATGATTAAGGGCTTAAACTTGAAAAGAAGAAAGAGAAAAACAACAAGCTCAAGGCAAAGGTATAATTTGTAGGAGCTATTTTGTTTTGGTGATCAAGACACTTAGAGAGTGTGATCACATTTAGGTTTGATAGCCGTACTATTAAGAGGGGTGAAACTCGTATCGGAATACAGTTATCAAAGTGCCACTAGATGCTCTAACTCATTGCATATGCATTTAGGATCTAGTGGAGTGCTAACACCCTTGAAAACATTTGTGAAAATATGCTAACACATGTGCACAAGGTGATACACTTGGTGGTTGGCACATTTGAGCAAGGGTAAAGAAGTTAGAGTTGAAATAGAGTTGGTCGAAATGATGCTGGCATCAGTGTACTGATCGGACGCTAGGTCACTCAGCGACCGGATGCTGAAAGGTTGTGGCCGATCAAACTGATGGGTCTACACAGTACATAGGGTATTGCACCGGACGCTGGTCTGTGTCTGGTCAAGGTGGACCGAACACGTCCGGTCAAAGAAATACGCCTCGGGGAGCTTACTAGAAACGACCGGACGCTGGGGCTTCAGCGTCCGGTCAGTTTTGCCGGAGGATCCGGTCGGCACTTAGCCGTTGTGATCTGACGATTCAGTTTTAAATCAGAGTGACACATGGCATAAATCAGTGGACTAGACGCTGAGTCCAGGGTCCGGTCAGTATGACCGCAGCGTTCGGTCAGAGCACAGTGTACCCAGTGAAGGGGTACAACGGCTCTATTTTGTGGGGGGCTTCTATTTAAGCCCCATGGCCGGCTATGGCTCATATCTTTGGCCATTTTCATCGACATAGCAACCTTGTGAGCCTAGCCAAAGTCCTCCCACTCATCTCCATCATTGATTCATCATCATAGTGAGATTGGGAGTGAATCCAAGTGCATTGCTTGAGTGTTTGCATCTAGAGGCACTTGGTGTTTGTGTTTCGCTGTGGATTTCGCTTGTTACTCTTGGTGGTTGCCGCCACCTAGATGGCTTGGAGCAGCGAGGATCGTTGAGCAGAGGGTGATGATTGTCTCCGGCTCTGATCGTGGTGATTGTAAGGGGTTCTTGATCTTTCCCCGGTGGAGCGCCAAAAGGTACTCTAGTAGATTGCTCGTGGCTTGTGTGATCCTCATCTTGTATTGGTTGTGCGGCACCCTATTGAGGGTTTGGCGTGTGAAGCCAATTAGCGCATGAACCTCCAAGTGAGTGAATTGCCACAATGAGGACTAGCTTGCTGGCAAGCAAGTGAACCTCGATAAAAACTCATTATGTTCATCATTGATTCCGAGGTGATTGGTCTTCATTGTTATTCATCCTTGTGATTGATTGGTTCCTTCATCTACACGGTGGTACAATCTTCTTGATCACTCTCTTTACATTACCGCAAACTAATTGTCAAGCTCTTTAGTGTAGCTAGTTGTGAGAGCTTGCTTGCTTGGTTAGTGTGGCTCTTTAGTTAGCCTTTGAGAGCACACTAACATAGAGTAGTATCATAGCTATTGTGTGAATAGATACTATCTAAACTAGAATTGTGGTAGGTGGCTTGCATTTTGAGTAGGCTAGCACAACACTTGCTTCGCCTCATAATTGTCTAACCATTTTGTTAAGTGTTGTTGTAGAAATTTTTATTAGGCTATTTACCCCCCTCTAGCCATTAGGACCTTTCAAGTGGTATCAGAGCCGAGGTCACCGTTATTTGAGGCTTAATAACCTTCGGTGTTAAAATGGCTCAAATCAACAATACCAAGAAGTTACCCCAATTTGATGGCTCCAACTATCCCTATTGGAAGGCCAAGATGACAACTTATATCAAGTCAATCAATAGGAAGGTTTGGAAGGTGGTAGAAACAAAAATTAAGATTGAAGATCCAGAGAATCCCACCATGGCCGAAGAAGTACTTCTCCAAAACAATGGCATTGCTCTAAGTGCTATTCATGATGCAATTGATGAAAGAACATTTGAGCAAGTCAAGAATATTGAGATGACTCATGAAGCTTGGAAGAAATTGGAAGAATCATTTGAGGGTACTCAAGCCGTGAAGGGTGCAAAGGCATATATTCTTAAAGAGAAGTTTGCAAGCTTCAAGATGAAGGATGATGAGAGTGTGCTGGAGATGTTCCATCAGCTTCAAGTGCTTATCAATGATCTCAAAGCACTTGGAGAAGAAGTGAAGGATAAGGACTTCTCCCACAAGTTCTTGAGATGCTTACCTTCAAGATTTGGTACATTGGTCACCATTCTAGTAAGAAACGGTTTGGACACCATGACACCAAACCAAGTGTTGGGAGATATAATGACCGATGACATATATAGAGATGATGATGAGAAGGAAGAAAAGAAGGAGAAGAAAGATGAGAAGAAGGATGAGAAGAAGAGCGTGGCATTCAAAGCCACATCATCCAAGGGCAAAGCAAAGCAAGAAACATCAAGTGAAGAAGATGAATCATGGGATGATGATGATGATGAGAAGATGGCTCTATTTGTCAAGAGATTTGGCAAGTTCATGGTGAAGAAGGGCTACCATGCTAGAAGAAAGAAGTCTTCATCCAAGAACAAAGAAGAGTCAAGAAGGTGCTTCAAGTGCAGAAGCAAAGATCATCTTGTTGCTCAATGCCCATACAATAGCGACAATGATGATGACAACAAGAAGAACAAGAAGAAGGACAAGAAGGAAAAGAAAGAGAAGAAAGACAAGATGGCCTTCAAGAAGAAGAAGGGTGGTTCATATGTAGTCACTTGGGATAGTGATGCTTCCTCAAGTGATGATGATGATGATAGTGATGATCACAAGACCACCAAGAAGAAGGTTCTTGCAAGTATTGCCATCAATGAGAAGCCTTCTCTCTTCGAAACCTCATCATGCTTCATGGCTAAGGCCACTAAGGTACAATCTTGTAATGATGAAAGTGATGAAGAACATGTTGATGATAATGAACATGAAAATGAAAATGATAGTGATAGTGATGATGATGAACCTACTAAGGACGAATTATTTGACATGCTAGAAGATGCTAAAGAACACTTTGACATTAAGAGAAGGGAATGCAAGAGCTTGAATAAGGAGGTAAAAGCCCTTAAGCAAGCCCTTGATGAGCTCAAAGCAACTCATGAGAAGCTAGAGGAAGCCCATGAGAAGCTTGGCAAGGCTCACAAAAAGCTTGAAAAGGCTCATTCCACTTTGCTTAATGAACAAGATAAAAAGAAGCATGTTGAAACTTGTGATTTAATTAATACATCACTATCCATACCTATCATTGTTGCTCCTACTAACCCTTCTTGTAGTACATCTACTTCCACCTCATCTAGTAGTGATGGTCTCACTTGTGACACCTCACTAGTGGTTGAGAATGAGAACCTCAAGAAGGAGGTCACTAAGCTCACTCACACCTTAGCTAAGGCTTATTGTGGTGAGGACCGCTTACTTATGTGCTTGGGTAGCCAAAGAGCTTCTCTCTACAAAGAGGGATTGGGCTATACCCCCAAGAAAGGCAAAGTGGCCTTTGCTCCTCACAAGACTAGTTTTGTGAAGAACAATGGTTGGTTTTGCACTAGTTGCAAGCAAGTGGGTCACAAAGAGCAAGAATGCAAAAACAAGAGCAAAAATGCTAATGTATCCTTCTTAAAGCTTGATTCATGCTATATGCTTACTAAGGGTACAAATGGTGTGAAGGCTAAGTTCATTGGTAAACCATGGATGGGCTCAAAGAAGAAAGCCATTTGGGTACCAAAGAGCCTAGTGACTAACCTTCAAGGACCCAAGCAAGTTTGGGTACCTAAAAAGAATTGATCTTCTTTTGTAGGTTAATTATAAAGCCGGAGGAAGGCATTGGGTTCTTGATAGTGGGTGCACTCAACACATGACCGGTGATGCAAGAATATTCAACTCAATCAACACAAATGGCAATGATGGTTATGATAGTATCACATTTGGTGACAATGGCAAAGGAAAGGTCAAAGGGCTTGGTAAGATTGCAATATCCAATGACATGAGCATATCCAATGTGTTGCTAGTAGAGAGCTTGAACTTCAATTTGCTATTCGTGGCTCAATTGTGTGATCTTGGATTCAAATGCATATTTGGAATAGATGATGTAGAGATCATAAGTGTAGATGGCTCTAACTTGATCTTCAAAGGCTTTAGATATGAGAATCTATACTTGGTTGATTTCAATGCTAGTGAAGCTAAATTATCTACATGCTTGTTCACTAAGTCTAGCATGGGTTGGTTATGGCATAGAAGGCTTGGTCATGTTGGAATGAAACAATTGAATAGATTGGTTAAGCATGACTTAGTTAAAGGCTTGAAAGATGTGGTGTTTGAAAAGGATAAGCTCTGTAGCTCTTGTCAAGCCGGCAAACAAGTTGGAAACACCCATCCTAAGAAAAGCATGATGAGCACTAGTAAAGCATTTGAGTTATTGCACAAGGATTTGTTTGGGCCAACACAATACACTAGCATCGATGGTAATAAATATGGCTTTGTGATAGTGGATGACTACACTAGATACACATGGGTATTCTTTCTAATGGACAAAAGTGACATATTTGCAACATTCAAATCATTTGTCAAAGGCATTCACAATGAGTTTGAAACAACCATCAAGAAAGTTAGAAGTAACAATGGTAGTGAGTTCAAGAACACTAGAATTGATGAGTTATGTGATGAATTTGGAATTAGACATCAATTCTTGGCCAAGTACACTCCTCAATCAAATAGCCTTGTTGAGAGGAAGAATAGAACACTCATTGATATGGCAAGGTCTATGCTTAGTGAGTATAAAGTGAGTCAATCTTTTGGGCCGAAGCTATCAACATGGCTTGCTATTGTAGCAACCGCCTCTATTGTCACCGATTGAAAGAGAAGACACCATATAAGCTCTTGAATGGTAGAAAGCCCAACATTACATATTTTTGGGTCTTTAGTTGCAAATGCTATATCTTGAAGAAAGGTACAAGATTGGGCAAGTTTGACAAGAAATGTGATGAAGGATTCCTACTTGGTTATTCCACTACAAGCAAAGCATATAGAGTTTGGAATTTGGATAGTGGTACTCTTAAGGAGGTTCGTGATGTTGAATTTGATGAAACCAAGGGTTCACAAGTAGAAGATGAGAACTTGGAAGATGTTAGAGGCATTCAACATTCAAATGCCATGAAGAACATGGATATTGGTGAATTGAGGCCTAGGCAAGTGAATGATGATGAAGATGATCAAGTGCAAGTGCTCTCTAACTCAAATGTGCAAGATGATACAAATCAAGTTAGTGCAAGTGACTCTCATGATAATGAACAAGATCAAGTGGCTAGTACATCATCTCAACCCAATGATCAAGCAAGTGCAAGCAATCAAGTTCTAATCCTCCAACCAACCAATGTTGCAAGAGATCATCCTTTGAACACTATAATTGGTGATATTTCAAGAGGTGTACAAACAAGATCAAGATTGGCATCATTTTGTGAACACTTCTCATTTGTGTCATTCATTGAATCAAAGAAGATAGATGAAGCTTGAAGGATGTTGATTGGGTGAATGCTATGCATGAAGAATTGAATAACTTCACAAGAAATCAAGTATGGGAATTAATAGAGAGACCATAGGGACACAATGTGATTGGAACCAAATGGGTCTTTAGAAACAAGCAAGATCAAGATGGGATAGTAGTAAGGAACAAAGCAAGATTAGTAGCACAAGGCTATACACAAGTTGAAGGTCTTGACTTTGGAGAAACATATGTCGTGGTTGCTAGATTGGAAGCAATTAGAATCTTGCTAGCCTAAGCTTGTGCCCACAACATCAAGCTCTATCAAATGGATGTTAAGAGTGCATTTCTTAATGGCTACATCAATGAAGAAGTATATGTTGAGCAACCTCCTAGTTTTGAAGATGATAAGAAGCCCAACTATGTGTACAAGTTGAAGAAGGCATTGTATGGCTTGAAGCAAGCACCTAGAGCATGGTATGAGAGATTGAGGGATTTCCTACTCTCTAAAGGGTTCACAATGGGCAAGGTTGACACCACTCTTTTCATCAAGAAGATTGGAAAAGATCTATTTGTATTGCAAATCTATGTTGATGACATCATATTTGGATCAACCAATCAAGAATTTTGTGATGAGTTTAGAAAGATGATGGCTAATGAGTTTGAAATGTCCATGATTGGAGAGTTGAGTTACTTCCTTGGTCTTCAAATCAAGCAATTGAAGAATGGCACATTTGTAAGTCAAGGCAAGTATATCAAGGACATGATCAAGAAGTTTGGCATGATTGATAGCAAAGTCATTAGCACACCAATGGGAACCAATGGCAACTTGGATAGTGATGCAAGTAGAAATATGGTGGATCAGAAGTTGTATCAGTCCATGATTGGAAGCCGACTCTATGTGACCGCATCAAGGCCGGATGTCATGTTTAGTGTATGCATGTGTGCAAGATTTCAAGCCTCACCAAGAGAAAGTCATTTGAAGGCTACAAAGAGAATATTGAGGTACTTTAAGCATACACCAAATGTTAGTTTGTGGTATCCCAAAGGAGCAAAGTTTGAGCTAGTTGGTTACTCTGACTCGGATTATGTGGGATGCAAGGTTGAAAGGAAGAGCACCTTGGGCACATGTCAATTATTGGGAAGATCACTTGTTTCATGGTCATCAAAGAAGCAAAATAGTGTTACATTATCAACCGCCGAAGCCGAATACATATCCATTGGTAGTTGTGCACAAATTCTTTGGATGAAGGCCACCTTGAATGACTTTGGAATTAAGTTCAAGAAAGTGCCATTGCTATGTGACAATGAGAGTGCAATCAAGCTAACCAACAATTCGGTTCAACATGCAAGAACAAAGCACATTGATGTTTGCCACCATTTCATAAGAGATCACCAACAAAAAGGGGACATTTGCATTGAGAGTGTAGGCACCAAAGATCAACTTGCTGATATATTCACCAAGCCATTGGATGAGAAAAGGTTTTGCAAGCAAAGGAATGAGTTGAACATATTGGATTTCTCAAATATGTGTTGATGCACTCCCCACCCATATGACATGCCTCTCCTTCAAGCAATCCAAGGTAAAAGTTGATTGGCATGGCATACATCCTTGCTAAGGACATGTTTAGTGCATCTAGTCATATTTTCAATCTTATTAGGACCTTTCAAATGGTTCTATTTTATTAGGCTCATTCATGAAAATCAAATGATTTTGATGTCTATATGGTATCACTATTGCTTCTATGCTTGACTTGATCTAGTGATAGCATATAACATGTTTGTGGGCTTGTAAACCTAGTGTTTGATCTAGAAAATGAGCTCTAAGTGTTTAACTCAACATGGTACAAGATAACCCTTATTTGGAGGTGTGAAGAAGCTTGTCCTTGGATCAAACCGAGTTAAATATCTTTGGCAAATAATCTAGATTGGACCAAATTTAGGAAAATGATCCTCACCCCATTGATTGACATTAATAATCTCAACCCTACAAGTAATACTATCTATTTTTAGAACCTTTGTGGTCATTGATGACAAAGGGGGAGAGAAACAAAGATAGTGAAAAAGGGAAAGAAATATAAAGATATATTTATATATGACATAGGGGGAGAGATATGACAAAGGAAAGGGATCAACTAAAATTTTGAGCACACAAGTAGGGGGAGCAAGCTCATGAACTTGTATGGTACATTTGAATGTGTATTTCATATGTTTGCTTGCATGGCACAAGTATTAAATTTACACATCCATGCTTGTGTGATGAATGATTAGTTGTAAGATTGAATGATGAAATGAAATCACTAGATAACTTTCATTTCCAAGCAAGTTTTTACAAGTGGTATCTTTTCAAAGTATGTTTCCAAGTGATATAGAACTAACCATGGTGCTAAGGATGGTATATTGGTGCACTCCGATTGGTATCACGCTTCAAAGGTCCATCTTTTATACCTTAGCATCATGTGGTAGACATTGACTCCTATATCTCCTATTTAAGCATATGTGCAAGCTATAATCCAAACTCTTAGCACATATGTAGGGGGAGCAATTGCTACCATTTGGGGTTCATGAAACTTGTCCATATCCTTTTACACATGGTAAATATGCTTGGGCAAGCAACATGGATTCAATTGAATTTCAATTCATATCTTTATATAAGGGTTGTCATCAATTACCAAAAAGGGGGAGATTGAAAGCTCTAGTTTGGTTTTGGTGAATTGATGAAACCCTAAGTGCTAACCTAGTTTATCAAGTGATCATGAGATAGGTATCACACTTCAAGTGGAGAAGCTAATGAAGATCATAACATGACAATGGTGATGGCATGGCGATGATCAAGGGCTTAAACTTGAAAAGAAGAAAGAGAAAAACAACAAGCTCAAGGCAAAGGTATAATTTGTAGGAGCTATTTTGTTTTGGTGATCAAGACACTTAGAGAGTGTGATCACATTTAGGTTTTATAGCCGTACTATTAAGAGGGGTGAAACTCATATCGGAATGCGGTTATCGAAGTGCCACTAGATGCTCTAACTCATTGCATATGCATTTAGGATCTAGTGGAGTGCTAACACCCTTGAAAACATTTGTGAAAATATGCTAACACATGTGCATAAGGTGATACACTTGGTGGTTGGCACATTTGAGCAAGGGTGAAGAGGTTAGAGTTGAAATGGAGTTGGTCGAAATGATGTTGGCGTCGGTGTACTGACCGGACGCTGGGTCACTCAGCAACCGGACGCTGAAAGGCTACATCTAGTCAAACTGATGGGTCTGCACAGTACCTAGGGTATTGCACCAGACGCTGGTCTATGTCCGGTCAAGGTGGACCGGACGCGTCCGGTCGAAGAAATATGCCTCGAGGAGCATACTGGAAACAACCGGACGTTGGGGCTTCAGCGTCCAATCAGTTTTGTCGGAGGGTCCGGTCGGCACTTAGCCATTGTGATCTGACGATTTAGTTTTAACTCAGAGTGACATGTGGCATAAATTAGTGGACCAGACTCTGAGTCCAGGGTTCGATCAGTATGACCAGAGCGTTCGGTCAGAGCGTAGTGTACCCAGTGAAGGGGTACAATGGCTCTATTTCGTGGGGGCTTCTATTTAAGCCCCATGGCCGGCTATGGCTCATATCTTTGGCCATTTTCATTGACATAGCAACCTTGTGAGCCTAGCCAAAGTCCTCCCACTCATCTCCATCATTGATTCATCATCATAGTGAGATTGGGAGTGAATCCAAGTGCATTGCTTGAGTGTTTGCATCTAGTGGCACTTGGTGTTCATGTTTTGCTTCGGATTTCGCTTGTTACTCTTGGTTGTTGCCGCCACCTAGACGGCTTGGAGCAGCGAGGATCATTGAGCGGAGGGTGGTGATTGTCTCCGGCTCCGATCATGGTGATTGTGAGGGGTTCTTGACCTTTCCCCGATGGAGCGCCAAAAGGTACTCTAGTGGATTGCTCGTGGCTTGTGTGATCTTCATCTTGTGTTGGTTGTGCGGCACCCTATTGAGGGTTTGGCGTGTGAAGCCAATTAGCGCGTGAACCTCCAAGTGAGTGAATCGCCACAATGAGGACTAGCTTGCCGGCAAGCAAGTGAACCTCGGTAAAAAATCATTGTGTTCATCATTGATTCCGAGGTGATTTGTCTTCATTATTATTCATCCTTGTGATTGATTGGTTCCTTCATCTACATGGCGGTATAATCTTCTTGATCACTCTCTTTACCTTACCGCAAACTAATTGTTACACTCTTTAGTGTAGCTAGTTGTGAGAGCTTGCTTGCTTGGTTAGTGTGGCTCTTTAGTTAGCCTTTGAGAGCACACTAACATAGAGTAGTATCATAGCTATTGTGTGAATAGATACTATCTAATCTAGAATTGTGGTAGGTGGCTTGCATTTTGAGTAGGCTAGCACAACACTTGCTTCGCCTCATAATTGTCTAACCATTTTATTAAGTGTTGTTGTAGAAATTTTTATTAGGCTATTCACCCCCTCTAGCCATTAGGACCTTTCATAGGTTAGCACGATGTTTCAGTTGATGATGCCTTTGTCTAATCTTTTACTACATTGTGAGAACACCAAACTTTCTCTGTGTTTGTTGGAACGACTTTGTGCACTATGTTGTCGGAAACTATGTGCAACTTATTTGCATATGTTTGTATGTTTGAACTTGTGTGATGAAACATGGTACTAGTGTGATGTTTGAACCTGCAAGCAATTATGTCTTGTCTTATGGTCTGGAATGTATGTGGATAATGGCTTGGTTGACATGTATGAGCTATGATGAGAATGCTGGAAAATTCTATGTGACATTCGTCATTGAATTAATACATATGGCAATGCCACATTCGTCATCGAATGAAGGTAATTTTATGATGACCCACGTTCATCACAATAACTTGTGTAAATCAGGTTCCTAGGACACAATTTGTGACGGTTGGTGTATTAGGTGACGAGTTGACCAACCAATATGTGACAGTCATGGTCATTATTAAATGAAAATAATACATGACGACACAACAAAACCATCACAAAAGGTCATCACATTTTGTGACGGTTTTCTATATTTTCGTCACAAGGTACATTTTGTGGTGGTCGTTATATGACGACCTTCATGACGGTGGTTTTTCGTCATACCATTCATTTTGTTACAAATTCTATACTTTTCATGACACTTTCAGTTTGTTATAAAAGTCCAGATTTTTTGTAGTGGACGTAGGGTATTACGTCGATCAGACGGCCCGAACCTATCTAAATCGTTGTCTCTGCACCTTGTGTCACCATCTAGTTCCTGATTACGCGCACCCCCACCGACAAATCTATCATCGTGGGATACCCCTCGGTGGACTGTCGATGATATTCTGTCAACAGTTGTCGCGCTAGGTAGGGGGCGTGCGCTTGATCCATGGTGAGCCAGATGGACCTCAAATCAACAGCGCGTTCTCGTCATCAATCTCGTGGAGACCCATGCCGGTCCACGACGACGATTCATCGCTGGCTACATCAGCCCCCGCGATAGCAGATCCGATCTCGGAACCACCTCCGAGGTCACCTTCACCAACATGCCCTGAGAGGCAGATTCGCCGACTAGGTTGAAGACGTCCTTCCTCTCGCCGACCAGATAACGCCATACTCCGCCGACCAGACGCTTCGTCCAAAGCTAAGTCACGCTTTAATATTCTTCTAAATATTCTCCAATCTCCGTATATCGCCATAATGTTTCTTTGAACTGTTTTCTCTATGTTTGCTCTCTAAATGATTTTCCGAACCCTCGAACAGTCGCGTTGATGCTCGGACGCCTCTAGAGACGGCCCTATCTCCGGCTCCTCCCTACACGTGCTACGGGCTCCGCACTCTATGTTATGGGTGGTCAGCAGCGGCTCCTTGGTCACGCCTGTTCCTCCTACACGTGCACGAGCTCCGCACTCCGTGTTATGGTTAACGGACTAGCTAGAGCTAGAGACTCAGCTACACACTAACTGTTCGGGCAGTTTATATTAAACATAAATATATTTTCACGCCAACTGATCGCCGAATTGCATACGCCGTTTCATCACCATTGCTGATTTTTCTCTGGAGTTTATTTATTTGTACATCATGTACTACCCATTCTATATATTTGTATTGTAGGATCATCGTCTAGGTGATCGGATCACCTGGTGCTCGGGCTTCTCCATCGATCAACTGGTCAGACCGCTCGGTTCATGGACTCCATCGCCGACCAGTTGATCGGACTGTTCGCCGCTCGTGCTTCATCGCCAGCTATGCCGGTTACTCCTCAGCGCTAGGTTTCTTCGTGCTCGAGGAGTAAGTGGGCACACTTCACTGCACGGACGTCGCCAGCTATGCCGGTGTCGCACCCAATTTTGCAAAGCAAAACCAAGTACTCATATATGTGCGCCCAGGATGTCCAAACACACACATATAACACAAATTGCAGTAGTATCAAAGTAAAGTACTTATTACATCGCATATCTCATCATAAAGTTAAATACAAAGTTTGCTCGAAGGCAATATTATTACAAACACAGCAGAAAAACTGGCCCAACTGCCACAGGGACTCCAACTGGTGAACGTCTTCCTAGTAGTCCTGGACATCCTCCGGAAACTCTTCATATCCATTATCTGTTACCCATCCGGGATTTTCATTTGATGTAAAGCAAGTGTAAGCTCACCATGCTTAGCAAGTATAACAAAGGGATCTATGAGGCTCAAATAGGCTTGACACTGTTTGACTGCGGTTCGCAATTTTTAGTTGATCAACTTTTAGCAACCTGAATTACTACTTTAATGAACAGTCCCAATTCCAAGTGGTATTAAAGTATCATCCAGCTTTGTCTCAATTCCCAACCATCCATCATCCATAGTAACCACTAATCTCGAAGGATCCAGACCGCTCGTATCCGTGAGCACGGCTGTTATAACAGGTTAATTATTTCTGCAGAAATTGTACATCTTTACCCACCGAGCCGTGATTCCCAATGCCAGGGTTCGCGAGACCCACTACACCTCTTCCCAGGAAGTGTGGTAGAGTTTCACTATGAAACCCTTAGCTAGTTGCACTAACAAATCGTAGCTACAAAGGAATGGCACACGTGGGCATCGCAGCACGGTGCACACCCTAACAGAAAAAGGAAAGATACCCTCTTACCCCTTACTGGAGCTACAAACGAGCTAGTACAAACCAGATAATAGGTTAAAGTCAGAGCCATTTGACACTCGGGGTTGTACGGTCCCTCCTGGGTTGCCGCTTCAGGATAAAGTCCTTATGGAGAGGCACTAGAGTACTCAACCCCGTACTCTAGCCCCCTATCTGTTGCTAAAAAGTTCCATTTTATCACATTGCATATAGTCTTTAAATATGTTTAACATTTACTTCATGTTAAGCGCTGCAGCATCTATCCAAAATGCCTACCCAATAAACCCAGGTATCAAGGATATGTGGTACAATGAATCATCTAGGTAAAGTCCTTAAAGGCAATTCAAATTATACTCATGCATGAATGTAAGTGATAGTAGTTCATAGGTAACAAGGGGCCTTTGGTACACTTGCCTTCCTCAAAGTCGTCCTGGGAGTACTGCTGATCCTGCTGGGGGTCCTTAGTCACCTCGAATGGCTCACCCTCTAATCATGATCCAATCATCAATCAAGCATCATTCCAATCATTACATGCATACAAGATAGAACTCTATTAGAACAGTACACCAAACAGTGAAAACATATGTTGAAAAGCTTACAGATCTGTTCTACGCATTTCTACGAACACATGAGCGAAAGAATCACTCAAATCGGACTTAAAACGTGAAAGTTATGCATGAAATAAGATGTAATGGCAATTCTGTAAATAAACTAACCTATTTTCGAATTAAAATAATTAAAAATCTGAATTTAAATGAAATCTGGACCGGGCTTACTATTTCTGGAAACTTCAGGGACTCGAATGAATAAAAACAGGACTAAATAAAAATTAGTTTGAACTGGACTGGACCGCGGGTTGATTTCTGGAAAAAGCGGGGGCTTTTCTGCAAAACGCGCTCGGTTGACTGGGGTTTGACCCGACGGCTGACCGGGCTGCTGACACATCGACACGCGGCGGCTGTTCATTGGGCGCGGTGCACCACGCGGCGTGGGCGCGCTGACGTGGGTGCTGACGCGGCCACGGTGGACTGA
This sequence comes from Miscanthus floridulus, assembly GCF_019320115.1. Classification (NCBI taxonomy): domain Eukaryota; kingdom Viridiplantae; phylum Streptophyta; class Magnoliopsida; order Poales; family Poaceae; genus Miscanthus; species Miscanthus floridulus. The sequence goes on along the minus strand of NC_089587.1, from coordinate 169,718,091 downwards.
GTCCACGGTCTGCTGTGGACCGAACCGGTACCAGCTGATCTGGACCGTTCCTTGATGATCGGACGGCACAGGGTGAGATCCGAGCGATGGCTCACCGGGGAAGAAAGAAAGGACGGCGGCGCCATGGCCGGTGCGCCGGGACCTCGGGCTACGGCTCCCTAGGGCGCCAAAACGAGAGCTGAGAGCACGGGAAGGTGGAGGGGCTCACCGTGAGTCGCCGGGAAGGGAACGCGGCGATCGGGACGAGCTCCAGACGCGGTGTCGACGGCGGCGGGGCTCTAGAGAGAGAAAGAGAGCGCGGGTGAGGGCATAGCCGGGCAAAACAGCGCCAAAATGCGAAATGGAAAGTACCTACGGGCGCGGGAAGATCCGGCGGTGCTTCGGGTGGCCTTGGCGTCGGCGTTCGCGCTCGGAAGGGGGGGGGGCTCTCACCGGCGGCGGTGGCTCTCGGTAGCGGGCAAAGAATGGGGGAGGAAGGAGAGTCGGCATGGAGATTTATAGGCCGGCCGGCGAGCGGAAATAGGAAGGGAAGCGGGCGGGATTGGTCACTTGCCATGTGCGGGTGACGGCGGTGGCCTTCCATCCGAGCAGCGCTGACGGCGGCCGGAGAAAGGAAAGAACCGGGGAAGAAAAAGGAAGCTCGGGGAAGAAGAAAGGAAAGAAGAAAGGGCGCTGACTGGTGGGGCTGGAGCGCAGCGAGAGAGAAAGGGAGAGGGCGAGCGTCGCGGTGAGGCCAAGCAGGCCGCACGGTGCAGTCACGCGAAGCGGGCCGCAGAGAAGCGTGCGCGCGCGGGGGTGGCCAGCTGGGCCACGTGCGGTGCGGGCCGGCGCGGGAAAGAAGCAGCGGCCCAAGCGAGCAGGCCGCTGGGACAGGCCAGCGGGAGGAGGAGGGGGAAAAGGGCCGGGCTAGCTGGGCCAGAAGGTGTCTTTCTCTTTTTTTTTTCAAATCAAATGTTTATCAAATTCTATTTTCTCCATTTTCATTTTTAAGCCAAATTCAAATAAGTTTTGAATACAAATTTCAAATCTTCTAGCCCTACACTCAATCAAAACCCATATGATTCGGCATGAATGCAACAAACAAGTTTCTAAACTTATAGTTTATTTTATTTATTCAATATTTATTATTTGGCCTATGTTAGAAATACCTAGAAATGTAATAAATGCTAAGAATTAATTGCTAATTTGTGGTAAAAATTTTGGGTGTTACAAACCTACCCCCCTTAGAATGAATCTCGTCCTCGAGATTCGGATGGTTCAAAGAGATTGGGGTAGTCAGTTCTTAGATCTTCCTCTCTTTCCCACGTTGCCTCATCCACTGAGTGTCTGTTCCACTGAACCTTGCACATTTTTATTATCTTGCTCCTTGTGATTCTCTCTGCTGTTTCCAAGATTCTCACTGGATATTCCTTGTATGATAGATCCCCTCGAATATCCAGTTCTTCCAAAGGAAGTTGTTCTTCAGGTACTCTCAAACATTTCTTAAGTTGTGACACATGGAAAACATCATGAACACCTGAGAGCTGCTCTGGTAATTCTAGCTGGTAAGCAACTTCTCCTCTCCTGTTGATGATCCTGAATGGTCCCACATACCTGGGTGACAACTTTCCCTTGGTATGAAATCTCTTTACTCCTTTCATAGGTGAAACTTTGAGATAAACAAAGTCATCGATTTCAAACTCCAAATCTCTTCTTCTCGTGTCCGCATAGCTTTTCTGTCGAGACTGGGCAACCCTTAAGTTTTGTCTTATTGTTTGTACTTGTTTTTCTGCCAGTTGCAAAACATCTGGTCCAAAGACTTGGCTTTCCCCCGTTTGATTCCAAAACAATGGTGTTCTGCACTTTCTGCCATATAATGCCTCAAACGGTGCCATCTTAAGACTCTTTTGGTAGCTATTATTATAGGAGAATTCGGCATATGGTAAACTCTTATCCCAACTTGTCCCATATTGCAGAGCACAAGCTCTTAGCATATCCTCCAAGATCTGATTTGTTCTCTCGGTCTGTCCATCTGTTTGAGGATGGTAAGCTAAGCTGAAGTTCAACTTCGTATCCATTGACTCATGCAATTTCTGCCAAAAATGTGATGTGAACTGTGTACCCCTATCCGAAACAATCTTCTTTGGTACACCATGTAAACATACAATCCTTTCCATATACAACTCTGCTAACTTTTCACTCGAATAAGTTACCTTGACCGAAATGAAATGGGCCACTTTTGTCAATCGGTCAACAATCACCCAGATAGAGTCAAATCCTTTCTGTGTATGGGGTAATCCAACTATAAAGTCCATTCCAACTTCTTCCCATTTCCACTCGGGTATCTTCATAGGCTGTAGTAAACCTGCTGGCCTCTGATGTTCTACTTTCACTCTTTGGCACGTGTCACATATAGCCACATGTTCTGCTACGTCTCTCTTTAGTCCATACCACCAGTACCTCTCTTTAAGATCAAGATACATTTTAGTACTTCCTGGGTGTATGGAATAGGCTGAGTCATGAGCTTCCCTCAAGATGGACTCCCTAATAGATTTTACTTCTGGCACACAAATCCTTTTACCGAACCATACTGTCCCTTGATCATCCATATGGAATCCTGGGGCTTTACCAATCACTATACGCTCTGCAATATCCTTGATCCTCTCATCACCTATCTGTCCTTTACGAATCTCTTGTTCCAGAGTGGATTCTACCTCTAACTCCATGGTGTTGGCCACAATACCCAAATTCAAGTATTTGAACTCCTCACACAACTCTTCAGGTAGTTGAGTTGTATAGGCCATGTTCACATAACTCCTTCTACTCAGGGCATCCGCTATAACATTAGCCTTTCCCGGGTGATAATGTATATCCAAATCATAATCCTTGATTAACTCTAGCCATCTATGCTGCCTCAGATTCAGATCTGACTGCGTGAATATGTACTTCAAACTCTTGTGGTCCGTATAAATCTCACACTTATGACCAATCAAGTAGTGCCTCCAAATCTTAAGAGCATGCACCACAGCTGCCAATTCTAGATCATGAGTCGGGTAATTTAGCTCATGTTTTCTCAGCTGTCTAGATGCGTAGGCAACAACTCTGCCTTCTTGCATAAGAACACCTCCTAGACCTTGCCGTGAGGCATCACAATAGATAGAGAAACTTTTGGTGAGATCAGGTAAGATGAGCACTGGAGCAGAAGTCAGTCTCTTCTTCAACTCCTCAAAACTATCCTGGCATTGTTTAGTCCATACAAATTTGGCATTCTTCTCCAACAACGCAGTCATGGGCTTGGCTAACTTAGAGAATTCCTCGATGAACCTCCTATAATACCCAGCCATACCTAGAAAACTCTGAATCTCACTAACATCCTTAGGTGGCTTCCAACTCAACACATCTCTAACCTTCTTGGGATCTACTGCTACTCCTCCATTAGAGATTATGTGACCAAGGAAAGATACTTCTTTTAACCGGAACTCACATTTGCTGAACTTGGCATAAAGTTGATGTTCTCTAAGCTTTTGCAACACCAATCTCAAATGCCCTTCATGTTCTTCTTCATTCTTAGAATATACTAGTATGTCATCAATGAACACGACGACAAACTTATCAAGGTACTCCATAAATACTTTGTTCATCAAATACATGAAGTAGGCAGGTGCATTAGTTAGACCAAAAGACATAACTGTGAACTCATACAGTCCATAGCGAGTCACAAAGGCGGTCTTGGGGATGTCAGTACGCCTTATCCTCAACTGATGGTATCCAGATCGAAGATCAATCTTGGAAAACACACAAGCCCCTTTCAATTGGTCAAATAGGTCATCAATTCTAGGCAATGGGTACTTGTTCTTAATTGTGACCTCATTAAGTGACCTGTAGTCTATGCACATCCTTTGTGTACCATCCTTCTTTTCTACAAACAGTACTGGTGCACCCCATGGTGATGAACTAGGTTGAACATAACCCTTATCTAGCAATTCCCTTAGTTGTTTCTTAAGTTTTGCTAATTCATTCACTCCCATTCTATAGGGTCTCTTAGCTATGGGTACAGTTCCAGGTAAAAGTTCAATTATAAACTCGATGTCTCGGTCAGGTGGCATACCTGTCAATTCCTCGGGAAAGACATCCGGGTACTCATTTGCTATCCTTATATCTTCTAAGGTTGTACCCTCCAACTGATTAACCCGACAGATTTCTGTAGCAGACTGAGTTGCCACAAACACCACTTCTTCTCCAGTTGAAGTGATAAGATTCACCGAGCTATTACCACAATTAATAACTGCTTTCTGCAACCTTAGCCAATCCATACCCAAGATGACATCGATACCGGTGGAATTTATGACTACAAGATTTGCTTGAAATTCTACCCCCCTTATGCTGAGGCTAGCAGCTAAGCATATCCACTCTGCTTTCATTACCCCACCAGGTGAGCTTACTAACATGTGTTTCTTCATAACACTTACTGGAATACCATGCTTCTTTATGAAGGTATATGTTATGAAGGAATGCGAAGCACCAGAATCAAAAAGTACTGTAGCTGAGTTTGAGTTGACCGGAAACATACCGATCACCACATCCGGTGCCTCCTGAGCTGTTTCAGCAGTAACATGGTTCACCTTTCCCCGAACGTAGTTCTGCTGTGAGTTAGTCTTCTTGGGGCATCTATTAGAGTAATGTCCCGGCTCTCCATAATTGAAGCACTTGTTGTCATTAACTGCATTTGGCGCTTTTGGTGCGCCATTCCTCTGCGGAGCATTGGGGGCATTATTCCTCACTGGTACATTGTTGGGTTGCTGCTGGCGCTGAGCTGGTGCCTTGTACTGCTGTTGCTGCTGCTGTGCACGCTGCTGCTGCTGGTTGCGGTTGAGACCTGTCTGACCTTGATAGCGCTGCTGAGGTTGAGTTTGTTGAGGGTTGGTACGGAAGCGAGAGTTGCTCCCAGATTGCTGTCCTTGAAATTTTCTCTTCTTGTCCTCCATCTGGCGGCGCTTGTTCTCAATCACTAAAGCTTTGTCCACCAGCTGCTGGAAGTTAGCAAAGGTATGGGACAACAGCTGGTACTGGAGACCATCATTCAAGCCCTCCATAAACAGCTCCTGCCTCTTTCCATCCTCGTCTACCTCAGTAGGTGCATACCGTGACAATTGTATAAACTTGTCACGATATTCAGCAACAGTCATGCCCCCCTGCTTGAGGGCCAAGAACTCCTTCTTCTTCAGCTTCATCAGTCCTGCAGGCACGTGATGGGTGCGAAAAGCACTACGGAACTCAGCCCAAGTGATGGGATTAGCTTCGGTGCGGCCGAAGCGGAATGAGTCCCACCAATCCTGTGCAGCTCCCTGCAACTGTCCAGAAGCATATAAAACCTTCTCCCTATCATCACATTGGGCAATCTCCAGTTGCCTCTCAATGGCACGTAGCCAATCATCAGCTTGGAGTGGATCGGCAGAGTGCTTGAATACAGGCGGGTGTCCTTTCAGAAACTCTCCCCTCTTATCCCTGACATGAGGGGGTGCATTTCCATTCCCTTGCCCCATGTTCTGCATGTTCTGGGCCATCTACTGAAGCAACTGGGTCTGCATCATCATCAGCTGCTCCATGGAGACTGGGGGTGGTGGTGGCAGTTCCTCGCCTCCCTGGTTGTTTCTCCTGGTGTTCACTATCTGTAGAGGCATCATAAAAGTCTCACATGTCCAAGCATATAACTCTTACAAGATACTGGTGTAACAAGAGTAGGTGTAGACAAGGGATATATGTAGGGTATGCAAGAAGATATTTGTTCTAAATTTTTCCAGCGAGTTGGATAGCAGCAGTGCTGTAAAACGAGCATATCTCAGTCTCTGTTTATCATACGATTGCGTAGCATACCTTTCTGGAAAGCTTATGAAATTCTCTACAACTTTCGTTTAGAATACTTCTTCAGATTCCAACATTTGCTTAGTCAAATTCAGACGATAAGAAGTACTGTTCCGGAATCCTGACAGCACAGAAACCTCGACTTACAACAGTTGTATCTCACAATTTATACTAGCTATTGAGGTGATTCCAGAGCCGGAAGAAAGATGTTGAAGTCTACTTATCTCCATAAAAATTTCATGACCTTTGAGTATCTAGATTGTGAGATATGAACTGATAAAGACAGACTGTTCCGAAAGATACAGAATGGACAGCATGATAAAACAAAACCCAACTATTTATTCATAATATCCCTAAACCTTAACCTTAACTAAATGACCGTGGACATGCCCACAAGTCATCACAATCATATCAAAGATCCAAATCAAACATTATTTATAATGATAAACAACCAACCATGCAACTAACACTTGTCCAACCATTAAAAGAAAGAAACTAAATACTCTCTCGCGTAGCTACGCGTGCTTATTACATATTTTTAAGACTCTCCTATGGGTACGGGTCGATGGTGGTGCTGGTGCTGGGGTCTCCAGACTCTCCTCTTGTCCTCGGGGGTGACTGAGCGGGTACTCCTGAATCTTCCACATCTGGTCCTCCCAGCTGTTGCTTCAGTGTAGCGTTCTCACGAGCCAGCTGCATGTAGGCCCTCCCCATGACATCGAGCTCGTCTAGGGCCTGATCCAAGTCAGTGTGGGTCTCAGCCAAGCACAACAGGGTAGGCCTTAGCCTCAGGTTCGCCTCTCCAAGTGGTGTAGCGATGTTGCACGTAGATTGTCCGCTCCGACGGCGGGGAAGATAGCGGTCATCCTCCCAGGCGATGTCGTCGAAGTGACGGTCACGGTTGACCATCAACGCCTGTCGAGCTGCATCCCTGATGACGGCCGCACGTGTGAGCCGTGCAGTGGTGGCGCGGTGGATGTAGCGCACCCGAGTCCCCTCTCGGATGTACACTTCTGTCTCCCAGAAGCCGGTGTAGTCGGGGTGGGTCCAATGCTCCGTCCTGTACTGAACAGTGCCTCCAGGGTGGTAGCGATGCACAAGTGCGAGAAGCCTAGGGTGGTAGTAGCCATCACCCTCCAAGTCGTAGTGGATCTCCGCAGTCCATCCCTGAGCCAACGGTGCATTGTGATCATCATCATTGTCATCATCCCCACCGTCTCCATCGTCTCCATCGTCTCCACCATCTCCACCGTCTCCACCATTACCCTCATCACCTCCATCAGCATCAGAATCATCAGAACCATCTCCATCATCGGGGTCACCAGCTCCCTCCTAGCCACCCTGTTCCTGCTCCTCCATAGGATCCTCCTCAGACTCTTCTATCTCAATGGGCTCCTCGAACATAGGCCCCTCTTCTGTTTCTTCGTCCATTGGGTCTTCAAGCACGTCCTCTAGAGGTTCCCCCATGGGCACCTCCACAGGCGGTTCCTCTTCCAGGTTCCTCAGGGCTTCCACAAGATGTGCCGGGACACGCTTGCCCAAAGTGAACCTGGTCCTCCTGGTGGGCATCGGAAGGGTCCTCTTGCATGCGGTCAGCTTGGTACGGGCCATCTATAAGAATGAAAAGGTTGAGTATTAGAACAAAATAATTTTTGGCAATGGATAAAGAACAGAATATAAGCAAAAATTTTATAGCAAACTAAAGTAGTAAAATAAGATAATGTGATCCTAGAAACGTCCATTTCTAACTAGGTTGTTCGTCCTACAGTCAGTTATGGCTCTGATACCAATTTGTCGCACCCAATTTTGCAAAGCAAAACCAAGTACTCATATATGTGCGCCCAGGATGTCCAAACACACACATATAACACAAATTGCAGTAGTATCAAAGTAAAGTACTTATTACATCGCATATCTCATCATAAAGTTAAATACAAAGTTTGCTCGAAGGCAATATTATTACAAACACAGCGGAAAAACTGGCCCAACTGCCACAGGGACTCCAACTGGTGAACGTCTTCCTAGTAGTCCTGGACATCCTCCGGAAACTCTTCATATCCATTATCTGTTACCCATCCGGGATTTTCATTTGATGTAAAGCAAGTGTAAGCTCACCATGCTTAGCAAGTATAACAAAGGGATCTATGAGGCTCAAATAGGCTTGACACTGTTTGACTGCGGTTCGCAATTTTTAGTTGATCAACTTTTAGCAACCTGAATTACTACTTTAATGAACAGTCCCAATTCCAAGTGGTATTAAAGTATCATCCAGCTTTGTCTCAATTCCCAACCATCCATCATCCATAGTAACCACTAATCTCGAAGGATCCAGACCGCTTGTATCCGTGAGCACGGCTGTTATAACAGGTTAATTATTTCTGCAGAAATTGTACATCTTTACCCACCGAGCCGTGATTCCCAATGCCAGGGTTCGCGAGACCCACTACACCTCTTCCCAGGAAGTGTGGCAGAGTTTCACTATGAAACCCTTATCTAGTTGCACTAACAAATCGTAGCTACAAAGGAATGGCACAGTGGGCATCGCAGCACGGTGCACACCCTAACAGAAAAAGGAAAGATACCCTCTTACCCCTTACTGGAGCTACAGATGAGCTAGTACAAACCAGATAATAGGTTAAAGTCAGAGCCATTTGACACTCGGGGTTGTACGGTCCCTCCTGGGTTGCCGCTTCAGGATAAAGTCCTTATGGAGAGGCACTAGAGTACTCAACCCCGTACTCTAGCCCCCTATCTGTTGCTAAAAAGTTCCATTTTATCACATTGCATATAGTCTTTAAATATGTTTAACATTTACTTCATGTTAAGCGCTGCAGCATCTATCCAAAATGCCTACCCAATAAACCCAGGTATCAAGGATATGTGGTACAATGAATCATCTAGGTAAAGTCCTTAAAGGCAATTCAAATTATACTCATGCATGAATGTAAGTGATAGTAGTTCATAGGTAACAAGGGGCCTTTGGTACACTTGCCTTCCTCAAAGTCGTCCTGGGAGTACTGCTGATCCTGCTGGGGGTCCTCAGTCACCTCGAATGGCTCACCCTCTAATCGTGATCCAATCATCAATCAAGCATCATTCCAATCATTACATGCATACAAGATAGAACTCTATTAGAACAGTACACCAAACAGTGAAAACATATGTTGAAAAGCTTACAGATCTGTTCTACGCATTTCTACGAACACATGAGCGAAAGAATCACTCAAATCGGACTTAAAACGTGAAAGTTATGCATGAAATAAGATGTAATGGCAATTCTGTAAATAAACTAACCTATTTTCGAATTAAAATAATTAAAAATCTGAATTTAAATGAAATCTGGACCAGGCTTACTATTTCTGGAAACTTCAGGGACTCGAATGAATAAAAATAGGACTAAATAAAAATTAGTTTGAACTGGACTGGACCGCGGGTTGATTTCTGGAAAAAGCGGGGGCTTTTCTACAAAACGCGCTCGGTTGACTGGGGTTTGACCCGACGGCTGACCGGGCTGCTGACACATCGACACGCGGTGGCTGTTCATTGGGCGCGGTGCACCACGCGGCGTGGGCGCGCTGACGTGGGTGCTGACGCGGCCACGGTGGACTGAGTCCACGGTCTGCTGTGGACCGAACCGGTACCAGCTGATCTGGACCGTTCCTTGATGATCGGACGGCACAGGGTGAGATCCGAGCGATGGCTCACCGGGGAAGAAAGAAAGGCCGGCGGCGCCATGGCCGGTGCGCCGGGACCTTGGGCTACGGCTCCCTAGGGCGCCAAAATGAGAGCTGAGAGCACGGGAAGGTGGAGGGGCTCACCGTGAGTCGCCGGGAAGGGAACGCGGCGATCGGGACGAGCTCCAGACGCGGTGTCGACGGCGGCGGGGCTCTGGAGAGAGAAAGAGAGCGCGGGTGAGGGCGTAGCCGGGCAAAACAGTGCCAAAATGCGAAATGGAAAGTACCTACGGGCGCGGGAAGATTCGGCGGTGCTTCGGGTGGCCTTGGCGTCGGCGTTCGCGCTCAGAAGGGGGGGGGCTCTCACCGGTGGCGGTGGCTCTCGGTAGCGGGCAAAGAATGGGGGAGGAAGGAGAGTCGGCATGGAGATTTATAGGCCGGCCGACGAGCGGAAATAGGAAGGGAAGCGGGCGGGATTGGTCACTTGCCATGTGCGGGTGACGGCGGTGGCCTTCCATCCGAGCAGCGCTGACGGCGGCCGGAGAAAGGAAAGAACCGGGGAAGAAAAAGGAAGCTCGGGGAAGAAGAAAGGAAAGAAGAAAGGGCGCTGACCGGTGGGGCCGGAGCGCAGCGAGAGAGAAAGGGAGAGGGCGAGCGTCGCGGTGAGGCCAAGCAGGCCGCACGGTGCAGTCACGCGAAGCGGGCCGCAGAGAAGCGTGCGCGCGCGGGGGTGGCCAGCTGGGCCACGTGCGGTGCGGGCCGGCGTGGGAAAGAAGCAGCGGCCCAAGCGAGCAGGCCGCTGGGACAGGCCAGCGGGAGGAGGAGGGGGAAAAGGGCCGGGCTAGCTAGGCCAGAAGGTGTCTTTCTCTTTTTTTTTCAAATCAAATGTTTATCAAATTCTATTTTCTCCATTTTCATTTTTAAGCCAAATTCAAATAAGTTTTGAATACAAATTTCAAATCTTCTAGCCCTACACTCAATCAAAACCCATATGATTCGGCATGAATGCAACAAACAAGTTTCTAAACTTATAGTTTATTTTATTTATTCAATATTTATTATTTGGCCTATGTTAGAAATACCTAGAAATGTAATAAATGCTAAGAATTAATTGCTAATTTGTGGTAAAAATTTTGGGTGTTACAGCCGGGGACACCTCGGTGCTCGAACATCGCCGCCTACGCTGGGGGCTCCTCGGTGCTCGGTCATCGCCAGCGACGCTAGAGACTCATCGCTCCTCGGTGCTCGGACATCGCCAGCGACGCTGAGGACTCGTCACTCCTCGGTGCTCGGTCATCGCCAGCGGCGTCGGGGACTCCATGCTCCTTGGCGCTCAAACATCGCCAGCTTCGCCGGGGACTCCTCAGTGCTCGGACATCGCCGCCTACACCAGGGACTCCTCGCTCCTCGGTGCTCGGTCATCGCCAGCGACGCTGGAGACTCCTCGCTCCTTGGTGCTCGGTAATCGCCAGTGATGCCGAGGACTCCTCGCTCCTCGGTGCTTGGACATCGCCAGCGACGCCGGGGACTCCTCACTCCTCGGTGCTCGGATATCGCCGGCTACGTCGGGGACTCCTTGCTCCTCGATGCTCGGTCATCGCCAGCAACGCCGGGGACCCCTCGCTCCTCGGTGCTCGGACATCACCGCCTACGCCAGGGACTCCTCGCTCATCGATGCTCGGTCATCGCCAGCGACACCGGGGACTCCTCACTCCTTGGTGCTCGGACATCACCAGTGACATCGAGGACTCCTCACTCCACGGTGCTTGGGCGTCGCCGCCTACGCCGGGGACTCCTTGCTCCTCGGTACTCGGCAATCACTAGTGACGCTAGGGACTCCTCGCTCCTTGGTGCTTGGTCGTCGCCAGCGACACCAGGACTCCTCACTCCTCGGTGCTCGGTCATCGCCAATGACGTCGGGGACTCCTCGCTCCTCGGTGCTCGAACATCGTCGCCTATGCTGAGGACTCCTCACTCCTCAGTGCTTGGTCATCGCCAGCGACACTAGGGACTCTTCGCTCCTCGGTGCTCGGGCATCACCAGCGACGCCGGGGACTCCTCGCTCCTTGGTGCTTGAGCATCGCCGCCTATGCCAGGACTCCTTGCTCCTCGATGCTCGGTCATCGCCAGCGACACCGGGGACTCCTCGCTCCTTGATGCTCGGTCATCGCCAGTGACACCGAGGACTCCTCGCTCCTCGGTGCTTGGTCATCGCTAGCGACATCGGGGACTCCTCACTCCTTGGTGCTCGAACATCACCAGCGACGTCGGAGACTCCTCGCTACTCGATGCTCGGTCATCACCAGTGACACTAGGGACTCCTCGCTCCTCGGTGCTCGGTCATCGCCAGCGATGCCGGAGACTCCTCGCTCCTTGGTGCTCGGTCATCGCCAGTGACACCGGGGACTCCTCGCTCCTCAGTGCTCGGACATCGCCAGCGACGCTGTGGACTCCTCGCTCCTCGGTGCTCGGATATCACCGGCTACATCGGGGACTCCTCACTCCTCAGTGCTCGGTCATCGCCAGCGAAGCTGGGGACCCCTCGCTCCTTGGTGCTTGAACATCACTGCCTACGTCGAGGACTCCTTGGTGCTTGGTCATCGCCAGCGACGCCGGGGACTCATCGCTCCTCGGTGCTCGGACATCACCAGCGACGCCGAGGACTCATCACTCCTCGGTGCTCGGTCATTGCCAGCAGCATTGGGGACTCCTTGCTCCTTGGTGCTCGAACATCGCCAGCTTCGCTGGGGACTCCTCAGTGCTCAGACATCACTGCCTACACTTGGGACTCCTTGCTCCTTGGTGCTCGGTCATCGCCAGCGACACTGGAGACTCCTCACTCCTTGGTGCTCGGTCATCGCCAGCGATACCAGGGACTCCTCGCTCCTCGGTGCTTGGACATCGCCAGTGACGCCGGGGACTCCTCGCTCCTCGGTGCTCGGATATCGCCGGCTATGTCAGGGACTCCTTGCTCCTCGATGCTCGGTCATCGCCAGCGACGCCGGGGACTCCTCGCTCCTCAGTGCTCGGACATCACTAGCAACGCCGGGGACTCCTTGCTCCACGGTGCTCGGGCGTCACTGCCTACGCCGGGGACTCCTCGCTCCTCGGTGCTCGGCAATCACCAGTGACGCCAGGGACTCCTCGCTCCTCGGTGCTTGGTCATCGCTAGCGATGCCGGGACTCCTCACTCCTCAGTGCTCGGTCATCACAAATGACGTCGGGGACTCCTCGCTCCTCGGTGCTCGAACATCATCGCCTACGCCGGGGACTCCTTGCTCCTCGGTGCTTGGTCATCGCCAGCGACACTAGGGACTCCTCGCTCCTCGGTGCTTGGGCATCGCCAACGACACTGAGGACTCCTCGCTCCTCGGTGCTCGAGCATCGCCGCCTATGCCAAGACTCCTTGCTCCTCAGTGCTTGGTCATCGCCAGCGACGCCAGGGACTCCTCGCTCCTTGATGCTTGGTCATCGCCAGCGACACCGAGGACTCCTTGCTCCTCGGTGCTTGGTCATCGCTAGCGATGCCAGGGACTCCTCGCTCCATGGTGCTCAGACATCACCAGCGATGCCGGGGACTCCTCGCTCCTCGATGCTCAGTCATCACCAGCGACACCAGGGACTCCTTGCTCCTCGGTGCTCGGTCATCGCCAGCGATGTCGGAGACTCCTCGCTCCTTGGTGCTCGGTCATCGCCAGCAACGCCGGGGACTCCTCGCTCCTCGGTGCTCGGACATCACCTACGATGCCAGGGACTCGTCACTCCTCGATGCTCAGTCATCGCCAGGGGCATCGGGGACTCCTTGCTCCTTGGCACTCGGACATCGCTAGCTTCACCGGGGACTCCTCAGTGCTTGGACATCGCCACCTACACCAGGGACTCCTCGCTCCTCGATGCTCGGTCATCGCCAGCGACACCAGAGACTCCTCGCTCCTTGGTGCTCGGTCATCACCAGCGATGCTAGGGACTCCTCGCTCCTCGGTGCTCGGACATCGCCCACGATGCCAGGGACTCCTCGCTCCTCGATGCTCGAATATCACCGGCTACGTCGGGGACTCCTCGCTCCTCAGTGCTCGGTCATCGCCAGCGATGCCAGAGACCCCTCGCTCCTCAGTGCTCGGACATCACCGCCTATGCTTGGGACTCCTCGCTCCTCGATGCTCGGTCATCACCAGCGACATCGGGGACTCCTCGCTCCTCGGTGCTCGGCCATCACCAGCGACGTCGGGGACTCCTCGCTCCTCGGTGCTCCGGCGTTACCGCCTACGCCGGGGACTCCTCGCTCCTCGGTGCTCAGCAATCACCAGCAACGCCGAGGACTCCTTGGTGCTCGGTCATCGCTAGCGACACCAGGAATCCTCACTACTCGGTGCTCGGTCATCGCCAGTGACGTCGGGGACTCCTCACTCCTCAGTGCTCGAACATCGTCGCCTACGCCGAGGACTCCTCGCTCCTTGGTGCTTGGTCATCGCCAACGACACCGAGGACTCCTCGCTCCTCGGTGCTTGGTCATCGCCAGCGACGCCGGGGACTCCTCGCTCCTTGGTGCTCGGACATCACCAGCGACGCTGGGGACTCCTCGCTCCTCGATGCTCGGTCATCACCAGCGACACCAGGGACTCTTCGCTCCTTAGTGCTCGGTCATCGCTAGTGACGCCGGAGACTCCTCGCTCCTTGGTGCTCGGTCATTGCTAGCGATGATGGGGAATCCTCGCTCCTCGGTGCTCGGACATCACCAGCGACGCTGTGGACTCCTCGCTCCATGGTGCTCGGATATCGCCGGCTACATCAGGGACTCCTCACTCCTCGGTGCTCGGTCATCCCCAGCGACACCGGGGACTCCTTGCTCCTCGGTGCTCGGTCATTGCCAGCGACGCCGGAGACTCCTCGCTCCTTGGTGCTCGGTCATCGCCAGCAACGCCGGGGACTCCTCGCTCCTCGGTGCTCGGACATCGCCTACAACGCTAGGGACTCATCACTCCTCGATGCTCGGTCATCGCCAGGGGCATCGGGGACTCCTTGCTCCTTGGCACTCGAACATCGCTAGCTTCACCGGGGACTCCTCAGTGCTCGGACATCGCCGCCTACACCAGGGACTCCTCGCTCCTCGATGCTCGGTCATCGCCAGCGACACCGGAGACTCCTTGCTCCTTGGTGCTCAGTCATCGCCAGCGATGCCAGGGACTCCTCGCTCCTCGGTGCTCGGACATCGCCCATGATGCCGGGGACTCCTCGCTCCTCGATGCTCGGATATCACCGGCTACGTCGAGCACTCCTCGCTCCTCGGTGCTCGGTCATCGCCAGCGACGCCGGAGACCCCTCGCTCCTCGGTGCTCGGACATCACCGCCTACGCTAGGGACTCCTCGCTCCTTGATGCTTGGTCATCACCAGCGACATCGGGGACTCCTCGCTCCTCGGTGCTCGGCCATCACCAGCAACGTCGGGGACTCCTCACTCCTCGGTGCTCCGGCGTTGCCGCCTACGCCGAGGACTCCTCACTCCTCGGTGCTCGGCAATCACCAGCGACGCCGGGGACTCCTCAGTGCTCGGTCATCGCCAGCGACACTAGGACTCCTCACTACTCGGTGCTCGGTCATTGCCAGCGACGTCGGGGACTCCTCACTCCTCGGTGCTTGAACATCGTCGCCTACGCCGAGGACTCCATGCTCCTTGGTGCTCGATCATCACCAACGACACTGAGGACTCCTCGCTCCTCGGTGCTTGGTCATCGCCAGCGACACCGGGGACTCCTCGCTCCTTGGTGCTCGGACATCACCAGTGACACCGGGGACTCCTCGCTCCTCGATGCTCGGTCATCGCCAGCGACACCAGGGACTCTTCGCTCCTTGGTGCTCAGTCATCGCTAGTGACGCCGGAGACTCCTCGCTCCTTGGTGCTCAGTCATCGCTAGCGATGTCGAGGAATCCTCGCTCCTCGGTGCTCGGACATCACCAGCGACGCCGGGGACTCCTTGCTCCATGGTGCTCGGATATCGCAAGCTACATCGGGGACTCCTCACTCCTCGATGCTCGGTCATCACCAGCGACACTGGGGACCCCTCGCTCCTCGGTGCTCGGACATCGCCGCCTATGCCAGGGACTCCACGCTTCTCAATGCTCGGTCATCGCCAGCGACGCCGGGGACTCCTCGCTCCTCGGTGCTCGGACATCACCAGCGACGCTAGGAACTCCTCGCTCCTTGGTGCTCGGGCGTCGCCGCCTACGCCAGGGACTCCTCGCTCCTCGGTGCTCGGCAATCACCAGCGACGCCAGGGACTCCTCGCTCCTTGGTTCTCGGTCATCGCCAGCGACGCCGGGACTCCTCACTCCTCGGTGCTCAGTCATCGCCAGCGACGTCGGGGACTCCTCGCTCCTCGATACTCAAACATCATCGCCAACGCCAGGGACTCCTCGCTCCTCGGTGCTCGATCATCGCTAGTGACACCAGGGACTCCTCGCTCCATAGTGCTTGGGCATCGCCAGCGACGCCGAGGACTCCTCGCTCCTCGATGCTCGAGCATCGCTGCCTATGCCAGGACTCCTTGCTCCTTGGTGCTCGGTCATTGCTAGCGACGCCGAGGACTCCTCGCTCCTTGATGCTCGGTCATCGTCAGCGACACTAAGGACTCCTTGCTCCTCAGTGCTTGGTCATCGCTAGCGATGTCGGGGACTCCTCGCTCCTTGGTGCTCGGACATCACCAGCGAAGCCGGGGACTCCTCGCTCCTCGATGCTCGGTCATCGCTAGTGACACTAGGGACTCCTCGCTCCTCAGTGCTCGGTCATTGCCAGCGATGCCAGAGACTCCTCGCTCCTTGGTGCTCGGTCATCGCCAGCGATGCCAGGGACTCCTCGCTCCTCGATGCTCAGACATCGCTAGCGACGCCAGGACTCCTTACTCCTTGATGCTCGGTCATTACCAGCGACGTTAGGGACTCCTCGCTCCTCGATGCTCGGTCATCGCCAGTGACACCGAGGACTCCTCGCTCCTTGGTGCTTGGTCATCGCCAGTGACGTCGGGGACTCCTCGCTCCTTGGTGCTCGGACATCACTGCCTATGCCGAGGACTCCTCGCTCCTCGATGCTTGGTCATCGCCAGCGACGCCGGGGACTCATCCCTCCTCGGTGCTCGGTCATCGCTAGCAACATTGGGGACTCCTCGCTCCTTGGTGCTCGGTCATCGCCAGCGACGTCGGGGACTCCTCCCTCCTTGGTGCTCGGACATCGCCGCCTATGTCAGGGACTCCTCGCTCCTCGATGCTCGGTCATTGGCAGCAACGCTGGGGACTCCTCGCTCCTTGATGCTTAGGCCTCGCCAGCGACGCTGGGGACTCCTCACTCCTTGGTGCTCGGGCTTTGTCACCTACGCTAGGGACTCCTTGCTCCTTGGTGCTCGGTCCTCGCCAGCAACACCGGGGACTCCTCGCTCCTCGGTGCTCAGTCATCGCCAGCGACACCAGGGACTCCTCGCTCCTCGATGCTCGGTCATCACCAGCGACATCGGGGACTCCTCGCTCCTCGGTGCTCGGACATCACCAGCGATGCCGGGGACTCCTCGCTCCTTGGTGCTCTGGCATCACCGCCTATGCCGGGGACTCCTCGCTCCTCGGTGCTCAGCAATCACCAGCGACGCCAGGGACTCCTTGCTCCTCGGTGCTCGGTCATCGCCAGCGACACCGGGACTCCTCACTCCTCGGTGCTCGGTCATCGCCAGCGACGTCGAGGACTCCTCACTCCTCGGTGCTCGAACATCATCACCTACGTCGGGGACTCCTCACTCCTCAGTGCTCGGTCATCGCCAGTGACACCAGGGACTCCTCGCTCCTCGGTGCTCGGGCATCGTAGCGATGCCGGGGACTCCTTGCTCCTCGGTGCTCGAGCATCGCCGCCTATGCTAGGACTCCTTGGTCCTCGGTGCTCGTTCATCACCAGCGACGTCGGGGACTCCTCGCTCCTCGATGCTCGGTCATCGCCAGCAACACCAAGGACTCCTCGCTCCTCAGTGCTTGGTCATCGCCAGCAACACCAGGGACTCCTCGCTCCTTGGTGCTCGGACATCACCTAATGGAGATGGGGATCCCGATCTTCCGTCAAGTTCAAGATAAACAACGATTTGTTCGGAGAGCGACACACCGATCCGGTTTCAGATCACAAAGACCCAAACCCTGCAACCTTAGCACCGCGTCTCCTCTAGTTATCAACCGTGTCACAATCTGGTTGACCTCACCAAGAAGGCTAATCCCTGCTGTGAATCGAAGAACACAAGCAAGAACAAGATAAAAAAACAACTCAATTAAAGTGACAATTGCAGATGAATGATTAAGCACTCGAAGTTGGGGTCTTGCAAACCGATAACGGCGACTGTTCAATGATAGATTGATCTATAACAAAACCCAAAACCTAATGACGGTGGCGGCATATGATTATAAAGGTCTTAGGGTCGTCGCCTACCCTAGACGTGCCCCTAATGGGCCCAAACACGATACACGGTCCAACGAACCAAAAGTAGGTGTCGCAGCACCCTGGCAGATTCTAGATGCTGACTTGTTTCGACTATTCCTGTTGATTCCAAAGAGGTTTTGACGTGAAACCACTTGGATTGGCTTCCTTATCAAATTAGATTTCCATCCATATATGGATCATCGAAAATGGAGTTCGAATGCGTCCTAGGCTTCTGTTTTATTGCAGACTGGTCCTGACGGCCGAGGCAGACTCGGACTCGGATTGGACTGGGCCTTTGGCTTGGCTTGGACGTCCTTGCTGGCCTCCTAAGGTGGTGGCCAAGGAGGAGGACGTCCAAGGCCATCTCTTAGGTGTTCTCCATTTTCTTGGGGCGTGCTCCAACTTAGGCCTGGGTCCCAAGGATGTCTAACAAGCCTATGATGGTAGTGTAGCTTCCGCCAGAAATAGTGACAGAATATATTGGTAATTTGGAGGCCTTGCCGACATGATATTGAGATGAGACCAGATCTATTTGAAAGCTTATCAAACAAGCTTTCCATCAAGTGCTCATTGACCTCGATCGCACTCCGGATGGATGAGTTATGGCCTTCCCAATGAGGCACTGTCGGGCTGCCGACGAACCAAAAGTTCAACTTTGATGAACTTCCATTATGAAACACATTTGAACCTACAATCAAATAGTGACTTGTACATGTGGAACCAAGTGAATTATAACCAAAGCCACTATGCAAATGTAGGAACGAGCGCACCTTATAATCATTGTTCATATCTGAAAGTGCCATGTCCTCATCATCCTCCCCTTCTTGACAACAAACCGTCCTCGGTTTGGGATTAGCTGAAGGAAACATTGTTGGTAGTAGCCAACATTGCTCCCCTTCTTGAAATTTAACATGTTTCTTTATAACAAAACTAGGGAAACTCAACATGACAAGATTGTAGCAATTGGAATCCTTTGGTTGATCATACTTTTGCACAATATAAGGAGATTTCAGAGTTGAACAAATATAGACACGATGCACCATATACTCTCCTTTACAATTATATTTTCCAATAAAATGATATGTACAAGTAGACAACCATGGCAATTCAACACATTTAAGTTTCTCTTCTAAACTACTAAGAGCATATAAAGTATCAAACTCAATATAACCCAAAGTATTTGAAGAATACAATAATTTCGTTTTTTTCGGTAGCAATGAGAAGCAAACGTTTATGTTCAGCATAAGTAATTGGTTCCAAAACATGGAAAACTGAAGCATCATCAACTAATTCATCTTTATCATAAGGAACATCAAGCAAATTATCATGGGACAAAGATAAATCAAGAGAGGGTTCCACTAACAATTGCTCTATGATAGCATGGTTTGTGGAAAAATTTAGTACATTAAGACAATTTTTACCTTCTGTGAGTGTAGCACCATGGCCATTACCTGTGTTCTCAGCAGGAGTAATAGGTGCATTGTGAAGTGATGGTTCTGAATTTGCATATGAGGTTGTGAGCTCCTCATTTTCTTCCATGTCATACTCTCGCTTATGGATATTATCCTACAGAAGGTTAGTCATAGCAAGAGGAATAATAACAGATTCTTCCTCCAAATGGTGCACCTCATCATATGAAATCAAAACAGGAGGTGGATTAACAAAGGTTTCTCGCATAAGAAATTTCATATCATTCCAAGTTTGAGGTTTATCAGAAGGATCTAAAGACTCCCACCAAGATAAAGCAGAATGTCGCAAAACACTAGCTGCATTTTTTACCTTCCTCCTTGGACACATAAATCGAGTAGCAAATATGTTATCTATGGCAATTTCCCACTCCATGTACTCATCAGCACCTATACCATCATAAGTCGGTGGATACGAACAACCTGTCATTGTTAGAAGACAGCAAAAGACAATACAAAAATATTATCCCTATCAAATGACTATGTGGTTGTAGTGGTGTCACTTTTGACAACAAGTGAAGTGTCTTACCAAGCTCTTACAAAGTTCTTACCAATGCAAGCAGTGGGCGGTACAACCGGTGGCTGGTTCATGATACATATGAGGTAGTGGTACCAAGATTGCAAGGAACTTTTTTCTGTACTGATCTGAAGTATATATGTGGAGCTTGGGAGGCACGAAAAAAAACAAATATATATATGTGGCACACAAGTCAGTGACAGACAGCAATATTGAATAAATGTCCAGAGCACTTGTCCTAGTTGCTGGCCTATACGTGTTCCTATCACCAGTTGTGATAAACAAGATAGGAAACAAGGATGAAAGGAAATAAGTATTAACGGTAGCAATGGATATGAACAAGGCAAAAGGTACCACAAACAATAGAGCTATTGAGTGTTCCTTATGTGCTCCTTTTCGATATCTTCTATTCTCTTTTACTATTTTTTTTCTTTTATTTTTTTGTCCAATCTTTTTTTTTCTTGCTTTTGCTCTTTTGATATTTTTTTCTTAGCAAGGAGCACACAAGAATAAACCACAAAAAATTTGAGCTCAACTGAATAAAAGATGTGGCCTATAGAAAATTAGGACTGTGCTCTAAAAAGCATACCAAAACTTGTGGGCCTAGAAACTCAATTTTCCTAATCGAATTTCGCAAATCTAATTTTTGCAAACCCAGCAACACTGGGATGAAATA
This sequence comes from Miscanthus floridulus, assembly GCF_019320115.1. Taxonomy (NCBI): domain Eukaryota; kingdom Viridiplantae; phylum Streptophyta; class Magnoliopsida; order Poales; family Poaceae; genus Miscanthus; species Miscanthus floridulus. The sequence goes on along the minus strand of NC_089587.1, from coordinate 169,697,477 downwards.
GATCTAAAATTTTCTGGCGTTCTCCGTAGATATAAAATTTTCCCCGTTTCGAGTTTGGATGCAAAAGTTATGACTGTTTTAAGGAATCTGCTCGAATAAGGGTTTTAGTGGACACAAGATGCAAACCGATGGTGATATGGAATAGCGGCGGGTGGAGGGATCAACACAAACTAGAAAAGAACACAATCTAAACCAGCAACAAGACTTTGACCTAGGACACAAACTCAACAACGGAATCTGAAACTGAAATATGCGGCTATGGCACGGAAGGTTCTAGGATAGGAAATAAAAGTATAGCACTGGACTATAGGACGAATGCGAAACTCTCAAACTAGGGAATAAAAGTGAACCTGATGGTATACCTTAGCTCTAATTACCACTTAATGGAGACGGGGATCCCGATCTTCCGTCAGGTTCAAGATAAACAATGATTTGTTCGGAGAGCGACACACCGATCCGGTTTCAGATCACAAAGACTCAAACCCTACAACCTTAGCACCGCGTCTCCTCTGGTTATCAACCGTGTCACAATCCGGTTGACCTCGCCAAGAAGGCTAATTCCTGCTATGAATCGAAGAACACAAGCAAGAACAAGATAAAAAAACAACTCAATTAAAGTGACAATTGCAGATGAATGATTAAGCACTCGAAGTTGGGGTCTTGCAAACCGATAACGGCGACTGTTCAATGACAGATTGATCTAAAACAAAACCCAAAACCTAATGACGGTGACGGCGTATGATTATAAAGGTCTTAGGGTTGTCGCCTACCCTAGATGTGCCCCCTAATGGGCCCAAACACAATACACGGTCCAACGGACCAAAAGTAGGTGTCGCAGCACCCTGGCAGATTCTGGATGCTGAGTTGTTTCGACTATTCCTGTTGATTCCGAAGAGGTTTTGACGTGAAACCACTTGGATTGGCTTGCTTATCAAATTATCTTTCCATCCATATGTGGATCATCGAAAACGGAGTTCGGATGCGTCCTAGGCTTCCATTTTATTGCAGACTGGTTCTGACGGCCGAGGCAGACTCGAACTCGGATTGGACTGGGCCTCTGGCTTGGCTTGGACGTCCTTGCTGGCCTCCTAAGGTGGTGGCCAAGGAGGAGGACGTCCAAGGCCATCTCTTAGGTGTTCTCCATCTTCTTGGGGCGTGCTCCAACTTGGGACTAGGTCCCAAGGATGTCTAACAAGCCCATGACGACAGTGTAGCTCCCGCCAGAAATAGCGACAGAATATATTGGTGATTTGGAGGCCTTGCCGATGTAATATTGAGATGGGACCAGATCTATTTGAAAGCTTATCAACGAACCTTTCCATCAAGTGCTCATTGACCATGATCGCACTTCGGATGGATGAGTTATGGCTTTCCCAATGAGGCACTGTCGGGCTGCCGACGAACCAAAAATTCAACTTTGATGAACTTCCATTATGAAACATATTTGAACCTACAATCAAATAGTGACTTATACATGTGGAACCAAGTGAATTATAACCAAAGCCACTATGCAAATGTAGGAACAAGCGCACCTTATAATCATTGTTTGTATCTGAAGGTGCCATGTCCTCATCATCACCAGCGACGCCGGGGACTCCTCGCTCCTCGATGCTCAGTCATCGCCAGCGACACCAGAGACTCCTCGCTCCTTGGTGCTCGGTCATCGCCAGTGACGCCGGAGACTCCTCGCTCCTTGGTGCTCAGTCATCGCTAGCGACGTGGGGGAATCCTCGCTCCTCAGTGCTCAGACGTCGCCAGCGACGCTAGGGACTCCTCGCTCCTCGGTGCTCGGATATCACCAGCTACATCGGGGACTCCTCTCTCCTCGGTGCTCGGTCATCACTAGCGACGCCAGGGACCCCTCGCTCCTCAGTGCTCGGACATCGCCACCTACACCAGGGACTCCTTGCTTCTCGATGCTCGGTCATCGCCAGCGACGCCAGGGACTCCTCGCTCCTCGGTGCTCGAACATCACCAGCGACGCTAGGGACTCCTCGCTCCTCGGTGCTTGGGCATCGCCACCTACGCCAGGGACTCCTCACTCCTCGGTGCTCGGCAATCACCAGCGACGCCAGGGACTCCTCGCTCCTTGGTGCTCGGTCATCGCCAGCGACACCGGGACTCCTCACTCCTTGGTGGTCGGTCATTGCTAGCGACGTCGGGGACTCCTCGCTCCTCGGTGCTCGAACATCGTCGCCTATGCCAGGGACTCCTCGCTCCTCGGTGCTCGGTCATTGCTAGTGACACCAGGGACTCCTCGCTCCTCGGTGCTCGGGCATCGCCAGCAACGCCGGGGACTCCTCGCTCCTCGGTGCTCGAGCATCGCCGCCTACGCCAGGACTCCTTGCTCCTTGGTGCTGGGTCATCGCCAGTGGTGCCAGGGACTCCTCGCTCCTTGATGCTCGGTCATCGCCAGTGACACCGAGGACTCCTCGCTCCTTGGTGCTTGGTCATCACTAGTGACGCCGAGGATTCCTCGCTCTTTGGTGCTCGGACATCACCAGCGACACCAGGGACTCCTTGCTCCTTGATGCTCGGTCATTACCAGCGACACCAGGGACTCCTCGCTCCTCGGTGCTCGGTCATCGCCAACGACACTAGAGACTCCTCGCTCCTTGGTGCTCGGTCATCGCCAGCGACGCCAGGGACTCCTCGCTCCTCGATGCTCGGACATCACCAGCGACGCCAGGACTCCTTGCTTCTCGGTGCTCGGTCATCACCAGCAACGCTAGGGACTCCTCGCTCCTTGATGCTCGGTCATCGCCAGCGACACTGAGGACTCCTCGCTCCTCGGTGCTTGGTCATCGCCAGTGATGTCGAGGACTCCTCGCTCCTTGGTGCTCGGACATCATTGCCTACACCGAGGACTCCTCGCTCCTCGATGCTCGATCATCACTAGCGATGCCGGGGACTCATCCCTCCTCAGTGCTCGGTCATCGCCAACGACATCGGGGACTCCTCGCTCCTCGGTGCTCGGTCATCGCCAACGACGTTGGGGACTCCTCCCTCCTCGGTGCTCAGACATCGCCGCCTACGTCGGGGACTCCTCACTCCTCGATGCTCAGTCATCGGCAGCGACGCTAGGGACTCCTTGCTCCTCGGTGCTTGGGCATTGCCAGCGACGCCGGGGACTCCTTGCTCCTTGGTGCTTGGGCTTTGTCACCTACGCTGGGGACTCCTTGCTCCTCGGTGCTCGATCCTCGCCAGTGATGCCGGGGACTCCTCGCTCCTCAGTGCTCAGTCATCGCCAGCGACACCGGGGACTCCTCGCTCCTCGATGCTCGATCATCGCCAGTGATGCTGGGGACTCCTCGCTCCTTAGTGCTCGAACATCGCCGCCTACGCCGAGGACTCCTCGCTCCTCGATGCTCGGTCATCACCAGCAACGTCGGGGACTCATCCCTCCTTGGTGCTCGATCATCGCCAGCGACGCCAGGGACTCTTCGCTCCTCGATGCTCGGTCATCGCCACCTATGCCGAGGACTCCTCACTCCTCGGTGCTTAGTCATCGCTAGACATGTCGGGGACTCCTTGCTCCATGGTGCTCGGACATCACCAGCGATGTTGGGGACTCCTCGCTCCTCGGTGCTCGGACATCACCAGCGACGCTGGGGACACCTCGCTCCTCGGTGCTCAGTCGCCAGCGACACTGGGGACTCCTCGCTCCTCGGTACTCGGTCATCGCCAGCGATGCCGAGGACTCCTCGGTGTTCCCTTGGTGGTTGGATCTTGCTACGTCTTGTCGGTGTGCTATCAAGCTGCTCCATGCTGTTCGGATCAGGGTGCTGATCTTGGGCAGCACGTCTGGGGTCTTGATAAGCACATGTCAGACGACGTCGGCAAGCTTTCAAACTTCTTTTTCTTTGACCCTGCTTCAAGATTCATTCTTCATCTTCCAGCAGGCTCAAGGACTAAGTGGGCACACTTCACCTTGTGGTGAATGTGCTTGTTCTTATCTCGAGGCTACGCTCAGGGACTGGCTGCCTGCTCGACTGGTCTTCTACTTTCTGACCCTGGCACCACGTGACTACGTCACCGACTATTAGGCTCGGGGACTAGCTGTGGGGGTATGGCCCCTAAGACATGGGCCACGCCCCTAGGGGTGGCCTAGCCCACAAGATCAAGGCGTGCTCAGCGCTGCTCGGCGTGCACGACGCTGCTCGGCGTGCACCACAAGACTATGTATAGTACCAAATAGGATACTTTACTTATAATCCTACCCCTCCAGAGTATATAAGGAGAGGTAGGGGTCCCCTAGCAGACAAGCTACTTGGTCGTCCAAATCAATACAATACAACAAAGACATAGGACGTAGGGTATTACGTCGATCAGACGACCTGAACCTATCTAAATCGTTGTCTCTACGCCTTGTGTCACCATCCGGTTCTTGATTATGCACACCCCCACCAACAAATCTACCATCACGGGATACCCCTCGGTGGACTACCGATGATATTCTATCAACACTATCCGATCGATTCCAGGAGGCCCGTTGGTCTCCCCTTGATGGAGGTTCCATTGTTGGGCCCTTCTAGGGCCTGCCTAGGAAGGCGAAGAGCCACCTGCATGCAGCTACGCCTTGTTTCTCACGCCCGGCATGTGGTAGTGGTAGGCCATGCCCAGGTCATGTCCCGTTTGACCAAGCACCATCTCATTGATCAGGGAGCATCCCATCAGTCAAGTCACGTCCCCTCGAATTCCCTTCCGCATTGAATATGGGATGGAGAAGGGTTTTCACCCCAACCCTTTGCCTTTCTCCAACTATTGTGTCTCCTCCTTAAATAGGGGAAGGGAGAGGGTTCTCATCCCATTCCTCTGCCTATTCTTGGGCTGCTGCCTCCCCTCCTTCCTTCTCGCTGAGTGCGTTCATGTGTCACGGTGGTTCCTAAGTGAGAGAGGGTAATACGAGGGAGAGGACTCATAGATCTATTTGTGAATCTAGAGCATGATGTTGAGCTGGTGGTCATCCAATGTAGATGAGATGGTACTAGCTGCCTTCATTGAGAAGGGGCCGCTTCCGCTGAAGGAGGAGGCAGACTGGAGGGTGCTGCACGTCATCGGCTTCATCACCATCTGTGAGGCCTTTGTTGGGATGGAACCATACATGGACTCCTCCTAGCGAAGCATCTCTGGGTGAGCCTTGTTGGTGGGGAAGCTGCCTAGGACTACACCAATGGGAGGCTTTGCCCTTGCTGCTACTTGGGTCGGCTAGTTCATCAAGTTTGATGAGATGTCAGAGACATCTCACCAGCCATGTCAGCCATACTTTGGTGGGTAGTGTCCTCGTCGAGGTGTCGTTGTTAGGGTTGCGGATGATCATGATGGCATAGTCCCTGGACACCCTGGCGAAGGTAACATGGTCATCGACATGGTGCTCAATGTTGCAGATGATGGCAGCCTCAGGGATCCCACAGAGCGGTAGGACATTGCCGATGGAGAGCATGGTGCGGCAGCCATAGTAGTATTTAGAGTATAATTGGTTAGCAAATGTAATCGTTTAAGTTATGGGGGAGCCCCTATGTGAATGGTCTTTTGTATTCATGAATACATCGGTCCCTTTTTGTGATGAAATCACTTTGTAGGCAATGAATTTGTGTGAAAAATGAACAAGTTCTTAAGTTTTGTTATGGCAAACAGCTTTTCAGCTCCTCCCTCTTTTTGTAAAAGAGGTTTAGTGCCTTCTGGCCCTTCCCATAGTTTAAGGTCGCAAAAGCTCAGAGTGCGGGTGAGCCAATTCTGATCACGCTGGTGAGCAAAGAGACCATAGCCATCGGGGCGTGGGTTTCCCATAGTCCTACCAATTATACTCAGAGCTTGTTCTCGAAATCCTAGTCCTTAGGACTTACCATGAGAAAAGAAGGAAAAACAGAGAATGTTTGTAAGATAAACGTACTCATACCAACCCCCGAGTGAGGTCCGACCCCTCACACTTGCAGGGGTCGGATGTCACAAAAGATTAGGGATTTTGATGACAAAACTAATAAGAGAAAGTATGCATTTATTTAGGGGTAAAAAGGATGGAGCTGCTCGATGTTCCAGGTATTGGTGAAGACCTCACCGTCGATGGTTTTTAGCTTGTAGGCGCTTGGCCAGAGTACTTCTATGATGATGTATGGCCCCTCCTAGGGCAGGGAGAGCTTGTGGCGGTCCTTGTTACTTTGGACAAGGTGAAGGACTAGGTCCTTGACATTGAAGGCACGGTCCCACACCCATCGGTTGTGGTACCATCACAACGCTGTTGGTACTTGGCCGAGCAGAGGAGGGTGACATCACATGCTTCATCTAGCTGGTCCATGGCATCCTCATGGGATGCCTTGGCTCCCTATTCATCATACGCCCTGATCCTCGATGCTCCATAGTCGAGGTCGGTTGGAAGGATGGCCTTAGAACCATAGACCATGAAGAAGGGTGTGTAGCTGGTGGCTCAACTGGGGGTTATTCTTAGGCTTCAGAGTACTATGGGGAGCTCAGTGACCCACCATGCTCTGAACTTGTTCAATCGGTTGAAGATCCTAGGCTTGAGGCCCTATAGAACCATGTCGTTTGCATGCTCGACCTATCCATTTGTTCAGGGGTGCACGATGGTGGCCCAATCAACCCGGATGTGGTATTCATCATAGAATCGAAGGAACTTCTTGCTGGTGAACTGCATACCAAAGCGATAGACAATATCGAGGAAGAACAACATGGCTTGCTTGGACTTGATCATGGAGATCGACTGAGCTTCTATCCATTTTGTGAACTTGTCTATGGTGACAAGCAAGTGGGTGTATCCTCCGGGCGCCTTCTTGAGAGGTCCAACCAGATCAAGCCCCCAGACCATGAAGGGCAACATGATGGGGATCATCTGGAGTGCCTAGGCTAGGAGGTGAGTTTACCGAGTGTAGTACTGACACCCTTCATAGGTGCGCACGATCTGCTTGGCGTCGGCTATTGTAGTGGGCCAGTAGAAGCCCTATCGGAATGTGTTTCCAACCAAGGTTCTAGGTGCGGCAAGCGACCATAGACCCCACCATGGATATCGCTCAGCAAGTGCTTCCCCTGCTCAATGCGGATGTAGCACTATAGGATCCCGGTGTGGCTTCTTTTGTAGAGTTCGTCCTCCATAAGAACGAAGGACTTGGTGTGGCGTGCAAGCCGTTGAGCCTCTGCCTTGTCTGTCGGCAGCATGTTATGGAGCAGATAGTTGAGGTAGAGCATTCTCCAGTCGATCAAAGGGTTGGGCTTTGTCGCTAGATCTTCTTCAAGCTCCATGACCTTGGGGCCAGACGGAGCCGTCGGTTGGTTAGCCCCCGAGGCTGGGTCGGGTGGACCGTCGTTGGCCAATTCTGACCCTTCATAGCATACTAAGGGCTTGTGCTGATCGCTAGTGAAGACACCCATTGGCACTGGATCTTGGCTGGATGCCGCCTTCGCAAGCACGTCGGCTGCTTCATTGAGGTGCCTCGGGATGTGATTGAGTTCAAGGCCATTGAATTTTTCCTCATGATAGCTTGACTCCTTCATGACTTGGTCGATGACCAGCTGGGAGTCACCCTAGATGTTGAGGCGTTAGATGCCCAATCGATGGCGATGCGTAGGCTATTGATGAGTGCTTCATACTCAGCCACATTATTGGATGATGGGAAATGGAGATGAACCATGTACCTCATGCGTACCTCGAGGGGTGATACGAAGACTAGCCCCATGCCGGCACCCCTCTTCATCAGTGATCCATCGAAGTACATCATCCAGTACTCTTGATCAATGGCTACTAGGAGCATTTGGACCTTGGTCCATTCATCGTCCAGTACTCTTGATCAACGGCTGCTAGGGGCATTTGGACCTTGGTCCATTCCACGACGAAGTCCACCAACACCTGGGACTTGATCGCTATTCGGGAAGCATATGTAATGCCCTAATCCATCAACCCGAGTGCCCATTTTGCGGTTCTCCCCATGGCATACTGGCTTTGGACGACCTTGCCGAGGGGGAATGACATCATGACCATCACCGGGTGTGACTCAAAGTAGTGGTGTAGCTTCCTCTTTATGATGAGGACGGTGTACAGGAGCTTCTAGATTTGGGAGTAGCGGGTCTTCGAGTTGGATAGGACCTCATTGATGAAGTACATAGGACGCTGCACCTTGAGGGTGTGCCCCTCTTCCTCCTACTCCACTACCAGGGCGGCGCTGACTACTTGCATGGTGGCTGCTATGTATAGCAGGAGGGATTCTCCATTGGTTGGAAAAACCAAGATCAGGGCCTTTGTTAGAAGTATCTTGACCATGTCAAGTGCCTCCTAGGCCTCGGATGTCCATTCAAAGTGGTCGACTTTCTTCAAGAGTTGATAAAGGGGGAGACCTCATTTGCCAAGGCATGAGATGAATCGGCTGAGTGCGGTGGGGCACCTTGTAACTCGCTGAACCCCCTTTATGTTCTAAATTGGGCCCATCCTTGTGATGGCTGAGATCTTCTCCGAGTTAGCTTCGATGCCATGCTTAGAGATGATGAAGCCGAGCAGCATACCCCTCGGGACCCCAAAAACACACTTCTCGGGATTAAGTTTGATGTTGTTGCCTCAGAGTTTTGTAAAGGTCTGCTCAAGATCAGAAATGAGGTGGTCAGCCCATTTGGACTTAACCACGATGTCGTCAATGTACTCCTCAATGATCCACCCGATGAGGCCCCCAAAACACTTGAGCATACAATGCTGGTATGTAGCCCCAGTGTTCTTCAGACCAAACAGCATTGAGACATAGCAAAACAATCCGAAGGGGGTGATGAAAGATGTTGCGAGCTGGTCGGACTCTTTCATCATGATTTGATGGTACCCGGAGTACACATCAAGGAAGCAGAGGGTTTCGCACCCTAAGGTAGAGTTGACTATTTGGTCTTTGCGTGGCAAAGGAAATGGATCCTTTGGGCAAGCCTTGTTGAGACCCATATAGTCAACACACATCCTCCATTTCCCACTCTTCTTTCATACAAGAATGGGATTGGCTAACCACTCTAGGTGGTATACTTCCTTGATGAACCCAGCTACCAAAAGTTTTGCTATCTCTTCATCGATGGTCCTGTGTTTCTCCTCGTCGAAGCGACGCAGGCGTTGCTTCACTGGCTTGGAACCTAGGTGGATCTTCAAGGCACGCTCAGCGACTTCCCTTGAAATGCCTGGCATATCCGAGGGTTCCATGCGAAGATGTCTCTATTAGCGCGGAGGAAGCCGACGAGTGTGCCTTCCTATTCGGAGGAAAGCGTGGTCGCACCGTTTTACCCTCGGTGCTCCTAGGGTCTATGAGGACTTTTTTGGAGCCCTCTATGGGCTCAAATGACCTAGTCGACTTCTTGGTGTTAGGTGCTTCTTCGGTGACCTCCTCCTTGAGGGCAGTGAGCTCCTCAGAGGCAATGATTGTTGCGGCATGACCGCAGCACTCGACCTCGCACTCATAGGCACGCTGGAAGGAGGTGCCAACGGTAATGACCCACGGGGGCTCAGTATTTTTAGCTTGAGGTATGTATAGTTGGGGATGGCTATGAACTTTGCATAGCATGGATGTCCTAGGATGGCGTGGAAGGTTTTGGGGAACTCAACCACCTTGAAGGTGAGGGTTTCAGTCCTATAACTGAACTAATCCCCAAAGGTAATGGGTAGATTGATCTGCCCAAGTGGCATAGCCTATTTTCCGAGCATGATGCCATGGAAAAGTGCTCGGGTTGGACAGAGGCATATTCGGTCGACGTCCATTTTGTCGAGCATCTTGGTGTACATGATGTTGAGGCCGCTGCCTCCATCTATTAGTACTTTGGTGAGCCACTTTGGACCAACAATTGGGTCAACCACAAGCGGATATCTTCCTAGATACGGGACGCTCTTGGGGTGGTCAGTCCGATCAAAGGTTATGGCAACCTCTGACCACCGAAGGAAGGCAGGCATGGCTAGTTTAGTTGTATAGACCTCACAGCATGCGACCTTCTGATGGCATTCTAAGTCATAGGCCACCGATCCTCTGAAGATCATGAGGCTGCCATCTGGCATTGGAAAGCCATCGTCCTTCTCCTCAGCATCGTCCACGGTGGGGGTAGGGTCCTTTTCGTGCTCCCCTTTGTTGGAGCCTCTAGACAAGAACCGCCACATGAGGTTGTAGTCCTTGTATAGATGCTTAACCAGGAAGGCATGGTTTGGGCATGGCCCCTCGAGTAATTTTTTGAAGTGGTTCAGAGTGCCCTCCGTGGGCTTCCGACCACCCTTGCGGTTAGTAGTGGCCATGAGTGAGTCCTAGAACCATTGCTTCTTATTCTTCCTTTTGGCAGAATGATTGGAAGCACCTTCGCTGGCACCCTCATCCTGCCTTGCCTTGCCATTAAGACGATCGAAGATTGCTCTAACCACCTCTTCTCATGAGGCATGGCTAGTGGCAATGTCTAGGAGTTCCTTGGTGGTTCGTGGGCCCTTGCATCCTAGCTTATGAACCAAAGACTCATAGGTAATCCCAGATAGGAAAGCCCCTATAATGTCGGTGTTGGCGATGTTAGGTAGCTCATTCCATTGTCGGGAGAAGTGCTGGATGTACCCACAGAGGGTTTCACCAGCCTTCTGTCGGCAATTTTTTAGGTCCCATGAGTTCCTAGGGCGCTTGTATGTGCCCTGGAAATTCCCCACAAAGATCTTCTTTAGGTTCGCCCAACTCTAGATTCTGTTGGACGGCAAGTGTTCCAACCACGCTCGTGCCGAATCGGCCAAGAACAGTGGAAGGTAGTGAATAATGAAGTCATCATTCTCTGCACCAATGGCTTGGTAGGCAAGCCAATAGTCTTCAAGCCATAGTCCAGGGTTTGTGTCGGTGTTTCGTACAAGCACCGGCAAGTAAATTTATAGTAATACGCGTTAGGCTCGGATGGTGCGCTAAAGGACACAGGATTTATACTGGTTCGGGCGGAACGTCCCTACGTCCAGTTTGTTGCTGCTTGTGTTATTAGCACCGTAAATAATCTGTAGTAAGGGATACAAACTGTCGAGAGAGGGACTGGTCCCAAGTCTCTGATCGAAGGATTGAAAGGTGGTCAAGAGCTTCGTAGCTGCTTGAATGTGCGTGAATGTGTTCTATTGTTCTCCGTCCATTTGATGGAGGATATGCCTCCCCTTTTATAGATGAAGGGGCTGGCTTTACAAGGGTGAGAGCTCCTGGATGCGTACTCTACTTAGCCTTGTGGCTCATGTCTACCTGGTCAGGTCCTCCATTCTGATGAGTGCGAAGGAAGATAAGTGCTTATGATGTCGTCAATATCTCTGTAGGATGTCAGATCAGTCACAGCATGCTGCCCCCAGGGTATGGGCTATAGTACAGTGGTTTTGACTTAGGGGCCTCCCCCCAGCCTTGCTCCACACGCCTTCTGGTTCCCATGATTCCTGTTGGGAGAATTCAGGGTCGGGGTTCGGTGTAGCGCCGTGGCCAAGGCTCTCTGACTTGGAGGACCTGAGGGGTCGGGAAGAGGGCCCCGCCCGCTTCCTCGGGTCCACAGCGCGGTGACGGAGTATCCGTCGTTCGTGGAGATAGCAAATCCGTTCTTGGAGTGTAGCGGTTGTCGTATATCTTCGTTGGGTTCCATGTCCCAGAGCTGAAGGCGGCGCCTACAACTCTACAGAGTGAGGTGCACGCACCTGTAATACCTTTTGGGCTCTGCGGCGCCCGGAAGGGTCTAAAGCGTCAGTCCTGTCGTTCCCTGGCAGTTCTTTTCCTGTCAGGGTGCAGGGTATGGTCGTTGGAGCCATGGTTGACCCGAACGTCTTGTCTCGTCCTGTACCCATCGTTATGAGGGATAGATATCGATCAGGGTGAGGCTCGTTCTAGGCCGTCGGATGAGATGGAGGCCAGTCCCTATCTCTTGGGCGAGACTAACCCTATCCCTCCGGGATCGGGCGAGGCGGAATCTATCCCTTAGCCTTCGGGCGAGACCGAGCCCGCCCTATAGGCGTCGGGCGAGACGGAGATTAGCCTTGAGCCTTTGGAGCGAGGCAGGGTTATCCCACAAAGGCGTCGGGTGAGGCTGACCCCACCCCTCCGGGATCGGGCGAGACGGAACTCATCCCCCAGCCCTCGGGCGAGACCGAGCCCGTCCTCAAGGCATCGGGCGAGACGGAGTTTATCCCTCAGTCCTCGGGCGAGACCGAGCCCGTCCCAAGGGTGTCGGGCGAGGCGGAACCGAACTCCTGTCATTCGAACAAAGCATGACATGGCGCCCTTATGCGTCCAGAAGTTTTTTACGTTCGGTGGTTATCGGTTCCACCTTCTGGGGTACCCCGGTATTAGGTCCCCGACAGTAGCCCCCGAGACTCTAGGTGATTCGGGCAGAACCGCCTGGAGGGTGTTTTTTGATTTCGCCGAAGCTAAATTGCCGGAGGGTGCGCGCGAGCGCACCCGATGGGTGTAGCCCCCGAGCCCCCGGGTGACTCGAGTAGAGTCGCCCGGGGGGTTGTATCGGCCCCTTCGCGGGTAAGGCTGAAGGACTTAGTTTTTCATCAACTGGGTGTTTTTTCGAGTGGGTCGTGGCGTCCCGTTCGCTGGGGACTGACTCGGGGCTGTCCTAACTGGTGCTTTTGCCCCTGATGGCGGATCGTTCGTGGATTCCTTCTTAGTTGGGCTGGCCGGCGAGTTGCTGGGCCCTAGGTGGGCCAAAGAGAAAAGAAACAGGCCTTTGTGGCTTGTGTTTCCCCGGTGGGCAGAGAGTCCGGATTCGCTTGCGGAAGGCGAACCGTCCGCCGAGATTTTTGGGATAAGAAGATAGGGACTGCGGGCGCGTGTCCCGCGACGCGACGCGGGGGCGCGCGTGGTAGGCCCGGAGATCGAGGCGGACGGTTGCCCTTCTCGTGTCCGTCGCCCCCTATAAAACCGCAGGGTTCGCCCCCAGGGTCCCGTATTTCGCTCCCCTTCCTTTGCGTTCTGAGACATCCGCCGCCAATCTTCCCAGCTCCTCACGCCCGCATCGCCACCATCGACCGGCCTGCGTTCGTGTTCCAGCCGCCGTTAAGCTCGCGCCTGCCCTTCCCCCCTACTGCCTCAATGGAGTTGTGGGGTAGATCAAGCATCTCTTCCCGGCGTCTGGAGGGCCTCGTTCGTCGTGGCCTTCTCCGCCCACAATCCGCCGTCCAGGAGTGGTTGCTTCCTAGCGACGAGGGTGAGCCGGTGCCGCCTGAAGGGTATGTCGTCTCTTTTGCCCTCTTCCATGAGCGGGGATTCGGGGTACCCGCGCATAGATTCCTTCGGGGGCTATTAGATTACTATGAGGTAGAGCTGCAGCATCTAACTCCCAATGGGATACAGCATATGGCAGCGTTTGTTGCCCTGTGCGAGGGTTTCCTAGGGATCGATCCCCATTTTGATCTGTGGCGGCATTTCTTTAGCGTTAGTCTGTCGAGGAGGAAGATTGGGGGGAAAGAAGTAGACGCACCGATGGGGTGTGCCAGCATTCACCTACGCCATACCCGATCGAAGGGTTACCCGTACATGCGTCTGGCCACATCCAACAAGGGATGGCATTCGCAATGGTTTTATGTTAGGGATGATGCGAGTGCCCCCCTACCGAAGTACACCGGACGTCTTATTGTGGATGCTCCAGCGTCATGGGGCTGGGGCGTCTAGACTAAAGACAAGAAGCACATCTCCGACCTTCTCTCCGCCCTCCATGCCCTGAAGGGTCGGGGTGTAAAGGGTCGGGGATTATCGGTGCTTACCACGCGAGGAGGGTGGCGCCACTGATGGCGCGCGTGCTTCCCCTGCATCGGATGATGCCGGGGATGTCGTTTGAGGGAACGGTGCTCGTTGACGAGGCACTCCCTTATTCGGAAGTGGCGCAGCGTGTCAAGGAGGCGACGGAGCCGACGAAGGATTCTGCCGGCATGGTCCTCGACATCGTGTATCCGATGCCCGGGCATCCTCCAATGCGGCCGGAGCCTGGGTTCTTCGAATTCGTAAGCCCCCTTCCCCTGCACTCTTTTCTTTCTCCTGAATCTCCCTTTTTAAAACTTGCTTTTGTGATGTTGGGGCTAGCCGAGGGGGCTAGTCTTCAAGGATAGTCCGGCTCCACTACCGAAGGACAGGGCTGTGGCGGCGGCGAATCGACTCATGGCCGAGCGGGACAAGAAGGCAAAGGAGGAGATGAAGAAGGCGAAACGACTGAAGCAGGAGGCATGGGATCGGGGAGAGGACGTGAGCAGTGAGGATGACGACGATGATGATGATGACGACGGCGACGATGAGGTAGCCGTCGACATGGATTGGGGCATCCTGGAGGATGAGGAAATGCTGACAAGTGGCCACCCACCCGTGCAGGGGCCCTTTGCCTTTCACGCAGAGGGAAGTGAATCAATGAGATCAGTGGAGGCCGGCGAGTCCGCCGCTTCGTACGGCGTGCCAGCCGAGGATCGGTGGACGGGGGACGCTGGGCTTGCTGCCGCCGACCCTGAGGCGATCGTGGAAGAGGGTAGTACCGGAGCCGCACCCGGCTCTGATGCCACGCCCTGCGAGGTGATGGAGGGGAGCAGCTCCGGTGCTGCGCCCCGCGAGACGAGGGAGGGGGACGGCTCCGGTGCCGCGCCCGACGAGACGATGGAGGGGAGCGACTCCGGCGCTGCGCCCGACGAGATGAACCCTCCTGCCCCAGAGCAGGGGGCAGGCAAGAAACGGTCCCGTCCGGACGAGTCAGGACAGGGATCTGGGGATCCGTCCCCAAAACGCTTCCGCCGGCCGAGGACATCAACGTAAGCTCCTGACTCCTCTGTGTTCATCTTTTTTTTTCATTTTTATTTTGACTTAATCGGTTATTACCTTTGTGTAGGTTCTTGCGGACGGGTCACCCCCTGGGGCTGGCGCCCAAGAAGAGTCTCGCCCTTCAAGCGGGATAGACGGCGTCGCCTGGAGTCACCCCTGTTTCGGGCAGGGGTGGTGCCGATGTTGGGGCCGCGTTGGCCGAACCGATGGCGTCCATGGCGGCTCCCACGCCCGCGGAGGCTACTGAGCGAGCGGCTTCTCCCGTGGCGGGCGTGGAAGAGCCGGCTGAGGACCGTATGCCGTCGGTGATCGTGACTGCGCCGAGCCAGGATCAGCCAGGCGCGGTCGTGGTGGCACCCGAGGGCGTGGTGCAATCCGCGCCGCCAGGTGCCCATGTGGATCCGCCCGTGGCGCCCGAAGTGGTCCAGACGGAGGAGGGTCCAGCCGGAGGGTCCTTGAGTACGGCGGTGGTGCCACACAGGGTCAGGAGGGAACCACCACCGGCCCCTTTGTCGGGAGGAAGCCGCTCCCCTACGCGGGGAGAGCCGCCGCTCCAGTGGATGGCTGCTCAGGACCCGACGTCGGCTCTTTTCTCGCTCGATGATCATTCCGAGAGTATGGAGCGAGAAGGTCTTGACATCAGGATCTCGACCATGCTGAACGCCCTGGACCAGGCCAGAGGAGCCCTCCGTGAGATCGTTATCCCTACCTCTCAGGTATTTTCTGGACTTTCTTTTTTCTTTCTTCGTGTGTTTGTGGGTTCTCGCATTTCTGATATCAGTCTTCTTCTTCAGATTCTTGTTGCTCGTAGCCGGAAAAAATCCCAATTCCTCCACGAGCAGAAGGCGGAGCGGGATCGCCTCTCCGAGGAGGCCCGGCTGCGAGCAAACATGGCTGCCCAGCTTGCCATCGTCCAGGAGCAGGAGGCTCAGGCGCGTCAAGATGCGGAGGAGACGCACGGGATGTTCGAGGACCTGTCGGCGAGGTCTAAACTGGATGGAGAGGAGATTGCCAAACTCCGAAAAGAGCGAGACAAGCTGCTGCAGAGGAATGTCGCGGCCAATGAGAAGGCCGGCGAAGTCCTGAAGGAGCTGGAGATGGAGCGGGACCTCCGGCAGAAGGCCGAGAGTAGGGCCACAGCCCTCCAGCAGAGGGTGGACGAGGACGTCGAGGTGGTCCGCTCTCTCCGGGCGGAGCTTGATGACGCGGTGAAAGGAAAGTTGAGTGCCGAGAACGCCGCCACCAAGCTGGAGAAAGAGGCTGCCTATACGCGCAGGGTCCTTCAGGCGGAGAGCGATGAGCATGATCTTCTACAAACTACGGTCGGGGTGGTCCTTAACGCCCTGAATGTGACGAAGCCGGTGGAGACCAGCCCGCTCACAGCTCATGTCGGAGGTATCACGGCTCGGGTGGGCCAACTTGAGGAGAGTGCCTTTCACACCGGGATTACCCAGGCCTTCACCGTCGCCCACGCCCATTATGAGAAGGAAATAAACCTGAGGGTGATGAGCGAAGGCTTTCCGTCCACCTACGAGGATGAAGAGCTGGAGGAAATGGAGAAGATGGTCGCTCCCCTTGCGAAGAACCTGGCAGACAGTCTGAAAGAAATGGTTCTCCCTTCGCGGGAGTAATTAGTCGAACAATTTTGAGAATAGCTTATATGTAATATGTGGACAAGTGTCGGTATTTTTTCGAGTCTAGACGCCTTTCGTGCTTTTGCGTCTTAATTTCGTTTCGTTTGATTTTTTGCGATTTGATTTTTTACGGTCTTACCAATATGTTCCCCTGAATTATGCCGCTGATTATAATGTGAGGGGATTGAGGAGGTAGCCGTACCTTAACAGCCCTCGAGTAAGGTCCGACCCCCGCACCTGCCTGGGGTCGGGAGTTACTGGAGACCGGAATCGTGGTTTTGGTAACAATGGGTGCTTTCGCAATAATCCCTGCCCTGCCTTCCAACAGAAATCCCAACTGGGGACTCTATGGGCTCGGCAAGGTGGGGCCTTTGTCCCTGCATTGTTTGGCCTGAGCCCTCGATCCCTGTTAGGGTCTGATGGGGGTCGGCCATTATTTGCGTGTTACCCCGTCCTCGGTTTTCGCAATCGGAGGGGCTGAGTGAACGACACTTGCCTCGATGGCTTGAGTACCGTGCTCAACGAGCTCGCTAACGGGTACGTTCGTGTGGAATCCGGGTCCATCATTTGCTGATGGGATCGGCAGAGCCCTCTGGTGGCACTCCACAACTTCTTAACCCGCCTCCCGGCAGATGCCTGAGTCGTTCGATAAGCTCAGGGGGCCCGCCGATGGCCTCTCCTCGATGGAGATTCTGTGGGTTTGGCTCGAGGTTAGAATCGAACGAGAGAAGGTTGAGACGTCCCGGTTCGCTTCTGAGTGGGATCGGGCAAGGCCGCTGGGGCTCGTCTTGGTTATCTCTCCCTGGCCCTGTTCGGCGTGAGGCGGCCTCGAACCCTTTGCGGGCCGACCTTCGAACCTCAGCCTGTGGTTGCCTATATCGGATAAGGCGACAGCCGTTTCGTGCTGCGACACGAATCATTGGGATGCAATTTTCTGCATATGAAATGTTTCGAATGTAAGGTTTAATTGAAAATAAAGGCGGTAACGTTACCTTGGTGGTATGAGTGGCGGAAAAGCTCCTACCTAATGGGTTCGGGCCCTGACCTTTCTTTGGTCGTTCGTTCGTCGTGTCTTCTGGGCCGAACGGTCGACCCAGGAGATCTGAAGGGTCCCGTCATCGGGTCGTCCGTGGTCCTGCATGGGGAGGCGAAAAAGTTGTCTGCCTATGTGGGCGCCTTAATCGCCGCGTCCGGAGCGGGTCAGTGGCGGGCCGTACCCAGGCAGTGTTCAGTTTGACCAAAGAGGGACACTTTGTAGACCGGGGTTCGTCCTGTCACCTCTGGCGCGTCCCCTCAGATATCAATCAGCATTGATTGCGTATTTAAAAAGGGGAAGGGAGAGGGTTTTTCGTCCGACCTTTCGCCTTTCCTTGGTTACTGCGCCTCCTCTTTAAATAGGGAGGGGGAGAGGAGTTCTCATCCCACCTCCCCTTCTGCCTCCGAGCCGCTATCTCTCCTTCTTCTTCCTTTCCGCCAAACGCATCCGTGCATCGCGGTGGTTCCTGAGTGAGGAACAGTAATGCCAGAGAGAGAGATAGAGAACTTACAACCTTGCTCGTGAGTCTGGTGCGTGATGTTGAGCCGGAGGTTATCCAACGTGGACGAGATGGTACGCACGGCCCTTGGTGAGGAGTCGCTGCTGCTGAAGGAGAAAAGGCGTCGGTGGGCGTCGTACGTCGTTGACTGTGCCGTCGTTCGCTGCGCCCCTCCCTTGGTGGGAGGCATTTCCTGCCCCTACGCCGTTGTCAGGGTTATGGCTGGGGATGATGGCGTAGTCCCCAGACGCCATGACGGTGGCGTTGCTGCCGGGGTTGCGGCTGACGACGATGGCGTAGTCCCCGGACGCTCCGGCGGAGGCGTCATGGATGGTGGCGCCTTCGAGGATCCAGCGAAGATGTCGCCGATGGAGAGCGTGGTACGGCGCCCGCAGTAGACGAGCTGGCCCGTGTACATGCCCTCGACGTCGCCGATGGAGAGCGTGGCACGGCGGCCGCTGTGGACGAACTGGCCCGTGTACATGCCCTCGACGTTGCCGATGGAGAGCGTGGCGCGGCGATCGTAGTAGCACTTGTGGTAGAGCTGAGCCGAGACTATAATGAAATAACATTGTGGGGAAGCCCCCGAGTAAACAGTCTTCGGAGTATATTGTTCCTTTTTTTTTGTAATGACATCGCTTTGTAAGTGGTGAATTCGTGCAAAAAAATGAACAAAATTACATCCTTTGCTTGTGGCAAGTCATTTTAGCGCTTTCCAACTCTTCTCATGGTCTAAGTCATAGGAAGCTAGGAACGTGGGCAAACTAATTCTGATTGAACTGGTGAGCAAAGAGGTTGCAGCCGCTGGGGCGTGGGTGTCTCGCAGTCCTACCAGTTGTATTTAGAATTGGTTCCCAAGGTCTTAGCCCTCGAGACTTATTTACGAGGCGAATGGAAAACTTATAGAATGTTTGTAAGTATAACACAGGGATTTTTTGCAATCGTGATACTCGTATTACACATAACATATGTTACGATCACATGCCAGCCCCCGAGTGAGGTCTGACCCCTCGTGATTTGTAGGGGTCGGAAATCACTAAGGATCGGGGTTCTGTTAAGACAAAAACTGATAAAGAAAAGTGTAAGATTATTTTAAGGATAGAAACAACGTAGCTGCTCAATGTTCCAGGCGTTGGTGAAGACCTCCCCTTTGATGGTTTTCAACCGGTAGGCGCCTGGGCGAAGTATTTCCGCGATGATGTAGGGCCCTTCCCAGGGCGGGGAGAGTTTGTGGCGATCCTTGTTGCTCTGCACAAGGCGGAGGACGAGGTCTCCGACATTGAAGGCTCGACCCCGCACCCGTCGGCTGTGGTACCACCGTAACGCTTGTTGGTACTTGGCTGAACGGAGGAGGGCGATGTCGCGGGCCTCATCCAGCTGGTCCATGGCGTCTTGGTGAGATGCCTCGGCTCCCTGTTCGTCATACGCTCTGATTCTTGGCGATCCATAATCAAGGTCCGTCGGGAGAACGGCCTCGGAGCCGTAGATCATGAAAAAGGGTGTGTAGCCGGTGGCCCGGCTAGGAGTCGTTCTTAGGCTCCAGAGCACAGCCGGGAGCTCAGCGAGCCAACGCGCGCCGAATTTGTTCAACCGGTTGAAAATTCTGGGTTTGAGGCCTTGAAGGAGCATGCTGTTTGCGCGCTCGACCTGTCCGTTCGTCTGGGGGTGCGCGACGGCTGCCCAGTCGATTCGGATGTGTTGTTCGTCACAGAAACGAACAAATTTCCTACCGGTGAACTGCGTGCCGTTGTCTGTGATGATGGAGTTCGGTACTCCAAAGCGATGGATGATGTCGAGAAAGAACAGCACAGCTTGCTCGGATTTGATTGTGGATATTGGCCGAGCTTCAATCCATTTTGTGAACTTGTCTACGGTGACAAGCAGGTGGGTAAAGCCTCTGGGCGCTTTTTTGAGTGGCCCAACCAGGTCAAGCCCCCAGACCGCGAAGGGCCACGTGATGGGGATCATCTGGAGAGCCTGGGCCAGGAGGTGTGTTTGCCGAGCGTAGTATTGGCACCCTTCGCAGGTGCGTACAATTTGCTCGGCATCGGCTACTGCGGTGGGCCAATAGAAACCCTGTCGGAATGCCTTCCCAACCAAGGTTCTTGGTGCGGCATGGTGTCCGCATGCCCCTCCATGGATGTCGCTCAATAGGAGTTTTCCCTGTTCGTCCGGGATACAAAGTTGCAGAATTCCGATGTGACTTCGTTTGTAGAGTTCGCCCTCTACAAGAACGAAGGATTTGGCGCGTCGCGCGAGCCGTCGGGCTTCTGTCTTGTTGGTTGGTAGTACGTCGTGGAGGAGATATTTAATGTAAAGCGTTCTCCAGTCATTGGGAGGGTCGGACTCCATTGCTGGGTCTTCTTCAAGCTCCATGACCTCGGGGTCGGGAGGAACGGTTGGCGGATCGGCCTTGGGGGTCGGACTAGAAGGGCCACCGTCGGCTTGTTCCGACCCTGCGTAGCGTACCGAGGGTTTGTGTTGGTCACTGGCGAAGACGCCTGTTGGAACTGGCTCTCGGCTGGATGCTGCTTTTGCGAGTGTATCGGCCGCTTCGTTGAGGCGCCTGGGGATATGATTGAGTTCGAGGCCGTCGAATTTGTCCTCCAGACGTCGGACCTCTTGACAATATGCCTCCATCTTGGTATCGTGGCAGCCCGACTCTTTCATGACCTGGTTGACGACCAGCTGAGAGTCGCCCCTGACGTCAAGGCGTCGGATGCCCAGCTCAATGGCGATTCGTAGGCCATTGATGAGCGCTTCGTATTCTGCAGTATTGTTTGATGAGGGAAAATGAAGCCGAACCATGTACCTCATGTGGACCCCGAGGGGGGATACAAAGACTAGTCCTGCTCCGGCGCCCTTCTTCATCAGCGATCCGTCGAAGTACAATATCCAGTACTCTTGATCGACGGCTGCTGGTGGCATCTGGACCTCGGTCCATTCCGCGATGAAATCAGCCAGTGCCTGAGATTTGATCGCCGTTCGGGGAACATAAGAAATGCCCTGATCCATCAGCTCGAGTGCCCACTTTGCGGTTCTTCCCGTAGCGTCATGGCTACGAACGACCTCGCCGAGGGGGAACGACGTCACTACTGTCACGGGGTGTGATTCGAAGTAGTGGCGTAGTTTCCTCTTGGTGATGAGGACGGTGTAGAGGAGTTTCTGGATCTGGGAGTAGTGGGTTTTGGAGTCAGATAACACCTCGCTGATGAAATATACAGGGCGCTGCACCCTGAAGGCGTGCCCCTCTTCTTCTCGCTCTACTATTAAGGCGGAACTAACCACTTGGGTGGTGGCCGATATGTATAGTAGGAGAGATTCTCCATCGCATGGAGGAACTAGGACCGGCGGCTTAGTTAAAAATCGTTTAACCATGTCAAGTGCTTCCTGAGCCTCGGCTGTCCACTCGAAGCGGTCAGTTTTCTTTAGGAGTCGATAAAGGGGGAGTCCTCGTTCGCCGAGGCGTGAAATGAATCGACTGAGAGCGGCAAGGCACCCGGTGATCCGCTGAACCCCCTTTATGTTTTGGATCGGGCCCATCCTCGTGATGGCTGATATCTTCTCTGGGTTGGCTTCGATGCCACGCTCGGAGACGATAAAGCCGAGCAACATGCCCCTCGGGACCCCGAAAACACATTTTTCGGGATTGAGCTTGATGCCGTTCGCCCGGAGTTTCGCAAAGGTACGTTCAAGGTCGGCGACAAGGTGGTCAGCCCGCTTGGATTTGACTATGATGTCGTCGACATAGGCCTCAATGGTTCGCCCGATGAGATCTCCGAAGCAACTAAGCATACAGCGCTGGTACGTTGCCCCAGCGTTTTTCAAACCAAACGGCATCGAAACGTAGCAAAATGATCCGAAGGGCGTGATAAAAGATGTCGCGAGCTGGTCGGATTCTTTCATCGCGATCTGATGGTAGCCTGAGTATGCGTCCAGGAAACAGAGGGTTTCGCACCCCGAGGTGGAATCGACTATTTGGTCTATTCGTGGTAAAGGAAATGGATCCTTTGGACACGCTTTGTTGAGGCCAGTATAATCAACACACATTCTCCATTTCCCGCTCTTTTTCCGAACAAGAACAGGATTTGCTAACCACTCTAGGTGGTATACTTCCTTAATGAATCCTGCGGCCAGTAGTTTGGCTATCTCCTCGCCGATGGCCCTGCGTTTCTCCTCGTCGAAGCGGCGCAGGCGTTGTTTCACTGGCTTGGAGCCCGGGAGGATTTGGAGAGTATGCTCGGCGACCTCCCTCGGGATGCCCGGCATATCCGAGGGTTTCCACGCAAAGATGTCCTTGTTGGCGCGGAGGAAGTCGACGAGCGCGCTTTCCTATGCGGAGGAGAGCGCGGTCCCGATTCAGACTTTTTTGCCCTCGGAGCTACTGGGATCCAAAAGCACGTCCCTGGAGCCCTCTGCCGATTCGAACGATCCGGACGATTTCTTTGCGTCGGGTGTCCCTTCAATGACCTCCTCCCTGAGGGTGGCGAGCTCTTCGGATGCGATGACCGTGGATGCGTGTCCGCAACATTCGACCTCGCACTCGTAAGCACGCTGGAAGGAGGTGCCGATGGTGATGACCCCACGGGGGCCCGGCATCTTCAGCTTCAGGTATGTGTAATTGGGTACGGCCATGAACTTCGCGTAACATGGCCGCCCCAGAATGGCGTGGAAAGTCCCCGGGAATCCCACTACATCGAAGGTGAGGGTCTCAGTCCGGTAATTGGATCGATCCCCAAAAGTGACGGGCAGGTCAATCTGTCCTAGTGGCACAGCTTGCCTTCCTGGCACGACGCCATGGAAAGGTGCTCGGACGGGGCGGAGGCGCGTTCGGTCGATGCCCATCTCGTCGAGCGTCTTGGCGTACATGATGTTGAGGCCGCTGCCCCCATCCATCAGTACCTTGGTGAGCCGCTTTGGACCGACGATCGGGTCGACGACAAGCGGATACCTTCCCGGGTGTGGGATGGCATCCGGATGATCGGTCCGGTCGAAGGTTATGGCGGATTCCGACCACCGGAGAAAAGCAGGCATGGCCGGTCCAGTGGTATAGACCTCTCGACGTGCGACCTTCTAGCAGCGCCTGGAGTCGTAGGCCGTTGATCCTCCGAAGATCATGAGGGCACCGATCGGAGTTGGGAAGGTGTCGTCCTTCTCCTCCGTGTCGTCGGTGGTGGGAACAGGCTCCTTCCCCTGCTCCCCCTTGTTCAAGCCCCCGGCCAAGTATTTGCGCATAAGGCTGCATTCCTTCTATAGGTGCTTGGCCGGGAAGGCGTGGTTTGGGCATGGCCCCTCGAGCATTTTCTCGAAGTGGTTCGGAGTGCCCTCCACGGGCTTCTGACCACCTTTGCGGTCGGCAGCGGCCGCGAGTGAGCTGTCGCGCTGTTGCTTCTTATTTTTCCCTTTGGCGGGACGGTTGGAGGCGCCTTCGTTAGCGTCCTCGTCCCGCCTTGTCTTTTCGTCGGAGCGATCAAAGATGGCTCCGACCGCCTCCTCTCCAGAGGCGTGACTGGTGGCGATGTCCAGAAGTTCCTTGGTAGTTCACGGGCCCCTGCGTCCCAGCTTGTGGACCAGGGATTCGCAAGTCGTTCCGGACAGAAAGGCTCCTATCACATCGGCGTCGGCGACGTTCGGGAGCTCGTTGCACTGTCGGGAGAAGCGCCGGATGTACCCGCGGAGGGTTTCGTCGGCCTTCTGACGGTAGTTCTTGAGGTCCCATGGGTTTCCAGGGCGTTTGTACGTGCCCTGGAAATTACCCACGAAGATCTCAGTCAGATCCGCCCAACTCTGAATAGCATCAGATGGTAGGTGCTCCAGCCATGCTCGTGCCGAGTCGGCCAAGAACAGCGGGAGATTGCGAATAATGAAGTTATCATCACTTGCACCACTGGCCTGACATGCAAGCCGATAGTCTTCGAGCCAAAGCCCGGGATTTGTCTCGCCAGAATATTTGGGAATGTTCGTAGGCGGTCGATACCTTAGAGGGAACGCAGCGTTGAGGATGTGCCGACCAAAGGCCTGAGGGCCTGGCAGGACGGGGCTAGGGCTTCGGTCCTCGTTGCTGTCGTAGCGCCCGCCACGTCGGGGATGATAGCCGCGGCGCGCTGCTTCTCCCTCGTCGCCGTGGGCACGCCTCCGGGCGTCGATGATGTTGCGTACATCGCGGCCACGGCCGAGGCGCTGACGTACAGGGACGACGGAGGGCTACCCGCCGGCTGGTGGTGTTTGGTGTACGGATGCGTCCTTGGTGGGACGCACTGAGGGCGCGCGCTGGCTGGTGTCGGGTTTGCGTCGTCGAGACAACGAACTTTCCGCCTGCTGCGCGGCTGCACGCTCGAGCAACGTGCGAATCTCCCGATAAGCGCGTCGATCCTCGGACGTTGCGGCCTCTGGGAGGCCATGCAGCAAGGCGGTTGCTGCGGCGATGTTCTGGCTGGCTCGAGTGAAGTGAGGAAAGGCCCCATCGTTGGTGAGGATCCTTTGATGTACGGTGCGGGCTGAGGCGCGCGCGCGCCCCCCATCTTTGCGGCGTTCAATCTCGCGATTGATGTCCATGTATTCCCGTGCGAGCCCTTGCCCGGCCTCATTGATCTCTTGCTGACGAGCCCTTAGCTGCTCCATCCTCGGGTGAGATGGGGCTGTCCCATCCTCCCCGGATCTGCCATCAGGATTGTTTGTAGGAGTGGCCTCTTCCCTGGAGGCACTTTCGACGTGACCCTCGGGGGTCTGCATCATGTAGCATTCCCAGGAAGGGTGGTGGCTCCCCCTACTAGAATCTGAGCTGGAGAGCGATACAGGCTCCTCGTTGAGGAGCTCGTAGAGGGTCTCCGTATCCCGCTCAATCGCCCCCACGAACTCGATGTCCGTGGGTGGTTGAACCACACGCAGCGCCAGAAGGCGGCCAGCGGTCGCCGCAACGTTGCGGAGACCGAACGGAAACGCTGTCGGGGCGCTCCATCTGGACCCTTCCGAACACATGGCGGTGTTGTGAGAGGTCTCCTTGGGTGACGGGAATCCCTGGGAGTTGCCCGGTGGGCCCTCAAGCCTGAGACGGCTGAGGTTGATGGAAGGGGGAGATGGAGCGGCTGAGTGAGTCAGCGCCAGCTCTCCTCCTAATGTGATGATGAAATCCAGGTCGCCGAAACGCACGTGTGCGCCCGGGGCCCAGGTGATTGCGTGGGTGGCCATCCGAGACCTGATTTGGAACGCGCAAAGCCCCTACCTAGCGCACCAACTGTCGGTGTTTCGTACAAGCACCGGCAAGTAAATTTATAGTAATACGCGTTAGGCTCGGATGGTGCGCTAAAGGACATAGGATTTATACTGGTTCGGGCGGAACGTCCCTACGTCCAGTTTGTTGCTGCTTGTGTTATTAGCACCATAAATAATCTGTAGTAAGGGATACAAACTGCCGAGAGAGGGACTGGTCCCAAGTCTCTGATCGAAGGATTGAAAGGTGGTCAAGAGCTTCGTAGCTGCTTGAATGTGCGTGAATGTGTTCTATTGTTCTCCGTCCGTTTGATGGAGGATATGCCTCCCCTTTTATAGATGAAGGGGCTGGCTTTACAAGGGTGAGAGCTCCTGGATGCATACTCTACTTAGCCTTGTGGCTCATGTCTACCTGGTCAGGTCCTCCATTCTGATGAGTGCGAAGGAAGATAAGTGCTTATGATGTCGTCAATATCTCTGTAGGATGTCAGATCAGTCACAGCATGCTGCCCCCAGGGTATGGGCTGTAGTACAGTGGTTTTGACTTAGGGGCCTCCCCCCAGCCTTGCTCCACACGCCTTCTGGTTCCCATGATTCCTGTTGGGAGAATTCGGGGTCGGGGTCCGGTGTAGCGCCGTGGCCAAGGCTCTCTGACTTGGAGGACCTGAGGGGTCGGGAAGAGGGCCCCGCCTGCTTCCTCGGGTCCACAGCGCGGTGACGGAGTATCCATCGTTCGTGGAGATAGCAAATCCGTTCTTGGAGTGTAGCGGTTGTCGTATATCTTCATTGGGTTCCGTGTCCCAGAGCTGAAGGCGGCGCCTACAACTCTACAGAGTGAGGTGCACGCACCTGTAATACCTTTTGGGCTCTGCGGCGCTCAGAAGGGTCTAAAGCGTCAGTCCTGTCATTCCCTGGTAGTTCTTTTCCTGTCAGGGTGCAGGGTATGGTCGTTGGAGCCATGGTTGACCCGAACATCTTGTCTCGTCCTGTACCCATCGTTATGAGGGATAGATATCGATCAGGGCGAGGCTCGTTCTGGGCCGTCGGATGAGACGGAGGCCAGTCCCTATCTCTTGGTCGAGACTAACCCTATCCCTCTGGGATCGGGCGAGGCGGAATCTATCCCTTAGCCTTCGGGCGAGACCGAGCCCGCCCTATAGGCGTCGGGCGAGACGGAGATTAGCCTTGAGCCTTTGGGGCGAGGCAGGGTTATCCCACAAAGGCGTCGGGTGAGGCTGACCCCACCCCTCCAGGATCGGGCGAGACGGAACTCATCCCCCAGCCCTCGGGCGAGACCGAGCCCGTCCTCAAGGCGTCGGGCGAGACGGAGTTTATCCCTCGGTCCTCGGGCGAGACCGAGCCCGTCCCAAGGGTGTCGGGCGAGGCGGAACCGAACTCCTGTCATTCAAACAAAGGATGACATGGCGCCCTTATGCGTCTAGAAGTTTTTTACGTTTGGTGGTTATCGGTTCCACCTTCTGGGGTACCCCGGTATTAGGTCCCCGACAGTTTGTTTCCCCAGAGTACTTTGGGATGTTGGTCGGTAGTCGGTACCTTGGCGGGAAGGCAGCATTGAGGATGTGCCGGGCGAAGGCCTAAGGGCCCAGCAGATTGGGGCTCGGACTCTGATCCTCGCCACTATTGTAGCATCCATCGCGATGAGGATGATAGCCACGACTAGCTCCCTCTCTTGGATCACCATGGGTACACCTACGAGCATCGAGAGTGTTGTGTGCATCGTGGTTACGACCGAGACGCTGATGCACCGATACCACGGCATGCTGCCTGCCATCCTATGGTGCCTAGTGGACTGATGTGTCCCTGGCAGGATGTCTGGAGAGTGTGTGTTGGCTGGCATTGAGCTTGCATCACCAAGACAAGGAGCTCTCTGCCTATTGCGCCACCGCACGCTCGAGCAACGTGCCAATCTCATGGTGGGCCTGATGATCCTTGGGCGGTGTGGCCTCTAGAAGGCCATGGAGCAAGATCATTGTAGCGGTGATGTTCTGGCTCAACTGGGCGAAGCAAGGAAGGGCTTCATCATCAGCGATGATCCTTTGGTTCACATCACGGGCCATGGCACGTGCGCACCCACCGTCTCCGTGGCGTTTGATCTCCCGATCGAGCTCCGTGCATTCCTGCACAACCTAGAGTCGTGCTTCCTCGATCTCCTGCTATCGGGCTTTCGGCTACTCCACCCCCATGCGAGGTGGGGCCACTGTCTCCCCTTCAGTTTTGTTGCCAAGGTTGCCCGCCGGGGTAGCCTCCTCTATGGGGACGCTTTTGATGTGTCCCTCGTGGGTACCCATCATAAAGCATTCCTGGGAGGGGTGATGGCTCCCCCTGCTGGAGTCAGAGCTAGAGGACGACCCTGGCTCCTCTATGAGGAGGTTGTGGAGAGATTTCATGACATGTTCGATCACCCCCCACAAACTCGTTGTTCACGGGAGGTAGGACCATGCGTCATGCCACAAGGTGGCTAACGGTCGCCATAGCGTTGCGGAGATCGATCGGAAGTGCTGTCAGGGTGCTCCATATGTGGTGTCCTAGAGAGAGGGATCCTCCTCTGGTGAACTACGCCATGTTGTTGGCATCAGAAAGGGTGAGGTGGCGTTGGTCCTCCCTAGACTGTTGGGGTCCTAGGGGGAAACCGAGCTGGCACTCAAGCCTCTCGTAGTTGAGGCCAATGGAGGGGAGAGATTGGATGGTGGTATGAGCCAATGCCAACTCTCCTCCCACCATGACAATGAAGTCCAGGTCATCGAAATGCACATGTGTGCCCAGGGCCCAGCTGATTCCATGGCTAGCCATCCGTGGCCTGATGTTAACGTCAAAACGCGCAAAGGTCCCCTACCTGGCACGCCAACTGTTGGTATTTTGAGTAAACTCCAACTAGTGAATTTGTATTTGTTGCTAAAAGACATGAGGTTTATACTAGTTTAGGCAGAATGTCCCTACGTCTAGTCTGCTACTGTTGCTCATGTTGTTAACACTGAAAAGGTTTGAAGTAGGGGGATACAAACAGTCAAGAGAGGGACATGTCCCAAGTCTCTGATGGAAAGGTCGAACGGGTGCTAAGAGCTTGGACGCTGCTTAGCTATGTGGTGTGTGATGTGGAATCAATCTATCACCTTAGTGGGGTGCCCTATCCTTCCTTTTATAGACCAAGGGGAGCAGGGATTACAGATAGGAGAAAGAGGAAAAACTAGAGGCAGAGAAGGTCCTTTGAATGCGCTGGGTCTTCCTTCTCCTTTGAGCCTGCCCTACTGATATGGCAGACGTTGCCTAGGATGGCATGTTCGCTGATCCTAATAGGACCATGCTATGGCCTTGTTCGGCAATTGGTCACGTCCCATCCCACTCTAGCAGACGGCGCGGCGCACCAGGGTGCCGAGCCATGACCCTATGGGGAGCGGATGGCATAGAGGCCCCACATTCTTTACTGTAGATGACATGAGTTTCCCTCTTGGACCATAGAGGTTGTCGTATGTTTCCATTAGGATTCGTGCCCGAGGGCAAATGTCGGCGCCCATAACACTATAGGACAAATGTCGGTGCCCATAACACTGTTTGGGCTCTAACATGTCTGGAAAGGCTTAAAGTGTCTGTCTAGTCATATCCTTATGGTAGTTCCCTATAGGTGCGCAGGGTATGGTCCTTGATATTATGGTTGACTTGAGTGCCCTGCCTTATCTACACGCATAGTTATGAAGGAGTAGCGCATAGACGTCGGACGAGGCAGAGTCTGCCCTAGACATCGGGTGAGGCAGAACCCAGCCGTCAGAGATCGAGCAAGGCAGAGCCTGCCCTTGGATGTCGAGCAAGGCGGAGCCTACTCCTAGACGTCGTGTGAGGCGGAGCCTACCCTCGAACATCGGGTGAGGAGGAGCCTACTCCCATACGTTAGGTGAGGTGGAGCCTGCCCTCAGACATTGGGTAAGGCAGAGCCTGCCCTTGGATGTTGGGCGAGGCAGAGCCCAGCCCACGGACATCGAGTAAGGTGGAGCCTGCTTCCAGACGTCAAGTGAGGCAGAATCTACCCTTGGACGTCGAGCGAGGCAAAGCGTACCCTCGGACATCGGGCGAGGTGGAGCCAGTCCTCAGGGGTCGAGCGAAGTGGAGCCACCCCTAGGGGTCGAGCGAGGCAGAGCCAACCTTCAGCTATTTGGTCAAGAAGTGCAGTTGTGTTCTTGTTTATTCAGAAGCATCAACATTTGACGGTTATTAGCTCCTCCTCTTTGGGTACCCTATTATTCAGTCCCCGACACTAACTAAGTCATGCTTGATCAATTTGTTCAATTGTTTCATTCCAACATGATGAAGCCTTCTATGCCATAACCAACCCATGCTAGACTTAGTGATCAAACATGTTGACAATTGAGCTTCTCTAGCATTAAAATCAACCAAGCATAGATTCTCATATCTAAATCCTTTGAATATCAAGTTAGAGCCATCTACACTTATGATCTCTACATCATCCACACCAAATATGCACTTGAAACCAAGATCACACAATTGAGCTACCAATAATAGGTTGAAGTCCAAGCTCTCAACTAGTAGCACATTAGAAATGTTCAAGTCATTGGATATTGCAATCTTACCAAGCCCTTTGACCTTACCTTTGCCATTGTCAGCAAATGTGATACTATCAATCCCATTGCTCTTATTTTCATTGACTGAATTGAACATTCTTGGATTACTAGTCATGTGTTGTGTGCACCCACTATCAAGCACCCAATGCCTTCCTCTAGCTTTATAATTGACCTACAAAAGAAGATCAATTTCTTTTAGGTACCCAAACTTGCTTGGTCCTTGAAGATTAGTTACCAAGGTCTTTGGTACCCAAATGGCCTTCTTCTTTGGGCCCACAATTGGTGTACCAATGAACTTAGCCTTCATACCATTGGCACCCTTAACAAGCATGTAATAAGAATCAAATCTAATTGAGGATACATTAGGTTGCTTGTTCTTGTTAGTCTTGAAATATTGCTCTATATGCCCAACTTGCTTGCATCTATTGCAAACCCAACCATTGCCCTTCACAAAGCTAGCTTTGGGAGTGACAAAGGCCACCTTGCCTTTCTTGGGGGTATAACCTAATCCCTCTTTGTCGAGAGAAAACCTTTGGCTACCCAAGTACTTTAACAAGCGGGCATCTCCACCATAGGCATTGCCTAAGGCATGAGTGAGCTCATTCACCTCCTTCTTGAGGGTCTCATTTTCCACCATTAGTGAGGCATCACAAGTGGAACCATCACTCAAAGGTGAAGTTGAAGTGGAAGTGCTACAAGAAATGTTAGTGGGAGCAACTACAATGGGCTTATAAAAAGATTCATCAATAATATCACATGTTAGTCCCACATCACAAGACACAATCACTTGCTCCTTCTTGGCTTCCTCCATTTTGACTTGCTCGATGAGAGAGGAGTGAGCCTTTTCAAGCTTAGAGTGAGCTTTGCCAAGCTTCTCATGGGCTTCCATTAGCCTCTCGTGAGTGGCATTGAGCTCATCAAGAGATTGCTCAAGAAATTTGACTTTCTTGTGCAATT
Source organism: Miscanthus floridulus (assembly GCF_019320115.1). Lineage (NCBI taxonomy): Eukaryota > Viridiplantae > Streptophyta > Magnoliopsida > Poales > Poaceae > Miscanthus > Miscanthus floridulus. The sequence goes on along the minus strand of NC_089587.1, from coordinate 169,666,803 downwards.
CTTTGCACTCTTTTCTCTTCATCTCAAAGCAAGTGTGCACTTGCTCACACATGTCCATGACCTCCTCTTTAGAGTACTCTTTGTCATCATCATCACTCCTACAAGCATCACTTTCACATTCATCATCATCACTCCTATAATCATCACTTTCACAAGCATCATTATCACTCACATCGTATTTTACCTTAGTAGGCTTTGCCATGAGGCACGTTGATGGAGTATCGAAGATAGAGGGCTTGTTGTTGCTGGAGATGCTTGCTAGTGCTTTCTTGATAGATTTCTTTCCATCATCACTAGGTCATCACTATCCGAAGAGCCATCACTATCCCAAGTAAACACATAGCCTCCACCCTTCTTCTTCTTTTGGAAGGTCATCTTCTTCTCCTTCTCCTTCTTGTGCTTCTTCTTTTTATCCTCATCATTATCACTATTGTAGGGACAATCCGCTATAATGTGATCGGGGCTCTTGCAATTGTAGCATCTTCTCACATATTCTTTGCTTTTGGTGTGATCTCTTCTCTTTCTTACACCATAGCCCTTCTTCTTCATGAATTTTTCCATCTTGCGCACAAATAGAGCCAAGGCCTCATCATCAATGTCACTAAGATCCTCATCATCACTTGATTCTTTCTTGGACTTGCCCTTGTTCTTGGATGATGAGCTAGCCTTGAATGCTACACTCTTCTTCTTCTTGTCTTCGTCTTCCTTCTTGTTATCCTTGTCAACCCATTCCCTTTCCACATGGTATGTCTCCTGTGTCATGACATCACCTAGTACTTGGTTAGGGGTAATCTTCTTCAATCCTTCTCTTATGATAAGCAATCTCAACATATCAAATCTTGGAGGTAGGCACATCAAGGACTAATGACAAAGATCATCATCCTTGATCTTCTCTCACAATGCCTTCAAATCATTGACAATCACTTTCAATCGATGGAACATCTCTGGAATGCTCTCATCTTCCTTCATCTTAAAGCTTATCAATTTATCCTTGAGGATGTACAACTTGGCACTCTTCACCATCGGTGTGCCCTCATATGTTTCTTCCAATCTCTTCCACACCTCATTAGCTCTATCACAATACTTGATTTTCTCAAACACCTTGGAATCAATGGCATTGTATATGGTGTTGAGAGCCATTGTATTGCATTGCTTGTTGGTCTTGTCTTGGTTGGTGAGATTGTTGGGATCGATGATAGCATAGTCATTCTCGGTCACATCCCATACTTGATCATTGATTGAACCAAGATACATTTTCATCTTTCTCTTCCAATAATCATAGCATGTGCCATCAAATAATGGTGGTTTGCCCTCCCACATGGTTGAACACAACTTGAGCCACAATTTGACACCGAGGTTGTTAAGCCTTCAATCAAACGGTGACCATAGCTCCGATACCACTTGAAAGGTCCTAATTTGGCTAGAGGGGGGTGAATAGCTTATTTAAAAATCTATAAATCAACTAGAGCAATTTGATTAGCATAACAAATGGCGAAATGCAAACTTGCTCTAGCTCTACAAGGATTACAAGCCACCTATTCAATAACTCTAGTTACTATGATCACTAGACACACAATTTGCTAAGTCACTACTCACTAAGAGCTCTCATACTTGCTACACTAAAGAGCTCCACTAGATGAACTTAAACTACAAAGCAAGCTCTCAATTCTAGCTACACTAAAGAGCTTGCTATAACTAGTTTGCAAGAATATAAATGAGTGAGTAGGGTGATTATACCGCCGTGTAGAGGAGTGAACCAATCACAAGATGAATACTAAATCAATCACTAGGAGAATACCAAAGGGCAAGAGACAACCAATTTTCTCCCGAGGTTCATGTGCTTGCCTACACGCTACGTCCCCATTGTGTCAACCAACACTTGGTGGGTCGGTGGCTAAGAGGTGTTGCATGAACCTCGTCCACATAATTGGACACTACAAGAACCTACCCACAAGTAAGGTAACTCAATGACATGAGCAATCCACTAGGGTTACCTTTTGGCCCTTTGCCAGGGAAGGCACAAGTCCCCTCACAATCATCAGAGATGGCCATGAACAATCACCAACTCATGCCAATCCTCCTCTACTGCTCCAAGCTATCTAGGTGGTGGCAACCACCAAGAGCAACAAGTGAATCCCGCAGCGAAACATGAACACCAAGTGCCTCTAGATGCAAACACTCAAGCAATGCACTTAAATTCTCTCCCAATCTCACAAAGATGATGAATCAATGATGGAGATGAGTGGGAGGGCTTTGGCTAAGCTCACAAGGTTGCTATGTCAATGTAAATGTCTAATGGAGTGAGCTTGAGCTGGCTAAATGGTATTTATAGACACCCCAAAACAATAGAGTCGTTGGCTTAATTATTGGGATGACTGCACGTCGACCGAACGCGCAGGTCGTATGCACCGAATGCATCGATTGTGTATACCGGACGCGTCTAGTACGGTGACCAGACGCATCTGGTCACTGCCTGACCGCCACGTGTCCCATTTTAAATGAAGTAGTTGTTGCTACCATGAGTCCCATGCGACCAGACACGTCCAATGTGGACGACCAGACGTAGGACGGGCAGCGTCCGGTCGAGTCTAGAGAGCTCCTAGAGCCGCTCTAGGCCGATCGGACGCGTCCGGTCACACAGGATAGGATGTAGGAGACTCAGTGTCTAGTCAAGTCTAGAGAGCTCCCAGAGCCACTCTGGGCCAACTAGACATGTCCGATCACACTAGAATGGATGTTCCTAGAGTCCGATCAATTTTAGTTCTGAAACCCGATAAGCTGGTTCATACCGGATGCGTCCGGTCGCTTCTCTACAAACCTGAATTGAGCTAAGTCACTTTGACTGAACGTTGAAACAGTAGCTCTTCAGCGTTCAGTCACTCCACTAAGCCAAAGTCCGGTAGTTAATACCGGACACGTCTGGTCACCATACCAGACACGTCTGGTCACTCAGTGACCAGCGTGACCAACTCCTTTTCAACTCTATCTTCTTTACCCTTGCTCAAATGTGCCAACCACCAAGTGTATCACCTTGTGCACATGTGTTAGCATATTTTCACAAATGTTTTCAAGGGTGTTAGCACTCCACTAGATCCTAAATGCATATGCCATGAGTTAGAGCATCTAGTGGCACTTTGATAACCGCATTTCGATACGAGTTTCACCCCTCTTAATAGTACGGCTATCGATCCTAAATGTGATCACACTCTCTAAGTGTCTCGATCACTAAACTGAAAAGCTCCTATCAATTTTACCTTTGCCTTGAGCTTTTTGTTTTTCTTTCTTTTATTCCAAGTCCAAGCATGTGATCATCATCATGGCATCACCATCATCATGTTATGATCTTCATCTGTTTCACCACTTGGAATGTGCCACCTATTTCATAATCACTTTGATAAACTAGGTTAGCACTTAGGGTTTCATCAATTCACCAAAACCAAACTAGAGCTTTTCAGTGGTGTTCCTACTACTTCTAGCTCTTGATCTGTGATTGTCATACCTACAGTAAGCTAGAAAATTTCTCTGATCTAAGTTTTTATTCATGGATTTTGAACTATGACTCAAAGTTGTCTGTAGGTGTAGCAGTGCCACTGTTCTGGCATGGCAGTGCCGCCCTCTAGAGCAGCAGTGCCACAGGGTGAATTTGATAAAAGTTTGAGTGTTTATTTTGATAGGCCTATTCACCCCCCCCCCCCTCTAGGCCAACCAGAGATCCTACACCAGCTCATATAGTGGGTTATATAATAATTTGCCCCTTTCTTGATAGCTTATTTAATACTTGTTCTAATAATTTGCCCTAGTTGCAGCTTGTCTTGTTTTGTGCTGCTACCCTCATTTTTTAATAAATGCCCCTAGTTGGCAACAAGTCATGTTTCCTGACTTTTTGTAATGTGTTTTATAATAACTTGCCCCCCTAACTGGCAGCTTATGCAATATTTATTATAGTAATTTGTCTTTGCGGTTACAACTTGTCTTGTTTTGGTCAGCTACTCTCTTTAGAGGTTAATACCATTATGCAAATACTATATATCAAATTTATTATGTTTTTCACATGGTAACGATCGATGTGCATATCATGTAAAAACTTTCAATGATTTTTTGAGTAGCAAGTTTAGTATTATATGGTAGCAACTTATTTCATGAATCTTTTAGCATATTTTTTACATATAAATTGCTATTAAAACAAAGTTCATCAAAACATAGAGGTAGAAAAATGCTCCACCAGTAGCACATATTAGGCTCTAGAGACAAGATATGCTAAAAATGCTCGAATGGAGACATGGAGTATGGCAATTTTGAATAGTTTTTATATTATTCTATTAAACTGAGAAACAGAAGAATATTTAGCTCCATGACACATGTTCTTGAATTTTTTTTAGTTCCACAATCCTCTAACTTATAAGCAAACACTCCCTATTTTTCAAATTATATGTCGCTTTGACTTTTTTTGTACATCGAATTATACTAAAAAGTCAAAATGATTTATAATTTAGAATAGAGGGAGCAGTGAATTAGACGAAGACCTTTGCATAATTGTTCAAGCAAAAATTTACGGGGCCCATTTTATAGCATTTCTAAGGGCGAAAATGAAGAACGAAAGAAGATCATTTTTGGTGGCTGCTTCCACGCGCCCTGCCTAACAGGGCGAGATGGGCCATACTCTTGCCCTATATTTACGCTTGGCCAACTCCGCTCGGTGGTAACTGTTGCGATAAAAAAGGAGCACCAGATCTTCGGTTTCCATCATCGGGATCTACAGTCTACCTCAACTTTGATGGCCCCCGTGTCGCCTGGAGGAGCGAAAGAATGTGGATCCCCAGTGTGCCAATAGATTAGGTCCTAGTTTCTCTAGCGACCCACTTCAGTCCCTATGGCATCGTCTCTATCTCGTCGTTGTGTTCTTCAATGCCGGTGAGATGTCTGTGAGGGTGGTGTCCGCTAGATCTAGAGTCTACTCCGGCAAGGGTTCTCTTCTAGATCTTGCTGGTTCCTGTTTAGGTGGTTTGTGCCTGTGAAAGGTCCTTGTATGGTTTTGGTAATTGAGTGACAACCTAGGTGGACTAATTGTGTTTATGTGAGATACATAGGTGATTAGTCCACAGATACATATGTGTGAGCAACATATGCCATGAAGGTGAAAATGGCTTTGAGATGTTGTAAAGCTCACACATGTAATGATGAAGGAGCTCATTGCACTTGAGACATGACATTGAGTCATGTGATCAAGGTGGAGAAGATCAAGACAAGACTTGGCTTGATGGACCGGTTGCAAGCGTGAAGGGCAAGTCGGAGGCTTTGGAGCGATGGACCGCGTGGCGGTGAAGCTTAAGCAAGACTTGGCGCCGATGGACGAAGGCAATGGTGAAAAGCAAGTGAAGTCAAGATCGATGAACCGATATGATCACGTGATGATATGAAGTGTATCATATCATTGTTGATCATGTTGGTGCATGTGTTGCATCAACATTGGAGGAGATGGAATGGAATGCGCAAGGCAAAGGTATAACCTAGGGTATTTCATTTCACTGGTCATAGGTGTGTAGAGAAGTTTGTGACTGGGTTTAGGATAGATGGCCATACAATCAAGAGGGGCAAACTTGTTTGCATATCGGTTATCTAGTGCCACTCGAGTGATCTAACTTTGCATCGTATCTAGGATTGAGTGACGTTGCAAGTTGAGTGGCTAATCCTTTGAAAAATGATTGTGAAAATGCTAACACACATACACATAGTGGTGTACACTTGGTGGTGTTGGCACATTTATAAAGGAGATGAAGTTGGAGTTGATGTGGATCAACTCGGCGATGGAACGGAGGTGAGAAGGGTTTGAAACTCCACCGGCGGAGTGTCCGCCCATAGAGTGCGGACAATCCAACGGTGCCACTGGTGCCCTGTTTTGAAAAAATAGGGTCTCACAGAGTGGACCAGACACTGGTCACATAGTGACCGGACGCTGGGTTCCAGCGTCCGGTCAGTAGTGGCAGTCAGCAGGCAGGCATCGATCATCGACCGGACGCTGGCGCTGGAAATGACCGGATGCTGGCTATGTGCGTCCGATCAAGGTGATGTATGATGACATAGGCAGAGCAGAGAAGCTAGAAGTGATCGGACGCTTGTGCTGCATCCGATCACGACCGACCGGACGTGTTCGGTCATGCCTGGTACCTTACTGGAAATGACCGGACGCTGGGGTTGCTGTGTCCGGTCAGTTCAAGATGGAGCGTCCGGTTGTCAGATGACCATTGAGATTGGATGAACAGCATTTGAAGAAGGGGACACGTGGCGTGCATCGCACGACTGGACGCTGAGGTCCAGCGTCAGGTCGATCAGACCAGAGCATCCGGTCGTCCTGACTTTTGCCCAGTGAAGGGGTAATGGCTCTATTTGTTCATGGGGTTATAAATAGAAGCCATGGTCGGCCTTGGGCCAGAAGCTGAGCACACTAGAGCCTTGGTGGCTTGTGTAGTAGTGCTTGGGAGCTCTCCATCTCACATATACTTGATAGTGATCATTCGATTGTGTGAGAGAGCGATTCTAGTGCGATTGCATCATGAGGTTGCATCGAGTAGCACTAGGTGATCGAATTGCAAGCTGGTGGTGCTTGTTACTCTTAGAGGTTGCCACCTCCTAGATGGCTTGGTGGTGGTCTCCATCAAAGCCCGCAAGAAGCTTATGCAGTGCTCCAAAGAAGAGCTTTGTGAGGGGCATTGTGCTCGCCCCACGGGAGCCATGAAGAGCAACTTTAGTTGAGCGTGTCATTGAGCTACCCTCACTTTCGGGGTAGGTTCTTGCGGTGCCCGATGTGCGGGCTTGGCGGGTGATGCCAATTAGCCACCGAACCACCAAGTGAGCGGTCGACACAACAGGGACGTAGCGTGTTGGCAAACACATGAACCTCGGGAGAAAAATCATCGTGTCAACCTTGTTCTTCCCATTGGTTTGCATCCTTGTTACACAAGCTTGTAATTACTTTCATATACATTGTGCTTGTGTAGTTGCTCTTGTAATTAATTAGCGTGTGTAGCTTACTAGTTACCTTCTTGCTTGTGTATCATAGAAGTAGCTCCCTTGCATGGCTAATTAGGTTTGTGTAACCGTGTTAGTCACTTTACTTAGTTTGTGTAGCTAAGTATTTGTGCTCTCTAATTTAGCATTGGTTGCCTTGTTATTGAGCATTGCTAGTGAGCTTAGTTGGCTTTATGCTTTTGCTTACTAGCATGTGTAGGAGCTCTCTTATTGCTTAAAGTACTAGTGGCATAGGTTTGTGTGACCTTGCTCCTAGAATTGGTTAGGTGAGCTCTAGCTAGCCTGGCACCTTTGTTGCTTAATTAGTATCTTTGGAAGGTGCTAGAGAACATAGATAGAGGGGTGTAGTCTTGGCTAGACTGATAGTTCTAATTCCGCACTTGTTTTGGTTAGCCAACGGGATTAATTTTAGAAAGGACTATTCACCCCCCCTCTAGTTCGCCATCTCGACCCTACAAATGGTATTAGAGCTAGGTCTCTCATTTGTGGTCTTCACCGACCCAAGAGGATGGCGGCTTATGGGCTAAATATTGATTGTCCACACATTTTTGATGGCACACACTTTACACGATGGAAAAATTGGATGATATGCAATTTTAAGTTTATTTGCCCTCAAATGTGGTGGATGGTAGATGTAGGCTTTTCTCATGTGTTGGGTGAAGATAATCTAACTCAAGCACAAGAGAAATGCCTAGATCTCGACATCCAAGCTACTAACATCATGTATAGATCTTTGCATGATTGCATATTTGGAGAGATCATTGACATGATGACCGCCCATGAGATTTGGAGTTATCTCAATGAGAAATATGGGATGGTCTCTGATGATGATGATGAGTCCAAGATGGAGGCACATGAGTGTGTTGAGCATAACCACAATTTGGTGATTGTGGAAGATTGCTCCACCTCATGGTCAAGTGATGATGATGATAATTGATCTACCACAAATTCACTTGACAAGGTTGATGATGATGCCACAAGTGTTGCAAGTGATGATGCTACCCCATGCACACTTGATGGTGATGATGGCTCATGCTCAAGCCTTGATGAAGATGCTACTACAAGCTCTCCAACTACATCACCACATTGCTTCATGTCATAAGGTGACACCAAGGTAACAAATGATAATGTGGTTGATCATGTTGATTCATATGATGAGATTGTTAGTAGACTTGCTAGCATGACCATGTCTTTAGAAAATGAGAAAGATAAAACATTGAAATTAGAAAATGAAAACTTGTTTCTAAAGAACTCTTGTGAAGAACATAAGAAATTACTTGATGCTTATAAATCTTCACATGATGAGCTAAAATTGAATCATGAGACACTACTTGCATCTCATGATGAATTATTAGAACAACATGCTTCTCTCATTAAAATGTTTACAAAGAAACTTAAAAATAATGAGAGCTCATCACATGGATCAAATGATAAATCATAAATTGTTGCTAACCCTTGTGATATAGGCAAGAAGCATGTATCCACCTCTTGTGATGATTTATTAGATATGCCATGCTCTTCACATATAGATGCTTGTTCTACTTCTATGTCTTGTGAGACTAACCTTTTGAAGGAGAACAATGATCTCAATGAACAAGTAAAGAAATTGAGCAATAAGTTAGAGAGGTGCTACAACTCAAAAGTCACCTTTGGGCACATGTTGAAGACTCAAAGAAACTATGGTGACAAGTGTGGTCTCGGCTTCAAGAAGAAGATGACAAAGGGCAAAAGAAAGAGAGATAGAAAGATGAAGAAGCTACAACAAAGAAAGCTCTCTCATACCATGTGTTGCCGATGTCATGAAGCAGGACACCTTGCAAATGGTTGCCCTAACACTGAGAAGCTCAAGAAGATAAAAGAAGAAGAGAGGCTAAAGCATGTTAAGTGCTTCAAGTGCCATACTTGGGGTCACCTTACCTCAATGTGCCCAACCAAGCAATTGGTGAAGCAACTAGAAGAGCCTCAACCAAAGCCACAAGTTGAGCAAGAGAAGACACCCTAAGAGCAAATCAAGATCAATCATGAAGATGGTGGTGACTTGATGATGAAAAAGAAGAAAACAAGAAGGGTTGGAAAGGCAAGGCATCTGATGCAAACTCAAGATGCCAAGATGATGAGCAAAAATAAAGATGAGAAGAAAGATTATGCTCACATCAAGTGCTTCAAGTGTGGAAGTACGGGACACTTTGCCTCTAAGTGTCCTACCAAGCTTGAGAAGAAGGCTCAAGCAATCCATGAGTGGCAAGGCAATGAGAAGCACCATATGAGCAAGGAAGAGAAGGCTCAATCAAAGAGAAAGTGCTACTCATGCCGGGAAAGGGGACACATGGCACATTCATGTCCCCTAGGTGATATTTCTAAGCCTATTTCAATTGTTGATAATAATGTGCTTAGAAAGGATGGTAATGGTACCTCTATGGTTGCTATTGCAAAACATTCCGCTATTCATACTAAGGCTATGCCTAAGTATATTGCTCCTAACTTGAGAGGACCCAAACTTGTTTGGGTACCATCAAAAAGTGGATGATTGATTGTAGGTACCATCGGCATTGGAGACTTGATTCAATTGATTTCATATTGATCATCATATGTTGAATCAAGTTATGAAGCTTAGTGTGCATCCAAACCCAATGCCAAGTGAAAATTGAGTGAAGTCCAAGTGCTATCAACATACAAGTGCTATAATTCAAGTTGTTGGTGATTCATTAGATATATTTGATGACTTGCAAATAATTGAGTTGAAGTTTGCTAGTTGGATGATCATGAGCTAACCAAGGTATATCTCTTGTTGATCATTTTATTTTGGTGCATATGAGTTGATTGAATTGGATAAATATACAATGTTGCTTGCTATAAGATGATTGAATGGATAATTGATTAGTAGTCAAGTTTGGATTGATTTGTGTTGGATAAATTCATGAGATGACATTTAGTAAGTGGATTGAATGGATTTATGTCTTGTGAAAGTATTCAAACAAGTTGGTTTCAAGTTTGATTCATACTTGATGATGTATAGTTCAAGTGATTGAAATTTGTCCTATATTGAAAATCTGAGTGAGCTGTGATCTTAGCCATGTTTGAGTGATCAAAACTTATTGGTTTGGCATAAAAATTGGTGTACATGCTATAGACTTATGGTATAAAATGCTGTACAAATTTCATGAGAATTGGATTAGAGATGCTTCGGTTTTGGAGTAGATCTTGTCAACTATAGTGCAGCAGTTTTCAGCATGTATCAGTGGTGGAATAATTGAAATCTGGTAGCAATCTAGAAGTCAAATGAAGCTCAAATTTTTACAGCTGCTAGATAACTTAGTAATGCACACCTCCACCAAATTTAGTGGTATTTGGATTTGTACTTTGGGAGATATGCTTATTTCTTTGAAGGGTACAAAATCTGTTAGAAAAGTGATAAATATTGGATTGATCTAGAGTCACTTTGATTGAAAGGTCCTCAAATTGGAAATATGTTTATAAGTAATTGAGGCATATAATTTTGGTTTTGAGATGATCTAAAAGCATGACAAGCAAAGAGTACAAGGCCATTTGATTGTGGAGTGTACTTTGCATATATTTGGTACTCAAATTGGAAGATCAAGATCAAACACAAGATGAAGTTGAAGTTTAAGTTCTAATGACTATTGGAAATCATTTGGTAGAAAGAAAAGGACTTAAACAAGAAGAAAGAAAAGGACTTAAAGAAGGAATCAAGGTTACTCACCAAGTTAAGTCCATCACTTGGATCAATTAATCAAGTCATTTTAAGTAAGTATCAAGAATGATTCTTGGAGAGAGGTCACTTCTCCCTAGTGTAGGGGCTTGCCGCCTATGTGTAGGTGAACCAAGTGTGGTACTTAGAAGGCTAACATGGAAGTGGTGATCCGAGAAATATTTGAGATGCTTAGTTGAAGCAATCAAAAGGGTTGATCAAGAAAAGCAAGCAACACCCAAAAGAGAGCTAGTCATGATATTTCAAATAGTATTCTCAAATGATGCTCTCATGCAAGCAAAGATCAAAAGATAAAGCAAGCCAACCACAACAAGAAAGTGCACTTGATCATAAGTGGTATTCATTTCATATGGGTGAAGAATGAAATTCAACATGGTATCTATTGGTCTTCACCAAGCTTATAATTGGACTTCACATTGCTATTGGAGTAATAAATTGGAGTCTATGTGACTATCCTCTACTTCAACATAGCAAAGGTATCATTGTAATGTGCATGATCATTTCATCCCTTACTAGTATGCGGTTAGTGCATATAGTTCATACTTCATAGGATCATGCATAACAAATGAAATGCTTAAATTCATAGCCTACCACTATTGTTTGAATGATTACTTGATCTAGTGGTTAGTACATGAATTTGTTCATGAGCTAGTGAACCCAAGTACTTGACTTAATTTGGATTGCTAACAAGTGACAAGTACAACATTGATAAGATAACCCTTGCAAGAGGTGTGAAGAAGCTTGTCATTGGTTCAAACCGGACTTGGAAGCTTAGGCAAATCAATTTAGTTCAAGTCAATCATAGAAGCTCATGATAGTGATAAGAGTACAAGCACAAGACAACAATGTAAATGGATATCTAGTTTGTTTGTTTCAAATAGTATCTAGACTCAAGTATTTTATCAAGAATCTACAAATGATGTCTAGATTAACTCACAAGTGATATCCTATAAGTGGTACTTATGAAGATAGCAAATGTTCAAGAAATAGTTTTTATTGATAAATCCAACAAGTGGTTCTATACTAGAAGATTCTTTCAAGTAATATCATACCTACACATGGTATCAATCATGCAAGATGATGGTTCCACAAGTGATCCTCAACTTTAAGTGATCATCAAATGAAGAATACATCCCTCACCTACAAGAGCTCAAGTGTATCAAATGGATGACCCATGCTATCACATAGGGGGAGGTGTCACACAAATTGGTATCAAGATCAAAGATCCTATGTGTGGTATCTCAAGAAGCCTTACACAAGATACAAGTGGTATGAGTTATAAGTGGTATCTACAAGTGGTGTCATTCCAACAGTCAAGTGATGTCCATAAAAAATGCAAGATTCAAGCCTCAACCATCTACCCCAAACGTGTACCTTTGCATCAATGAGAAGCTCACCTTTTATGGAAATTGATGACAAAGGGGGAGAGATTGTACAAAGATATAAAAGCTTTGAGATTGAGATTATACAAGGGGGAGAGATAAGATATAAAATCTCAAAGAAGTAGAGGATGGACATGGATATGGACAAAGAGGGAGCAACATTGAAGAAAAGAGATGGATCAAAATTTCTTGGACAAGAGAAGCACACAAGTAGGGGGAGCAAGCTCATGAACTTTGATTGATTGCATTTGATATGTGCATATTCATGTGCTTGCTTACATTGCATAAGCTTTCAAATTCAATATGCATGCTTGTGTGGTGTATGCTAGTTGTAGAACTTGAATGATGATTTGATAATTAGCATGCATAGGATGATAGCTAGACACTTGGTATGCTTTTCAAGTAATGCTAGTACCTTGCTTTTAATGTTGATCTCACAAGGTATCTAGTGCTTTTTATTTCCAAGTGTTATCTAGCTAACCATGGTGCTAAGGATGAACTTAAAGATGCAACTCCGATTGGTACACGCTTCAAAGGTGTCAGAGAACCGACCAATTTATAAGAGCAAAAGTACAAAAACAATCGCCGAAATGATCAAATTCTCGCACTTGAGCCCATATAAACCCGGTAGTCAACTGAAACCTTGAAGGATTTCAAACCAACTTGCGTACAACCAAGATCACAGTAATTCAACATAACATATCGTATGTTACAACATTTCATAGACGGTTTACAAATAGGTTACAATACCTCAGAGTTATTGTTATTACAAAACAGGTCTTGTAAAGTATATAGAAGCAAATAGTTTAACTTACACACCCGAGTTTAAATACAAATACTGGTTTGCTTATCACAACCCGTAAAAGCATTCGGATAAGAGAAACAGAGATCATGCCCGTGATCTAGTCTTCGTCACCCACTGGGTGGAGATAATACTTACAGAAGCCCTGATATAGAATGTCATCTACAACAAGAGGGAATAAACCCTGAGTACAAGAATATACTCAGCTAGACTTACCTGTCGGAAACCAAAACAAATGACACCAAGGATCATGCATAGCTTAATTTAGTGGATCTGGTTGACACTCTCTTTTTACGGAAAAGCATAAGTAATAATGATCAACTCTTAACCTGAACTAGTAGTGACTTTTAGCCATTAACCTGTCATCTATATTAGCACCTGTACTAAGCAATCATTTGATTAAGATGCAAACATTAATAACCATATCAGGTACAAATCATGGCAACATTATCATCATCATCCATTTAAGCATATCGTTAAATTAATTGAATCTATGTTGCCGCTGCTCAGTCAAGTTCTGGGAGAGACGGTGATTCGAATCGATTCCTATCCAGTTGGAGGGGTATTCCTAACATAAACCTTGCTTCCCCTGTCAGGGTCGCAAATAAGTCACCGTTGGTACAATTCAGGAATCGTGAGTCCGAACAGTGCCACAAAATCAGAGAACCACTCTGTCATGAGTGCTCGGTGACTTAACCCGCCCTTAGGCTTACGCCAATGGCTCCCCGCACATCCTTACTTCCATCTAGATTGCGGACCCCTGCTCGCGTCCCTGGCCTGAATCGAGCTACTAGGCTTTGCGGTCAGAATGACTTATCTAGCCAGCTAAGTGTTAGGCTGCATTCAACATGACATAAGGACGTACATCGTATCGGTCCTTAACCAACACAGATGGAGTCACTATGTCCAAACCTACACAAGACTCCGCCTGGTCTTAATTCATTATTAACATGGTTCTTTTCCACGATAGCAAATATAGCCAACCGTGATCCACCTCATCCTAAAGCTCACAGGTGACAGGAAATCACCTGACTTCTACCGCGCTAAGCATGGCTAAGCATTTAACCTGTTCCTGAACTTAAATAGGATTCCAGTGCGATATCTGGACAAGGATGGATATATAATGCAACAATTGGTTCCAACCAATTCCTATACTTAATGCATCATCAACGAATAAAAGATACTCAAGGTATTTGTAAAAACATGGGAGACTTAATATGCTCCGGGGCTTGCCTTTTAGGAAAGAGGAAGGACGGTGGTCAGGGCACTCGGGCAACTCCTCCTCGGCGGCTGCTTCGTCGATTTCCTGTACCTCAGGCTCCTCCTCCTGGCTCGCTCCCTCGAACTCCAGCAGCGTCACTCCCTCCAGCACACCTATTGCATGAATGCACAAGATAAATATTATGGATGCACATGAACGAAGTTAGGGATGCTCGGGGAATGCACATACTTATGGCAGTCCGCATTTTTCGACTTAGGCTCTATTCAAATCACTTTACTTACCAAGTTTATACAATCTAATGTACAATTGCTCATCTTCAGTTAAGGACCTAGCACCTGCACCTAAGCATGTTCTCAAGTTAGGCTAGCACCTAAACAATCAACAAGAACATTGCAACAAGGCATGCACACAAACATTCATATTTCAGCGAAACAGAGACTATATAGCGGTACGGTAAACTAACCATAATTAAAGATCTACAATTCCAAATGACATGCAATAAGATAATTTGGAAAGCTTATGAAATTACCTACAATTCATTTTTAGACCTCAAGGCATGATTCCAACCTTTACCAGGTCAAATTTACAGAATTACATGATCAGGTCCAAACAAGACAGAGAACAAGCAACATTGGGATCTAACTTTGAACAGCTGTAGCTCCTAAACTACTAGGCCAAATGCCACCAATTTTTGATAGGAGCTAGATACATAAGTTATCTACAACTTTTGTATTCACCACATTCCCAGCAAACCAAATTATCATAGGGAACCTTGTAAAGTCCCCAGAACTATCCCGAAAGACACAATGCAGAAAAATAATTATTAACTTATGTTGCAAACATATAATTGGACAAAACTAACTTTACTCACTCATCACACAAGTCACAAGAACACCAGAAAGTAAGGTGTTCACTATCAATTCATTTCTTTTAATGCATTTCTTAATTTATTTAATTAATTAAGAGAAATGACAAACATATATAAGAACTACACCATTTAATCTACAAACATTACAGTAGGTACTACATGCTCCAAGTAGACCACTATAAAAATTTCACATCATTTGAGCAAGTATAACATCCTACACAAAAATGATAAGACATAATGACTTAAAATGACATAATTAGGAAACCCTAGTGAAAAGTGTCAAGCAACAGATCTTATATTTTTCCTAGCATCCTTCAGGTACTAGGATACTCTCCACAAAATTTCATGGTCATTGGATTCCTAGATAAATTACAAAAATTCACACAAGGATCATTCAATGATAAAAGGAAAATCTATAACTCAAAAACCATACATGCAATGACTCTCAAAATTTTACCAAAGCTTCTACTAAGCAAGAATAGCTTAGCAACAAAATTTCATAATTTTTGGAGCACAGGAACTCTAGATATAATTTAAATAAGTCTGCATGCATTTAAAAACACATTTCAAGTTCCTATTTAATTCATCCAAAAATTCCACTACAAGTGTTCATGTTATATTTTTCCTAAATACTACACTTCACTATGATCCTAACAAAATTGGAACCACCCAAGTTGGATCATTTAGTAGTAATTACTCTCCCACAAGTTGGTGTTACAAAAGGTTTATTCTATACACCTTAGCATCATTTAGTAGTAATTACTCTCCCACAATTTTAATCTATGCATATGTGCGAGCTTCAAATCAAACACTCTAGCACATATGTAGGGGGAGCTAATACTACCATCTCGGATTTGTGGTACTTGTCCAAAATCATTTACACATGGTAAAATTGCTTGGGCAAGCAACATGAATCCAAAAGAGCTTAATTTCCATATCTTTGTAGAGTTGTCATCAATTACCAAAAAGGAGGAGATTGAAAGGTCCTTGTGTAGTTTTGGTAATTGAGTGACAACCTAGGTGGACTAATTGTATTTATGTGAGATACACAGGTGATTAGTCCACAGATACATATGTGTGAGCAACATATGCCATGAAGGTGAAAAATGGCTTGGAGATGTTGCAAAGCTCACACATGTAATGATAAAGGAGCTCATTGCACATAAGACATGACATTGAGTCATGTGATCAAGGTGGAGAAGATCAAGACAAGACTTGACTTGATGGACCGGTTGCAAGCGTGAAGGGCAAGTCGGAGGCTTTGGAGCGATGGACTGCGTGGCGGTGAAGCTTAAGGAAGACTTGGCGCCGATGGACGAAGGCAACGGTAAAAAGCAAGTGAAGTCAAGATCGATGAACCGATATGATCACGTGATGATATGAAGTGGATCATATCATTGTTGATCATGTTGGTGCATGTATTGCATCAACATTGGAGGAGATGGAATGGAATGCGTAAGGCAAAGGTATAACCTAGGGCATTTCATTTCACCGGTCATAGGTGTGTAGATAAGTTTGTTACCGGGTTTAGGATAGATGGCCGTACTATCAAGAGGGGCAAACTTGTTTGCATATCGGTCATCTAGTGCCACTCGAGTGATCTAACTTTGCATCGTCGCTAGGATTGAGTGGCATGGCAAGTTGAGTGGCTAATCCTTTGAAAAATGATTGTGAAAATGCTAACACACATACACATAGTGGTGTACACTTGGTGGTGTTGGCACATTTATAAAGGAGATGAAGTTGGAGTTGATGTGGATCAACTCGGCGATGGAATGGAGGTGAGAAGGGTTTGAAACTCCACCGGTGGAGTGTCCGCCCGTAGAGTGCAAACAGTCTGACGGTGCCACCGGCGCCCTGTTCCAAAAAATAGGGTCTCACAGAGTGGACCAGACACTAGTCACATAGTGACCGGACGCTGGGTTCTAGCATCCGGTCAGTAGTGGTAGTCAGTAGGCAGGCGTCGATCATCGACCGGATGCTAGCGTTGGAAGTGACCGGACATTGGTTGTGTGTGTCCGGTCAAGGTGATGTATGATGATGTGGGCAGAGCAGAGAAGCTAGAAGTGACTGGACGCTGGTGCTGCGTCCGATTATGATCGACCGAACGCGTCTGGTCATGTCTGGTACCTTACTGGAAATGACCAGACGCTGGGATTGCTGCGTCCGGTCAGTTCAAGCTGGAGCGTCTGGTCGTCAGATGACTATTGAGATTGGATGAATAGCGTTTGAAGAAGGGGACACATGGCGTGCATCGCACGACCGGACGCTGAGGTCTAGTGTCCAGTCATCCTGACTTTTGCCCAGTGAAGGGGTAACGACTCTATTTGTTTATGAGGTTATAAATAGAAGCCATGGTCAGCCTTGGGCTAGAAGTTGAGCACACTAGAGCCTTAGTGGCTTGTGTAGTAGTGCTTGGGAGCCCTCCATCTCACATATACTTGATAGTGATCATTCGATTGTGTGAGAGAGCGATTCTAGTGCGATTGCATCGTGAGGTTGCATCGAGTGGCACTAGATGATCGAGTTGCAAGCCGGTGGTGCTTGTTACTCTTGGAGGTTGCCACCTCCTAGACGGCTTGGTGGTGGTCTCCGTCGAAGCCCGCAAGAAGCTTGTACGGTGCTTTGGAGAAGAGCTTTGTGAGGGGCATTGTGCTCGCCCCGCGGGAGCCGCGAAGAGCAACTCTAGTTGAGCGTGTCATTGAGCTACCCTCACTACTACACAAACTTTAGTGGAGGCGGGCGTTTTCGGTTTCCCACGGCGGGCAAAGCCGTTCACCGCGGCCTAGAGGCCACGGTAAATCGTGGCCTTCCCGCGGCGGGCCGCTTTGCCCACTACGGTTAATCGATTTCCCATGGCGGGCACGTTAGGATGTCCACCACGGTTAAACGTTTAAAAAAACAAAAAAAACTAGGAACCCGCCGGTGAGCCCATTCTCGAGCCCACCGACGAGCCCATTCATAACCCAATACTGGCACCACCGCACCTCGCTGGATCTGCCGCCGGGGTCTCCACCTTGTCGGATCTGCCACCGGGGAGGTCATCCTCGCAGGATCTGTGCCATTGCCGCAGGTTGGGCCGTCTCGCCATGGATCCGTGTCGTCGCCGTGTGGATCCACGTCATGGGAGCAGGGAGTAGACGTGGCCACCCTGGATCCACCGCCGTGTGGATCCACGTCGCAGGGAGTCGACGCGGCCGCCTGGATCCACCGCCATGTGGATCACCCGTCCCTGCGTGCCACGTAGCTCCTCGCCTACGAGAGAGAGAGATGAGGGAGGTACTGAGAGGAGAGAGAGGGTGGGAGAGAGAGAGAGAGGGAGAGAGAGATATCGGGCACGGTGGCGCTCTCCTCGCCAGATCCGGCGTCGACTCCCTACGCCGCCAGATCAGCCGAGAGGTGCCAAAGGTGCCGTGCGCGATAACACCCTTGATGACGAGCTTGGCGGGGTCGATCTCCTAGTCCTCACGGCACCGCCGTAGCGGCGTCAGCTCCTCCGGGCCCAACCTCGCGGACTCGCCGCGGCGGTTCCCCATCCCGGAGGCTGGGCCGACTCCCCGCTCCACCGGGCGTCCGAGGTGGCGCTCGAGCTGCTCATCTAGGCTCTTAAGGTCGATCTGGTCCACGCGCACGAACCCAGCGTTGCCACCCGCGCTGGTGGGCTGCCTCATGATTGCAGTAGTTGGAGCCGAGAGCGCCCGAAAGGTGAGCGGCGGTGGCAGCGGATGCTGTGGGGTTGAGCAGCGTGGAAGGCCTCACGCGGTTTGGCTGCCGCAGTGTCTGAAACCTAAGTGCTCATTTTATACCATTGACCGCTACGGGCCTCGCCCTGGGCCTATTGGGCCTCGGCCTTAACCGAGGCGGGCTTTATAGGATGCCCGCCACGGTAAATCGATTTACCGTGGCGGACCTCTTAATATGCCCGCCGCCTTGGAAAATAGGTATTTTCCGTGGCGGGCATATTAAGAGATCCGCCACGGTAAATCGATTTACCGTGGCAGACAAAAGTGTCCGCCTCAGTAAATAAAAAATACCCGTCGCGGTAAATCGTGGGATTTACCACAGCGGGCAAAAATAGGAGCCCGCTGCGGAGAGCGTTATCGCAACGCTGCGCAAATTTGTTTTTGTAGTAGTGCCTCACTTTCGGGGTAGGTTCTTGCGGTGCCCGACGTGCGGGCTTGGCGGGTGATGCCAATTAGCCGCCGAACCACCAAGTGAGCGGTCGACACAATAGGGACGTAGCGTGTTGGCAAACACATGAACCTCAGGAGAAAAATCATCGTGTCAAGCTTGTTCTTTTTGTTGGCTTGCATCCTCGTTACACAAGCTTGTAATTAGTTTCATATACATTGTGCTTGTGTAGTTGCTCTTGTAATTAGTTAGCTTATGTAGCTTACTAGTTACCTTCTTGCTTGTGTAGCATAGAAGTAGCTCCCTTGTGTGGCTAATTAGGTTTGTGTAACCTTGTTAGTCACTTTGCTTAGTTTGTGTAGCTAAGTATTTGTGCTCTCTAATTTAGCATTGGTTGTCTTGTTATTGAACATTGCTAGTGAGCTTAGTTTGCTTTGTGCTTTTGCTTACTAGCATGTGTAGGAACTCACTTGTTGCTTAAAGTACTAGTGGCATAGGTTTGTGTGACCTCGCTCCTAGAATTGGTTAGGTGAGCTCTAGCTAGCCCAGCACATTTATTGCTTAATTAGTATCTTTGGAATGTGCTAGAGAACATAGATAGAGGGGTGTAGTCTTGGCTAGATCGGTAGTTCTAATTCCGCACTTGTTTCGATTAACTAATGAAATTAATTTTAAAAATAACTATTCACCCCCTCTGGTCCGCCATCTTGAACCTACAGCCCGGCTCTTCAATCAGGAGTTAGAAGGGGATGAGAGTCCGTACTCTTCCCTTTCGATATGTGATGCAGCAACATGGTTCTTCTCCTTTGTTTTTCTCTGATGGCAGCGATGGATTAACATCAAGCTTCTTTTGGGGTGTTGCCTCAGCCAAGGGTCTTTTATCGGTGTTTTTGCTCTGTCTCTGGGGACGGGCTTCTTTTGCGGCTTACGTAGCCCTGTTTGGCGTTTTCTGCTGATGCGTCTTCGAGAATGGTTGCGGAGGCTGTCCCTTTCTCTTTTGTTGTTGCTTGCGAGAAGAAGATGGAGAGTTCTACGCTGAGGTGTTGCCGGTCACGAAGAAGATGTCACTACAATTTGTGCCTGTTTTTTCCTTTTATGTTAAAGATGCCGTGGTGATGAGTACTGTACTCCTATATATTGTCATTTTCTTTATCTAATGGAAGTAGATATCCTCTTTAGGGCTCGTTCCGTTTGGGCAAAATGACACACGGAATCAATCCGGCTAATGAAAATTTATATAAATTGACTCACGATTCTGGCCAGGAATCGTTCCTGGGAGTGATTCCGTAGGAAATGAACGAGGCCTTAAAGAAAAGCGTAAGTCAGGGTGGAGATAAGTGGTCTCAGCCTGATGACTATTTTTATTTTTTATTTTAATTTCAGCAGCAAATTGCTACTCCTACGGACCTACCTCGCTGAAAATTGGGCTACGAGCAGAAGGTTTTGGGCCAAAGCAAGTTAACGTTTGGCTCAATTTCTACGTGCCGTGTTACAATGTTAATTAATTGTCTAAAAAATAACTCTAAAAAATGTTAATTGACTAATACTCTAATAATAATAGATTAATTCATGTCAGAAATTAAAAAAAAACTCCTTTTGTTTCGAAAAGAGAAAAAGAATGCTATCACTATTTCATTGCAGGGACGCGACTGTATTATGCTACAGTTCATGTGGGCATGTGGCCTGTCACCTTTGCTGCTGGCTGAAATTGGCCTACGGAGTCAACCACAGGCGAAGGCGACCGGTGAACTTTATCAGCAAGAAATCTAAGTACTGTAAAAGCTAATTTCTTCACAGCAACTGGTAGACTAACCATGGAGTGCGTCGTCCACTCATCCGTCCGACGATTAAAAAGGCGCTCGGACATGATGGACACATATATCTCGATGCCCGCATACTCCGTATGTCGCTACGTCTGCTCGCTCGCCCGTGCCGCGCAGTACATCGCTCCACTTTTCACTTGCATGTAGGGATGAAAACGGATCGGATACGAACGGATATCACTCATATTATATTTGTTTTCATATTTTTGTTCGGATTCGGACACGGATAGCGTTCGGATACATATACGAATACGGATTGACTCGGTTACGGATACGAATAATGAGTATCGAATACGGTATGAATCGGATTCGGAGAAGGTCGGATACAAATATCTATTCGGATATTGAGTAAAAGTAGCATATATATAGTTTATTTTTTCATTTGAGAAAGTTTGAACAAAATGTAGTTCAAATTTCACAAGTGTGTGACATGGTTTCAGAAAGTCTATATGAGATTTAAGAATTTGTGACTAGTGTTTGATAAAACTTTCTCAAATGGGAAAATGAGCTATGTAACAATTGTAGATCTTGCTGAGATGATCAAACTTGGTATTCAGAGTTTTTTCATCTGAGGTCATTTAGTGTCTCATTTGAGCAAGTTTGACCAAGTCAAATTTGGTCAAATGAAAAAACAACACTTTGACTCTAGTATTATGAACTCTAAATGACTTCAAATTGAAATGTTTTGAATACCAAGTTTGTTCAACTCATCAAGATCTACAATTGTTGTTTTGGTCAACATTCCATTTGAGATAGTTTGGACGGTTCAAATTTGTGATTTTTAAATTTCAACGCCTACAAACTAGTTTTTGGAACCCTAGATTGTCTCAAATTGAAAAGTTTTGAATACCAAGTTTGTTCAGATCATCAAGATCTACAATCCTTATATAGGTCATTTTTTCATTTGAGAAAGTTTGAATAAAATGTAGTTCAAATTTCACAAGTGTGTGACATAGTTTTAGAAAGTCTATATGAGATTCAAGAATTTGTGACTAGTGTTTTATAAAACTTTCTCAAATGACAAAATGAGCTATGTAACAATTGTAGATCTTGCTGAGATGATCAAACTTGGTATTCAGAGTTTTTTCATCTGAGGTCATTTAGTGTCTCATTTGAGCAAGTTTGACCAAGTCAAATTTGGTCAAATAAAAAAACAACACTTTGACTCTAGTATTATGAACTTTAAATGACTTCAAATTGAAACGTTTTGAATACCAAGTTTGTTCAACTCATCAAGATCTACAATTATTGTTTTGGTCAACTTTCCATTTGAGATAGTTTGGACGGTTCAAATTTGTGATTTTTAAATTTCGACGCCTACAAACTAGTTTTCAAAACCCTAGATTATCTCAAATTGAAAAGTTTTGAATACCAAGTTTGTTAAGCTCATCAAGATCTACAATACTTATATAGGTCATTTTTTCATTTGAGAAAGTTTGAATAAAATGTAGTTCAAATTTCACAAGTGTGTGACATGGTTTCAGAAAGTCTATATGAGATTCAAGAATTTGTGACTAGTGTTTGATAAAACTTTCTCAAATGGGAAAATAAGCTATGTAACAATTGTAGATCTTGCTGAGATGATCAAACTTGGTATTCAGAGTTTTTTCATCTGAGGTCATTTAGTGTCTCATTTGAGCAAGTTTGACCAAGTCAAATTTGGTCAAATAAAAAAACAACACTTTGACTCTAGTATTATGAACTCTAAATGACTTCAAATTAAAAAGTTTTGAATATCAAGTTTGTTCAACTCATCAAGATCTACAATTGTTGTTTTGGTCAACTTTCCATTTGAGATAGTTTGGATGGTTCAAATTTGTGATTTTTAAATTTTAACGCCTACAAACTAGTTTTCGGAACCCTAGATTGTCTCAAATTGAAAAGTTTTGAATACCAAGTTTGTTCAGCTCATCAAGATCTACAATCCTTATATAGGCATTTTTTTATTTGAGAAAGTTTGAATAAAATATAGTTTAAATTTCACAAGTGTGTGACATAGTTTTAGAAAGTCTATATGAGATTCAAGAATTTGTGACTAGTGTTTGATAAAACTTTCTCAAATAACAAAATGAGCTATGTAACAATTGTAGATCTTGCTGAGATGATCAAACTTGGTATTCAGAGTTTTTTCATCTGAGGTCATTTAGTGTCTCATTTGAGCAAGTTTGACCAAGTCAAATTTGGTCAAATGAAAAAACAGCACTTTGACTCTAGTATTATGAACTCTAAATGACTTCAAATTGGAAAGTTTTGAATACCATGTTTGTTCAACTCATCAAGATATACAATTGTTGTTTTGGTCAACTTTCCATTTGAGATAGTTTGGATGGTTCAAATTTGTGATTTTTAAATTTTGACGCCTACAAACTAGTTTTTGGAACCCTAGATTGTCTCAAATTGAAAAGTTTTGAATACCAAGTTTGTTTAGCTCATCAAGATCTACAATCCTTATATAGGCCATTTTTTCATTTGAGAAAATTTGAACAAAATGTAATTCAAATTTCACAAGTGTGTGACATGGTTTTAGAAAGTCTATATGAGATTCAAGAATTTGTGACCAGTGTTTGATAAAACTTTCTCAAATGACAAAATGAGCTATGTAACAATTGTATATCTTGCTGAGATGATCAAACTTGGTATTCAGAGTTTTTTCATCTGAGGTCATTTAGTGTCTCATTTGAGCAAGTTTGACCAAGTCAAATTTGGTCAAATGAAAAAACAACACTTTGACTCTAGTATTATGAACTCTAAATGACTTCAAATTGAAAAGTTTTGAATACCAAGTTTGTTCAACTTCTCAAGATATACAATTGTTGTTTTGGTCAACTTTCCATTTGAGATAGTTTGAACGGTTCAAATTTATGATTTTTAAATTTTGACGCCTATAAACTTGTTTTCGGAACCCTAGATTGTCTCAAATTGAAAAGTTTTGAATACCAAGTTTGTTTAGCTCATCAAGATCTACAATCCTTATATAGGCCATTTTTTCATTTGAGAAAGTTTGAAAAATATCCGGATAATATCCGTTTTAATAATACGGATATATCCGATAATTATCCGGATTATCCGATATCCGCCGGATATCGATGATATTACATCCGTATTTGATATCCGCCTAAGATATCCGTTTTATTATCCGTATCCGAAAAAAATTATGGATATCCGAGTAACTATCCAGATAAGTGTTCATATTTGTTCGATCGAACGGACGGTCGAATAAATATCCGTACCGTTTTCATCCATACTTGCATGCATGTGGGGACCGCCCGAGCACGTGGTTCCTGTCTGCGCCCGCTCCGTATCGCGCACACGGGACCGCCTGCGTCTGTGCGGACTGTCTATGCCTGTCTCCTCAGAAAACACAGCACTGCTGCAACATATATTTAAGCATATGAAATATTAGAATATATGGTTGCAACATATATATATATATATATATATATAGTTACTGTAACATACGCAACGTTTAAATAAAACATTTATAACATACGTTTAAAGTAGATGAATCATTTTGAATAGATACTTGCAACGTACATGTATAACCATGGTAACATATGCAATATTCAAATCTACTTTTATAATATCTATATGAAACATTTACCTTTGGAACATCTAAACACTTGACACGTACGTTTAGGATATACGTTTTCATTGCAACATGAATGGGCCGTGCGGCGAACTGGTGCGGTGATGGCTGTGCCCTGCGAAACGGGCAGACGGCCGGTGTGTGTGTGTGTGTGTGTGTGTGGGGGGGGGGGGGGGGGGGGGGGGGGGGGGGGGGGGGGGGCGCACTACGGCCAGGACAAATCTGCATGGGCGGGAGCGAGCTGCGGGCGGAAGCAAATGGCGGAAGATGGGCGGGGCGCGGCGGGCGGAAGCAAACGGCGTTAAATAATTGCCCAAAACTACTCGTCTGTGTACGTCGAGCAGCAGCAGCAGCCGCCCGGGCGCCGGGATGGGATGGACCTGACCCCAGCACGCAACTCCGATCCACCATTTGGATAGCCGCGTCTCCTGCTGTCATGCATGACCCTCGTGTAGCCACATACGTAGCTCCATTTGGTTGCTGCATGCCTTGCCGGCACAGAAGCGCTCTCTTCAATTTGGCCGCTCCTCCCGCTGTCCTGTGAGCCTTTAAAGAGGAGCTATATATGACTCCCTAAACTATTTAAAATTTAATCAAATCTATACAAAAATATGAAACATTTTTTTATACTAAATAAATATTATTACATTATTTATTAGATATTTTTATAATACACCATTTTATATTGTAAATGTTGATACTTTGAAAATATGTCTAGAATGAAGGTAGAATTACATGTTTTTTTTTCGACAGAGGTAGTTACTGCAAACAAACTTGACTTCCGCCCGTATTTAATTAAATTACGAAGAGAATATATGATGAACCTCGTCACTTTACACATTGTTTATACAACACGGCACGTGAAAAGTTCAACATGGCCGTGGCGGGTTCCATGCATATTCTCTGTGGAACGGAAGTGACAACAATTGAAAGAGAAAAGATGCAACCATCTTTTAATTTGCAACAAGGGAATATGTATATGTACCTCCTTCTTCTTCTTCTTCTTCTTCTTCTTCTCGACAGCGCGCGTGAGCCGTGAGGGTGAGGGAATGTATGTTGACTACAACTGGCGCCATGCTTTTGACGGTAAAAAAGATTGTGCTTCGGACTGTCCACAGGTGACATGCTTTTGACGGTAAAAAAGATTGTGCTTCGGTCTGAGATAAACACCGGCGACCGCTGGGGCATCAACAAGACGAACAACACGACCTTGCTCGCTCTCACTCACGTGGTGAGATGAGACTGACGGACCAATCAAAATCACTTCACAGCGCACGCACGTTTCTAAAGGAAATAAGGCTGTGTTTAGTTGGATGAAATGGGAATTTAGCTACGGTGGCACTTTCGTTTTTATTTAGCAATTAGTATTCAATTATGGATTAATTAGGCTCAAAACGTTCGTCTCGTGATTTTCAACCAAACTGTGTAATTAGTTTTTTTTTCGTCTACATTTAATGTTCCATGCACGTATCGCAAGATTCAATGTGATGACTACTATAATACTCTTTGGAAAAACTTTTTGGAACTAAACAAGGCCTAATCCTAAGGCATCGATCGATGATGCTGGCATATCCAGCCGCGCGCAGCCGCTAGCACGGGCGGGTAAGCCGCTCGCGCTCGTGGAATCAAAGGGCCTGTTTGATATAGAGCCCCCCGTGGCTCGGCCGGCTGGCATGGCTGTGGTCAGCCAAAGTCTGGTCCAAACGGTACAGGTGATCGTGTTTGATTGTATGTCCGAGCAGAGCCGAGCTGAGTTGAGAATGTGTTTGTTTAGCGGCACAGAAAGAGTATTTCTACCTTGTACAAGCATGTGGTAGCCTTACCACCACTGCTCTTCTCAGCACTCGTCACAGCCGGTCATGGACACGAGCTAGTCCAGCGCGAAGAATGGAGAAGCTGGAGGAATCAGGTGTAGAGGCGGTCTTGTCGCGGCGGCGGAGGCACCACGCGCGCGCGCGCCCGGCTAGACGCGGCTCGGCGCGGTGGCGGCGCCTCCTTCGTCGTGCCCTGCTTCGCCGCCGAGGCCTCCTATACAAGGCCTGGTGGTACGCCACCTCCGCCGACCGCGTCCCGTTCTTCGCCAACGACGTGCTCGCTTGCTCCCTCGAGATGGCCTCATGGATGTACCGCAGCGCCGTCTACCTCCTCACCTGCGTCCTCTTCCTCTTCCGCCTCATCTGCCACCTCCAGAGGCTCCGGCTCGAGGACTTCGCCGGCTCGCTCCTCGAGGAGGTCGAGGAAGGCCGCGCTGGTGTGGATACCGTGCTCAGAGAGCACCTCGACATCCGCAAGCAGCTCAAGGTCATCAGCCATCGCTTCCGCAAGCAGCTCGACATCCGCGGCGGCGGCACCACGCGCGCGGGGGGCGTCGCGGAGGACGTGGCGGAGCTCGTCGCAGGAGATGAAGCAGTTCTGGTGCTGGTCGAAGACGCATAAGGCCTCCCGGAGCTCGTCCTCCTCGGTGGCGGCAGTCACGCACGCGCGCAGTCGGCTCGGCGCGCCGGCGGCCAGATCTGCGAGGCGGCGGCGGCGCCACGCGCGCGCTCTGCTCGGCGCGGCCACCAGCGCGAGAGCAGGACGAGCAGCAGCCACCCCAGCAGCCTTTCCCGCGGCCGACGCTCCCGGCCACGAACGCGAGCGCCTCGTCGGCCGTGTACTGCGGCCGGCCATCGGCGCGCCTCAGGAACAGCATCGCCGTGAGCACGCCCCCCGCGCCGGCACCACCGGGTCTAGCTCCGCCACCACGGCCGCCGGCTCCACCAGCAACACCCGGTCCTTGCGCACCTTGGCGCCATCGAAGCAGCCGAACGCGACGCCGAGGAGGAGGAAATCGAAGGCGCGGCGCGGTGGGTGAGAGGAAGGTAACCGCATCCTTGCGTGGACGCACGAGGCTGCCGGGCTCCAGAGAAACGAACCTTTTTTCGGTTTCCCCGGGTGTAGGAGAGAGAGGGGGATTTGCAGCTGGAGGGCCGGGCCGGAAGCTGGGCCAGAGGAATCAAACAATGGTGCTTGCAGCTGGAGGGCGCCGGGACACCCAAAAGCCCCATATCAAACAGGCCCAAAGATGCCTTCCACAACCACGATGGCTCCCACCGCCGCCATTGACCGGCAGGCCGTAGCCAGTCTCGCCTGGCCAGGTGCGCTACCACCGGAAAACAAATCTTGGCCGCACCGCACGCAGTGCAAGCACACGACAACTTCTCAGCGTCTTCTCCGATCCTCGCCCTCCCTCGTCGCCACAGTCCCTCTGGTTAGTGGAGGGCAGAGTCGAAGGGTAGGGGCATACTGTGGGTGTTGCGGTGAGGCAGTGGATACCGATGGTAGGGGCGCGGGGAGGAAGAAGTCGGAGGTAGAAGAAGACAGGAAAGGGGAGGCGTGGCGGAGAAGGAAATACGCGACCCGTCACGGCTTATTTTTTGTCCAACTAATTAACGGCTCGCCCCACTCTTCTCAGCACGCTTCTTCACGCCGCTCGCCTTCTCCATTGTAGCGGCCGCCCGCCGTGGCCTTCTCCGGCGCGGTAGCGCCGCACCTGGCTCCTTCCCACGCTGCTTCGTGCCATCCAGCGTCGCGCCCCCGTCACCTCGCCTGTCATGGAATGGGAGGCAGGGGACGCCTGCACGTGCACCTAGAGAGGTCTGCGCCTGTGTCCTCATCCATCTCGTGCCATCGGCGGGACGGGGAGTCCTGCGTCACCACAGTTCGTCAGCAGTTAGGCCGTGGGCACCAGCGATGCTGTGTTTAAGACGTTTTTAAACATGCTACGAGCCTATATTTTAAGTGATTCAGTTGTTTCAGATATATGTTTTAAGTGTTTTAGATGAATATTGTAAAAGTAGATTAGTATGTTGCATATGTTGCAATAGTTGTATACGTATATTGCAAACGTATGCTCCTAAAGTTTCATCTATTCTTATGTATGTTGTAAGTGTGTTTATCTGGATGGTGCATACTCCCTCTGTCCCAAATTATTTGTCGCTTTTGGTTTTCGTGCCGCAAGTTTGACTCGATTTGTAAAAAATACGTGCAACATTTGTATCTCTAAATATTTTTTTTTAAAAAACTAGATTCAAAGATCTTTCTAATGATACCAATTATGTACCATAAATATTAATATTTTTAATATATATTTTGTCAAAGTTGTTTATTGGGAAACGAAAACGAAAGATATTTTAGGACGAAGGAAGTATGTTTCACACATATGTTATAAGTGTTTTTATTTGGACGTTAAGTATGTTCCAATGGATTTAGTGTTTTTCAGGTGTTTTTGCAAGTGTTTTAGACGCTTTCAAGTGTTTTCAGGTGTTTTTTAAATGTTTCACACATATTTAAAGTGTTTCAGAAACATGTTTTAAATGTTTTATATGTCTTCTTTTATATGTCTGAATGTTTAAGTATCAGGGTGTTGCATATGAAATACGCATTAAAAACGGGACGGGTCACGAGCAGGCACGGAGCCAGCGGTGGGGCTAGGGGGACTCTCACGAGCAAGTGAAGTCCCATAGAGCCGCCGTCTGAAATTTCAGCCATAGATATACAGGTAGGAGGAGCTGAGATTTACTGAACCTTTTTTCTTACTAATTATCGTTGTTTAGTCTCTCCTAAATTTTTTCGAAGCTTCGTCCCTGGTCACGAGCAGTCCCCACACGCGGTGTGGCGACGCGAGCCACGGGCCCGCTACTAGAGCACCTTCCGAGGCTAGCGTACCGGATCGGCGTCCTAGCTCTAACAAGTCCGTTTAATTAATTGAGAGGAGAATATATAACGAACCTCATCACTTCACACACTGTCTATATTACACGGCACGTGTAAAGTTCAACTTGGTCATGGCGGCTTCCATGCATATCCTCTGTGGAACGGAAGTCACAACTATTAAGTTTTATTTGCAAGAGACAAGATGCAATCTTTCAATTTGCAGGCGAATCTACCTTCTTCTTTCTTTCTTGATAGCGCGCATGAGACGTGAGGGCGACGGAATATACGTTGACTATAGCTGACGCCATTCTTTTTTTTAATACTTCTATATTTTAGATGCGATGATTTCAGGCAACACTCTTGTATCGCCAACTATACTATAAGTAAATTGTTACTTTTATGATTTGTTATTTATCTTTGTGTCATACTTCTTCCGTTCCAAATTATAAGTCGTTTTGACTTTTTTGTTTTATCTATTCTGCTATGTATCTAGACATATTATTATATATAGATGCATAGCAAAATGGATGTACAAAAAAATCAAAACGACTTATAATTTGAAACGGATGGAGTAACATATTAAATTTCTGTCCTTGTCTTTTCTTAGAAATAATTGTAAATTATTAATTGCCTTTGTGCCAATATAAATTAGATTTTGTCAGGTTTATAGTTTTGTTTAACATGTTTTTTTATTCTCGGCACCGAAAATTACAGATTGCGCCAACATATATTGCAATGAGCGAAATCAGCAATGTTAATATAAAATATATGCAATAATCATCGTCCTAAAAAACTAAAATTTAGGCACCTGAATTTTAGCAAATTATTTTTTTTAATCGAGTAAGTTAAGAAAAGGCGTAGTACCTCCGAACGAGTCTGTGTATCTTGCTTTTTTTTAGAAAAAAATGTGACACTAGGGTTTGAATCTTTGTGAACAAGGTCCCACTGGACTGCACGGCTACCAGACCACATGTTCTTTCGCACTGGCGCCATGCTTTTAACAGTAAAATGATTGCGGGCTGTCCACAATAGACATGGTCAAAAGTCCTTCTGAGACCGGCAGGCAAGGGCAGCCGGTCTCGCCTGGCCAGGTGCGCTACCACCGGGAAACAAACCTTGGCAGCAGCCGCACACGCAGGTAGGCAGGTGCAAGCGCATGCGCACGACAATTTCTCGACGTCTTCTCCGATCCTCGCCCTCCTCCGTCGTCACGGCACCATATATATGCGCGCGAGCTCTCGACTCCCGAGTGCTCGTTCCACCTCCGATCCACACGGCACACCAACGCTTGCCGTTTGCGCCAACAACGCAACTGGGGCTTCGGGGCTTCGCGTTCCACCGACAGATATGACGCAAGGCTCCGACCAAGCAGGCGCCGGCGCCGGCGCCGGCACGCCCCCGGCGCCCACGTCAGCAGGTGCGGCGGGCGTCATGACGCTCGCCAGCATCCTCACCGTGGCGGGCATCCTCCTGCTCTTCGTCTTCTTCGCCTTCGGCATCATCGCCCTCCAGTACTGCATCAACGCCTGGGACAGGGAAAGCCAACAGAGCGAGCAAAGCCGCCGGTGGCGGCGCCGTGGTCCGCGGCCGGCGGCCGGTGGCAGCAGCGGTGGTGGGGTGCGGACCAGCAGGGGCGTCGACCCGGAGCTGCTGCGCTCGCTGCCTGTCACGGTGTACCGCCACGGTTCGGACAAGGGGCGGCACCAGCAGGACGCGGTGGAGTGCGCCGTGTGCCTCGCCGAGCTCCAGGACGGCGAGGCGGCCCGGTTCCTGCCCCGCTGCGGGCACGGCTTCCACGCCGAGTGCGTCGACATGTGGCTCGCCTCCCACACCACCTGCCCGCTCTGCCGGCTCACCGTCTCCAAGCCCGACGACGTATCTGTATCTCCTCATCCGGTGTCTTCCTTGGCTCTTCCACCCGTACCGCCGGAGCCCGCCAACTACGCCACCGCCAACCTGCCCGCCAGCGTGCTTCTCGGCGTGTCTGAGCATGGCGCGGTCACCGCTGGCTCTGGCACTGGCTCCACGGCCGCCATGGCTATCGAGATCCCAGAGTTGGCCGTGCCGACGCCGGCGCTCACCCCGCGCGACCCTGCCAAGTCACCGGGATCGGCGAGGCTGAGATCGATCAGGAGGCTCTGGAGCTTCGGAAGGCAAGGTGCGGGGGCGACTTCTTCCTGCTACTGTGCCGGTGCTGGTGCCAGCGAAGGAGTCGACTTGGAGCAGGGCATCAGCTAGCGTTACCATCGCTTTCTCGTCCCGGAGGCACCATTGCCGTTGGAACACGAGACATGCGGCCGACCGGCCAGCAGGAGAGCAGCACCAATTTGTGCGCTCTCTGCAATAGACAATAGTGTAGATGTATATTCATGTAACATTTTTTTAGTTTAGAATATGTAGATTCTTTTTTCTTTTATATTTTACACTTTTATTCCAATATAAATATAACTAGCCCGCAAATAGCGAGGATAGTTTACCTTTTTTTCATTAAATTAAATTTTTTTTAGTTGAAAATACCTTGTGGAGATAGATTTGCTTGACTTGTTTTGCAACTAGTTATCATTGACCAATCTTATTGTCATCACCCTCCACTCTTTTTCTTCACCCATTTATAGCCTGTGTCCTCGGGATGGGAATGGGCCAGGGTCGGCCCTGGCCTTAACCCGGCCCAGTGGCCTCAAGGCCAATTTTAGGGACTATTTGTCGGTGTTTCGAGTTACCGCCGGCTAGTAATTTTCTAATATTGCGTGTCTGGTCCGAATGGTGTGCTAAGAGGACACGAGGTTTATACTGGTTCAGGCAGAATGTCCCTATGTCCAGTTCGTTGTTGATGCTCGTGTTACTAGCACTGAAAGTTCATAGTAGGGGTTACAAACGGTCAAGAGAGGGACATGTCCCAAGTCTCTGGTGAGAGAAGCGAACGTGCGCCGAGGGCTCGGTCACTTACCGACTGCGTGTTGCGATGCGATTGTTGGTTCGATGCCACTTGTGGGACGCCCTGCTTTCCCTTTTATAGGCTAAGGGAAAGCACGGGTTACAGCGGAGGAAAAGAAGAGAATAAGATGAAGAAGTACTTCAGGATCGCCGGGTCCTTCTTCTCCTTTATGCGGATCCCACTGACCCTGTAGACATCAACATGGACAGCTTCTCGTCGCGGCCCTGTTCGTCACTAGCATAATGTGTAGGCGTCGTCTGCCGGTCATGACGCTCCACTCCGTCCTGGCGGACGTCGTGGTGAACTGACGCGCCTGATAGTGTTCGTACAGGGGTTAGGCAGAACAACACCAGTACTCCCGACGCTGTTCCTAACGTGAACCCCCAGGTATGGCCCGTCGTGGGTCGCGGGCTACATCGAGGCGTGCTAGTCTCTTTCCTGGCGTCAGAGCTTTGACCCAGGCCCATACGCTTGGACTTGGAGTGATTGGCGGCAGTATGGGTCTCCGTCGGACGAGACGGAGCCCCCGGCCTCAGGGTCGGGCGAGGCGGAGTTCCTCCCTAGAGGCCGGGCGAGACGGAGCGTAAACCCAAGGCTCGGGCGATGCGGAGCCCAAACCCAAGGGTCGGGCGAGGCGGAGCACAAACCCAAGGCTCGGGCGAGACGGAGCCCAAACCCAAGGGTCGGACGAGACAGAGCCCAAACCCAAGGGTCGGACGAGACGGAGCCCGTGGCTTTGGTGTCGGGCGAGACGGAGCCCGCCCCTAGAGATTGGATGAGGCGGAGTCCGCCCTCAGGGGTCGGGCAAGACGGACCCTGCAGCCTCGGTGTCGGACGAGGGTAGAGCCAACCCTTAGGGGTCGGGCGAGGTAAAGCTAACCCTTAGGGGTCGGGCAAGGTGGGGCCCGCCCTCAGAGGTCAGGCAAGGCAGAGTCAACCCTCAGGGGTCGGGCGAGGCGGAGCCCGCGGCCTCGATGTCGAGCGAGGCAGAGCCACTCTCAGGGGTCGGGCGAGGCAGAGCCCGCGACCTCGGTATCGGGCGAGGCGGAGCCAACCCTCAGGGGTTGAGCAAGGCGAAGCCACCCTCAGGGTCATGCGAGGCAGAGCCTGTGGCCTCGGTGTTGGGCGAGGCGGAGCCAACCCTCAGGGGTCAGGCGAGACGAAGCCCGCGACCTCGGTATCAGGCGAGGTGGAGCCAACCCTCAAGGATCGGACGAGGCGGAGTTTGCGCACCTGGGGGTCAGTTGGAGCCGTAGTCACGCTCTTGACTGCTTAGACAAATCAATGTTGATGGTTATTAGCTCCTCTTCGGGTACCCTGGTATTGATCCCCAACAGTAGCCCCAAGCCTGCGGAGGAGTAGAATACTCCTTCGGAGGCTTTTTCAAACGGGAGGACTCTGAAAGCCTTGGCCTTTTTTTGTCACCCACAGTGTGACCTGGAGACGGTGATTCCCTTTGCTCCAGCCCCCGCGCGTAGTAGGGGTCCGGTCGAGGGTCGGCTTGTCTTTGTGATCGTCGCCCCGTCCGTGGTTTCCACAACCAGAGGGGGTTGAGCTAACGTCACTTGCCTCAATGGCTCTAGTGACGTGCTTAGTGGGCTTGCTATCGGGCATGTTCGAGTGGAATCCGAGTCCGTCATTTGTGACAGGGTTGTCAAAGCCCTCATGTGGCATTCCACTGCTCCTTAACCCGCCTCTCGGTAGATGCCCAAGTCATTCTGGAGGGCGACTTAGGTGGCCCGATGGCCTCCTCTTAATGGGGATTCTGTGGGCTCGGCTTAAGGTTATGATCGAATGAGAAGGTTGAGATGACCCTGTCCACTTCTCAGCGGGTCAGGCGAAGGCCGCTGGGGTTCATCTGTGTTTTCTCCCTTGGCTCTATTCCATGCGAGGCGGCCTCGGGCCCTTCGTGGGCCAGCCTTTGAACCTCGGTCAGTTGGACTCCTGATTTAGGGTCAGGCGGCTCGAGCCCCCAAGCCCTATGGGACTCGGTAGGGGTTGGCCATGTTTCATGCGTCACCCCATCCTCGATTTCCGCAACTGGAGGGGCTGGGCTAATGACACTTGCCTCAATGGCTCGAGTGTCGCGCTTGATGGGCTCGCTAACGGGCATGTTCGAGTGGAATCCGGGTCTGTCATCCGTTGACGGGGTCAGCATAGCCCTCATGTGGCATTCCACTGCTCCTTAACCCGTCTCTCGGTAGATGCCCGTGTCACTCCAGAGAGGACTCAGGTGGCCGCTGGCCTCTCCTCGATGAGGATTCTATGGGCTTGGCTCGAGGTTAGGATTGAATGAGAAAGGTTGAGATGTCCCTGTTCGCTTCTGAGCAGGGTCGGGCAAGGCCGCTGGGGCTCATCTCGTTTCTTCTCCCCTGGCTCTGTTTGACGCGGGCCCATAAGCTTGGACTTGGAGTAGTTGGCAGCGGTATGGGTCTCCGTCGGGCGAGACGGAGCCCCCGGCCTTGGGGTCAGGCAAGGCGGAGTTCCTCCCCAGAGGCGGGGCGAGGTGGAGCGTAAACCTAAGGCTTGGGCGAGGTGAAGCCTAAACCCAAGGGTCGGGTGAGGCGGAGCTCGCGGCTTTGGTGTCGGGCGAGACGGAGCCCGCCCCTAGAGGTCGGACGAGGCGGAGTCCGCCCTCAGGGGTCGGGCAAGACGGACCCCGCGGCCTCGGTGTTGGGCGAGGTAGAGCCAGCCCTCAGGGGTCGGGCGTGGCGGAGCCAGCCCTCAGAGGTTGGGCAAGGCGGAGTCAACCCTCAGGGGTCGGGCGAGGTGGAGCCCGCGGCCTCGGGGTCGGGCGAGGCGGATCCATTCTCAGGAGGTGTAGGCGGAGCCCGCAGCCTCAGTGTCGGACGAGGCGGAGCCACCCTAAGGGGTTGGGTGAGGCGGATCCCACGGCCTCGGTGTCGGGCGAGGCGGAGCCAACCCTCAGGGGTCGGGCAAGGCGGAGCCAACACTCAGGGGTCGGTCGAGGCGGAGCCCGCGGCCTCGGTGTCGGGCGAGGCGGAGCCAACCCTTAGGGGTCGGACGAGGCGGAGTTTGCGCACCTGGGGTTCGGTTAGAGCTGTAGTCGCGCTCTTAACTGCTCGGACGAATCAATGTTGATGGTTATTAGCTCCTCTTCGGGTACCCTAGTATTGGTCCCCGACAACCATGAGTCGACCCATTTCACTTAGAGGCTATGGCCTCGTTGGCCCACCGGATACTATGGATCGACATAAATAGTTCTCTGCTATTAGAAGGTGTGAATACTATCAACATATTTAGAAAATATGAGATAAAAATAGTTAAATATATTTATTATCTATGTATTATTTACAAATAAAGGGATGAAAGTTGGTGCTGTTCTCTTCTAGTTTCCTAGCAAAGTCTAGAGATTTGCTTCATTTTTGCCATCTATCATCTACTATCATCCGTCGATCCCAATTTATGCTTCCAGTTCCATCGGGTCTTGGTAAAAAAAAGTGTAGTAAAAAAAGAATTGAAGCAGGGGCAGGCAGCCACCGACTAGCTGAGCATATTCCTTTCAAAAAAACCGACTAGCTGAGCATATACACATACGGTCTTGCACTCTTGCTAGTGGTCGCATGATCAACACACGCAGTAGTCATTCATCACCTCTGGCTAGCGGCTACGATCAGTTCGTTATGTCAAGCAATGAAAGCAAAGGCCCTCACACTCCATCATTGCCATCCGCAACAACGAACCAATCGACCTCTAACTCCATCAGTGCCAAATTTTAATTTGTTCTATTTTCCATATTTATTCTGAATAACAAAAAGGTCAACAAATTAAGAAAAAACATTTTATATAATAATCGAGTCGACCATCGTACCCATTGGGTCAATAGGTTCCAGCCCTATTGACTCATTTTAGACTTTAAGGCCGGCCCTTGTGGCCCATTGACCATATTGGATCGTAGATTATTTACTGCTAGCCGGTTTGGTGTGAGAGAAAAAACACTGTTTCTGACTGAAAATTTATGATCATTTACGACCAAACGAACATGCTGCATGCTTTTACGGGTCAGGTTAACTCCCCAATGGGTCGACCTGGCACATTCCTATCCTGACCGTGTCCTGTTCAATTTATATTGAGTCCAAATTAAGGTAGTCTTTAGTTTTCTCTTGACGAGCTCCTTCATTTCTCGGTAAAAGTGCTATCCAAGTCTATACAAATTGTTTAGTTCCATGATTCTTGGTAAACCTGAAATTATGATCATCTCATATCTTTTTCTTGCGAATCCATACTTTGCTTCCCCCCTCCAGTAAATCATCACTAGATTCATCACATAATACTGCACGTCTGCAAGAGCCACTGTGTTCGCAAACGAGCACATCACAGTGATGAGAGCGATACGTAAGACATGTTGTCGGAGAAGCCTCGCCGGAAGCGAGCCGACGAGGTCTCTTGATATCCAAAACCCCATACACCCGGGAGGGACCCTATGAGAGAGTGCGACGGCTATCGGCTGCCCTAGCTGGCCCGATCGCTCTCCGAGACCCGGGTCGCGCGGGAGACCTCTCAGGCCGTTTCCGTTCTGACCCAGGCTGCAGCCATCGGAGCCGCCGTTGTCGCGGACAACTGGGGCGGTCTCTTCGGTGGAGACGACGACTCCATCGCTGCCGACCAGACCCACAACGACACCGACGCCAACGGAACAACCTCACCTCCTCTGTCCCCGACGCGCTCCTCCACGGCGACCAGGGCCGCGCCACGGGCCCCATCATCATCGACCGCCCCACCATAGTTGACCCCGCCGCCCTCCAGGAGCTCGCGTCCCTGCATCCGGACGACATCACCTGAGCCTTCGGCGCTCCCGCCTCCGAGTCACTCGGCCCCACGTCTGAGAAGTGCGTCTCCATCGCGCTTGCCGCTGCCTGCGCCTCCCCCGCCGCGCCCGCGCCTTCCTTTGCCCCAGCACCAACCTTGCCACTGCCGCCGTTGCCGAGGGTCATCCTCAACAGCATCTTGCGCATCGCGCAGATCGAGGGAGATGACGTGTCGCTGGCGTTCGCCACGCCCTCGCGGGTGTCGCGCCTGGTCATCTTCCCGCGCCACTTCGTCCTTGACGCGCCACTTCGTCTTGGCCATCTCCATTTGACACCATATAAGAACGATACGATTTTTTCAAGACGACAAGCGTTTGTACGCGATTAATATACTGCTGAAACTTTGTTTAATTTTTTGAGCATATTAGTCACCTTAAATGAAAAAACTCAAAACTAGAAAGTTGTAGATTTCGTCGAGAGCTATAATTTTCATATAAAGATCATCTTCATCCGAGATCGTATGAAAAAGATATAATTTTTCTAAAGTTACGCCTTAACGCATCAGCCTAGATGGCGCGGCGCTAGAGTCCTGCCGTGCCAATGACAGTGGCGCGGCCAGGATTTTCACGTGGAAATCGCTGTCCGACGTGGCAAATCGTGCCGTGCTGATGCATGTGGCGTGACAGCGTGTTTTGGCCGCGCCACGGACTTTGACGCGTGCAAAAATGTTAGATTTGAAAATAAAAAACAACTATGTTAGATTTGAAATTTTTTGTTAGAAAAAGGTTAAAAATAAAAAAAAATTCCGCCGCGTCCCGCCTCGCCGTCACTTCATCCATGGCGCCTCCTACCGTGGCCACGGCGTCACTGCTCCTATTCCTCCACGGGATGTGCCTTCGAAGGTTTTGGTAGCAGCCTCGAACAAGCCTGCCACCATCTCCATTCATGCTCAGATGGTGTTCGATGAAATGCCGAACCATACTCAACCTCCGACAGCAAGCGAACCTGCACCCGTGTTCACCTCCCAGTGCGCTGCCTTGACGTCTGCTGTGGTGCTCCAAGTTTGCGTTGCTGACAGAGGTGCTGCGCTGTCCACTCGGGTTGCGACGATGGCTCCTGCCAGCTTGTCTTCGTCTGTGTCGACAAGTGCTCACGAGTTGTTCGGTGGACTGCTCAGCAGGCATATCACCATGTTCTTCCCTACTCCTATGCTGGATGTTCTATTGTTGGATTGTGCTGCCACTGTGCATGAGGTACAGAGATATCAGAAAATGGCTGAGTCGGGTTCAGTGAAGTTGTGGCCACCTCATATTCACCAGCAAGGCATATTCACGTATGTATTGGAAAGGGATGTGGACCTGTGGTCACCGTGGCCTCCACCTCGATCGTTCTCTCTGCAGATTGAGATCCAGAGTGTGGGAGACCAACTCAGAGCAACCCCTTGGCCATCTTTTTATAGTTATGCAGCTCTGGTGCAATTGACAACTTCACTGATCGTGGCCGGCGACATCCTGCCAAAGCCTCCTTGGTTATCATTTCCTTCAGGCGCCTTGTTCTCAGTCGAGTGCAACTGCAGTATCAAATGTGGTTCATTACAGTATGTATTGCAACTACTACCGGCTGTTTTCAGAGCAACTGCTATCTAAGTGGAGTGGCATGTGTCCTTCGCAAGTTATCTTCTGATTTCGGTGGGGTGCATTCCATTGATGCCGATTGTGGCCCAAGTGTTGTTCACAGCAGCAGAGTGCCACTGGCATGGGATACAGGAGGTATGGGGCAGATCATTTATTCCTGGAGTTGGTTCTTTGCTCAATTTGAGTGGTGTCTTGCTATCTGCCCTAAGTTCTTCAAGGTTTCTGGCAACCGGTGCACACGCAAAGGTTCATCTATGCACCTAGAGCTTCCATGGCTGCTCTGTTGGAATTATGGACCGATCAGTTTATTAGGTGGCACGAAAAATGTCGCAGTTGTGCCATTGCCTCAAACTTTTATGTTTCTACCACAAAAGCATGGTGATGGATTCTTCACTGTCAGCAATGAGCCAACGGATTTACCAGTCCATATAATTATATGCACAATTGTTTGGACTGCAACTTCTTCTCAGCCCTTATGGCCCCGTTCGCGTGCCCTTAAACCCGGCTTGATCCGCTTCTTTTTTCATCCGGAACAGTGTTTTTCTCTCACAGATTCATCCAGATTCCTCCAGAATTCCTCCAAGCGTGCCCTTAAACCTGACTTGGTCCGCTTATATTTGGTAAGCATTTGGCAACTGCTTCGTTACTCAGGACCACCTCAATTGCCAGTAAGCTGAATACTGCTGATTCTATGTTATGGCCACCGTACACCTGGAGGTCATGTTTGGTGGATCAAGGTGCAACCATGTGGTGCTTATTTTTGTTGGAACGACTAAATTGCCCTCGTCCATGGAAGAGCCAATGCAACAATTATGGAAGAAAGCATGTGTTACTGTCAAAAAAGTGGTGCAGCGTTCAGAAGCGTTCTTACAGCGGCTTGACCTTCAACAGCTACACATACCATGGGATCCTGGTGGTTTATCAGTGTGAGAACAGACTGTTGCTTGAGGTCATAGGACTGCCAGTGTTTACTGCTATGTTTGCATTAGAACAAGATGCAGCTGAACCACTCAAGTGCATGCTCTCCACAGTGATACAGGGATGATGTTCAGACCTCACAAGCTCATGTTAATTGCTGCTTAAGCGATATTATGCACCGGCTTGGGGGCAAGCCGAATCTTAAGAGGAGGGGAATGTTAGGGATAGATGTTGGGCCAACAACTCCTTGGGCCATGGGCCTCGGCAGGTTGACAGCAACTCTCTGAGCCTCAGTACAAAAGGATCAGCAACACACGAAATGAGACATCGAACAAATTATCAGAATATCTCTTCCTAGTCTAATGTCCATCTTCTTCCCCAAGACTACCTCTCTCTTGTACCTAGATTGTAACACCTCAGTGTTATGGTTGCATTAAAACACTTGCATCACATGAGCATGTGCATCATCATCTCATTCATAAGAATCATACCATGATGAATGTTATCATTTCATATGTGTTTCTATTTGAATTGCTTGATTTTATGCTAGCATTTGTGTGTGCTCATGTGTGGTCTATGCAAATGTGTGTCAAATGTCCTCTTAAACAACTTAGCTACACTTAGAATGTCATTAGGAACAATGTTCATGTTGACCATATTGCCTAATTATGCTTCCAAGTAATGGTTTGACTTGTGTTGACCTCTAGGACTCTTTTGTTTGACTGTTTAAAAAGTATAGCTTAGAGTGTTTGCATGGCTGTGCACCCTTAAGCAAAGTTGTAGGAAATTTTATAAGGAACAAAAGTTATTTTATGACCATCTCATGAAAATATGCAGAACATGCTAAAAAATGGCCCACAAGTCAGTTTTGGGGGCTAGTTGGAGACTTAGAATTTTCTAAGTCTGGGAACTGCTTTTCAGTTTCATGTGTCGATGTTTGGAGCCTTGTATCTCCCCAACCAAGCCGAACCAGCTTGAGCTCCAATTTGCAAAGTTGAAGAACCTCACTTGGTACTACAATTTTGTCAACTATGCCTTAACCTAGATCACCATGGTTTTAAGAGATTGGAGTTCGACAATTCTCGTTGTCAGTTGGTCGATTGGTTCTTTGATGGCCCGCTACAGTGCTGACCGCAATCAGAGCTCGGGCGCCACGTGGATGGCCGCGCATCGGTGCTGTGCTGCTTGATCAGGCCACGCTGGGCTAGAGAGCACCACATCATGCCCATGCTCGCCTTGTGATGCCCCTGCGCCCTCAGTTCCTCGCTTCGCTTCCCTCCTTCACTCACCACAACGACCGCAAGCAGCCACCGCCGTCACCATTTGCTCCACGAGCTCGCGCAAGCTCGCCGCTGCACCACAGCCAGCACATTCCTACCACAGCTCCGCTAGCACCTCACGGGCCTCGGAGACATTCTAGCTGAGCCAAAACAAGCTCTAGGTAAGCGGCTTTCGTCGAATCTGCCCCGATGAAAGCTCATCGGAGCGCCGCCGTGCTCACGGTCTGCCGTGGCCAACACAGCACTACACCTCTCCTCCTTCCCTAGCTCTTGCCTCATCTTCTACATCATGTGTAGATGCTTAGGTGATGATGCTACCAACAATGCCGGTCTAGCCGAGCCGGAACACGACCGAGCACCGCCACGCTATGGTCACCGCCGGTGACCTCATGTGGCCACACTTGACCACTTCATCGCAGTCGGTAGAGGTAGCGTAGGGAGGTCCACCATGGTCCCAGGAAGCTGATGCATGCCTTGTCTGGGCATCTAGCGCCAGGGTTCATCGGAGCATCGCCGTGCGCCATGGCCGACGCACCTAGAGGCTAGTAGAGTTTAGGTTTAGGAGGTCAATCGATGCGGGAGGTCAAGGCGGACACGGTGGTACCCTCCTCGTCACCGGTGAAGCCACCGTCGGTGAGCTCCATCGATCCGCGTTGAGCAGAGCCGCCTCCCCTGTTTTTTCGGTCACTGACGTGCGGGCTCGTCTGAGACGTGGACCCCGGCTGTCAGTGACTGTTAAGTAAAAGGATAGCTCATTTATTTCAGTTTTGAATGCAACTTTGTAAAATTCATATCTCTAGTTTGGTAGATCCAAATTGGGTGGTTCCAATTTTGTTAGGATCTTGGTGAAGTGTAGTATTTAGGTAAAATATAACATGAACACTTGTAATAAAGTTTCTGGAAGAATTAAATTAAAACTTGAAATGTGTTTTTAAATGAATGCAAACTTGCTTAACTCATATCTAGAGTTCCTGTGATCCAAAAATTATGAAATTTGGATGGTGAGCTCTTCTTGATGAGTAGAAGCTCTGGTAAAAATTTCAATATCAGTGCATGAATAGTTTCTAAGTTATTAATTTCCCTTTTATCATTTGATGATCCTTGTGTGAATTTTAATAATTAATCTATGAATCCAATGCCCATGAAATTTATTGGAGGTTGTCCTAGGTTACATTAGGATGCTAAGAAAAATAGGAAATCTATTGTTTGACACTTTTCAATAGGGTTTCTAATTTATGCCAAAATCAGCCTCGCTGCCTTGATATTTTTGTGTAGGATGTTTCTATTGGTAACTTTGGGTGAAATTTTTACAGTAGCCTACTTGGAGCATGTAGTACCTACTGTAATTTTTGTAGATTAAATGGTGCAGTTTTCATATATGTTTATTATTCCTCTTAAATAATTAAATAAATTAAGAAAGGCATTAAAAGAAATGAATTGGTGGTGAACACCTTACTTTCTGGTGTTCTTTTGATATGGGTGATGAGTGAGTAAAGTTGGTTTTGTCCATTTATATGTTTGCAACATAAGTTAATAATTATTTTTCTTGCATTATGTCTTTCTGGATAGTTCTAGGAACTTTGCAAAGTTCACCATGATAAATTGGTTTTCTAGGAAAGTGGTGAATACAAAAGTTGTAGAGAACTTATGTATCTAGCTCCTGTTAAAATTTGGTGGCTTTTGGCCTAGTAGTTTAGGAGTTACAGTCAGTTCAAAGTTGGATCACAGTTTTGCTTGCTCTCTGTCTTGTTTAGACCTGATTATGTGTTTATGTAAATTCGACCTGGTAAAGGTTGGAATCATGCCTTGAGGTCTAAAAATGAATTGTAGGAAATTTCATAAGATTTCCAAATTGTCTTGTTGACTATTATTTTGATTTGTAGATCTCTAGTTATGATCAGTTTACTGTACCGCTATATAGTCCCTATTTTGCTGAAATACGAATGTTTGTGTGTATGCGTTGTTGCAATGTTCTTGCTGATTGTTTAGGTGCTAGCCTAACTTGAGAACATGCTTAGGTGCAGGTGATAGGTCCTTAACTAAAGATGAGCAATTGTACATTAGGTTGTACAAACTTGGTAAGTTAAAGTGATTTGAATAGAGCTTAAGTTAGAATATGCGGACTGCAGTAAGCATGTGCATTCCCCGAGCATCCCTAACTTTGTTTATGTGCATCCATGATATTTATCTTGCGCATACATGCAATAGGTGTGCGGAGGGAGTGACGCTTCTGGAGTTCGAGGGAGCGAGCCAGGAGGAGGAGCCCGAGGTTCAGGCAACCGACGAAGCAGCCGCCGAGGAGGAGTTGCCCGAGTGCCCTGACCACCGCCCATCCTCTTTCCTGAAAGGCAAGCCCCGGAGCATATTAAGTCTCCCATGTTTTTACTAATATCTTGAGTATCGTTTATTGTTGCTGATGCATTAAGTATAGGAATTGGTTGGAACCAATTGTTGCATTATATATCTATCCTTGTCCAGATATCGCACTTGAATCCTATTTAAGTTCAGGAACGGGTTAAATGCTTAGCCATGCTTAGTGCGGTAGAAGTCGGGTGATTTCCTGTCACCTGTGAGCTTTAGGATGAGGTGGGTCACGGTTGGCTATATTTGCTATCATGGAAAAGAACCATGTTAATAATGAATTAAGACCGGGCGGAGTTTTGTGTAGGTTTGGACATAGTGACTCCGTCTATGTCGTTTAAGGACCGATACGCTGTACGTCCTCATGTCATGTTGAACGCAGCCTAACACTTAGCTGGCCAGATAAGTCGTTCCGACCGCTGAAGCCTAGTAGCTTGACTCAGGCCGGATCATGAGCAGTTGGTCGCAATCTGGATGGCAGTAAGGATGTGTGGAGAGCCATTGGCGTAAGCCCAAGGGTGGGTTAAGTCACCGAGCACTCATGGCAGAGTGGTTCTCTGATTTTGTGGCACTGATCGTACCCGTGACTCCTGAATTGTACCAAAGGTGACTTGTTTGCGACCCTAACGGGGGAAGCAGGGTTTGTGTTTAGGAATACCCCTCCAGCTGGATAGGAATCGATTCGAATCGCCGTCTCTCCCGGATAGTGAGAACTTGACTAAGCAGCGGCAACGTAGATTCACTTAATTTAACGATATGGTTAAATGGAGAATGATGATAATGTTGCCACAGTTTATACCTGCTATGGTTAATAATGTTTGCATCTTACTCAAGTGATTGCTTAGTACAGGTGCTAATATAGATGATAGGTTAATGGCTAAAAGTCACTGCTAGCTTCAGGTTAAGAGTTGATCATTATTACTTATGCTTTTCCGCAAAAAGAAAGTGTCAGCCAGATCCACTAAATTAAGCTATGCATGATCCTTGGTGTCAATTATTTTTGGTTTCCGACGGGTAAGTCTAGCTGAGTACATTCTCATACTCAGGGTTTATTCCATCTTGTTGCAGATGACCTTCTTTATCAGGGCTTCTGTAAGTACTGTCTCCACCCGATGGG
Organism: Miscanthus floridulus; assembly: GCF_019320115.1. Classification (NCBI taxonomy): domain Eukaryota; kingdom Viridiplantae; phylum Streptophyta; class Magnoliopsida; order Poales; family Poaceae; genus Miscanthus; species Miscanthus floridulus. The sequence goes on along the minus strand of NC_089587.1, from coordinate 169,622,524 downwards.
TGACGAAGACTAGATCACGGGCATGATCTTTGTTTATCTTATCCGAATGCTTTTGTGGGATGTGATCGGCAAGCTGGTACTTGTATTTGAACTCGTGTGTGTGAGTTAAACTATTTGCTTCCGCTACTTTACAAGACTGGGTTTGTAATAACTATGACTCTGATGTGTTGTAACCTATCTGCAAACTGTTTGTGAAATGTTGTAACGTGTGATGTGTTATGTTGAATTACTGTGATCTTGGTTGTATGCAAGTTGGTTTGAAATCCTTCATGGTTTCAGTTGACTACCGGGTTTATATGGGCTCAAGTGCAAGAATTTGATTGTTTAGGCGATCGTTTTTGTACTTGTGCTCTTATAAATTGGACGGTTCTACTACAGCTGGCATCAGAGCTAGATTCAACACTAAACATGTCATACGGGTATTTAAAAACAAAAGCTTTTGTTGCAAAAATGGTTTTCCAACTTATAGTTATATATAGGTGTTTCAAAATCTGAAATTCTATAGTATGCTGGTGATCACATCCCTTGTAGCCCACATAAGGACTTTTAGGTGGCTTATATAATTACTAACTTGGGGGAAAGTGATTGTTTCTATTTCGTCGTCCATGCGGCGTGCTATTGCATGGGTGCCATTCGCTTGAATGGTAATGTATGGATCAATTGCCTCTACGCCAAGGTAAGTGTGAGTTGTGAGAGCATGACCATCCAACTGTCGGTCTAGGGAGAGTTAGTTGTGGTTACTAGAATATTTACATGTTACATACATGTACATATGAAGGTACTTAATTGTGGGTATATCTGTCGGGTAGTTTTGGATACCAAAGTATATATATCCGGGGATATATATAGAGAGAGTATCTTAGCTTACTACTTTCATTGTTAGCATTATATCTTGTTGGGTTGGGCTGCAATGAAATTTTCTGCAGGTACGCTAACAACGCACCGTGTAGATCGACTAGTTACCGCTATTCGAGAGAACGTGTGTATGCCACCGTATATTCCGCTAGAACTTAACTTTTCTTAGGTTTGTGAGGACGTACGGAATGAGCATGCATCATATTCACTCATGTCATTCATATTGCATTACTCCCTCCCTTATAATTGCTTATCCCAAATATTAAGTTTTCATCTCTCAAAAAAATAATCCTCTCATGAGAGTTGCATCCCTTTTGATACAGATGGCCGCGCTCATGTTTCCTCCTTGTAGCAGCACCTTTTTGGACCAGTTTGGTACGCCTACCTTGCTCTGGAGGGTGCTAAGCTCAGTTGGGTACCCAGAGGCGCCCCGTTACACATGGGTGCAGACAGTGCCATTTGGAGCTGTGCCATGGTACAATGTGACCTTGGTGGTGCCGCCGAACCCCACTGAGACCGCTGTGGCGTGGGTGGAGCACCGAGTCTGATGGGCAAAGCCCATGGGAAGCCACGCAAGTTGCTGCTCTTGATGTGCTTATGGACATAGCACAGAGTTTCGGAGAGGAATTGGTGGATGGACCAGCTTCATCCATTCCCTGAGTGGCTCCTACTAGATGCTGAGTGGACTCAAGAAGCTGGCCAGGCCTTGGTTCGAGGCCAGTGGTGAACGTGTTCAGAGCGACAATGTGGAAATGAGTGCTATGATGGCCGTCTTGAAGTTTTGTCGAGTTAGGCAGGACACCCTCTCTAGAGTATTAGAAGAAGCTGGCAAGGCAATGGTAGCCCTAGCACAAGTTCAGGTTGCGTGCCCGCAAGTACCTGCCATAGGGTGGAGGCATGTGGGCAAGCTCAGCTAGAGGTAGATGAGATTCAGGGCATTGCAAATTATCGCTTGCAGCAGTGGGGGCAAGCAAGCACGCGAGAGAGATGAGCTTCATAACCAGCTTATGAACCTCACCATAGAGAGAGATGAGGCAGTATAGGAGTTGGACCGTGTGACCCATCATAGAGATGCAGCTCTGGAGTTAGCAGAAGAAAGGCATCAGGGATGGATCATGGCTAACCACAATGCTTTTCAAAGGGAGAATGCGCTCCAAGAGCAGCTAGAGGAGCTTCAGGTTGAATACCATCACCTGAACAACCGCCTATTTCCTATTCCTCACCCTCCACCAGTTTACCCAAATCTTGGACCTCAAGTGATTGAGGCCGATGAAGAAGAAGAGGACATGCAGATGAATGTCAATGCGCTGAACCTACAAATGAAGAGGAAGAGGAGAGGATGACCCTGAAGAAGTCTAGGGCATCTCTGATGTGGACAGTGACCACTTTGACTAGTAGTTAGCTAGCAAGTCTCACTAGTTTAAGCTTTTGCCGACCATTGTGTAATGGACTTAGTACTATGGCAGATGTTGGATGTACCTTTTAATTCGAACATGGCATGTAATGTACCTAAATCCGCTCCCTTTGGGATGCTTATCTTAGTTGGTGGAATTTTAAAACTTGTCATGTTGGAATGCACTACGAATGGCGCTAGTAACCTATTGATGGTGTGGTGATTGGAGAATGAATTATTGTCCTCTATTTTATTGCATGAATTTTACATTCTCTCTAGTAAATTCAGTTGGCGTAATTACATTGTTCCTCTCCAATGTGCTGACATCACCAATAATTGCTGGTTGTGCATTGTTGCAGATGCCTCGCACTCGTGCCACTGGTGTGGCTAGTGATGATGATGATCTCCCACCTGCCACCACCGCCCACACCAGCGGAATTGATGGCAATACTGGTTGAAGGACAGTCCACTATGGCAAATGCTCTCCGCACGATTGCTAATCGTGATGGCCGTGGTCCACGCCAAGGACCTGAACCAAATCAGTATAGCGACTTCAAAGATTTCCTTGACACTAAACCACCGATCTTCAAGGAGGCTGAAGGAGCCCCTCCAAGCTGATGAGTGGTTAAACACTCTCGAGCAGAAATTCTGTCTGCTTCGCTTGACTGAGGTGCTGAAGACTGAGTATGCATCTCACCAACTGCATGGGCTCAGCTGGTATTTGGTGGAGTCATTATCGGTCCACTATGCCCGCTGACGCCCAAATCACTTAGGATCAGTTCAAGTCTACTTTTAGGAGAAATTATATTCCTCCTGGTCTCATGGTAATCAAGCACACTAAATTTATGAAGCTAATACAGGGGAACAAGAGCTTGAATGAATACCTGCAGGCTTTCAATAACCTTGCAAGGTATGCTACTGAGTTTGTTGACACTGATGCCAAGAAGCTCGCTAGTTTCAAGCGGGGACTTAGCCCCAAATTGATGAAGACTATGGGAAATTGTAAGTGTGCTACCTTTAATGAGTTTGTTAGTGATGCTTTATCTCAAGAAAACAACAATGCTATTTATGCCGCTTCAAATAATCGCAAGAGAGCCTATGAGGCGGGTGCCTCATAGTCCAAAGCTCCAGTCACATCTAAGGCTCCATTCCATCCTCCGAGCATCAGCTGTTAAGTTCTGCCCACCGCTGAAGAAGAATCCAGGCAAGACTAGATTTCGCAAGGCTTTTACAGTTGCTCTTCCAAAGGGCACTACTAGTCAAGGCAGCTCCAATGTTCCTCCAAGCAACATGCCATGCTAGAACTGCAACAAGCCAGGTCACTAGGCAAGGAAGTGTCCTTATCCTAGGAAGAATAACAACCTAAGGTGGCCGCCAGGGCAGGTGAACTACACTAATATTGCTGATATTCTTCAGGAGAGGTAGTCACTGCTGGTAAGTTTCTGGTTGATCAACACCCTGCTAGTTGTACTATTTGATTCGGGTGCTTCCCATTCTTTTATGAGCCCCGCATTTGCATCCAAGTTTAAACAGAAAACATACACTGTAGAGGGTGAGGGTTATTGTATTAGGGCTGCCAGTGGTAATATCCCCACAAAGCTAGTTGTTGGGGGTGTGCAACTTGAGGTAGAGGGACGAAGTTATCAGGTGGATCTGGTAGTTTTACCGGGGCTGGGTATTGATGTGATATTGGGAATGAATTGGATGAGCAGTCATGGGGTGCTTATTGATACATCGACTAGAGTAGTCATGCTCAGAGATCCTAGTAATCAGGAAGGTTTTCTAGTGCAACTACCTAAGGACATCAATCTCTCTTGTGTGGCAAATGCGGTGCAAGCAAAGGCTATTGCAGATATCCCAGTAGTGTGTGATTTTCCAGATGTTTTTCCTGATGATTTGCCCGGATTGCCCCTGGATTAGGATGTGGAGTTCAAGATAGAATTGCTACCTGGTACAGCGCCCATATCTAGAAGACCTTATAGAATGCCTCCCAACGAACTAGCCGAACTTAAGACCCAGTTGAATGAACTTCTAAAGAAAGGCCTTATCCATCCTAGTTCGTCTCCGTGGGGGTGTCCGGCTATTTTTGTGAAGAAGGAGGATCACTCACTGCACATGTGTGTAGATTATAGGCCTTTGAATGAAGTCACAATCAAGAATAAGTACCCTCTGCCACGCATAGATATCTTATTTGATCAGTTGTCTAAAGCAAAAGTCTTTTCCAAGATTGATTTGAGATCTGGTTATCATCAAATCAAAATCTGACCTGAGGATATTCCAAAAACTGCCTTCTCTACAAGATACGGTCTTTATGAGTATCTTGTTATGTCTTTTGGATTGACCAATGCCCCGCACACTTCATGTATTTGATGAATTCGGTGTTTATGCCCGAGTTGGACAAATTTGTGGTGGTATTTATAGATGATATCTTGGTCTATTCTGAGAATGAAGAAGATCACAGTTGAACATTTGCGAGTGGTTCTCACTAGATTGCGTGAACACAAGCTTTATGCAAAGTTCAGCAAGTGTGAATTCTAGCTTCGTGAGGTACCTTTTCTCGGACACGTGTTGGCCAGATGGTGGAATTATGGTGGATCCCACCAAGGTGCAAGAAGTGTTGGACTAGAAGGCTCCAATCTCGGTGCACGAGGTTCAGAGTTTTCTAGGGTTGGCTGGTTATTATCGTCGCTTCATCCTAGACTTCTCTAAAATAGCCAAGCCTATGACTCAGTTGCTGCAAAAAGACACGAGGTTTGTCTGGACTTCCGAGTGTGATGCGGCTTTTCACACCCTGCGAACCCTTCTAACTTCGGCTCTAGTTTTGGCGCAACCAGACATCGAGAAACCTTTTGATGTGTTTTGTGATGCATCTAGCATAGGTTTAGGAGGTGTTCTTATGCTAGGAAGGATGAGTCATTGCTTATACCTCTCGCCAACTTTGGAAGCATGAGGTGAATTATCCTATGCATGACTTAGAACTCGCTGCAGTTGTTCATGCTTTGAAGGTCTGGAGACATTATTTGCTTGGCAATGTGTGCCACATCTACACTGATCATAAAAGTCTTAAGTACATCTTCACTCAACCTAAGTTGAATATGCGTCAGAGAAGATGGCTCGAGTTGATCAAGGATTATGACCTCCAAGTGCACTATCATCCTGGCAAGGCAAACATCATTGCGGATGCCTTAAGCAGGAAATCTCATTGCCACTCTTTGATTGAAAGTGACCTCCATTTGTCAAAACTCCTACATCCTACAGTCCTTCACAACATCACTGTCAGTTGTACTCTACAGAGTCGAATTATTGAGCTACAGAAGACAGATCCAGGTGTGTTCCACATCAAGCGCAAGATGAAAGAGCAAGAAACCAAGCATTTTTGGGTAGATGAGAATGACGTGTTATGGTTCAAGGATAGGTTAGTGGTCCCAAAGGATAGAGATCTTAGAAATCAAATCAGTATCCGAAGCACATTCCTCTAAATTATCTATTCATCCTGGTAGTAGCAAAATGTATCATGATTTGAAGCCTCGTTTTTGGTGGACCAAGATGAAGAAAGAGATAGCCGCTTATGTGGCTAGGTGTGACACTTGTTGTCGGGTTAAAGTTGTGCACATAAAAGCTAGATTGCTTCAGCCACTCTCTATTCTAGGTTGGAAATGGGAGGAGATAAGTATGGATTTTATTGTTGGACTCCCTACTACTCAGAGGAATTTTAACTCCATTTGGGTAATTGTAGACCGTTTGACCAAGTCTGCACACTTCATTCCTGTTCGCACAGACTTCCATCCAACTGACTATGCTGAGTTGTACTTCAATCAGATCAGTCTGACTTCATGGGGTACCTTGCACTATTGTCTCTGATAGAGGACCATAGTTCACTGCTCGCTTTTGGGAGCACTTACACGGATTATTGGGAACTAAGTTAGTAAGAAGCTCTGCCTATCATCCGCAAACCAATGGGCAAACTGAGCGAGTGAATCAAATCTTAGAAGATATGTTGAGAGTGTGTGTCATCTCGTCTAAGGGTTCATGGGAAAAGTGGTTGCCCCTAGCTGAATTCTCTTACAATAATAGTTATCAAGAGAGTATCAAGATGGCACCGTTTGAAGCTTTGTACGGCCGGAAGTGTAGAACCCCGTTGAATTGGGTTGAAGCCGGGGAAAGGAGATATTATGGTATTGATTTTGTTAACGAAGCCAAAGAACAAGTCCATACTATCCAAACCCATATGGCCGTAGCTCAAGCTAGGCAGAAAAGTTATGCTGATCATCGTAGAAAACCTATCGAGTTCGAAGTTGGAGACTTCGTTTATCTGAAAGTCTCACCCATGAAGAGTGTCCAATGATTTGGTGTGAAGCGAAAGCTTGCGCCGAGATATGTCGGTCCAGTTTCAAATTATAGGACAGAGTGGTAAGGTAGCATACAAGATCCAATTACCTCCTAAGATGAGTGCTATCTTCAATGTCTTTCACGTATCTCAGTTGAAGAAATGTCTTCGCGTCCCTGAAGAGAGAGTTCCACTGGGGGATATCAAGTTAGAATCTGATTTGACTTTTGAAGAAAAACTGGTCCGAGTAATTGACACTCGTGAGTGAGTGACTCAGAGTCAGGTGGTCAAGTTTTACAAGGTCATGTGGAGTAATCAGGGTAGTGAACGCGATGCAACTTGGGAAAGAGAAGATTATTTGAGGGAAGGTTATAAGGAATTCTATCAACAATGGTACGCTTGTCAAATCTCGGGACTGAGATTTTTATAAGGGGGGAGGGCTGTAACACCTCAGTGTTATGGTTGCATTAAAACACTTGCATCACATGAGCATGTGCATCATCATCTCATTCATAAGAATCATACCATGATGAATGTTATCATTTCATATGTGTTTCTATTTGAATTGCTTGATTTTATGCTAGCATTTGTGTGTGCTCATGTGTGGTCTATGCAAATGTGTGTCAAATGTCCTCTTAAACAACTTAGCTACACTTAGAATGTCATTAGGAACAATGTTCATGTTGACCATATTGCCTAATTATGCTTCCAAGTAATGGTTTGACTTGTGTTGACCTCTAGGACTCTTTTGTTTGACTATTTAAAAAGTACAGCTTAGAGTGTTTGCATGGCTGTGCACCCTAAGCAAAGTTGTAGGAAATTTATAAGGAACAAAAGTTATTTTATGATCTTTTATGACCATCTCATGAAAATGTGCTGAACATGCTAAAAATGACCCTACAAGTCTAGTTTTGGGGACTAGTTGGAGACTTAGAATTTTTCTAAGTCTGGGAACTGCTTTTTAGTTTCATGTGTCGATGTTTGGAGCCTTGTATCTCACTAACCAAGCCAAACCAGCTCGAGCTCCAATTGGCAAAGTTGAAGACCTCACTTGGTACTACAATTTTGTCAAATATGCCTTAACCTAGATCGCCACAGTTTATGAGATTGGAGGTCGACAATTCTCGCTAGTCAGTCGGCCGAATGGTTCTCTGATGGCGCGCTACAGTGCCGACCGCCGTCAAGCTTTTGAACACCGCGTGGATGGCCTGCGCATCAGCGCTGCGACTGCTCGGTCAGGCCACGTTGATCCAGAGAGCACCTCATCACTGCCCGCGCTCACCCCGGCTACGCCCCTGCTCCATTTGCTCCACCCGCGCGCGCCTGAGCCGCTGAGAAGCCACCGCCAGTCGCCATTTGCTCTGCCGAGCTCGCGCAAGCTCACCGCTGCACCACAGCCAGCACATTCCAACCACAGCTCTGCTAGCACCTCATAGGGCCTTAGAGACATTCTAGCTGAGCCAAACGAGCTCTAGGTAAGCGGCTTTTGCCGAATCCGCCCTGGTCCAAGCTCACCGGAGCGCCGCCCGGCTCGCAAGTCTGCCAGTGGCCAGCACACACTAGCACCTCTCCTCCTTCCCTAGCTCTCGCCTCATCTTCTACATCAATGTAGATGCTTCAGGTGATGACGCTACCGACAATGCCGGTCCAGCCAGAGCCTGGAAACACGGCCGAGCACCGCCGCGCCCTAGCCGCCTGCCGGTGACCTCACGCGGCCACACTCGACCACTTCACCGTAGCCGGTAGAGGTAGCGTAGGGAGGTTCCACCATGGTCCTAGGAAGCCGATGCATGCCATGTCTGGGCATCTAGCATCGGGGTTCGTCGGAGTGCACCACCAGATGCCATGGCGAGCCCCGTGCGCCATGGCCTGATGCACCTAGAGGCCGGTAGAGTTTAGGTTTAGGAGGTCAATTCGATGCGGGAGGTCAAGGCGGACACGGTGGTACCCTCCTCGTCGTCGGAGAAGCCACCGTCGGCGAGCTCCGCCGATCCGCGTTGAGCAGAGCCGCCTCCCCTATTTTTTTCGGTCACTGACATGCGGGCCCATCTGAGACGTGGACCCCGGCTGTCAGTGACTGTTAAGTAAAAGGATAGCTCATTTATTTCAGTTTTGAATGCAACTTTGTAAAATTCATATCTCTAGTTTGGTAGATCCAAATTGGGTGGTTCCAATTTTGTTAGGATCTTGGTGAAGTGTAGTATTTAGGTAAAATATAACATGAACACTTGTAATAAAGTTTCTAGAAGAATTAAATTGAAACTTGAAATGTGTTTTTAAATGAATGCAAACTTGCTTAACTCATATCTAGAGTTCCTGTGATCCAAAAATTATGAAATTTGGATGGTGAGCTCTTCTTGATGAGTAGAAGCTCTGGTAAAAATTTCAGAGTCAGTGCATGAATAGTTTCTGAGTTATTAATTTCCCTTTTATCATTAGATGATCCTTGTGTGAATTTTAATAATTAATCTATGAATCCAATGCCCATGAAATTTATTGGAGGTTGTCCTGGTTACTTTAGGATGCTAAGAAAAATAGGAAATCTATTGTTTGACACTTTTCAATAGGGTTTCTAATTTATGCCAAAATCAGCCTCGCTGCCTTGATATTTTTGTGTAGGATGTTTCTATTGGTAACTTTGGGTGAAATTTTTACAGTAGCCTACTTGGAGCATGTAGTACCTACTGTAATTTTTGTAGATTAAATGGTGTAGTTTTCATATATGTTTATTATTCCTCTTAAATAATTAAATAAATTAAGAAAGGCATTAAAAGAAATGAATTGGTGGTGAACACCTTACTTTCTGGTGTTCTTTTGATATGGGTGATGAGTGAGTAAAGTTGGTTTTGTCCATTTATATGTTTGCAACATAAGTTAATAATTATTTTTCTTGCATTATGTCTTTCTAGGACAGTTCTGGGAACTTTGCAAAGTTCACCATGATAAATTGGTTTTCTGGGAAAGTGGTGAATACAAAAGTTGTAGAGAACTTATGTATCTAGCTCCTGTTAAAATTTGGTGGCTTTTGGCCTAGTAGTTTAGGAGTTACTAGTCGTTCAAAGTTGGATCACAGTTTTGCTTGCTCTCTGTCTTGTTTAGACCTGATTATGTGTTTATGTAAATTCGACCTGGTAAAGGTTGGAATCATGCCTTGAGGTCTGAAAATGAATTGTAGGCAATTTCATAAGCTTTCCAAATTGTCTTGTTGCCTGTCATTTCGATTTGTAGATCTCCAGTTATGATCAGTTTACTGTACCGCTGTATAGTCCCTATTTTGCTGAAATACGAATGTTTGTGTGTATGCGTTGTTGCAATGTTCTTGTTGATTGTTTAGGTGCTAGCCTAACTTGAGAACATGCTTAGGTGCAGGTGATAGGTCCTTAACTGAAGATGAGCAATTGTACATTAGGTTGTACAAACTTGGTAAGTTAAAGTGATTTGAATAGAGCTTAAGTTAGAATATGCGGACTGCAGTAAGCATGTGCATTCCCCGAGCATCCCTAACTTCGTTCATGTGCATCCATGATATTTATCTTGCGCATACATGCAATAGGTGTGCCGGAGGGAGTGACGCTTCTGGAGTTCGAGGGAGCGAGCCAGGAGGAGGAGCCCGAGGTTCAGGCAACCGACGAAGCAGCCGCCGAGGAGGAGTTGCCCGAGTGCCCTGACCACCGCCCATCCTCTTTCCTGAAAGGCAAGCCCCGGAGCATATTAAGTCTCCCATGTTTTTACAAATATCTTGAGTATCGTTTATTGTTGCTGATGCATTAAGTATAGGAATTGGTTGGAACCAATTGTTGCATTATATATCTATCCTTGTCCAGATATCGCACTTGAATCCTATTTAAGTTCAGGAACGGGTTAAATGCTTAGCCATGCTTAGTGCGGTAGAAGTCGGGTGATTTCCTATCACCTGCGAGCTTTAGGATGAGGTGGGTCACGGTTGGCTATATTTGCTATCGTGGAAAAGAACCATGTTAATAATGAATTAAGACCGGGTGGAGTTTTGTGTAGGTTTGGACATAGTGACTCTGTCTGTGTCGTTTAAGGACCGACACGCTGTACGTCCTCATGTCATGTTGAACGCAGCCTAACACTTAGCTGGTCGGATAAGTCATTCCGACCACGAAGCCTAGTAGCTCGACTCAGGCCTGGGATCACGAGCAGTTGGTCGCAATCTGGATGGCAGTAAGGATGTGCGGAGAGCCATTGGCGTAAGCCCAAGGGCGGGTTAAGTCACCGAGCACTCATGGCAGAGTGGTTCTCTGATTTTGTGGCACTGATCGTACCCGCGACTCCTGAATTGTACCAAAGGTGACTTGTTTGCGACCCTGACGGGGGAAGCAGGGTTTGTGTTTAGGAATACCCCTCCAGCTGGATAGGAATCGATTCGAATCGCCGTCTCTCCCGGATAGTGAGAACTTGACTGAGCAGCGGCAACGTAGATTCACTTAATTTAACGATATGGTTAAATGGAGAATGATGATAATGTTGCCACAATTTATACCTGCTATGGTTAATAATGTTTGCATCTTACTCAAGTGATTGCTTAGTACAGGTGCTAATATAGATGACAGGTTAATGGCTAAAAGTCACTGCTAGCTCAGGTTAAGAGTTGATCATTATTACTTATGCTTTTCCGCAAAAAGAAAGTGTCAGCCAGATCCACTAAATTAAGCTATGCATGATCCTAGGTGTCTTTTATTTTTGGTTTCCGACGGGTAAGTCTAGCTGAGTACATCCTCATACTCAGGGTTTATTCCCTCTTGTTGCAGATGACCTTCTTTATCAGGGCTTCTGTAAGTACTGTCTCCACCCGACGGGTGACGAAGACTAGATCACGGGCATGATCTCTGTTTATCTTATCCGAATGCTTTTGTGGGATGTGATCGGCAAGCTGGTACTTGTATTTGAACTCGATGTGTGTGAGTTAAACTATTTGCTTCCGCTACTTTACAAGACTTGGTTTGTAATAACTATGACTCTGATGTGTTGTAATCTATCTGCAAACTGTTTGTGAAATGTTGTAACGTGTGATGTGTTATGTTGAATTACTGTGATCTTGGTTGTATGCAAGTTGGTTTGAAATCCTTCGTGGTTTCAGTTGACTACCGTGTTTATATGGGCTCAAGTGCGAGAATTTGATCGTTTAGGCGATCGTTTTTGTACTTGTGCTCTTATAAATTGGACGGTTCGGTTACATAGATTACTATCTCCAGTCCCTTCTAGAGCCTTCTACATCTTCCTCCTACTGCTTGCTCCTCCTATCTGTACTCTCTGCTTCCTCCTCCCCTGCTCCAGTTCATCTTAGTTGTACTGAGTCGCTACCGTGATTATATTATTGGTGTGTGATCGAGTTGCAAGGTTGGGGTTGCTAACACGGACTGTCTAGAAATACGCACGCATGTACGTACATGGTCTTCACGTGTCCATATTTGCCTTGTTTAGTTGTATCCTTTCCATGTTGGGGTAACCAGCAGTCTATCAATTCCCATTGTGCACGCACTCCAGCCGCAGGTAGCCATGATTCCTTCAGGCTATAAAATTCCTTGTAATTCAAATCCATTGACCGGAGACAGATCAAGAGCATACTCGTGTCACAGCTGTTGCCCACCACCACGTATACAGGACTCGACGAAGGACCAAACTGTCCCGAAATGTCGCGCAAGCTAGGCATGCAATCCTCTGGATATGTTTCTTCCGTTGGATCGCTAAAACACCATAGCTCCTCACATATATACGGATGATCTCTTCTCTTCTCCTGGCCAATAATAACCGAACAACAATAATGTCTTGCATGCTGGCCTCCTTTCTCAGTACACGGCATCTGCATATAATAGTATTTCCGTGATACTCAAAACAGCTTTCCTCTGGTCTCGGCATATAACAGCATGATGTGCCAATCTTTAGATTCCAAAGGCAACACTGATCAAGCAACATTATACGCGTTCAAGCAGCAGCATATCTTTCTTGACAATAAATAGACACCATCCATCTTGGCTGAAAGAAACTCTTAACAACATATTTGCGAACAAGCCGAGTGAATCTATGCACTCGGCTGACCAAGCTGAACTAATGTATATCATTGAGTAATTAGCCAGACAACTTAAATATAGCCGAATTAATCAAACCAGAGCACTAGTAAGTAGTAACCGAATCACTCTATACACTCAAATTTGGCTATTTTGTGTTATTGTATAATACGACCCCAAGCCAAATTTGAGTGTGAACCCACTACTGCCTCAAGTAACTTGGTGCTGTCATCATGTCAACATCCTTGTCAGTGTGACCACGACTGACACCATTGAGCTGTTGATCATGTATATTACATTGTTGTCATCCATGCTATTACCACATTTGTTTCTTCTTAGAACTAGCTTCTCGTGAAGAAAATAATATATGAACGATGTCTGTTTACTTGTGAGTTACACACACATGCACATCATAGAATCAATTGACCAAATGCATGTAAGATTTGAGCAAATATGAGTCAAAATTGAACCATGACCATTAGAATCTTTTCTAAAAAAAATTAAATCTTCATGGCATCACAAACATGTTATAGAAATGGGGATCATGTTGCCCAAATCAATGTTTTTCTAGCACATACTTAATATTACAAGCTGGATAATGAGCAAGTGCAAGAGAAAAGGCATGAATTCGGGATGCTTGCTCATCTTGCCTTTTTAGCAAGCGTATCAGCTACCTTACTAACATCTCTACGTATCTTGATTACTAACTAGCTTCTTGATTGATGATGTACTGCACTTCAATGCTAAGATGTAAAGCAACCAATGTCCAAGATGAGTGTGTGGTGATCCAGCAAGCACATCGGAGATCGCCACATGGTTGTTAGCAGGTGGTGACAACCCTTTCTGACCTTTGTAGTCTACCACATTCGGGTAAGTTATTAAAAGGTAGGGCTCTATGCTGGAACTGTCTAGCACCATTCTCAACCCTTTTTCGTTGCAGTGTTAGGTCTGTGCCCCGTAGTGTTCTTGCATGTGATCTCTAGTTATCTATCCATATCTTTGCTAACTTTTTGATCTTACTAAAACCATAGTAGTAGAGTGGAATATAGGGACCTTAGTACTTACTCGTTGTCCTTCCAAGTTAGCTATGCCTTCTATCCTTTATTGCTTACGAACTTCTGTGTGTCACACTACTCTTTTATCTATCTTTACCCAACTAGACTTTGGAAGTTATTATCAAACACTCATAGCCATCGCTTTCCCTAGGAATTTAAATATGACACCTTGGAATACTTTTAGGTGAAGTGCTACAACGATCTTTCATTGTGCTTGCAGAATCAACTACTTCAACATAAGAAATACCAACACGGATTGCTTAGGAACTTCTGTGTGTCACACTACTCTTTTATCTATCTTTACCCCACTAGACTTTGGCATATTATTTTATTTATGGTATAATCAAGGACAAGTTATTATCAAACACTCTTAGCCATCACTTTCCCTAGGAATTTAAATATGACACCTTGGAATACTTTTAGGTGAAGTGCTACAACGATCTTCATTGTGCTTGTAGAATTAACTACTTCAACATAAGAAATACCAACACTGACTAGTTGGCACCATGTCTGGAGCGGCCATGGCAGGAGCCATAAGCGACAGTGGGCAGGTGGCACATGAGGGATAGAGTTCCCTCGCACGATTCTAGACACACAATTGCCAAGAGACACTACCCTAGCTAGTTAAAAGTATGAGGCCGCGTTGTCTCCGTGGCCTCTGAGCATGTCCACGATAGTCTGGTCTCTTAGACTTGTCTGATATGGTTTGTATGGTTCAGATCATGTGTTCCTATTTTTGTCTTGCGCTTTCTCTTCTCACGCTGTCGATATATCGCTCTCAAAACTATGCTACTACATATCTCAAACCTTGCTGCCATCAACCAAGCATTGATCCGTCGCTCTCATCAGCACTGTGTTACTATGCTCCTACAATATATCTCGCATGTTGTGTCCAAAATACTATGCCATATGGATACACCTACATAGCTCATGCATGCTTTTCTTTTTGTCTTCTTCTCTAAAGAACACCGATGGTAGCATACATGACAGGCTTCCTGTCCTCCAAGGCCGACCTTTCATGCAACATTTTCGTACCTTCTCGCAAGCACTGATCGAATGACCTCCCTTCTCGCTAATTATGCATGCTCTTGATATTGCCTTTTTATCCAACACTTCCATACATTTTCTAAAACACTTCCATGCCCTTAATTTCTTGATATAGCTGGTGCATTATATCATTGATAAAAAGAAACTTTGGACAACCCTCCATACATTGTACATGTACGAATGGTCAATATCATCAACATGTTTGGCATGCAATGTGTTCCTATCCTAGCATTCATGCACTTCCACACGTCTCCGCGGCCTCTGAGCATGTCCACGATAGTCTGGTCTCTTAGACCCGTCTGATATGGTTTGTATGGTTCAGATCATTGTGTTCCTATTTTTGTCTTGCGCTTTCTCTTCTCAAGCTGTCGATATATCGCTCTCAAAACTATGCTACTGCATATCTCAAACCTTGCTGCCATCAACCAAGCATTGATCCATCGCTCTCATCAGCACTATGTTACTATGCTCCTACAATATATCTCGCATGCTATGTCAAAAAAACTATGCCATATGGATACACCTACATAGCTCATGCATGCTTTTCTTTTTGTCTTCTTCTCTAAAGAGCATCGATGGTAGCATACATGATAGGCTTCCTGTCCTCCGAGGCAGACCTTTCATGCAACATTTTCATACCTTCTCTCAAGCACTGATCGAATGACCTCCCTTCTCGGTAATTATGCATGCTCCTGATATTGCCCTTTTATCCAACACTTCCATACATTTTCTCAAACACTTCCATGCCCTTAATTTCTTGATATAGCTGGTGCATTATATCATTGATAAAAAGAAACTTTGGACAGCCCTCCATACATTGTACATGTACGAATGGTCAATATCATCAACAGGTTTGGCATACAATGTGTTCCTATCCTAGCATTTATGCACTTCCACACGAAGAAGACAAAAAGGCATGAGATGGATGCATGCATGAAATGTCACCATCATGCACTTCCACACAAAGAAGACAAAAGGGCATCAGACGACATGCATGCATGAAATGTCACCATCGTACTAGTGCATCATTTGTACTTTGTTGCTACTGTATTACTTGTTCCATGGGTCATTAGCGCCAATTAGTACCTTTGATATTTTGAAAAGTTGATTTCTTTGTTATATCCCATACCAGTGCATGGGTTCAATTTGATTACTACATCGTTCTTACCAGTTTAGTACATGGATTTAAATTTTCCATTGTTCACAGTAGATTAAATTAACCATGCATTATGTGCCCATGTGAACCTAGGTCATGTCTATTTCTTATTCGTCGTGTTCTTACTGATAGTGCATTTCGAGATTCTCCTCTTGCCTATATAATCATGACCTTCCTGTTGCTCCATGACACCCCCTCATCTGTCTTTGCCTTTGTTATGTTCTTCGAGTATTGCCTACTCGAGACACTCATGTAGGACAGTGAAAGTTGAACTAGGAGACATTTGGTGCCAGAATATCAAGTTAGATATACTAAAACTGATGGTCCTATGAAGCATATTAAAAAAAGTAGTACCACACACCTTCCATACATTTAATTTTGTGACCACCTCAGGTCAAGAAACATTGCAAATTTACAGGCACAAAATCTGTCGGCCTTTAAATCGTGTTAGACCTTTTCCTTGGGAATCGGTTCAACAAGAAAATATGTCGTCTGTGCATGCTTCTTGTCACTTTTGAGTTCGGTACCTTTATCTTTGGAGATGATTTTATGCTCCCTATAGGTGATCCACCAATAATGTTTCATGGAGGGGGCGCCTACTAGCAATACAAGGAAGAAGGTTTGGAGACAAGGCTCCTCCTCCCAGCCAGGTGCGCTCTCTTGTGGTTGCATTATATATTTGCTTATTGTGTATAAGCAGCAAATTTGCTATCAATGTTGCAGGAGTTGTTACACCATCTACTGGGAGAACTATACGGGAGAGGCAGGAGCGCCAAAGATCTATAATAAGAGCGAAGAAACAAGGTAGTTATTGAAGTACTTCCTTTGTCCCTAAATAACTGTTGCCATTGGTGTACGTGTCGTAAGTTTGACTTGATTTGGAGAAAATGCGTGCAACATTAGTATCTCCAAATAAATTTGTTAGAAAACTAGATTCAAAGATCTTTCCAATGATACTAATTATGTACGATAAATATTAATATTTTTAATATATATTTAGTCAAAGTTATTTCTCAGAAAACGAAAATGACAGATATTTAGGGACAGAGGGAGTATGTTTATAATCCAAAGATATTGGTGCGCTCTTCGCAAGCCATGGACCCCTATATTATATTGGGGTACTAGCTAGGGTAGATTCTCTGGGATGACCAACTAATTATCTAATGTTGCTGTAGGTAGGGTTACAGGTTCTAGTAAGAGGGCAGTAGAGGGAGGGCAACAGTGTCAGAGACTAAAAGCAAGGTCAAGGAAAGAAGGTACTTGTTTGCATGTGTGTGTCTATATATTGCAAGCAGAAAAATCATATTTTCCTTGGTGGTGGTTGTAGATGACGAGATATCATACTACGGTCCTCCTGCGCACAAGTGTCAGTACTGCGGTGCGCAGTTTTGGTACCAAGAGCGTGTGAAAAGAACATATCGAGGTGAAGGAGACCGTGTACGTTTTCATCTCTGTTGTAGGGGAGGTAAGGTGCGCTTGCCTCTTCTAAAAGACCCCCCTCCATTTCTAGCTGGTTTGTTGAACCCAAATGGTGATACTTTCTCTAAATACTTCATCAAATCTATACGTTCATACAACTCCATGTTTGCTTTCACTTCACTTGGTGCTAAAATTGACATGGATATAAACAAGGGTCCTGCCCCCTATGTCTTTAAAATTAATGGACAGGTCCACCATCGAATTGGATCTTTACTACCAGATGAGGGTAAGTCTCCTGTATATGCACAACTTTATATTTATGACACTGATAATGAGGTTGAAAATCGAATATCAATTTTTGATAGGGATAGGGACTGTGAGGGTGAGAATGAAATTGATAGAAGAATTGTCGAGGGCTTAGTGAGGATGTTTGATGCAACAAATGAGCTGGTGAAATCCTTTAGGGCAACTAGGGACCTATTGGTCCAAAACAATAGTTGCCGCCAATTGTGTCTCAGGCTATTGCACGATAGATCAAAAGCTGCACCTCAGTACAATGCACCAACTGGATCCGAGATAGCTGCTTTGATAGTTGGTGACTTTTCAGAGGAGAAGAAGAGACCTGATATAATAATTCAGGATAGAGGCGGTGGGCTTAGAAGGATTAGTAACCTTCATTCTAATAACATGTCTTTGCAGTACCCAGTTCTTTTCCCATATGGTGAGGAGGGCTTCAAACTAGGGATCAAGTATAGCCACACGGGGACCTTGCGGGTTAAATCTAGGGGTGAGGTTACCATGCTTGAGTATTATGCTTTCCTTTTACAACAACGTAGCTGTGAGGCCACTACATTGTTATGCGGTGACCGATTATTCCAGCAGTATATAGTTGATGCATTTGCTTCAGTAGAGGAGAATAGGCTTCGATTTATTATTAAAAACAATAAGAACCTAAGGTCGGGGATTTACAAGGGTATTCATGACACACTACACAAGGGTGATTTTGATGGAAACAATGTTGGTAAGAAAGTTATATTGCCTGCTAGCTTTACTGGGAGCAAAAGATACATGGTACAAAACTACCAGGACACAATGGCTATTTGTAGGTTCTATGGGCCTTCAGACTTGTTTATCACCTTTACTTGTACCAAGTGGCAAGAAATAGATGACTCCCTTGCATTTATACCAGACCAGAAAGCTAACACTAGACCTGATATGGTTAGTCGGGTTTTTAAATTGAAGGTTCAGGAGCTTGTTTCAGTGCTGAAGAAGGGTACTTACTTTGGAAAATCATGAGCAGGTACGACTGCTATTTTTTAACATACTCGGTACCTACTAGCATTTCTCACGCTAATTTGTAACAAGCTCTTGGTCAAATCCGGAGTATGCATGCTAAAAAAGTAGGCAGTAGTTGCATGCTCCAAGGATGCATGGGTGCATCAGACTGGCTAGCAGCATGCATGCAGAAAGTAGGCCATCATATGCCCTTCACAAGAGTTGATGCTCTCCTACTAGATTTTTCGTGTGGAGGGCATGGGCATCCATGCTGAGACTAAGAGGCACCTGCCATCCTTGATAAAAGTAGCAGGCAACACTCATTGTTACCAGACCTGCCATCCCTTTTCTCGACGATGCATCCTGCAATGAGTACTGTGGCCTGTTTGGTAGAGCTCTGGCTAAAATAGTTTTAGTTGCGGCTTCACCCCTAAAGCAGATTTACTTAGAGAGCTGAAGCAGTTTTTTTATCGCTTGACAATACAACTTCTCCTAGAAATGTCCATAATACCCTTTTTTCTTTTTCTTTTTTCTCTTCTCTTTTTCTTTTCTTTTCCCAACCTTATCTGCTAGGTGAATTGCACGCCCGACGCCCAACCTTATCCTATTCGCATCTCCTTCAACCATCGACGCCCGACGGCCGCTGCATCCACATCCCCACGCCCGATGGCCTCGATGACTCGGTGGTCCGTGCCCGGTGGCTCCGCACGGCGGCCCTGCAACTAGCGGCTTCCGAGCGCAAGCACGGCAGGGACCCCGGCAGCCCCGCGTGGCGTCCTCGCACCCGACACTGCAGCTCTCACCCCCAATAGCTCACCCCTCGGTGGCCCCACGCTCAGCGGCACCCAGATGCCCCAGCAAGGGCAAATCCACCCGTTGCCGTGTGCTGGGCCCACAGGAGCAGGTAGAGCCGATGGAAGCTACATTTTTTAGCTCCTGCCCTTTCTCCTCTTCTATCAGCGGATATTCCACGACTCCGAGCGTGAAGCCATTTGCCTTGCCACCGTTTGGTTGAAGGAGAGCAAAAATGGCTTCAGGAGCTGCCTAAGGAGCTGTACCAAACGGCCCTACCCATTGCCTGGATACACGATCTTTCAGTATTCCTGTCTCATTGCCTGTGCTAGTTTACCATAAAAGCATGTCGTAACCAAATAATGCATGCTATATGATTTATTCGACTATAGTATTCATTGCGCTCATAGGGATCCTATCTTTTGATGCCATATATTCTTTCCGTTGCTTTCTATTTCAGTGCTCTACACTATTAAGTTCCAGAAGCGTGGTCTACCTCACGTTCATATTTTGCTTTGGCTTGAAGGTAACTCAAGAGACCCACGGCCTTTGTTTATTGATTCAATAATTACTGCTGATATACCAGATAGAGTTTTAGACCCTTTGGGTTATAGCCTTGTCGATGAATTCATGGTGCATGGTCCTTGTGTGGAGCTTAACAAAAAATGTCCATGCATGAAGAACAATAAGTGCTCAAAATTTTTCCCTAAAGCTTACAAGCAAAGCACAATTGTTGGTGAGGATGGGTTCATGCAGTATAGGCGTCCTGAATCTGGTAGTTATGTCGAGCGGTACGGGGTTATACATGACAGTGGATGGATTGTTCCTTACAACTTGTCTTTGTTAAAGAGATTTAGAGCCCACATAAATGTTGAATGGTGCAACAAGACACATCTAATCAAATATTTGTTTAAGTACGTCATGAAGGGTCCAGATCATGCTAGAGCTATAATTGAGAGCTTTGATAATGACACTCATGCTGGCCCCTCTCAACAGCACCCTATAGGTTATGATGGCACCACTCAGCCACAGGGAGATACTTAGAAAAAGGATGATGAAATTGATGAAGTTAGGGAGTATATTGATTATCGTTATTTATCCTCTCATGAGGCTGTCTGGTGTATGTTTGAGTTTGATATACATTATAGGACACCCTCAGTAGAGAGGTTATCTGTGCACCTACCTTTCATGAACAACCTTGTGTACCAGGCTAACCGCCCCTTAGTTGATATTGTAGATGACCCTCGTTCCCTAAAAACAACATTGACTGAGTGGTTTTGCGCTAATAGGGTGTACCCATCTGCCCGAGAACTAATGTATAGAATTCCATACTAGGTGGGTTTGGGATAAAAAGGATAGAGCTTGGTATCCCCGCAAAGGATCCAAGAAAATTGGGAGGGCTATATATATAAATCCTAGCTGTGGTGAGCTGTACTACCTACGTATGCTCTTGAATGTTGCCAAAGGTGCTACATCCTATGAGGATCTTTGAACTATTGCTGGTGTTATATACCCAACATTTAAAGATGCCTGTTAGGCGCTTGGCCTTCTTAGAGATGACAATGAGTGGCATGAGGCTCTTAGAGAAGCATCTGTCTAGGGATCAGCCGCTCAAATGCACCAGCTTCTTGTTACTATAGTACTTTTTTGCTCAGTTTGCGACGTGCCCTCCTTGTTCTATGAGTTCCATACTTATTTCACTGATGATATACATCATAAAATCAAGAGGATGCTGCAACTACCATTCTATACGGTTCTAGAACAGCATATTAAAAACCATGTTTTTGTAGAGCTTGATAATTTATTTAGTAAGAATGGTGCATCGATGACCGACTATGGTTTTCCAAAACCTGATCTTAGCCTTTGTAACAAGGTGAAAAATAGGCTGCTATTAGGGGAATTGGCTTATGATCCTATCAGTCTTATGCATATCCATGACAGCCTTGTGAATCGATTAAATTTTGAGCAAAAACATATATACGATGCTGTTATACAATCGGTTTATGAAAAGTCTGGCCAATGTTTTTTGTTTATGGCTATGGTGGCACTAGAAAAACATATCTTTGGAATGCAATCATTTCACGGTTATGGTTTGAAAAACTTATTGTTCTTGTAGTAGCCTCTTCAGGGGTTGCTGCACTCTTGCTCCCTAGAGGCGTACTGCACAATCCCAGTTTAAAATTTCTATAGTCATTGATGAGTCATCTATTTGTGAGATTAGAAGGGTCTCATTCCTAGCAGATTTAATAGTCCAATGCTCTTTGATAATATGGGATGAGGCCCCAATGATCCATAGACACTGTTTTGAGTCACTAGATCGCAACATGCGTGACATTCTTGGTAAACTGGACTCTTCCAACTTTCATAAGCTCTTTGGTTGGAAAACGATGCTACTTGGTGGAGATTTTCACCAAGTATTACCTGTTGTCGAGGGTGGGAGTAGATCAGAAACCATAGATGCATCCATAACTAACTCCTACATCTAGAAGCACATTAAGATACTAAGACTTATAGTGAACATGCGCCTGCTTGCTATGGCAGACAGTTGGTTACCTATAGAGCAAGTGAAAGAATTTAATGACTGGGTGTTAAGTATTGGAGATGGTACTGCACAAGGAACTGTGCATAGTGACGATGGAGACTCCGGGTTAGTAGAAATACCACATGATGTTTTAATCCCAAGGTTAGAGTCAGCCATTGATGATATAATAAGATCTACATACCCAAACTTAGCCACATTATACTCGGATCCAGCCTACTTAAGGGAAAGAGCTATTATCTCTCCAAAAAATGACACTATCGATGAAATTAATGGACGTGTCCTCTCTTTAATCCTAGGCCATGAAAAGGTATACCTTAGCTTAGATGCATAGGTTGAGTCTTCAAAGGAACATGGTAATTTAGACTTGCTTTATCCAGTTGAGTTCCTTAATTCGCTGCAGTTCAAAGACATTCCTCCTCATAAGCTTGCACTTAAGATTGGTTCGCCTGTGATGCTTCTACGCAATCTGAATCAAAGTGCAAGCCTCTGTAATGGTACATGTCTTATAATAACGCAATTAGGTGATCGAGTTGTGGAGGCTCAGATAATTACAGGATCACACAATGCTGAAAAAGTTATCCTTCCTTGTATTGCCTTGCACGTATCAAGTACCAAATGGCCCTTTGTACTTAGTAGGTGGCAATTTCCAATTTGTCTATGTTATGCAATGACCATAAACAAGAGTCAAGGACAAACCTTGCAGAATGTTGGCCTCTACTTGCCACGCCCAGTTTTTAGCCATGGGCAACTGTATGTTGCTATATCATGCGTAACATCTAGAAAGGGTCTTAAGGTCCTAATTGATGATGATATAGATTCAAATTGCACCGTCACCCAGAACATTGTATACAAGGAGCTGCTTCAGGCCCTGTGGTAACTATCGGCCCATGGCACCAAACATTAGCCTCTGTTCTGCATGTTAATGCCTATTTAAATGGTGTATGCTTACAACTTGCGTCTTACTGAAGGTCGTACTCGATCTAATGATTCTGTTGCTTATGATTAAATGATAGATGGCCTACAACAAATTTTCAGAGATTAACCCAATGAAGTACAATTGGCGTGTCAAGGTTAGAGCCGCAAGGATATGGCAGTTTTCCGGCACTTCCATGGGGAAGGAATTTAGCTCAATGGAACTCATTCTCGTTGATGAAGAGGTGCACCAGTTAACACATCTAATTTGTTTTTGAGATATATCTGTCCTTGTTACCTTTACTCTCTATATATTATTCTATAGGGCCTAGGGGTCATAGCCTGCATTGGGCAGAAAAACCTTGACAAGTTTTCTAGATCCATATCTGAAGGCCATTCCTATTATATAAGAAATTTCCAAGTCAGCAAGCAAGAATGGAAGTTCAAAGCTATACGCAGCATGTACACCATATTTTTCACGCCATGGACCATTATTGAAGAAATCCCTCCTGAGTTGTCCGCCAGCCTGTCGCTGTCGACATAGAATTTTCGCCCTGTGCCGAGGACACACGCAGCAAGCCAGAAGGGTCCGCTCGATGGAGCAGATCCACCTAGCTTCAGCACAGGGGTGGTCGATCCTGCGTGATCCTCCCGAGACGTGCCAATCAATTTGACCCTGCAATTGACAAGGAGAGAAAGTTCATCAGTAATTAAGGACGAAACTTGTCGGTGTTGCCAGACAGTCCTGAATGTGTGGCTATAAGAGCCGATATGAAAGGAGATCGACTAAATAGTCAATTCTAGTATATTCATGAGAATAAATCAATTAGAGCTCATGGGGTTGTGTAAGAAGAATCAGTTATCATTCAAGATAAATATCATTAATCGAACAGATATTAATCAATGGCAATAAGATGTCAATAATGATTAGTTTGTGCTGAGCCAATGATTATAATTAATCGAACCCCTTTTTATATAAAGAAATAATTCAACACTACTTAACCGTTTAATAAAGATAAACCTAATGAACATGTTAGATCTCATCTATCAACATGACCAGTGGGGCATGAGGCAGAATCATGCAGGCTGTAGAAATAACAATAGACTCGATGACCCTAACTCATTACTAATATCAGTGGGGCATGAGGCAGAATCATGCAGGCCATAATACAATAATAAGATCATGGGGCTAATATATCTTTGAACCTATCTTTACTTCAACGGTCTCGTGATGCGAACTATTCGTGAAAGCGCTCGATATCGGCTAAAACAGCCGATTCAGGCATAACGCACAGTTAAAGTCATGCCTTACCAGGAATAGATCTACTAAATATTGATCCCCACTCCACGGTGCTAATAGTGGGGTGTGAGGTAGAATCACACAGGCCATGATAACAGGCCATGGAACGGTTCTCTCTAGCCAATAGATCTACTCAAGACGCAACATGCCTTAACCGCACATTATGCATGATCAAGATTGATGTAAAACAACTGATAAGACATAACTCATTGTTTAAGGTGTAGATTGGATTGGTTTTAGGTTAGCAAACGATGGGTCAAATTAGATATAAGGTCGATCTAAATCAATCTCAATCGGGCAGAGTGATATTGCTGTAATTAGATAAATAATGAAAGCAATAAGCAATATCGGTAACTTAATGAATCTACCAAAGACTGCCATTCTAAGGTAGAGCCGATAACTTGACCTTGATCTAATTCAAGCAGCGGGGTGTGAGGCAGAATCACATAGGCCATACTTGAATTAAACAAGAATCGATAACTAGCTTATACTAGAGCCATAGTGGGGGTCGACCAGATCGATACAGCCATATGAATAGAGGTATAAACCATAACGATACTTACAGACAAGCGGTGGAGGTTGACTGGATCGATGCAACCGTACTTGCTGAAGAACTAGCCGAGATCTACTCTACTACTCTTAAGGGGTCGCCGGAGCCGAAAAGAGTAATTGACTTGTATTTGGATTGATTGATCCCTTTTACAATAGCCAGAGTTTGGTATTTATACCCAGGCCCTGTGCATGACTCCTGTCTAAGCATGACTTATTACAATTTTTTGACCCTAGAGAAAATATTCCTAATTTAAGATAACTTGGACTCTAATCTTTCCCTTTTTGTAGAGTCTGGCATGCTTTGTTCTGGCAAGCTGATTCCATTTTCTACATCTGAATCAGCTGATCCCGATCTGCACGTAATTGATTCCTTGGTGACATGATCTTGGGAGCTTTCGGGTCCCTGTAACATCTTCTTCCAAATTTTGGTGTAAACACATGCCCCCTAATTTTGGGATAAAAGTAATTTTATTCCAAAATTATCATGTCTGTATTCCTGATTGGTCCATAGTCATGGGTTGAGAACCTTGATCTGGGGTCCACTGTTTGTCGTTGCCTGCGTCCACCTATGAGCCTATGCATCAAAACTTTTTACAAGAGCATCACTACTTCATGGGCACTTGGATTCATCTTTCTAGGTCGGCTATAAATGCCTATCCGACCCTAGCGAGGGCAACTCAACAATTCAGCCATGCTTTTCTTCCATCTACTCCCTCGAGTGCTCCTGGTTCCGCTGGACCCTCCATGGTCTATTTTATGAAGATTTCAAGCGGCTAGAAGAATTCTTGTGCATAGGGTGATTGTATTGCTTATTCTAACACCTCATTGGGCAAGAAGACCAGCCATTGTGGTTAGAAGAATTCTTGTGATATCACCTGAGTCTTCTCTCCATGCTCACAAGGTTGTTCTAGTGTTTGCAAGAGCTAGAAGGTGTGATCATCTTCCCCTTGTTGCTCCTTCAAACGCCCATCGGGACAACCTTAGGTTTCTTTCCTAAAGTTCCTCAATTTATCGAGAAATCTATTGAGCATATGTTAGGTGGGCGAACTTTCTTCTTTTCTAGTATAATTTATTGATGGGCCGATGCAACTTGGTTCACAATGAGTGTTAGCCTTGTGGAAATCTGGACTCCCTTCAATCCAAGAAAAGTTCTGGTGGGTTAATCTCTGGTCAATGTATCCACCCCATGATATTTTGTAATCTGGGGAAGTAATAAATTCAAGTCTGTTATCTCTTCGTTATCCGTCCCCTGAATTTTCGGAGTGTTGATCCATTTCTGTTTTTCGATTTCAATTTCACACCTCCATCGAAACCTATCTTCTTGCTTTCCTGGGATATATATACATGCTATGGCCGTGAATCAAAAACAACCCTCTTTGTCTTCAGTACATCCTCTGCCTTTCCATAGGTTCGAGGTCATGGAGAACAACAAGAGGTCTGCTGAAGAAGCCCTCAATGGATCCACATCATCATGCCAACGCCCTCGTCATCAAGAGGACACATCTTGGGGTGCTCCCATCGCCTCAGATCAAAGGGCCAATTCTGCCCAGCCCTCGAGGTCATCTTTGGCACCAATCCACCGCCAGCTTCCTTGTCACCCAAGGCAATAGATTAGTAATGATGATCTGTTGGCCTCCATCGATCGGACCGACCAGCATCTAGCCAACTGCCGCTCCCTGGCGGAATTGGCTTTGGCCATGATTGAAGACCGATCTCCCCCCGAGGTTGGCCTAATGAGGGAAAGGTTGGCCAGGGCTGAAGCTAGAATCATGGGTGAGATGTCTGCCATTATTTCTCTATTTCTTCTTGATTTTACCCTCAAGATTTCTGATCACTCTTTTCTTGAATATTTTAGATCTAACTGCTCAGTTGGAGAGTCTTCGATCAGCCACGGATCATGCTATGGGATTTGTTAATGCTAGGGGTGCCGTTCCGGTGGTTCACTTGCATGACATCCCAAATCATGTCAGTGAAGTCATCCTTCATGGCATTCATCATGGCACCGCCATGGCATTCGTCATGGCACCGCCATGGCGTTGGCTGCTGCACAAGCCTGTTCGGGCCATAATCTCTGGCTTCTTCCTCATGGTTTTCTAGACGCAGTGCACCCTGGGGAACATGAGCGCTTGGTTGAAGATTTTATGAATGCCGTCGACTCTATAGCTTTTAATACTCTAGCCGACAATATAGTAGGCAAAGTGTTTTCTGGCCCATAGCTTGTAATAGGTGATGTTTAGCAAATAACTTCCTTGCCTTGAGTGGTTTCCCATTGTTTCGTGCTTCATACCCATCATTTTGTTTGTGTTTGCTTTGCTTCTATAGGCGATACACATCGTATCGGCTTTTACTCCTTTGGGTTCATCTTTTGCACTAGAGGCGATATCTTTTCAATATCGGCTATTAAAGCTATCGACTGAACATATCTTTATCAAGTATTGATCCAAACGCTAGGATAATATTTCTTTAAATATTTCCCATTGATTGCTCGGCCAAATTCTTCCTCTCCTTTTAATGTTTCCAAAATATAAGCATTACCAAGCGCA
Organism: Miscanthus floridulus; assembly: GCF_019320115.1. NCBI lineage: Eukaryota > Viridiplantae > Streptophyta > Magnoliopsida > Poales > Poaceae > Miscanthus > Miscanthus floridulus. Next base: position 169,595,324 of record NC_089587.1, on the reverse strand, counting down.
CAACGTTTGATCCGATAGGGTCCTTCCCAGTTAGGTGACCATTTGTTGAATTTACTGTCCTTTGCTTGAAGGCAGAAAAATCTAGCCAATTAAATCAATTCCCCAACCCCAAAACGGCCATGGTTTGATTATTGGATTCATGGCCGATGCGGGCGATCTCTGAACATTACCAAAACGTTGGCAGTCCTGACACCCCTTGTAATATTCAAAACAATCTTCCAGTATCGTTGGCTAGAAATATCCAGTTCTGCGAATAATCCATTTCATCTTATAAGTCGATTGAGGAGCTCCACATATCCCTTCATGCACCTCACCCATCAACACCTTATCTTCTTCTTGGTTCAAGCACTTGAGCAATACCCATCGACCATTTTATAATATAACTAATCATCTAACAAAACATACTTAGCTGATTTATACCTTAGCTTCCTGGTAACTTTCTAAGACGGATCTCTAAGGTAAGCGGCTATTTCAACTCTCCAATCATCACTTGAGGTTTCACTACTCAAGACTTCTTGAAACACTCGATATCCTGATGCACTTTGAGCTAGACTGTTAGCTTCTTGGTTTTGTGCTCTCGGAATATGTTGGAAAGAGATATGAAGAAATCCCTTGAGTAACTTTTGGCACTCATCGTAGTATCCTTTCAAAGTTTCTTCTTTGCACTCATATAGGTCGATCAATTGATTAATAATTAACTATGAATCTCTAAATATTTCAATTACTTTGGCCTTTACTTCATGAAGAAGTTGTAGTCCCTTGAGAATAGCTTCGCATTCTGCTTGATTGTTTGTAATCATTGGCTCAGTTGGAAGAGTGAACTCAAAACTTGCCCCCCGAGGTGAAATAATAACAATACCAATGCCACCACCCTGCTTGCATGATGACCCATCAAAGAATAGTGTCCACGGCATCGACTCTACATAACTAATGCTTGGCTTGTGATGTTGGGTGATAAAATCGGCCATTACTTGTCCTTTGACTACTTTAGCCGATTCATACTTCAAGTCAAATTCTGATAACGCAAGAATCCACTTTCCCACTCTTCCATTCAGTATTGGCATTGATAACATGTGCTTAACCACATCAGCCTTGGAAATAATTGTACACTCGGCCGATAATAAGTAGTGTCGTAATTTAGTGCAAGAGAAATATAGACACAAGCATAATTTTTCGATGGGAGAATATCTCGTTTCTGGATCCAGTAGTCTTCTACTTAGATAGAAAACAACTCTCTCTTTTCCTTCAAATTCTTGCATCAGGGCTGATCCAATTGTCTTGTCATCTGCCGATATGTATAACTTAAATGGCTTACCTTGCTGAGGAGGGACCAGCACAGGTGGACACTTCATATATTCTTTTATTTCTTTGAACGTTTTTTGTTGTATATTACCCTACTTGAATTCTTGATCATTCTTCAACTTCAACAAGGGAGAAAACAGCAGGATCCTCTCTAACAAATTCGAAATGAATCTTCTGATGAAATTAATCTTACCAAGCAGAGATTGCAACTCTATTTTAGTAGTCGGGGGAACTGCTTCATCAATGGCTTTCGCGCTTTTCTGACCAACTTCGATTCCCCTCTCGTGGACCATGAATCCTAAAAATTGTCTGGCTGATACTCCAAAAGCACACTTATTAGGATTCATCTTCAAACCATGCTTCCTCATGCATTCTAGAGTCTCACACAAATTAGCCAGGTGTTCTTTGTATCCTTTGGATTTTATCATCACATCATCGATGTAGATTTCAATAATCCTACCGATTGACTTATGGAAAATGTAATTCATCACCCTTTGATAAGTCGCACCGGCATTCTTTAGCCCAAAGGTCATTACAACCCACTCGAATAGACCGATTACGCTGGGGCACCTGAAAGCGGTCTTTGCTATGTCTTCTTCAGCCATGAAAATTTAGTTGTATCCTACATTACTGTCCATGAAGCTAATAACCTTATGCCTGGCTGCTGCATCTACTAACATATCAGCTATTAGCATTGGATAACCGCCCATAGGTGTGGCTTTATTTAGATCCCTGGAATCAATGCAAACTCTCAATTTTCCATTCTTCTTGTATACAGGGACAATATTCGATATCCACTCTACATATCGACATGGTCGGATAAATTTTGCTTCCAGTAACCTTTCAGTCTCCTTTTTGATATCATCAAGCACGTTCGGGTTGAATCTCCTCGGAGCTTATTTAAACGGCTGATATCCAAGTTTGATTGGCAGCCGATGTTCAACAATTGACCGATCTAAACCAGGCATCTCATAGTATTCCCAAGCAAAGCAATCTTTAAATTCCTTTAATAAGTCAATTAATTCTCGCTTATACTCTGGATCCAACTTAGCACTCACTTACGTCGGCCTAGGTCTATCTCTAGGACCAATATCTACTTCTTCTAATTCATCGGCCGACATGAAGCCATGTCCTAGTTTCCCGTCTGTACCATTTATTGGATTATCCATTAATACAAATTTTCAAAGCCGACTGCTTGGATCGGCTGTTGGTTTTCACCATTGACTCTGAACTCTTATGGCAATAGAAAAACCATTTGGATATTAGCCGATGGTTGCTTTCTATAGGCTATTTGCTTGATACGCCACACTTGAGTTTTACCGGATGCCTGAGCTTGTTCCATCTCTTTATTCCTTAGGCGTTGCACCCTTCTCTTCTAGTTTCTTGTTAAACCTCCTAGGCACCACTGGCTTTTCTGCCATACATATCTTCTTTTAGTGCCTTTTTCTTCATGATTAGCCCAGTCCTGATCAACGACTCTTTTTCCAAGCCGATCATGAACACTTTTATTTTTTAAGCGTCGATCTATGTTATTATGATGATATGCATCTTGAGCATGGATAGACAGGCGGTTGGTTTGAGACTGTCTATACTCCCAATATTGATTGTTGCATCCTGGATAATCATGTCTGGTAGACAACTTCAAACCTTCATTCTAGCAATGTCTGAAGAAAGGACAATTCCAATATAATTTGGCTTGTTCCCTTTCATACCTTTCTTGCTTCAATTGATGCTGGTACGCTTGATCTTTTAACCAACTCTGATAATCCTTTTCCTTCTACCACTGCCATTTATTCAACAGAATCTGAGATGTGACCCACGAATTTGTCGTCTCTGCTCTTAACGTCTTCCTGTACTCATATCGACTCTTTTGCTTGGCACGATGTCTCCTAATTTCTCTATATTCGTCAGCCGATATTTGCATCTTGGGATCGACTGTTCCAGCTTCTTTTGATTTGGTTGATGTTAGGACCTTAGTTTTTCCTTTGAATAGCCTAGCATCAACCATGTTTTGATCTCCTAGGAAAGGATTATCATCAACTTTCATTTTTCGAGGCGTATCAAATTTGAGTCTCCCCTGATGAATAGCTCTCTGTATATGCTACCTGAAGATTCTACATTCATTAGTGGAATGAGAAGTAGCATTATGGAACTTGCAGAACTTCTTATTCTTCAACTAATCAGGGGGCAACATGACATGATGATCGGGCAACTTGATTTGCCCTTTCTCCAGCAAGAAATCGAAGAGTTTATCTGATTTGGTGACATCAAAGTCATAGCTCTCCTCGACTCCTCTTCCCCAAGGATTTCGCACCATCACTGTCTTCTTGCCCCAATTTCATTCAGCTGTAGCAACCTCTTCTTCTTCATCTTCATAGCCGTCATCGACTGAGTATGGATCATAAGCTTTGGCTACTGAGGTACTCTTCTAGAACCTGGTATCTTTGTGCATACTCTGAAATTAGCTATTAAGCGCTGCTACTCATTGAGCCAATTGTCCCAAGTTGTCAAATTCTTGTTTCAGCAACTTTTCTTTCCACATCGGTAGCATTCCTTGAACAGCCAAAGCAGCTAGTTGATCATCGACCAAGTTTAAGGAGAAGCACAAGTTCCTGGTCTCTCAAAACCTCTAAAGAAATTCAGTGCCTGATTCATTAGTCTTCTGTCTTATGGTTGTCAGATCTGTAATATTCTTTTCTCCAGTCCCAGTATAAAAATATGTATGAAACTTCTTCTCCAGGTCAGCCCAATTGGCAATGGAATTGTCTGGCAATGATGAAAACCAAGTGAAGGCTGGCCCTAACAAGGACAGAGAGAAGAAATGAACTCGATGGGCATCTTCAACTGACGCTTCGCCCAATTATGTAAGATATCGACTGACATGTTCTATCGTGCTTGTACTGTCTTGGCTAGTGAACTTAGCGAATTCTGAGAGCCTATAATTTGTTGGAAGAGTGACCAAATCATACCATTCTAGATATGGGCATTTGTACAAAAAGGTCAGCCCTTTTGGCTTCAGACCGAACTGATTCTTCATCATCTCAGTCACCCTCAGCAATAACTCATCAGCTTGCGGATTTGGATTCCTCTGTACCTACTGACCCATCTGTGAATTGAAATCTCGCGTGCCTTGATATCCTGAATTTGGCATCATGTGGAGGGTGTTATAATTTGTGCCATAGTGATACCCTTGTGGAATCTCAATCTGCTGAGTTCTTTGCTGACTTGCTGCTTGAAGTCTCTGATTATAGATATAAGGATCTATATCTCTACGGATCCTTTGAACTAACGGTGCTATTTTTTGAGCCAGCGACAGTATGTGGCCTGATGTGCCAAAATTGATCACCTAGTTACGACTTTGCCCCACCGGCTGTTGCATATGCTGTACTAGTTGTCCAGGATGGTACTATGTTTGATTTGCAGTAGTTCCTTGAGTTTGTTTAGATGAACCCTAAACTGTCTGGACATCACCACTACTAGCCGGTGCTGCTTCTTGATGGCTGGTACCGACTTGATTGGTCCCCCTGGGTCGACGGATCTGGAATGTTGTAATAAGCCAGTCCGCCTTGACCAACTGGAAATCCATGAATCGCCTCTTTCAAGGCGTTATGGAATACGTCCACGAAAGCTTCGTTATGGCTCGACATGGCATCACAAATAGATTTGTCCACAACTTCTTTAAATAAACGTCTGTCTTCAGCTTCATTTGTGTCCGTCTGCCCGTGTAACAAAACTCTTGGTAGTAGAAATTTCTGAACAATTGTGTTGTCATGTGTTTTGGTGTAGGACATCAAACATTTGTTCTAAAACTCTTCTATAGCTTTGCTGATGATACCCTTATCCCCATCAGATAGATCTTCATAATGTAGCATAAGAATGTCGTCGTTGTTGTGAACTGCCATGACGATTGTGGGGTCCCACCGGGCGTGCCAGAAACATGTGTCGACACAGAATTTTCGTCCCATGCCGAGGACCACATAGCAAGCCAAAAGGGTCCGCTCGATGGAGCAGATCCGCCTAGCTTTAGCGCAGGGGTGGTCGATCCTACGTGATCCTCCTGAGACGTGCCAGTCAATTTGACACTACAATTGACAAGGAGAGAAAGTTCATCAGTAATTAAGGGCAGAACTTGCCAGTGTTGCCAGACAGTCCTGAATGTGCGACTATGAGAGCTGATATGAAAGGAGATCGACTAAATAATCGATTCTAGTATATTTATGAGAATAAATCAATTAGAGCACATGGGGTTGTGTAAGAAGAATCGGTTATCATTCAGGACAAATATCATTAATCGAACAGATATTAATCAATGGCAATAAGATGTCAACAATGATCGGTTTGTGCTAAGCCAATGATTATATTTAACCGAACCCCTTTTTATATAAAGAAACAATTCAACACCACTTAACCGTTTAATAAAGATAAACCAAATGAACATGTTAGATCTCATCTATCATCATGTCCAGTGGGGCATGAGGCAGAATCATGCAGGCCATAGAAATAACAATAGACTCGATGACCCTAACTCATTACTAATATCAGTGGGGCATGAGGCAGAATCATGCGGGCCGTAATACAATAATAAGATCATGGGGCTAACATATCTTTCAACTTATCTTTACTTCAATGGTCTCGTGATACGAACTATTCATGAAAGCGCTCAATATCGGCTAAAACAACCGATTCAAGCATAATGCACAGTTAAAGGCATGCCTTACCAGGAATAGATCTACTAAATATTGATCCCCACTCCACGGTGCTAACAGTGGGGTGTGAGGCAAAATCACATAGGCCGTGATAATGGGCCATGGAACGGTTCTCTCTAGCCAATAGATCTACTCAAGACGCAACATGCCTTAACCGCACGTTATGCACGATTAAGATTTATGTAAAACAGCCGATAAGACATAACTCATCGTTTAAGGTGTAAATTGGATCCGTTTTAGGTTAGCAAATGATGGGTCAAATAAGATATAAGGCCGATCTAAATCAATCTCAATCGGACAGAGTGATATTGTTGTAATTAGATAAATAACAAAAGTAATAAGCAATATCGGTAACTTAATGAATCTACGAAAGACTATCATTCTAAGGTAGAGCTGATAACTTGACCTTGATCTAATTCGAGCAGTGGGGTATGAGGCGAATCATATAGGCCATACTTGAATTAAACAAGAGTCGATAACTAGCTTATACCAGAGCCGCAGTGGGGGTCGATCGGATCGATGCAGCCATACGAACAGAGGTATAAACCATGATGGTACTTACAGACAAGCAGTGGAGGTCGACCGGATCGATGCAGCCATACTCGCTGAAGAACTCGCTGAGATCTACTCTACTCCTACTCCTAAGAGGTGGCTGAAGCCGAAAAGTGTAATTGACTTGTATTTGGATTGATTGATCTCTTTTACAATAGCCGGGGTTTGGTATTTATACCTAGGCCCTATGCATGACTCCTATCTAAGCACGACTTATTACAATTTTTTGACCCTAGAGAAAACATTCCTAATTTAAGATAACTTGGACTCTAATCTTTCCCTTTTTGTAGAGTCCAGCATGCTTCGTCCTGGCGCCGAACGTAGCCTTTGTTGTTATTTGCTGGCACTATCTTTGGAAAGTCGATTCCATTTTCTGCATCTAAATCAGTTGGTCCCGATCTACATGTAATTGATTCCTTGGTGACATGATCTTGGGAGCTTTTGGGTCCCTGTAACATCTTGTTCCAAATTTTGGTGTAAACAGCCGCTCTATGTATTTAACTTTGTGGATTTTGGAGATTTAGATGATAAAGCGAGGCATGGGGATGGCTTAATAGGTATGCACCCTAATGAATTCTACAAAACTAAATTATGCTTATATGCTTAGGTAGACAAACTATAATGCGGTATACCTATTGTACTATATCTAATGACGTGTTCATTCAACAGATGTCATTGGGCAACTCACGGTCGTGCATCCGATGGTGCATTCTAGCAGTTTGAATGGCCCATCTATAAGATGGGAAGTGGAGCTGCATGATCTAGAGTATGATTGCTATTTTTTCACGGTCATTTGGAAAACCCTTTATAAAGAGGTTACTAAAATAGGTTGCGCTCTTAATATCACAGTGACCGCGTTTTATCGATGACTTTATGGGGTGAGCATGCAACATCTTTTGAGGACCAGTTTCTTATTGAGACTATAGGAAACGATGAGGCGGTTGTGATCATTTTTGCTGGGGTCCAAGCAAGGCTATTTTTAGGTGGTGCTAACTCGTGCTAACCATTGATATTTAGTGCTAAATCAAATTTAGAGTTTTGATCCAAGCATCCATTTTTGTTTTGCAAATAGGTTCGGCCAGCTACCGGAGCCATGCAGCAACGAAATGGTACATAAATATTGACATCCCTGAGGTTAATGCTTTCCGTGCTAGGTATGTGTTACTCTCCTTTGTCTTATTAAGTTCTATAGATGCATGTCTGCTTGAATCTTTTCTTATTTGCTCCCCTCTTTTCTCCATAGCTTACAAGGAAGAGGCTCTGAGGTTCAACTTCTACCAAGGGGTGCTGATGTTGCAGCTAGTGGCTGTGACGAGGAAAATGCTAATAGGAAGACTGTGTCCGAACTCTTGTCCTTAAACCCCCATGAAGATAATATAATGCATGGTCCCATCTATATTTATATCCATATGTATTATAGTGTAATGGTTAACTTGTTGCCTTCCACATTGCATTAGGATGTACGCTTTACATGCCAAGTATAAGGGAAATAGATGTCACAAAAGGTTGGTGGTACAAAGGTTGCAGCGTATGTAAGAAGGGTTTGAAGGCAATACTCCAAGGGTTTGAATTTGTAAACTGTGCTGAGATGGAGCCCGTGATCGTTCCTAGGTAAGATTCTTTATCTGCTAAGACCATGCCTCTAACCTTTTTGTGGTGATGAACATTGGTTTCCTAATACGTTTTCTTGATGCATGCATAGCTACAAGCTAAATGTCATCATTGAAGATGCCACTAGCCATGGGAAAATATTTATGTCTAGAGGTGTAGCTGAGCAGGTCGTAAGGCGGACTGCTGCTGATCTTGTGGAAAAAGTTCGCCAAACCAGATTTTATTGCATGCGGCCCTGCGTGCTATTGTAGGCCGCAGCTATGTGTTCCAAGTAGTTATCATTGAATAGACTTTTAGGACAGGGCAGCTGTGTTTTCAGGCCAGAAGGTTATTCAATCCTCCAAGTGTACATGAAAGCGTTCCTGCTAATGTCACACCCGGTAATAAAGAAGCAAGCGATGGGCCATCCGGTGCAATTACAGAGTCTGCCATTCCTAGTGAAAGCACTCCACCTCTAAATGCTCGTACCTCCACTCCCCCAAAAATGCATCCGCCAAGGGAAAGGAGGCAACTGGTGTTGTTCATGAGGACCATGGGTATGCCTTTTGTCCCTAATGTTAGCTTTATCTTGTATATGCATGCACTACCTGTTGCAGGACCTTAGCAAGTATATCCTCCTTGGTATAAATAGGTAGATAAAATGTTATTTGTTGGAGCATTCTAATTTTATCTTCCCCATGCATGAACATGCTGGGAAATAAACGACCATGATCTGCTCGCAAGGAGTTATTTTCTTCCAAAAAAGAGAAACAAAGGTTATCTAATTTACTTGGTATTGTTTCTAAGTATAAACAACATGCATGGACCATATAATGACCAACAATCCTTTCAAGTTACAGTGAGGTGTGAAGCTCCATCTTTATGGTCTACACCACCATATATCATCCACCCTGTCTACTGCTATCGCTAAATAAAGAGTCTGCCTTATCGCGTGTGCTATGGCAATGATGTATTTGTACCTAAGAGTACAATAATCCATCTAGAATTAGTAGACTGTTTGCAGTGTCCTATTTCATCCCTTGGCTGACTGGTGCCCTGGTGTCACCTATGTATGAAGCCAATCCTAAATAAAAAGTTAGCAGGGACATTTTCTATTTGATGTACTTGTCCAGTAGTGTTTTGTACCACCTACGTGTGAAGTAGTTTTGAATAAATAATGTTATCTTCTCCTACGAGTTTCTAGCTAGCCATTTGTGACATTTCTAGTGCTACATTCCTAACCTAATTATTTTGTTTTATGAGAAAACTATATTTGGCACCATTCCACAGTTTATATGTGAGACTGTTTCCAGCTTTACAAGGTACCTATTTTTGAGTTATGTTGGTGATGCCGCTAGCCTACTATCTTCTAACACTCAAATAGCAATAGAACTCTAGCAATGGTATTCGATGGCATGTCATTATTGGGACTCAATAAAAAAGATCACATTCCATGCATTAGGTCCTCATAGTACAACACTAACTCCAAAGACATCATGTCCAGCATCGAATAAAATACATAGCCCATCCAAAGTGTGCTGCTATGATAGGCAGCCACTATTGACCTTGCTATTAGGAAACATAACTATGTTGAACAAAATATACACAAACTTAGTGATAGATTGTAGCCATCGACTGACCCTGGTCCCGTACCATTGTCGTCCTTCATCAGGGCTAATGTCGCCTATGACATCCTCCTTGTTTGTGCCGCTTCCTGCTAGATTTGTGTTGTCCATGCTGTCCTACATGGCACCAGTTCCTCCTAAGATAGGCTCTGTCCAAAAATCATCTGGAAAAAGCTCTAGTGGTTTCCTGCAGTAGAAGTGCAGTGGCTTATGTAAGAAACTGAAGCCGTTATGTACTACATATATATTCAAACGATTTAGTTCCTATATCATTATGGGCTCAAAATGTGTCCCAGTAACACATATAACTAAAACATATACCATTGTTGTGCTGCATGAGTTTTGATATCATGTATTAGAAACAATTTCAAACAATCAGAACTTTATCTAGTAAACTAATACATTAATGATATTGCCCACTGAGAATATATCATAAATAAAAATTTGAGCCAATTACTCTTGGGGATTTTTTTGGGAGCTCCACTTATAATGATATACCTTTTGCATCCTGCGGTTGAGCTTCCATGCGTAACTCCTTTAGACCCTGTAGAATCATGTGCACCATTAATAAATATCCTTGTGCATGTGTACCCCATACCTCGATAGAAAAAGCAACAGCAACCCACTTAGACTACATCTTAAATATAGCTTCATACCTTGATTTGCTGTGCATCTTGCCTCATCCTTGCTGTGTCCTTCACATGAGAGTCGTGAAGGACCAATTCCCTTAGAGTATGCCTCTAGGCTGTTTGGGACATAAGGACTAGTGAAAGACATGGATTGGATTGCTCCAATAGATTCTGTAGGTTCATTAGGCACAATGTATCCTCTCTTCACACAGACACTCCTCCATTTGTTATCTGATGGTACTGGTAATCTAGATGCCAACTGTGAGGCGCTATGCTTTTGTTGTGGCTCTGAGAGATGCATACTTTGTCTAGTTTTAGCATGAATATACACGTCATGAAGCTGAGAGTTGATGCCAACTCTAACAAAAATGGGAAAAAGTTCAGGCCCAACCGTAACAATGAGTGCCCTTACATAGTCACGGCTGTCCCTGGTAGCTTCAACACATTCCATCTTTTCAAACTTACAGAAATAATCAAGAATGCCCTTTACATCATCCCAACCCCAACATTCTCTAGGCAATCCACTTATCCTCACCCAAAACCTTTGCAGCGTTCCATGTGCTCCTATATTCTCCTCCCATCTCCTCACTACCAAAGCATTATTGGAACCAAATAATACCTGCCCAATTGCAGCCTTCTCTAAGATGCTTATGGATGGAAACTCGATGAGATAAGTTCTAGGACCTACTGGAACTACTTTCCAAGGGTACTCGAAATTATAGACCTCCTGTAGTATGCCTTGAACAACCTCTAGAGTGGATTCCAAAGGACCCAAGGTTGATGCAATTGCACATCTCTTTAGTGTGTTTACTCTAGCCTCACGATCTTTGCTAGGCCCTAGCCAGATGAACTGAGGAAAATAAATAGAGTGTTGTTTACCTCCATGTTGAAATTTTGCTAGAGTGCTCACCAATCTAGCACACCTATATTGTTCTTCTTCCTTCCTCCAACCTTCATCCTTGTAATTTTGTTGGCACTATGGCCGTTTTACCGGCCTTTAGTGACTTAAATATATGTGGGGAACGACCCTTCTACATGTCTGAGCCATGATTTGTATGCTCGAGCGGTTCAATTTCCCAGAGCAAACTATTGCCCAATAGTTAGAAGGGTACTAATAAAGGTGCCTTATATGCAATTGGCTGTACATGACCAGTTGCTACACCAGCCTATTTTACAAAGTTGCAAGGACATTAACCAAAGGAAGATCTGCTGGCATATGGTCAAGTGCACCTCTAACCTTGTGCATGGGCCACCGAAGTGCGGAGCCTCATAGGTCAACGCTGGAACCTTAGGAGTCCAACTACCCCTACAATGCCACCTCACCATCGCCCAACTGAACAATCAGAACTAGACCAAAGGGAACACACTAGACAAATAAGTGGAGTATGTAAATTTAGGCCAAAATTTTTGTAAGGTCTGTGGTTTCCATTGTTTGGTGAAGTAGTGTTATGAGGGGGACATCGTTAAAAAGAATCCCTCTATAAAGTTTGGCAGAAGGGCTGACCTCTTATGAAGAATTAGTTGATTTGAACAACATCAAGAAGTTCTTATGAGTAAGGAATTATACTTTATACCACTAATAAGGAGGAAAACAGGATAGCAAGATAAGAATAGGCATTGTTTGACCTCTGCAGTCACGACAGCCATATACTATTTGGCCATCTTATGGGCGAGCAATGTACCCTTGTTTTTTCTATACATCCAGCACACTTATGGATTCACTAGGACATATATGTGATTATCTAGCTGCCATCAGTTTTCCATCAACTATTTGGGTCCCTGTTCGTAAGCAGTTACCTTGTAGTTGTATGGTAGCAGTGTTAGTCCGAACAACCATGCCACTCCAAGGCAAGGTACACTAGCCTTCCCTATTCTAAATAGCGGCCTTTGCTTGCAGGCACACATCAACTATTCAACAATAGTTATATGACCATTGGCTTGCATCCTGCCTTTCCTACACTGTTGTACAAAATGCATATATTAATAGAAGAGAGGCGATACTAGGGATGGATTCGGATCAGAGCCATACGGATACGGGTGCGTACACCACTGTTTACCATACTTTAATTTAAATTCAAATACGAGTACGTATATTGTTAGATACAAATGCAAAACGAATATCTCAAATTCGGATATCTACTTGATTTTGAGGATGATAGGTATCTATTACTTATCGATAGTTTAATAGTATACTAAAACCATAATGGATAAAGGAATTTAAAACATAGCTATATAACATCATGCACAAAGACAACCACAGAAAATAAAATAATTTAATAAATATTCTAATAATTAAATATATAAAATATAAGACAATTATAAATATTATATATCAATTACTGGATTCAAATGAATAAAAATAAATTCTACAAGTATATAAATAAAATAAGATACTAATTAATATGATTAGCCATATTAAAATTAATTAAACTTAAGATTTTTATATCGTTAATAAGATAGTACCGACTTTGTCACATTTTGTCGAATACGAACGTGGAATCGGATAGAGAAAAATCTTCAAAAGCGAATACGGATGCATCCATTTACCATTCATATTTAGATTGATTACGAATATGGATATCCATATTTATACTAAATGAATATGAATATCGGATCTTTTGGATATCTAGAAATCTTGACATCTGCATCCATCCCTAGCCGATACCCGATAAAACACCTGACAACGACATTTATTACTATAAAATATTTGTAGCACGCAATCGTTAATAAGAAGACCAGTCTAAGCAAGGAAGATTATTATTCGACTGTTTGCAGTTGTTCAATACGCCATCCCCCCCCCCCCCCCAATGTTTGGCTATAGTCCTGCTTTATTTGTTCTTTAACTTTTCAGTACTTGCAGTGGTGGAACTAGGGAGGGGGGCAGCAGGGGCCGTGGTCCCCCAATCCAGTAGAAATGTTTTTAATATCTTTATAATTACTATAATTTATAGTATATTAAGACATCATTTTACCCATTTTGTATCATAATATCATGATTTTTCATTATTGATACTAATTGCATATATGAAACACTGAAAAAAATTGGTGAAACATACACTCATGTATATATTTATCATACTTAGAGGTGTCATCGTATTTCTCCAACCCTCCTTAAACAATGCTGCTGGTTCCGCCACTGGTACTTTGTGCACTACAAATTGTCCTATAGGATGCGCCAGAACTAATTCTGGAACTACAAACATCCTTGGCTAATTGCAGTTGAATCATGTTGGGTGGCAGGGAGCCACAAAGTATCATTTAATGATATAAATAATCAGACCTGGACCTATTCATGTTTTTCATTCTAATCCCATGTGACAAGGAATAGCTGGTGCATTTATACGAGGATAGAAACTTAATGCTAGAACTGCTATTGTTACTACTCGAGCTTTCAAACTGAAGGTTAAAGCTTGTTTCCTTGATAAAAAAAGGTACTTATTTTTGTAAGACACGTGCATGTATGAAAGTAAAAAAAAATCACTCTCTTTGCCTCGTGTTGCCTTAGATGACAAATCATCTACAGATAACAGATAACCATACAATACTAGCTTTTTCTGATAGTTCGTACCTATGCGTTTGGTCAAAACCAGGGGCATCCATAGGATTGTAGGAGTATCTAGCTTTTCCAGCGTGTGGAGCAGGCAGTAGTGGCGTGCTTCTAGGATGTATGCATGCGTCAGATTGGCTACCAACATGCATGCATACAAGTATCAGGCTATCTAGCAGGTAGCAGCAAGCATGCAGAAGGTAGGCCACCACATGTGTTGCCAGAATCGATGCTCTTCTTGCTTCTTCGTGTCGAGCATCTTGATAAAAGTAGCAGTCAACAACATCCTTCTGCTCAGTCATGCATGTTATTACTGCAGACCAGTTTTGAGTCCCTTTCCTTTACCTGTCACCTAAGTACACGTCCTTTGCATTTCCATGCTTCTTGGTTTCCATTAGTTCATTCTAAATGAGGGTTATTTACAAATTAGAGGGGAATCTATCAATGCATCCTATATGCTATATTTTGATGACACATGTATAAGTTTCATCCATAGAATTTTCTACATCCATAAATATACCACATAAGTAAACACTTTATGTGTTAGCTGTTGGATTTATCTATTCCACTAATATATACTACTGAGCTCCAGAAGCCTGGTCTGACCAACGTTCACATTTTTGGTGCCTTAAAGGTTACTCGATGTACCCATCCACTTTGTTTATTGATAATTAGTCGACTATACAAGTTAGCTGACAATTGTATAGACCATTCTAGCATCAGCTAATGGTTTTATAGCCCACACATGAAGACAGTTCAAAGGCAGCAAATAAAATGCGATGAATAGGTGGACCTACATGGGACTTGTGCAGATGCTCCTCATGTGTGGTGGAGGGTTCAAATTAATTCTCCATCTCGTGATTGGCTACATGTGCCCCTTGAAAAGAAATGTCTTAGCCATCGATCGCTTAGCATGGTTCCTCGCTTAATTAATGATCCAAACACAATATACATGTCCTAGAGTCCACTAAGAACGAGGACCAGATTGTCCCATACGTACATATATTACAGATGTGGCAAATGTCACATGGAACCTAGATGGAGTCTGATTGTTTGGGCCTCTCAATTATTCTACATGCCCCTTCTTCTTAGTAGAATGGTTCATGTATTGGTCTTCCCTTGCGTGGACTCTTAGGCAACGCGGCCTCCTTATTGAGTGAGCACATAGGCGGCGTGGCATCATGTGCGCTGAGTGACCACCTAGAAAGGGCAGTGTTCTCTGTATTGAGGGAACACCTGGCTTTGACATGTACCTTCTGCTTCTTTGCTACTCGAGCGGCATGGTAGAAATCATCCAGATCACGGTATTTGATGATCCCTTCCATGCATCCAGTATTATCTGGAGGGCTACGTGCCTCCACTTCTACCTATATGTAGCGAATCATTAGGCAATCATGGGCTGTGGCTGGTTTTGATGGCAAAGGGAGATGTCTTAGTCAGTACTCAAGGTAAGATAATAAATCGTTTTCCTTGCATCCGACCGAGCAAAACTGGGCCACATCCATTAGGGCACGTTTGCATGAAATACATTCAAACCTATGGGGCCGGCCGCCCCGGTGCTTTAACCTGACCATGGAGCCTCTACAGGTGCCTCGCTTGGTGAGATGTAGGACCTTAAATCCATTACGCTCATACTGTTGTATCCCCGTTATATCGATCACCCCTACGATATCTTGGACCCGTACCACTTCATTCAATGATGCTTTACGCACCTATATGATGATTTATGAGGCATTAGCTACATGTTGCAGTGGATAAAGATTAAAAAAAGCAATGTGCTATTTGGTAAGCAAAAGTTTGAAAACCTGTAACATCGAGTGAGATGGATGACTTCCTTGGCAGACGTAGCACAAGGCCTCTTGCTGTAGTTCTCGACAGTCTAAGCAAAAGTAGCTGCATGGAATGTCTTTTTGTTCACTGCTTGTGCACTGGACAAGGGTGACCAAACTTGTTGCTGACCAACGCTGCAATGCGCTCGACGCTTATGTGGCTGACAGCCATTAGGTGTGTGCCTCGCTATGTTGGGGGGAGAAGGAGATTTCAACTATCAAATAGTTCTTAGTGTGGTGTTATAGTTTCCACCCTCCATCTAATACATTGCAATGCGCGTCCCCGCTCCTACATGGCAGTTAGCACTGCTGTGATTCAGTGCTTATGATAGGAGACAAGGTTACGTGATATCAAAGTAACATATTTGTGAGAGGGCGCATGGGAGTGGAAGCTTTGTAAGATTCGGATACCCCACCTATGTGTCTAGGCTCTACTTGCATGGTGCTAGAGAACGTGGGAGGGGTGTCTTGGAGGCTCCAAGGGTGGGCTATTTATGGGGACCAGGCTAGACTGGACTTCCTTGTTTTAATTGGTAGACTTTGATTCCCATGCACACATCAACTATTCAGCAATAGTCATACGAACATTGGCCTCGACCTTACCTTTACTACTGTGGCTACGCTTACATGCATACTCCCTCTATCCCTGAATAAATAGATTCCTAGAGTTGTCTTAAGTCAAACTTTTTAAACTTTAACCGAATTTCTAGAAAAAAGGTAAGATTTATAGTATCAAATTAGTATCATTAGATTTAGCATAAAATATATTTTCATAAGGTGTTCATTTTATTTCATAGATGTTGTTATTTTTTCTATAAAGTTAGTCAAATTTAAAAAAGCTTGATTGGCACAGGATTCTAGGAATTGATTTATTTGGGGACGGAGGGAGTAATGATTTAGTCCACCTTTATAAGACTAAGAAAACTGAGCTATATTCATGCTAGCTCATCCACCATCTCATCTGAGTGGAATTTTTTGCACTAGACGACAGTCGAGGTGCGCCTCCTTTGCTAGCTAAGGGGATGAACTATACAGAACACTGGTTATATTATTTTTTGTATTTTGATATTGTAAATTGATAATGCCCCAAAAGAACAGCTACCTGGAAATGTGTTACATCTCAGTATGCAAACACATAGAATGGTCGGTCAGAAGAGTACGCATAGCAGTTTTTTATTGAGATCGGCCTCAACATCTCACATGAGTGCTCTCTTGTCCCGGCCAGAATTTTAGGCGCCATGTCGTGCTATTCCTGTTCATGCTCCGCCTTGGCATGCTGTATATCTTCTACCCTCGGACAGGTAGTGAGCCTAAGGCGAAGACCTCTAGCAAACCATCTAGCATCCTCACTTGATTTTAGATCGAGGGGATCCTAAATAATGGCAACCCTCCTCCTTTCTCTTCTTACTCTAGCTTGCATTATGGTCTTCCTGGATCACGTAGCCGGTACAAAAAACATAATATTGGCTACTGCTTCCTTCTCTAGCGTGTACTTGCTCATCTTCTACTCTAGGCATGCCATCGCCTCAACTTCATGCGCAGATGAACGGAGGACTAGCATACGCGCTTGCATGGTGTGCCTCACTCATTCTTGTGTTGATTCTAGGCTTCCAGGTAATTATAGTATGCTGCATAGTCAACAATAATCTATGTGTCTGCTTCACCGATTCTTGTGGTGCCTCTTGACCTTCAGGTATAGGAATATGCTGCACAGTCAACAATGATCTATATCTGGATGATTGCAGTATGTGTCCAGCTAGCTGTGTTGATAATTCTTGAGGTTTTGCAGCACGCAGACATAGCTGAAGGATTACAGCGGACCAATCCAGTCTGACAATAGGTTTATTTGAAAAGAATAGCTAGATATGAGCTACAAGGCGATGATGCGGTTATGGCATGTCATCCTCGTGTGTGGTTAGATGCTTCATACAAGTACGAAGTAATACTAGGTTAGGGTTACCCATTTAGCCACGGTAATCCTAGTTAGTTGCCAATCTAACGACCATCTAGTGTAATGTCCATTTCTACATGATTGTATTAACTCTGTGCTACTCTACCTAGAATATAGTATGCCTGCATGTTTTTGGTAAGTTTCAGCCAGTCAGACTCAATACATGATGCTCTAAGGCAGCCAGGCATCCTTGTTATGTCTGTACAGTTTTTGTGGGCAACATTACCATTGTTGAGAGTACATGAAAGGCACCTGTTCAAGTATTATAAGGCAGGTGTCAGGGATTATATTACTAGATGTTATAGTTTTTTGCAAGCTATAAGAGATTATATTGCTATTGCTGTTGTTGTTGTTGTTTGTGTGTGTGTGCTGTGTGTTGTATTTTTATAGTGCTGTAATTTAAGGCCTCAAGTAAGGGTTACTCCCATGCCCCTTCAAGTTACTGAGTGCTGCATCAAATGTTTCATGGAAGGACTTAAACCCGAGCTAGCTATATATTCAAAATGCAGTTGATAGTTGAAAGATTACGGCCACTCTAGAGTTGTTGCTGAAGTTATCTGTGTTTTTCAGAGACTTGCATGAGTTTGGTCTCTATTAGTGCTACCTCCAGCTCAAAAAGAATGTCGTCCTAAATTCGAACTCAGACAAAATTTGTAAACTTTCAATAGATTTATAAAAGAGCAAAATTCACCGCCGGTCCCTGAACTTGGCTGGCAGGTGTCATCCAGGTCCCTGAACTTCTAAAGTGATATCTGTGGGTCTCTAAACTTGGTAGACGGTGCCATCTAGGTCCCTGAACTTTCAAGGTGATCACTTCAGGTCCCTAAACTTGGTCCGACGGTGTCATCCCGGTCCCTGAACTTTCAAGGTGATCACCGCAGGTCGCTAAACTTGGTCGGCGGTGTCATCCGGTCCAAATGTGGTCTAACCCACTCTATAAGCTGGCGTGGCACGCTGGCTGTACGTTAGACGTGAATCCAACATGTGTAAATTAATCAATTATTATTTATATAGTATTTATCATGAAATTATAAATTATATAAAATAATTTACAGTCAGCAAAAAATAAATTAAAGTATTAAAATAATTTACAACAACAAATACAGTTAGGTTTAAACTTAAATAGAAAAATACTAAAATTAATTTAATATTTATGTATCATTAACAATATTAAAATAATATTAAAATTCCTATAGTATTAAAAGTTTTCTCCATTAAAAGTTACTTCTAATTTTTGTATTATTTTAAAAGTTTTAGTAGTAGTATTATAGAAGTAACTTTTCTCTATTATTAATACTATAATTCTATAATACTATTATTAAACGTTCTAATGCTATTATTAAAAGTTCTAATGCTACTATTAAAAGTAGTATAGTATTATAGTATAATACTATATTACTATTAATAATACTATTATTAAAAGTTCTAATATTATAATACTAATAGTAGTATTACAATATTAGAACTTTTAATAATAGTACTATAGTATTAAAAGTTTTAGTAATGGTGTTATAGTATTATAGTTTAACTCTAGTATATTTGTTGTTGCAAATTATTTTAATACTTTAATTTATTTTTTTGCTAATGTAAATGATTTTATATAATTTATAATTCTATGATAAATATTATATAAATAATGATTGATTAATTGACACATGTTGCATCCACGTCTAACGTACAGCCAGCGTGCCACGCCAGCTTATAGAGTGGGTTAGACCACATTTGGACCGGGATGACACCGCCGACCAAGTTTAGGGACCTGCGGTGATCACCTTGAAAGTTCAGGATCTAGGATGACACCGTCTGCCAAGTTTAGAGACCTACACATATCACTTTAGAAGTTCAGGGACCTAGATGACACCCCTTTAGTAGTACCACCATTTGTATATCAGAAAACTTTATTGTTAAAATATATTTCACGATAAGCATCCAATTGTACCTGTCCCGCATCATACATATGTTGGAACTCATGCACGTTTGCATACAACCATGATTGGTCGAATAGGAAAAACACTACCATCTATTTGCGAAATTTTGTTGGTGCTATGTATAGTGATCATTTTACACAAAAAACATGTCCGCGTACCTCTTCGTAGCATTTCCTAAATATGTCATTTGGTTAAACTAAGTAATTTGGTTCTATGGTAGCATATACACCACACATACTGGCTTAAATCGAAAAGTGGGTCCATATAAACAGCTGTGTACTCGACGTGTATGCAAAGAGGAGTCTCACAGCAAAGGTGGACACTGTAACCCAATTGTTAGTAGGACAACCATGGCAGGACAAGCCTAGGCCACCCTTTCTATGCTAAAGAGAAGGCTTTGTCTGCTAACATTAGAAACTCATGGAAGATATGGTTGTCCAGATTGTCTCTCTAGAGATTCAAAGATGTCAGCATGGTTCCATGGTCAACTTACACAAGACCTATTCGATACCAGTGACATGAACATTGGACATTTGGACTCTATCTAGTGCCCTATAGCCTGTTACATAGTACACCCCTAGATTTGACATCTCAATCACGCCTCCATATTTAATGCTTGACTACAGGTTTGTACGGCGTATATCATTTTGATTAGGCATCCGCTCCAAGTCATTATATTACCTGTGGTTGAACCTTAACAGGTTTGCACCTATACCATACCCACACTAAATGCTTTATTGTCTTCCAACGGTGTCTGATAAATTACAAAGAAATAGGGTGCTTGTATGCCTTCGTTCCTTACCTGGTGGCTTCTTACATAGATCTTTGTTCATTAGTACATTTTTCATCCATGTTGGGGATTTTGTCCTATATCCTTGTCAGTTTTTCTTCGGTCTCGTGATTCCTTATATGTAGCCAAGGGCAACCCCCTAGTATGGCACAAGATCAAGGTTGTAGCCAATCATTACATGCAAAAGCATGCTTGGATCCAATCTAGCCGGTTTCATGTCACTCTTGTTGAACAGTTAATGTCTAAAGTGAAAGTGAGCCATCAGGTGCGGAAGCGTTCTTGGCATGTCCAATCTGGCCTTACCGTGTACTAGGGTATAGGGTTGGATGGATTCCAATCTCATGTCACTGTAGTTGAATAGCTGATGTGCTAGGGTATAGGGTTGGATGGAGTCCAATGGGCAATGGCCATCCATACTACTCCATCCGTCCTGAAATAACTATTGTTTTTTGTTTCCGTGTCCATAAGTTTGATTAGATTTGTAGAAATATGTGTAACATTTGTATCTCCAAATAAATTTATTATGAAAGTAGATTCAATATCTATCTAATGATATTAATTATGTACAATAAATATTAATATTTTTTATATAAAATTAGTCAAGGTTATTTCTCAGGAAGCGAGAATGACATTTATCAGCGGACTGGAGGAAGTACTCATGACAAATGGTGAAACCATCAAATAATATGTAACTGGTACCTGGTAGGGCCCATATGCCAATATTTTCAAACTTAGTTAAATATCAATGTGCTAATATTTATTCGTACCCATCAGGGTCCATATTTGAATTCAAATTTGAAGTAAAATATGTGAAATAGTTGTAACCAAATTCCATTCCATGTGGAAATGATTTGGATCCATCCCTACAAGCTTTGCTAATCACACGAATACATCAACAAAAAAAAGAAACAGTGGCTTCCACTAACGTGCATACACTAGTACCCTGGTAAGGGTATGCACTCAGGTCCTCTCGCTGCTTCCACATCATCTAGCCTTTGTTACAAGCTTCCAAGTATTTATTTATATGCTGCAGTGACCCCATGCCTCTATGCACGAATAAAGGATAGGAATAGTACACCATACTGTACATTGGTACTAAGACATCAATTAGTATTGTCTCTTTCAGGAAAGTTGCTACATACATATGAACACTCGAACTGTGTTTTGTCATATCACCTGATGCGTTAGTGTTGTCACCAACAAACGCTGGTGTTGTATTATCTATTGGACCATGTCTCAATCCATACACAGATGTACCTTTCTCTTTGCATTCACAGTACTCCCTCCCTCCCAAAATAAGTGTCAGTTATGCTATTCGTACTGGGATTTATAGAAAATAATAACAATATTTGTATTTTTAAATGAGTTTATTATGTAAATATATTCATTCATCTATCTGATGATCTTAATTATGTACTATAAATATTAATATTTTCATGTATATTTGGTTGCAGTTAAAAGCGTTTGTCCCTTCGGGAAACGAGAACGACTCAAAATGGTACTGAGGGCCATATGCAGGCATGCAGGTAGCCTGCTCTGCCTATTTATAGAATGGATTCCTCACCACGCACTTCTCACAGCTCGCTGCATCCATTCCAGCACACGTGCCCTAGGTAATTCATCCTTTTAAAAGATCGATTAGTTGTTTGCTTGTAGGCTAGAAAAACAAAATAGCAATGCATGATCCACATGCTTAAATTTGTGGCATCAAAAGGATGCAAGGATATCGCCACATGAATATTGTCTCCCTTTTTACTCTTCCTTAGTTTAATGGGTTGCTTTTGCTCATGAAATATTTTTATACATTGTTTTGCAATATCCATATACTAGATAACATATTTTTTTTAATATGCCTATATGCCGCCCTCCTGTTTGTCGTGTTAACTAGCTTGTGTTAGGTAAAAATGATTGGATCTTGCTTTTGCTTTTCCTATTTGCCCTAGGATATAACAAGGCTTATTTGAAGGCTTATAAAATGGATAAGGGAAAGGGTGTGATCGGAGAATCGTCCTCACAACCTGCACAAAATGATGATGTCCGTGTCATGGGACCCAACAATGTATTCCTTTGCTTCCTCCAAAAATTATATAGTTACCTGCTCTATGCTTTCCTTTGTCTTCATATTTGAAGAATATATTTTGTTTCCTAACACATTAGCATATGAACACAAGTTATAGACATTTTAATATATACTTTGCAGGGTCCCACTAAAGTAATTACCGTATCACGCAAAAGCATTCTGAGGCAAATCATTGGCAATCTAGGGGCGGTTATTCGCACAGAAGGGATAGTGAAGCTAGATCAGTCTCGCAGGATAGCCTGGCTCACAATTGAGATCCCTGCTCAGAATAGCACTGAAGGTGTGACTATTGAGTGTTTCCATGGTAGCCCTTGTATGTGCGATTATGATGCTAAAGAAAATGTCTCCGAAGTAGCAATTGCCCATTTTATATCACAGAAGAATATCCATGTCAACGACGTGAACTATGCGGCTTTCCATGAAACATATAGCCAACTACGTCATTACATAAGCTGGTGTCACATTCTGCACACTAGATTTCAACTTCTACGTATGGAAAAAATGGGCTTTTTAATGCACACATAAATCTTTTGAAGCGACTTGGACTGATCTGCGCAAGTTATGGTGATATCCTTCCACTTAGACCCTTTGCTCCAACTATGCATCCACCAGCCTCAAGTGTTGGACGAGTCATGTATATTGGACCTAATCCACCAGAAACTCGGCATGAAGAACTAGGTAGGGAGTTGTTCAATGTGTTGCAGGAGTACAGCCCAATTGGCAATCCCATAATAAATTGAAAGGTATGTGTACAATCACTTATCATTTAATTATTATTTCATCCGAATAAATCTCACTGACAACTACATATTTCTTGCTCCCTTGTAGGAGATCCAGTGCTGGGAATAATTAAATCCAAAGAGACTTCTAGGAGCCCCGAGATTATATCTTACTCCTTGTTGTTAGCTTCATCATGCAAGTCGAATTTCCTGTTTCTATTGCAGCAGACACTAGCCAGCATACATTCTAGTCTACTCACTAAATTCCCACAGGGAAAATTTTGTATGTTATAAGTAGGCACTAGCAAGGCGGCATATGCAGTGTTATATCCTCTAATATATTCATATTATGTCAGGTTATGTGGCTCTTATTCTATGTAATAAGCATGCATGTAGAGGACAGTCCTCTCCTCTTTACGTGTTTGCGTTTGGGATCTTGCTTTGGACTGTTTGTATGCAAGAAATGGCAATGTGAGGGCATATGTCGTCTTTACATGTTCTTGTCCCCTTTTATGTTTATCAGGACTGCACTGTGGTTGGAAATGTGCGAAGAGGCATGCATCATGCATGCATATGCACTCTCGCTACTAGAATCTTAAGTTTAGCTGAGAGCTATAATAGGTCCCCGAGCACCCCTTGGGAATAATGTCACCATTTTGGCTGAGGCTTTCAGATCTGTTGTGCTAAGAAGTCAGATGTGGCCAGGGTAGATCCTTATGTACTGGTACCACCAATCCACATGGAGCAGTTGTGAGTTGGCGAACATGACACATTACATATATTTGTGTAGATATTACAAGAATTAAAAAGGTAGGATACACATTAAATATATAGAGTTCAACATATATGAACTGCAGCAAAAAGTGTGAGGCCAACCTTGGCACTGCGCGATGTAGGAGATGGGTGGGGAGACTGACTGTTGGGGTCCAACTGTCAGTGGATGAGGGCGTGGCCCTGTGCTGGCAGCGAGTGAGAGGAGTGGATAGGCGTCGGGAGCTGGCTTCTCCGCCACTCGGTGCCAACTTGCTGTTGGGCTGCTGCGCTATGGCTCGGCTATAGGGCCCAGAAGTAAGGTGCGATGAGTTGGTGGCCCAAGACTGCTACTACATGCTCGGCCAACAAAAGGAGGGAGAAAGTTGGCCTTCTCAGCCGGTTCCCAGGCATTATCTAAAAAAGAAAGCCGGTTCCTAGGTAGTATCTAAAAAAAAAGCCAGTTTCCCAAGCATCAAGAGAGAAAACGTGCGGCAAGGTTGGCCTAGAAAAGAACAGAAGGAGGGAGAGATAAAAGAATATTCTTTCCTTATATTTCAAAGCCATCAAGCAACTAAAAAACAAACAATTTAATTTCAAACCCAAAACAAACATTACAAAAATAAATATGTAGCAGCATGAATGGTACACCATGTTCCTATGACCTATATTTGATTTTGCTTTTTTAGTTTGTCATTATTGCAGGTTCAAGTGCACAGTTAAATCAAATTTAACATATTCCTGAAAATGCAAAATTTAGGTTGTTCCAGAGTTGGGTACAACAAGGTAGACGAAAGGGTGTTATAGAGCTAGGGTACTTCGATTTTCAACGAATAAGGGAGTATATGGTACTAATATGCAAATAACCATATGAAGCATTGCCATTAACATCCATGCTACAAGCAGTAGTAAGTGGAAGGTTTCCAGATCAAATATCAATACATTTTTGAGTCATGGAAATAATAACCCATACTATAACTAACATGGTACCACTCGCATATATTAAAAGATAGTTCAATTGGATTTATTTAATTACTTACAAGAACTCACATGGATAGCCAGCGTTGGCGTTAGCTATGTAAAAACTTATCCACAATAGCAATTGTAGGAGAACTCACATCATGTTCCCATGATATGTCCTCCGTACTATGGTCTCCTCCACTTAGATGGCAGCATATGGCTTCTGTAGAGTCCACCACACACACAGGCCAGCCCCAAACACCAGCAATATGGTGAATCTTTGTAGTCTGTGATTTTGCAAGGGCTTTTTGTATTTGCTTTCATCTCATCTATGGAATCAGAAAGACTCATGCCTCCACCAAAATATTTGCTTAGTTCTCGCACACCAATTGCCTTAGCCAGCCCAGTGTGGTTACCAATCTTATGAGCCAGCGTAGTATCAAAATACTCTTTTAGTTCCTCAACTAAGCCAGAAGCAACCATATCATCAATACGGCGACACAGATACTCATTAAGAATCAGCTCATGAGTATGGACCCAAAGTAGACAACTTTTGAACCTTAAATTTGGCTTATACTTTGCTATCAAAAAAGGATTGGCAAGGGAGGGATCAAGGTGGTCAGCAAGAAATCCATGCATAAGTGAGTTTGACCCACCTACCAGAACTAGGAACTCGACCATGCCTTGCAATAGACTCCACAGTAGTTGTTGCAATAGATCGAAAGGAAGGTACAGATACATCATCCGCAATTGATGAAATAACCCCAATTAAGTGATGAGGAATACCACCTTGATCATTCGGCCAGATCTTGTAGTTGCGATGTCAAGACCGGCATACATTTGCATCTTGTCCGCATTTATCACTTCACCACCAATCACCTTGGATATGTCAATTGATAACTTCGTCTTGTCTGTGCTAGTGGCACCCATGATTACCACCGGTTTAATCGACAACATCTATGAGATGGAGTTTGATCCTATAGAGGTGAGGGGGGATGGGGTGGAGTGGTAGAGGGGAAAGTGCTTCTTGCCCTTTAAACCCTAGGTCGACCAGCCCATGTATATGAAGAGTCGATGGTGTAGTCGGGCAAGAAGAAGAGATGGGGGTAAGTGCTATGAGCGTTGGTAACCTAGGTCTGGCAAACTAAACATTGTACACTAGCAGGCATTCCTATAACTACTTATGTACTACCATGGATACACTTCACAGAAAAAACTTAATTATGCACATGTATGTAGTAACGTAATGCAAAGATGTATGAGTACAATATAATATGTATCATATGTATGTGGACAAATCCATAGGTCCACAGGTGTGGCGAATGCAAGGAGCTTCCTCTAGACAATCAAAGAAGAGGCAACCCTGGCAAAGGAGAAGCTAAAGTGTCAGGTGCCTACACATATTTCTTTACTTTTCCATCCTCTCATGTATTTGTGCAAAAGTCATGTTCTGCCTATAATCAGTTCGAGGACGTCATGACCATCTCCTTTCCATTTTTTCATACTCTTGCTTGCTAGATCTCTTGTTATCATCTCTAATTGTAGGTTACTTTACCCCGTTCTAATGATTTCATTCTTTGGACATTTAAGGGACATGCTCCATTGTAGGTAACATTGTGCCTAGTTTTGTTGTCTTTGTGTGCTCATGTTATGCCTACCACTGTTTTACTTTTGGCACGCTCCCACACAACCTGCACAAGGGCACGCGCATGCCCATGAATAATGGAGAATGACCCTTAACCAGGCAACAACTACTGCCACAGTGTTACCTCACCATCGTTCATGTCGTGTGTGCCTACCATTGTTTAGGCATGCATCCACATGAACTACGCAAAGGCACCCGCATGCCCTGGAAATAATGGAGAATGCCCTTGAAGTGCCCAACAACTACTGCCACAATGTCACCTCACCACCGCCCTTGGCACTACACGACATCACCCGTGTCGACGCCATAGTCGCTCGCATTAAATGTGGTTCTTGCGCTGCTAGGATACAACTCCATCCTTCTAGCTATAAAATTTGGTACCTCAGAGGTCTTCCATATCTCAAGAGGTAACACATCCTAGCTCAACTTCCTTCCCATCGAGTATCATCCCTCTCTCCCCATTTCTCTGCTCTCCTATAGGAATCCAGCGGCTACAGCGGCCTTCCTCTTCGCCGGTGTCCTTAGCAAGGTGAGAAAACCATGATCATCTTTATGAAATCTTACCCTCTCCTATATATTACAAAAATGACTTACCCTCCTTTTCCTTGCAGATGGCAGATGAAGAGTGGACCACTAGCTACTGCTTGAACAAAGATGGTTTTCCCAAGCTCCTATATGCCACCATGTCCAGGATAGGTCTTTTGGATCACCTAGAGTATGTAGGTAGAGAATATGAGGAGTATGGCACAGAGCGGTGCGAGGTCATCATCTATGTTGGAGGAAGTAAAGATTTCCCCAACATAGGGTCGTGGGTGGTTTCTACTATAGGGTTTCGGTTCGAGGACACTTACCAATCTGTCACTCGCAAAGCTTTGAGGTACCTATGCCAGATTTATGAGAGGCCAATATGTCGTACACCCATGAGATTCTTCCCCCTTTAACAAGAGACAGTCCTATGTGGGTAGCCCGAATGAGGACCCTCGAAGGCCCTGAATTACGTGAAAGTGACCCAACTACGGTGTTCATGTCTACCTACCTGCTTTCCCTAGATAAGCAATATGATAGGCATGCCACCCATTTGAAGAAGTGCATTCGTAGGGTAGAGGAGGCCGAGAACCAAATAAGAAACCTGCAAGTGCAACTTGTGGAGGCTAAGGCGCAGGCAGCTAGAGCGGAGAGCCGTGAGGCTACAACAATTGAAGCCTTCAAACAGGCCGAAGACTGCCACACTCAGCAATTGAAGAATATCTACCTTGTCACTAGGGCCAAGAGAAGGACCCTCATTCTAGAAGGGAGAGAATGCCTAATACTAGATGGAATCCCAGTTGCAACCATGGAAGAAATCCAAGGGAAGATTGTGGACACACCGCCCGCGCCTCCACCAACCGAGGCCTCCCATGGAATTCTGAGACAGGGTCAGTCGATGGAGAAGAGATTCTCCCGCTGACTCAGGCACCACTAGGAGATGGCGTCTGCCCTCCTTCCATCCTCCCAGAAGATTTCTCAAGCTACGAAGAATGATCTAAGTGGAGACATGGGCCTTCTTAAGAACCCTCATTGTAGTGTTTATTATTTTCACCTATAATGTAATCCCACATGGTGTTGTGCTTTGAGTTTAATGATGTTGGTTGTTTGAATTCCACTTGAGCAAATATTTCTCTACGCCAATATGCCATTTCTCTACACCAATATGCCAGCGATTTTATTTAGTGACCTAGAATAGGTATTGTGTAATGGATGCCAAACTCTATCGCCCCTTGCATAACACCATACTGGAAAATACATATTAGCTTCTATTGAGATATTTTTTAGTACAACATACATATGATCCCTAAGATTTGATATATACCAAGAAGATCATCTTCCACAACATGGTAGTGGAAAAAATTAATTAGCTATAGCTTCCGTTGAGATACTTATGAGTAACACATATACATGATCCCAAGGTTTGATATATCAAGCAGATCACCCGCAGCGAAGCGCGGGCACAGTGGCTAGTTCCTTTGATGGAGGGCGGAATAGCAAGCCCAACTGATTAATAATCAGTAGCAGGCTAGCAGCCGGCCGAGTTGGAAACTTTTGAAAGTCAAGCTCGGACGAGACCCTGGTGTAGCACACCTCCACGCGACCAAGATCCAACTACGTTTGGTTAGCCGCATCTCATGACCCTGGTGTAGCATTGGTTTCTTTATTTTGTCCCCCACTGTTGCTGTATCGATCAATGACGGAGCAGCAATGATTCAAAACTGTGAACGAATTGAAATTCGATTCCACCGGTACGTATTTAATTATTACCATGATCGGAGAATGAAGCTCACTTCACATCATTAGGTGCGTGTTATACAAGTTGTTTATATAAACACGTCACGTGAAAAATTCAAGTTGGTCATTGTGATTTGCCGACGTCGTGTCAAAATGGAACTGGGAGTGACAGCTATATAAACTCCGGCCACTTGACAGCTTGAGCATCACGAACACTACGTGATTCACGTGGCAAAGAAAGTGCCTGCCTCGTGGTCACGGTGCAGTACTACGTTTCCAAGGGAAAAACGAAAGAAAGTGCACCGAGATGCTGACATCCAGGCCAAACCAAACCCCGCGCGGACTCGCGGAGGCACGGGCAAACCGCTCGCATCCGCGATCGCTGCCATTGACCGGCCGCCCTGCCGATCTCACCTGCCCAGGTGTCCTAGTCCTACAATAGCCTTGGCCCCCAAGCCTTGCCAGCAGCCGCCGGTCAGCCGGTGCAAGCGCAAGCGCGCGACAACTTCTCGGCGCCTTCCGTCCCGCCGGTCCGTCGCCGCGTCAACCATCCTTGTATGGATGAACGAACCGGAGTCGTATATATATGCTCGAGCTCCCCACTTTCGACTTTCGAGTGCTCACTCGCTACATACACACACGGCACACCGGCAAGCTTGCCAACCGGGTTGCATCCAGGCATCGAGAAATTAAACAGCATGGCGCAAGGTTCCGACGAAGGCGCTGGCGCAGCGCACGCGTCGTGGCCGAGCGGCGCCGACGCCGACACACCCGTGGCGCCCACGGCGGGTGCGGCCGCCGCCATGACGCTCGGCAACATCCTCACCGTCGCAGGCATCATCCTGCTCTTCGTCATCTTCGCCTTCGTCCTCGCCTCCCTCCAGTACTGCTTCAATGCCAGCAGGGACAGGGACGCAGGGAGCGGGCGGCGGCGCCGTGGTCCGCTGCCGGCCGCCGGTGGTAGCAGCGGTGGGACACGGGCCAGCAGGGGCGTCGACCCGGAGCTGCTGCGCTCGCTGCCTGTCACGGTGTACCACGGTTCGGACAAGGGGCAGAGGTACGCGGTGGAGTGCGCCGTGTGCCTCGCCGAGCTCCAGCACGGCGAGGAGGCCCGGTTCTTGCCCCGCTGCGGCCACGGCTTCCACGCAGAGTGCGTCGACATGTGGCTCGCCTCCCACACCACCTGCCCGCTCTGCCGCCTCACCGTCTCCAAGCCCGACGACGTATCTCCTCATCTGGCGCCTTCCTTGGCTCTCCCACCGGTCGCGCCGGAGCCCGCGAACTACGCCACCGTCAACCTCCCCGCCAGCGTGCTTCTCGGGGTGTCTGACCATGGCGCGGTCACCGCGGTCACTATGACCACCGACGTCCCCACGAACCCATCCACCTTGGTGATCGAGATCCCGGAGCTGGCCGTGCCGACGCCGACGCTGACCCCGTGCGACGCTGCCAAGTCACCGGGCTCGGCGAGGCTGAGATCGTTCAGGAGGCCGTGGAGCTTCGGAAGGCAAGGGGCCGGAGCGACTCCTTCCTGCTCCTGTGCCGGCGCCAGCGCCAGCGAAGGAGTCGACTTGGAGCAGGGTGTCAGCTAGCCTTACAGACTTACCGTTACCATAGCACAGCACCGGAACGGGACATGCGGCCGACCGGCCAGCCGGAGAGCAGCACGAATTTCTGCGCTCTCTGCAATGGTGCACATGTATATTCAATTAATGTACCATTTCTTAGTTTTAGAATATGTGCATTCGTTTTCTTTTGGAATTCACACTTTCGTCTCAGTTCTTGTTCATCGTTCTCCATTGATGCATCAAAGGAGCAAAAAAAAAACATAAACGAAATGTTTATCATGTTTTCATTTTACTTGAAAAGAAAAAACATGCCTCCTTCATGGAACTCGATAGTTATGGTAGAGCTGGAACATTTGTTCCATTATCTAAAAAAATGGAACTCGATAGTTACATTCTTATACAGTGCTAGTTATCATCCATGACTGAGTTGGTGGCAATTGTGCCATTTCAGAGGTGAAGAAACATGGCATCCAAATTGTAGTTGAGTTGCCCTTTCTCCAGATTTAAAATGTTAAGTAGAGGTGCAATCAAATCGTATGCCATGGAGCATCGCTGAACCATACTTGATTTCACATTTTCTGTCATAATCAGATATATAGATAACATCAGATACAGATATGGCCACATATGGTCTACATTACAAATGTAAATAAATAAATAAATACGTATCAAATATGGGACGAGCAATGCCTATTTAAAATATTTTTTCACACACTGAGTAAAAGCAACAACGATATCAAGGTTCACAATTTCACCGAAGTTTCACAAATTTCGGTAATTTCGGAGGTGGCTGAAAGAAAAATCTAAAATTTCGCATTACACAAATGCATGTGCTATATAACTCTAGACTCATATTTTCTATTGCATATTCTTCTACCTAATAGATGCATAGTCATAAATCATGCTAATATTTTGTTTAGATTTATTTTCTAGAAAAACATACTTCATGTCTAAGCCTCTAAAAAAATTCGGCGAAATTTCGGCCGAATTTCGGGGGTGATCGAAACTTTTCTAATTACGTCGTATATTTTTTTTATGATCTGACCACTCTACAAGTCCATCCAGCAATATAAATCACAAGTTGCATAGATATAAATAGTTAGATATGTATAAATGCTTGACCACATGGCATTCTAACATATTAAAAAGAAAAAAATTATAGATGGTCGCATAGAGGCATAGTAATCAATCAACTAGACAAATTTAAACTTTTATGATGTTCTTGTACTTAAAACCTGTGCTTAAATTTTATTCAAGCCCCTAAACTTTTTTCTCAAAATTGAAACTTCAGTTAAATAAGTTACATTAACTTGACTATTTGCATATTTTGTTTTACTTTAAAGTTATAAGGAATGCTTAAGTAAATTGAAAAATTAAAGTTTGTTGGTATCTCGAGTGTCATATCTATAAAATTTTAGAGAAAAATAAGAAAGTCCACTTCAGTCACCGAGCTGAAAATTGCCTGGGCCTGCAGAACACGTCTCGTTGATGTCTAATGCAACTATTCGAATTCAATACCCAACCTAACTATTCAAATTATCGGGTATCAAATACATGATGGTACTGCCCCTCCTTATATTCAAATATGGAACATCTGAAAAAAATTGCAAACACGGTACTAAAAAACTATAAAAAAATTAGTTACAAATTGTTGACACGGAATTTTGTCCCGTGCCGAGGACACACGAGCAAGCCGAAAGGGTCCGCTCGATGAAGCTGAGGATCCGCCTAGCTTCAGCGCAGGGATGGTCGATCCTACGCACTCCTCCCGAGACGTGCCAGTCAATTTAACACTACAATTGAAAAAGAGAGAAAATTTATCAGTAATTAAGTGCGGAACGTGCCGGTGTTGCCAGACAGTCCTGAATGTGCGGCTCTGAGAGCCGATATGAAAGGAGATCGACTAAATAGCCGATTCCGGCATATTCATAAGAATAAATCGATTAAAGCTCATGGAGTTGTGTAAGAAGAATCGGTTATCATTCTGGATGAATATCATTGTTTAGATATATATTAGTCACTAGCAAAAGGATATCAACAGTAATTAATTCATGCCAAACCAATGACTGTAAGTAACCAAACTCTTTTTATGAAAGAAACAGTTTATCATCATTCAACCGTTTAATAGAAATAAATCTAATGAACATATTAGATCTCATCTATCGCTCTGATCAGTAGGGCATGAGGCAGAATCATGCAGGCCATAGAAACAACAATAGACTCGACGATCCTAACTTATTACTAATATCAGTGGGGCATGAGGCAGAATCATGCAGCTTGTAATACAATCATAAGATCATGGGGCTAACACATCTTTCAACCTATTGCTACTTCAACAATCTCGTGATGTGAACTGTTCGTGAAAGCGCTCGATATCGGCTAAAATAGCCAATTCAGACAAAACGCATAGTTAAGGTCATACCCTCTTAGAAACAGATCTACAAAATAACGATCCCCACTCTACGATGCTAACAGTGGGGTATGAGGCAGAATCACACAGGCCGTGATAACGGGGCCGTGAAACGGTTTTCGCTAGCCAATAGATCTACTCAAAATCAAACACACCTTAACCGCATGCTATGTACGATCAGGATTGATATAAAACAACCGATAAAACATAACACATCGTTTAAAGTGTAGATTAGATTAAATTTTAGATCAACAAACGATGGGTTAAAAAGGATATAAGGCCAATTTAGATCAATCCCAATCAGACGAAGTGATATTGCTATAATTAAATAAACAATGGAAGCAATAAGTAATATCGGTAACTTAATGAATCTATCCGAAGGAACGTCACCCTTAGATAGAGCCGATAACTTGACCTTATCTAGTTCAAGCAGTAGAGGTCGACCGGATTGATGCAGCCGCACTTGAACTAGACAAGAGTCGATAACTAACTTATACCAGAGTCACAGTGGAGGTCGATCAGATCGATACAGCCGTACGAACAGAGCTATAAGCCATGACGGTACTTACAGATAAGCAGTGGAGGTCGACCAGATCGATGCAGCCATACTTGCTGAAGCACTCGCAGAGATCTACTCTACTCCTACTCCTAAGGGGTGGCCGGAGCTAAAAAAAGTAAATAATTGGTATTTGATTGATTGTGTGTCTTTGATACAATAGCCGAGGGTTTATATTTATACCCTGGCCTGATAAGAGTCCTACATGAACATGACTAGATAAAGAGAAATATCAAGATATATGGACTCTAATTTCCCTTATGTAGAATTCATGCTGATGAAGCTTCTTTATTTGATACGTGTCCTTGTTTCTTTCATCCTAATATGCACCTGGACGTCATGTCTCTCTCAAATTAATTAAATAATATTTCTTAGTCTGCTCATAAATATCCGTTAATTAGGAAATTTTCTCGCTTTTGACATCATCGGCCGATCTCTTTCTTTTCAGGATAAGCTTACCAAATTTTGGTGTAAACACAGACCCCCCTAGTTCGAAGTATGAGTTTTCATGCTTCGAACTATTTTGATCTGATGGTCTTCTTTTCCCCAGCCGATGACATTTGATCGCAATCACTAAAAGCTACATCGGCTACATCTTCTTTTTGATATTGATAACTTCAAAATTGATATTTCTCTGCATCTCCGTTCATTCGCTTTAGCCGATTAGGAGCTGGCCCCCCGAGTTCGATCATAGCAATACAAGTTAACCGGTAGTACAGAAATATGCTTATTTCAAGCCTCACCTACACATGTGAACTTTGAAGTGTCTACCATACCATCTTGGGTGGTTGAGGAATGGAACGGATTAGAATCCAGTCATCCTCGCTTCTCCTGCTTAGAAAACTTGGGTTTTTGAAAGATTTTCAAATTAAAACATAGCTTTGCTCCTCAAATGATTCTCTCAGATCGCTCAATGTGTATAGTTCCTCATCAAAGCATTGCTTTGTCTTTTCTTATCCTACTTCTAAAAAGCTTATGTAGAGTTTTAGGTAGGGATAAAATATGTAGCGTACTTACCTTGCATATATTGTAAGGTCAAATCCCGGAATCCAAGGAGAGAAATATCATGCTCTTAAATCAAGATGTGTATATGCATGGAATATTTGGTGGCTAACCTAATTCTACTATGCTCTTTGAAATACATTTCTCTTTTATGGAATATTTTTCGAGAACATGGGCTATCTTTTCTTATCTTTTTCTTTTTCCTCTTTTATTTATTTATTTTGGACTTCTTTTATATCTATCTTTTATATATTTTTGCATAACACATGTCTCTCTTTATAACAAATTTTTTGAGAGAAATATTATCAAGAACTTAGAGCATTTATTCTAATAAAACCTAACATTTTTTTGTCTTCTCCCAATGTAGGAGCGGAACATTTTGAGGTGGATGAAGAACATATTTTTACGTACTTCCAGTATAGAAGCAGCACATATATGTGGTGTGTACGTGATTTTGATCTTAGGAACATGATAAATCTCTCAACAAGGGTCAACAAAACTTGACAAAACTCAACACAGAGCAAGCAGCTTATGTGGAAGGTTTTTAATGAGACTAATATATGGCTCTGGTAGGAAATTAAACATCATTGAGTAGACAAGCTATTGATTTTGAATTTTTATAAGAAAAATTTCCCAAGTACTTTGTGAAAAGAAGCAAGGTTTCTTTTATCATACCATATCTCATTCATCAACTACTTAGATAGCATGTTTTCCCTATGATAGATTGTTCACAAGTGACAGGAAAAGCATGAAATAAAGAATATGTGTACCTCCGCTTTGAACCAATGAATACCTTTGCTCGAACTTTCTCCTAGTATGTACATATCAGCTAGACTTCGCCGACCTTATGATCTCTGCGTTCTCAATCAAACATATGATATGGCATGACCGCACGTACTTCTAAGATCTGACTCATCCTTTTTGTGCCCACATACATCGTGTATATATATATGCATGAAAATCTGACTTGCATGCACTACATAAAGGGCTCTATCGGCTTGATGTCTTAATCTTCCAATCCTGGGCCGATTGCGAGCAATCTTTCATTTATTGCTTCTAACTTTTAATAAGGCGATTATCAATTTTAGAAGTCCCGCAATCAGATCAAGTTGAGAACACAGAAAGAGAACTGTGAAAAATTCGCTTGCTGAAGCCATAAACTACAACAAAGGTTAGGGCTGGTCAAGAGGCTTCCTACGTTGGCCGCTGAGCGCGTTGTAGGTACATCATGGTAGTGCAGACGCCCTTGTTGTTGTCATGACTGTCTTTATTTTTGTTTTTGCTCTATAGGTGATACGTATCATATTAGCTTTTTCACATCTTTAGGCTTATTTTTTTGAACTAGAGGACGATACCCTTCTGGTACCGGCTATCAGAGCCGATGACTAAACGAATCGGCTATCAAGTGTTGATCAAATGTTATGGTAATATTCCATCAAATTTGTTTCATCGATTGCTATTGATAGGTTGCACCAGAACTCTTCAAACCAAAGGTTAAACGATCGATCGATTCAGAGCAAGCACCTCATCAAGTGCAACAAAACTTCGTTTAAGAAATCTATCAATTCTTACTCGCACTTAGGATTCCATTTAGTAGTTCACATACATCGGCCTAAGCCCATCTCCAGGACCAGTGTTTATTCTTCCTTAATCCAATGGCTGACGTGGAGCTGTGACTATTTACTAAAACAAACTCTCAGAGCCGATCGCTTGTATCGGC
This sequence comes from Miscanthus floridulus, assembly GCF_019320115.1. NCBI lineage: Eukaryota > Viridiplantae > Streptophyta > Magnoliopsida > Poales > Poaceae > Miscanthus > Miscanthus floridulus. The sequence goes on along the minus strand of NC_089587.1, from coordinate 169,559,203 downwards.
TATTGACTTTCATTACTGATTTTAATGAAGCCTCCTTCCTATAACTTGCCAGAAAAGCATTCGAAGTCTCCTAGCTCCCTAAAAGACTAGATCGGCTATTGCGATACTTATAGACTCATGAGCATGAACCAGTTTCGACATCATTTCCATAGCCACTGAATCAAACATTGATGCATGGTCGATGGTACACAATAGTTCGCATGAATTCCAATCACGACCAAGGAGTAAACTGTATGACCCTTTTCCATTGATGACGAAGAACGTGGTGAGCAGAGTCTTACTCTCGATTGTCAGTTCGACATTTATTGCCCCCCGGGTCTTAGACGCATTACCTCCTAAAGTCCTTAAGCATCATGTCAGTCTCCATCAGACCTCCTGGTCCTTTGCCAATGTTTACGAAAAGTGGTGTAAGGCTATTAGATTGATAGAAGCACCTCCGTCCACCAACATCTTGTTCATCGGCTTCCCATCATCAAAACCTTTCATATATAAAGTCATTAAGTACCGATGCTTGACTGTTTTATCAAATATTGCTTGTTGTACAGCCATCAACTTGGTAACTATCTCCTCATACTCCTGATTCATTGAAATCGGAATAAACTTCTTGATCTGTCGAAGCTCTAAATTCTGATGGCAACAGAAAAGTCATTTGGATATTAGCCGATGGTTGCTTTCTATCGGCTGTTTGCTTAGTTACGCCATACTTGAGGTTTACCAGATGTCTGAGCCTATTAGAACTCTTTGTTCCTTAAGTCATTGCACCCTTCTCTTCTGGCCCCTTGTCAAACCTCCTAGACACCATTGACCTTCCTGCCAAACATATTTTCTCTCATTACCTTTTTCTTCATAATCAGTCCTAGTCTTGGTCGAACAACATCTTTTTCCTAGCCGATTATGAACACTTCCATTTTTAAGCGCTGATCCATGTTATTGTGATGATATGCATCTTGAGCATGGATAGAGCGATGGTTGATTTGAAGATTGCCCAAACTCCCAATATTGATTGCTGCATTCTGGACAGTCATATCTGGTAGGCAACTTCAAACCTTCATTCCAGCAATGTCTGAAGAAAGGACAATTCCAATGTGATTCGGCTTGTTTCCTTTCATACCTCTCTTTTTTCAGTTGATGCTGGTATTCTTGATCCTTTAACCAACGCTGATAATCTTTTTTCTTCTGCCGCTGCCACTTATTCAACAGGATCTGAGATGTAACTCATGGCTTTGTCGCCCCATCTTTTGACGTTTCCCCCTGCTTATATCGGCTATTTTGCTTATCGTGATGTCTTTTAATTTCCCTATATTTGTCGGCTGATATTTGCATCTTGGGATCGACTGTTCTAGCTTCTCTTAATTTGGTTGATGTTAGGACCTTAGTCTTTCCTTTGAGTAGCCTAGCATCAACCATGTTTTGATCTCCTAGGAAAGGATTATCATCAACTTTCATTTTCCAAGGCGTATCAAATTTGAGCCTTCCTTGCTGAATAGCCCTCTGTATATACTGTCAGAAAATTCTACATTCATTTATGAGAAGTAGCATTATGAAACTTGCAGAACTTTTTATTCTTCAATTGATCAGGGGGCAACATAACATGATTATCGGGCAACTTGATCTGTCCCTTCTTAAGCAAGAAATCAAAGAGCTTGTCTGATTTTGTGACATCAAAGTCATAGCTCTTCCTGACTCCTCTTCCCCAAGGATTTGACACCATTGCTGTCTTTTTGCACCAATTTCATTCAGCCACAACAAACTCTTCATCTTCATAGCCATCATCGATTGAGTATGGATTATAAGCTTCGGCCACTGTGGTACTCTTTTGAAATTGGATATCTCTACGTATACTCTGGAATTGACTATTAAGTGCTGCCACTCGTTGAGTCAATTGACCCAAGTTGTCAAATTCTTGTCCCAGCAGCTTTTCTTTCTACATTGCTAGCATTCCCTGAACAGCTAAAGCAGCTAGCTGATCATTAGCCAAGTTTAATGAGAAGCATAAGTTTCTAGTCTCTCGGAACCTCTAAAGAAACTCAGTGCCCGATTTATTAGTCTTCTGCCTTATAGTTGTCAGATCAGTAATCTTCTTTTCTCCAGTCCTAGTATAAAAATATGTATGAAATTTCTTTTTTAGATTAGCCCAATTGGCAATGGAGTTGACTGGCAGCAATGAGAACCAAGTGAAGGCTGGTCCTGATAGGGACAAGGAGAAGAAATGAACTCGATGGGCCTTCTCAACTGACGCCTTGTCCAATTGTGTAAGATACCGACTGATATGTTCTATCGTGCTTATACTATCTTAGCTAGTGAACTTAGCGAACTCTAGGAGCCCGTAATTTGCAGGAAGAGTGACCAAATCATACTATTCTGGATATGGGTGTTTATATGAAAAGGTCAGCCCTTTTGGTTTTAGACCAAACTAATTCTTCATCATCTCGGTCACCTTTAGCAACAACTCGTCATCATGTGAATTTGGATTTCTCTGCACCTGCTGACCCATCTGTGGATTGAAATCACATGTGCCTTGATACCCTGGATTTGTAATAATGTGAAGGGTGTTATAATCTGTGCCATAATGATACTCCTGTGGAATCTCTATCTGCTGGGTCCTTTGCTGGTTTGCTGCTTGAAGTCTCTGATTATAGACATGAGGATCTATATCTCTACGGATCCTTTGAATGGATGGTGCTATTTTTTAGTCGATGATGGTATGTGGCCTGATGTGCTAAAATTAATCACCTGGTTCTGACCTTGCCTCGCAGGCTATTGCACATGCTATACTGACGGTCTAGGATTATACTGTATCTGATTCGTAGTAGTACCTTGAGCTTGTTCAGATGAACCCTGAACTGCTGGGACATCATCATTACTAGCTGGTGCTGCTTTTTGATGGCTGGTGCTGACTTGATTAGTCCCTTAGGTCAACGGATCTAGAATTTTGTAATAAGCTGGCCCAACTTGACCAACTGAAACCCATGAATCGCCTCTTTCATGGCGTTGTGGAATGTGTCCAAGAAAGCTTCATTATGGCTTGATATGGCATCACGAACAGATTTGTCTACAACTTTTATAAAGAAATGCCTGTCTTCAGCTTCAACTGTATCTGTCTGCCCATATAATAGAACACCTTGTAGTGGATATTTCTGAATAATTATGTTGTCACGTGTTTTAGTGTAGGACAACAAATATTTGTTCTGAAATTCTTCTATAACTTTGCTGATGACACCTTTATCTTCATCAGGTAGGTCTTCGTAATGTAACATAAGGATGTCATTGTTGTTGTGAACCGCCATGATGATTGTGGTGTCCCACAGAGCGTTCAAGAAACACGTGTCGACACGGAATTTCGTCTCGTGCCGAGGAAACACGAGCAAGCCGGAAGGGTCCGCTCGATGGAGCTGAGGATCCGCCTAGCTTCAACGCAAGGATGGTCGATCATGCGCACTCCTCCCGAGACGTGCCAGTCAATTTGACCCTGCAATTGATAAGGAGAGAAAGTTTATCAGTAATTAAGGGCGGAACGTGCCAGTGTTGCAGACAGTCCTGAATGTGCGGCTCTGAGAGCCGATATGAAAGGAGATCGACTAAATAGTCGATTCCGGCATATTCATAAGAATAAATCGATTAAAGCTCTAGAGATTGTGTAAGAAGAACCGGTTATAATTCTAGATGAATATCATTGTTTACACATATATTAGTCACTGGCAAAAGGATATCAACAGTAATTAATTCATGCTAAGCCAATGACTGCAAGTAATCGAACTCCTTTTATGAAAGAAATAGTTCATCATCATTCAACCGTTTAATAAAAATAAATCTAATGAACATATTAGATCTCATCTATCGCTCTGACCAGTGGGGCATGAGGCAGAATCAAGCAGGCCGTAGAAACAACAATAGACTCGATGACCCTAACTTATTACTAATATCAGTGGGGCATGAGGTAGAATCATGCAGGTCGTAATACAATAATAAGATCATAGGGCTAACACATCTTTCAACCTATTGCTACTTCAATGATCTCGTGATGTGAACTATTCGTGAAAGCGCTCGATATCGGCTAAAACAGTCGATTCAGACATAGTGCACAGTTAAGGTCATGCCCTCTTAGGAACAGATCTACCAAATAACGATCATCACTCTACGGTGCTAACAGTAGGGTATGAGGCAGAATCACACAGACCGTAATAACGGGCCGTGAAATGGTTTTCGCTAGCCAATAGATCTACTCAAAGTCAGACACGCCTTAACCGCACGCTATGTACGATCAAGATTGATATAAAACAGCTGATAAAACATAACTCATCGTTTAAAGTGTAGATTAAATTAAATTTTAGATCAACAAACGATGGGTTAAAAAGGATATAAGGTTGATTTAGATCAATCCCAATCAGACGAAGTGATATTGCTATAATAAAATAAACAATGGAAGCAATAAACAATATCGGTAACTTAATGAATCTATCTGAAGAAACGTCACCCTTAGATAGAGCCGATAATTTGACCTTGATCTAGTTCGAGTAGTGGAGGTCGACCGAATCGATGCAGCCGTACTTGATCTAGACAAGAGTCGATAACTAACTCATACTAGAGTCGCAGTGGAGGTTGACCGGATCGATGCAGTCGTACGAACAGAGTATATAAGCCATGACGGTACTTCACAGACAAGTAGTGGAGGTCGACCGGATCGATGCAGTCGTACTTGTTGAAGAACTCACCGAGATCTACTCTACTTCTACTCCTAAGGGGTGGCCGAAGCCTGAAAAAAGTAAATAACTAGTATTTAATTGATTAGTGTGTCTTTGATACAATAGCCGAGGGGTTTATATTTATACCCTGGGCTGATAAGAGTCCTAAACGAACATGACTAGATAAAAAGAAATACCAAGATGCATGGACTCTAATTTCTCTTATGTAGAATCATTGCTGATGAAGCTTCCTTATTTGATACATGTCATTGTTTCTTTCATCCTAATATGCACCTGGACGTCATGTCTCTCTCAAATTAATTAAATAATATTTCTTGATCGGCTCATAAATATCCCGTTAATTAGGAAACTTTCTCGCTTTTGACATTATCGGCCGATCTCTTTCTTTTCAGGATAAGCTTACCAAATTTTGATGTAAACATAAATTATTTATTTTTCTAGAGCTCGCAGCTTGTGATTGACGAAACCATTGCATACAGCTCGTTGTCAACAACATATCGCTTATCAGTAAAAAATAACATCATTAAATCTCGAAATAAATAAAACAATGAACACACATGCCAAATCAATGGCTTAAACCTGTACTTACCTACAAGTACCCAACTTTGGCGCTACCATCTTATATTTAATTATTTATTGACTTCGCCAAGAGAGATTCTATGACCGGCAACACAACGCATTGATGTGAGCGACGCGAGTGTCAAATTCTCTCTTACCACGTCTTTGCTGATGTATGCTGATCTTCCTTGGTCCGTCAAGTCAACAAGCAGCCAGATTGCAACGTGACCCGGGCGGGCGGATGCATTGCACGCATGGCGCATCTCATGACAAATGATAAATCGGTTGGCCAGTTGGGCACTCCTTCGTTCGATCAATTAGTTCAGTTTATATACTACTAGGAACAAGGCAGTTCAACTCGTCATTGGTTTTCAACCGGTCAAATGAAAGTTGTTTCCTTTAGTCATCTCAAAACGAAATGACCATTTGGCATGCCATATTTTGCGAATTTAGATTTTTACATGGAGGGAAGTCATCCACAATCTTATTCTTTCATTTTTTGTCAAAATATATACGATAATTTGGGGGGGGGGGGGGGGGGGGGGGGGGGGTGGGGGGGCGGGGAATGTTGCCACGGCGCCTTCGGGTTTGGTCGTTGGACTGTACTTCTGCTGGTTAGTTATCAACCCTTCACGTGCCAGGATTTATATCAAATCCATAGCCCAAATAAAACCAGCCAGCGCTGATCTGCAGTTGCTAGACGCCAGCGGTTGACGTTGACAGGCGATCTCCACAGCGCCAGTCAACCGCCCGTGTTCGTGGATTCAAGTGTCCCCCTCTTTCGGCCTCACCGCCGCCACTGACCGGCCGGCCGGCCATGCCTGGCCGGGCGAGCAAAACACCAGCAAAAGCCTCCTTCTCGGTGCCTTCTCTCTCTTTGTCTTGCCTGCTTCATGCTAACGAAGCGCACGCTCCTCGTCGCATCAACGCCGCTGTCTGTTTGTCCCCGTCGTCACGGCAATGCTCGCTGCTCGGACACTTCGTGCATCCCACATTGGGCCTCCCCCCGTATATCTGTGCGAGCCCTCTGACTCTGAGTGCCCGACCTACACTACACTTGCGCTTCACCGCGCCACTGAAAGGGTCGTCTGACCGAGCATGGCGACGCACCGGCACCAAGGCGCTACCGACGTGTCGTCGCCGTCATGGCCGAGCGCCGGCGCTCCCATGGCAGCCCCAGCGGCGGCGCGGTGGCCGCGGGTGGCGCCATCACCGTGGCCAGTGCCATCGTCGTCTTTGTGGCCATCTCCATCGTGCTCGTATCCCTGCAGTCAGGGGCGGAGCCAGGATTCAAACGTAGAGGGGCCATGCTGTTTGCGAAGATTTAGGATTCAAATATTGGGGGCCAAAGTATTAGCAAAGATTTTTTTAGAGACTCATAGCCAACAATCTTCAATAAAGGAAGTTAAAACTTAGCCATGTCAAATAGAAACAATAAGAGTGAAAAAATATGACAGCAAATAATAATAAAGGCAAATGAGCTACATATCTATTCCAGAAAGTACATTTATCTAATGAAGAAAAAAATTAAGGTACAGAAGTCTACAAGCAACTGTATATCCATTTAGTAGATTGATCCATAGCGTTTGTGCTAAATATAGGTAGACATGCATATGGACAAGGGAGCTGAAGGAAAGCCACACGATTACCACCAAGGCACCCATGCAGACTATACTGGAGGGGCAAACTGCATGCACTAATTACCATCATTAGCTGCTAAACATGAGATTATATGGCAGTATACGGTAGACCAACCCCCCCCCCCCCCCCCCCCCCACCCCCACCCCCATCCGCAACTGACTGCAGTACTGCTTCGACGCGTGGGACGGCGCCCTGCCCCGGCGACGCGGCGGCCACCGTGGCGACGGGACGGCGGGTTCGAATGGTGCCACCCGGACTCGGGGCGTCGACCCGGAGCTGCTGCGCTCCCCACCCGTCACGGTGTACGTGTACCGCGCCGCTGTGCCGGGTTCCAAGGAGGACGCGGCGGAGTGCTCGGTGTGCCTCGCGGAGCTCGAGGACGGCGAGGAGGCGCGGTTCTTGCCCTGCTGTGGCCACGGCTTCCACGCCGAGTGCGTTGACATGTGGCTGGCGTCCCACACTACCTGCCCGCTCTGCCGGCTCACCGTCTCCAAGCCCGACCCCGACTCGTCTCAAACCCCAACGCCAGCTTCGGCTCTTCGTCCGCTCCCTCCAGAGCCGGCGAACCTGCCCAGGAGTGTGCTTCTCGGGGTCTCCGACCAGGGCGCGGTCACCGCGGTGAACATGACCAGCGACGACGGAGATGACACGACCGCTTCGGCTTCCACTGCCGCTGCGCCCGTTCCGGTGATCGAGATTCCTGAGTTGGCGCCCGTGCCGACGCCGACCCCGCGCGACGCGGCCAAGTCATCGCTGGAGGCTGTGGTGTGGAGCTTCGGAAGGCAAGGCCCGAGCTCGAGCTCCTCCTGCACCTGTGGCGGCGCCGGCGAAGTAGCCGACGTGGGGCAGGGTATCAGCGTTACCGTCGGCATGGCCGTCGCGGAAGCGCAGCTGCCATCAGAGGCCACGCGGCCGGTGCGGCCCAGGGATCTGCTGTGTAGCGACGGACCCCCGGACGTGCGTCAGGCCGACTAACCGGAGAGCAACTACAGCTTTCAGATACCTGTGCATATGTACACTCTGTAGCGTTGAATTCGAGCTACCCTATTTTGTTTTATTTAATTTGTGGTAATTGTACACTCTTTGTATTACATTTACACAGTACAAGTCTAGAACTAGACTCAGCGTAAAATCAATGATTTAACCCGGATGGATAGGTTTCAACATAAAAAACTAACCAATTAAGCAACTTTCAGTTTGCCTCTTCAAATCGAGTTTATAGATACGGTGCATTGTTTCTATAAAACAACGGAACTATCTCCACTTTCAGTCTTTCACCATGGATCAAATCAAAATTCAGTCAAATACTATCGAGTCCTTCAGCACCCACTCTAATCCATGTAAAAGATCAAGTATAGTAAGACCTATTCAGCAAGATGAAAAGTTATCCATCTCCCAAAAATAAAAATAAAAAAATGAAATGAGTACTCAGCTCTCTCTCTCTCTCTTAAAAAAAAATATGTGTTGGGCCCTATTTGGAGTTATTTGTATTTTATTTATCCTTAGTCCTAGTGTTTTATTGTTTGTAGTGATGTTCATTACTTATCTAAATTATCATATTGGTACTATATTAAACATGGGATTGACCAAGAGAATCCTTAGCAAACTACGTATCGGTGCAGAAAGTGACCAACACGTAAATATTGATAGTTTTGCTGTACGTTGTGATCGGAGGTGGCCTATCACTTAATGACACAGGGTTTATACTGGTTCAGGTAACGTGCCCTACATCCAGTTTGAGTTGGTCAGTGACTTTATTCCTGAGTCCAGGTGCTCGAAGTTTGTTGTGGGGTTACAAACAGAAGGGAGAAAGATTGGGGTACAAGAGGTCCGGTCGGACTCTAGCCTGAAGGGCCGAGAGTGACGGGAACTCCACTACGTGCTAAGTGTTTGAGCGTGTGCTCAAGGTTTGAACCTGGTGGTTCTATTGTTGTGTGTGAGTGAACAGATCGATCATTCCTTTTGGGAGAGAGCACATCCCCTTTTATAGATGAAAGGGATGGCCATACAAGTGAGAGAGGGAGAGTGTACATATGCTAAGTCTTGTTGCCCACGCCGTTGGGTACAAGATGATTGTAGGCGTCCATAACACTGTTAATGTCAGATGCATGTGGGAGGTTGCGTCGTCTTCTTCCGATATGGCAGACGTCGGTGCTTGTTATACTGTTGATGCCCAGAGGCATGTCGGAGGTTTTACCATGTTCATCTGGTATGGTAAATGCTGGCGCCCACAATACTGTTGATGCATAGAGGCATATGGGGGAGCCTTACTGTGTTTGTCCGGTATGGGAGTTGATGGCGCCCACAACACTGTAGGGCAAATGTTGGCGCCCATAACACTGCTTGGGTTCTATCACGCCAGGAAGGTCGCAGGGTACCCTTCTGACATGCCCTGTTGGTACTGTCCTGCAGGTATATAGGGTACGGTCCTCGGTATTACGGTTGACTTGAGTGCCCTACCTTACTTTCTCCGTCCATTTCCTGGTCCTCACCGAGCGAGCATCCCCGGTCGGTTGGTCCCAGTCAGCTCTAAATGCGCTAGTCGGAGAGGAGCTGTAAGCAGAGGCTCGGCGTATCATCGGTCGGAGATGCGGGTAGGAGTCGGAAGTGGTGTTTGGCCAGGCCTTCCGGTCGGAGAGGCCATCCGGAGGTGGGCCAGAGTCGGAAGCGAGCGTTGTTCCTCTTTGGCCAGGCCTTCCGGTCGAAGAGGCGGGCCAGAGTCGGAAGCGAGCATTGTTCTTTTTTAGCGAGGCCTTCCGGTCGGAGATTTGGATCGCCCTTCTGGCCTATCATTTTTAGGTGTTTGGGCCAGCCCATGAGTTGCGCGTCGTCCGCAATGTCGTCTGCTGGGCTAAGCCTTTGTTGGGAAGCCTGTCCATGCAGGACCCCGGGTTTATGAACCCGACAGGAGCCCCCGAGCCCCCGGGCGATTCGGGTAGAATCGTCAGGGAGATTTTTGTCTTGATGGCGGGTGTAGCCCCCGAGCCCCCAGGCGATTTAGGTAGAATCATTTGGGGGGGGGTTCGTGCTGCCAGCGGGGGAAGTTTCATTTCGTCAGCGGGTGCGCGTGAGCGCACCCATAGGTGTAGCCCCTGAGCCCCTAGGCTTGTCGGGCAGAATTGCCTGGGGGGTTTTGTCAGCGGGCGTAGTTTCTTCTTTTTCGGTTTCTGACCTGTCATTTCTGGGAGAGTGGTCCTAGGCGTTTGGTCACGGTCGAGGAATCGGGCGAGACGTCGGAGTCATGGATCCAGGCATCGGGCGCGCCGAGGGATTGGGCTAGACAGACTCGTGGATCCAAGTGTTAGCGCGCTGGGGGATCGAGCGAGTCGGAGTCTTGGATCCAGGCGTCGCCGAGGCATTTTTGGGTGTCTTGAGCCCCTGAGCCCCGTTGGGCTTGGTAGGGGTTGGTTGAGTTCTGTGCATTATCCCATCCACGGTTTCTCACAACTGGAGGGGCTGAGCTAACATCGCTTGCCTCGATGGCTCGAGTGACGCGCTCGGTGAGCTCGCTAACTGGTACGTTCGAGTGAAGTTTGGGTCCATCGTTCATGATAGAGTCGGCATAGCCCTCATGTGGCACTCCACTACTCCTTAACCTACAACTCGATAGATGCTTGGGTCATTCCGGAGACCGACCTGGGTGGCCTGTGGGCCTCCCCTCGATGGAGATTCTATGGGTTTGGCGAGGTTTGGATCAAATGAGAAGGTTGAGATGACCCGGTCTGCTTTGGGGCAGATTGGGCGAGGGCTGCTCAGGGCTCATTTGTGTTTTCTCCCCTGGTTCTGTTTGACGTGAGGCAACATCGAGCCCTTCGTGGGCTGGCCTTCGAACCCCGGTCAGTTGTTGCTCATGTTGAATGAGGCAACTTGTAACACCCCAGGTGTTTGGTTTCCACATTTGCACTTGCATTTCATGAACATGAGCATCATTCATCCATTCATAAGCTTATATCACATAAAACATGATTTCGAAACATTGCAACATGTTGCATATTTCATGTATGTCGTTTCTTTTATGAGATGAATAGTGTGCAACACTTAAGTGCAACGTGTGCAACTCACTTTAGTGAAACATGGTTAGTTAGTACCATGCAACAAGATCATGAAACATGTGAAACATGACTATGAAACAAATGTAACATTTCATGTGTTTTTCATTGTTTCAGTACATACAATGCTTGATTCTTGTGTGACCAATGTGTGGTGTGGCTAATAATTCTCTTAAACAACTTAGTGACACCTAGAATGTCATTTGGAACATTGTTCATATTGATCATGTTGCCTAAATATGATTTCAAAAAGTGGTTTGACTTGTTTTGACTCCTAAACCCTTTTGTTTGATTGTTTAAAAAGTGTAGCTTAGAGTGTTTGCATGTCTGAGCAACCTAAAGCAAAGTTGTAGCAAATTTTATGAGGAACAAACTTTGTTTGGAAGCCAAGTCATGAAAATATGCACAACATGTTCAAAAAGGACCCACAAGTCAGTGTTGAGGGCTGATTCAACACTTAGAAATATTTCTAAGTCCTAAATGCAATGTCAGTTTGATCGAGCCGACTTTGGCTTGATATAACTCATTATCCTTTGAGTTTTAGCTGGTGATTTCTGAAGCATTGTCGTAGCCCTATCTTAGCTCTACAACTTTCATGTATATTGTTTGCACTGATTCTTCCCGGTTTAGGAGATCAAATGCTGTCAATCCTTGCTGTCAGGCTGATCAGGTAACTGAATGGCGAGCTATAGTGACTGACCGATTTCAGAAATCGATGGCCGCATGGAGGACACTCGTCGCCGGCCGCCTGACCGCGCAGCCACGCGCCGTGGCTATCCTGGCACTGCCGGTCATGACTTAACCCCTCCCACGCGCCTACCCGACCAGCTCACCAGTCCATTTTCGCTTTCCTTCGCCTCCACCGCGCATAGCAACAGAGCACCACTGCTCCGCCATTGCCGAGCAAGCCGCGCCGTCGCCTAGCTCGCTCGCCGCTGCAAAAACACGAACCCCAGCTCGACAACAGCTCCGCCATGTCCTCCTCTACCTCCTCCACCTCTTAGCTAAGCCTATTGAGTCTTGGTAAGGGCACATTGGCCACTTTTGCCGTCACCGCCATGAGCGTGACCTCATCGGAGTTTGAGGCCGCCGTGGTTGGGGTAGCTAGGATCCTTCTCATCCTCCTCTCTTTGCTAGTATAGCACCGTGGTGACCTCGTGGAGCTCATACCAAGCTCAGATGAGGTAGCCAAGGCTCGTCGTCACCGATGCCTTGCGCCGAAGCTCTGCCATGCAGCCCTCACCGGCGACGAGCCACCTCCGTTGAACATAGGTCTTGCCAGTAGCACCAATCGACTCACCTCATCACGTAGAGCACGTTGGTGTCCTCGGTGTCGCCGGAGTCCTCGCCATCGGTGAGCTAGACCACCGCCACGCCGTCGCACGCCGTCTCCCCTGTTCTGTGTCGCTGACTAGCGGGCCCGGCTGACACGTGGGTCCCATGCGTCAGTGACAGTGTAGTGGTAGGATAGTTCAAATTTGCAGATTTGAGTGATAGTTTGTGAATTTTGTAACTCCAAAAGTGTAGATCCAAATGGCGTGATTCAAATTTTAGTAGACTCACAGTGAAGTCTAGTATTTAAGAAAAATATGACATGAGCACATGATGTAGAAATTTTGGATGAATTAAATAGGAACTTAAAATGTGTTTTTAAATGCATGCAAACTTGTTTAAATTATATCTTGAGTTTCTGTGATCCAAAAATTATGAAATTTTGTGGGTAAGATATTCTTGCTTAGTAGAAGCTCTGGTAAAAATTTGAGAGTCATTGCATGTATGGTTTTTGAGTTATAGATTTTCCTTTTATCATTGATTGATACTTGTGTACATTTTTGTGAATTATCTAGGAATCCTATGACCATGAAACTTTGTGGGTAGTATCCTAGTACCTTAAGGATGCTAGGAAAAATATGAAATCTGTTGCTTGACACTTTTCACTAAGGTTTCCTAATTATGTCATTTTAAGCCATTATGTCTTATCATTTTTGTGTAGGCTATTATACTTGCTCAAATGGTGTGAAATTTTTATAGTGGTCTACTTAGAGCATGTAGTATCTACTATAATTTTTGTAGATTTAATGGTGTAGTTTTCATATATATTTACCATTTCCTCTAATCAATTAAATAAATTAAGAAATGTATTAAAAGAAAGGTTTTGGTGATGAACACCCTACTTTATGGTGTTCTTGTGATATGTGTAATATGTGAGTAAAGTTAGTTTTGTCCAATTATGTGTTTACATCATAAGTTAATAATTATTTTGTTGGTATTATGTCCCTCTGGACAGATCTGGGGACTTTATAAAGTTTCCCATGATATTTTGGTTTGCTGTGAATATGATGAATACAAAAGTTGTGGATAATTTATGTATCTAGCTCCTATCAAAATTTGAGGGCATTGGGCCCAGTAGTTTAGGAACTACAGCTGTTTAAAGTTAGGTTCCAGTTTTGCCTACTCTCTGTTTTGTGAAGACAGGTTTTTGTTGATTAAAGAATTCAACCTGGTAAAGGTTGGAATCATGCTTAGAGGTCTGTAAATGAATTGTATACAATTTCATAAGCTTTCCAAATTGTCTTGTTTCATGTCATTTGGATTTATAAATCTCCAGTTATGACTAGTTTACTGTACCGCTATATAGTCTCCATTTTGCTGCAATACAAATGCTTGAGTGTATGCTTCGTTGCCATGCCCTCGTTGATTGTTTAAGGGCTAGCCTAACTTGAGAACATGCTTAGATGCAGGTGCTAGGTCATTAATTGAGGATGAGCAATTATACATTAGGTTGTATGAACTTGGTAAGTAAAGTGATTTGAATAGAGCTTAAGTGGAATATGCGGACTGCAGTGAGCATGTGCATTCCCCGAGCATTCCCAACTTCGTTCATGTGCATCCATGATATTTATCTTGCGCATTCATGCAATAGGTGTGCCGGAGGGAGTGACGTTGCTAGAGTTCAAGGGAGCCAACTAGGAGGAGGAGCCCGAGGTGCAGGAAGCCGACAAAGCAGCCGCCGCGGAGGAGTTGCCCGAGTGCCCTGACCACCAGCTTTCCTCTTTCCTGAAAGGCAAGCCTCGGAGCATATTAAGCCTCCCATGTTTTTACAAATACATTGAGTATCTTTTATTCATTGATGATGCATTAAGTATAGGAATTGGTTGGAACCAATTGTTGCATTATGAATCCCTCCTTGTCCAGATATCGCACGGGAATCCTATTTAAGTTTAGGAACGTGTTAAATGCTTAGCCATGCTTAGTGCGGTAGAAGTCAGGTGATTTCCTATCACCTGCGAGCTTTAGGATGAGGTGGATCACGGTTGGCTATATTTGCTATCGTGGAAAAGAACCATATTAATAATGAATTAAGACCGGGCGGAGTCTTGTGTAGGTTTGGACATAGTGACTCTATCTGAGTCATTTAAGGACCGATACGTTGTACGTCCTCATGTCATGTTGAATGCAGCCTAACACTTAGCTAGCCAGATAAGTCGTTCCAACCGCGAAGCTGAGTAGCTCAACTCAGGCTGGGATCCATGGGGGTTGGATGCATTTTGGAGGAAGTAAGGATGTGCAGAGAGCCATTGGCATAAGTCCAAGGGGAGTTAGGTGCTTAAAATCCTGCACTTCTTGGCAGAGTGGTTCTCTGAGAATGCAGGGCGGCCTAGACCCACGTCTTTTCTTTTATTTTTCTCCTGAGTTGTACCAAAGGTGACTTATTTGCGACCCTGACGGGGGAAGTAGGGTTTGTGTTAGGAATAACCCTCCAGCTAGATAGGAATCGATTCGAATCGCCGTCTCTCCCGGATAGTGAGGACTTGACTGAGCAGCGGCAACGTAGATTCAATTAATTTAATGATATGGTTAAATGGATGATGATGATAAGGTTGCCATAATGTATACCTGATATGGTTATTAATGTTTGCACCCTAATAAAATGATTGCTTAGTACAGATGCTAATATAGATGATAGGTTAATGGCTAAAAGTCACTGCTAGTTCAAGTTAAGAGTTGATGTTATTACTTATGCTTTTCCACAAAAAGAAAGTGTCAGCCAGATCCACTGCATTAAGCTATGCATAATCCTTGGTGTCATTTGTTTTGGTTTACGACAGGTAAGTCTAGCTAAGTACATTCTCGTACTTAGGGTTTATTCCCTCTTGTTGCAGATGACCTTCTATATCAGGGATTCTGTAAGTATTGTCTCCACCCGGCGGGTGATGAAGACTAGATCATGGGCATGATCTCTGTTTCTCTTATCTAAATGCTTTTGCGGGTTGTGATCAGCGAACCAGTATTTGTATTTGAACTCGGGTGTGTAAGTTAAACTATTTGCTTCCGCATACTTTACAAGACTTGTTTTGTAAGAACGATGACTCTATGATGATGTAATCTATTTGCAAACGTCTGGGAAATGCTGTAATATACGATATGTTATGTTGAATTACTGTGATCTTGGTTGTATGCAAGTTGGTTTGAAATCCTTCGAGATTTCAATTGACTACCGTGTTTATATGGGCTCAAGTTCGAGAATTTGATTGTTTCGGCGATTGTTTTTGTACTTGTGCTCTTATAAATTGGTCGGTTCTGTGACACAACTACCGCTTCATGACGCAACATGGAGCATTGTGATGTATTTGACTGCATATGCAATGCTTTGGATGTATGGAATGAATGAATGTGTGCATGGATGAATGAATTTATATAAAGAAATAGTGGGGGTCGGTAACGTTACCTTGGTGACTTGAGTGACAGGGATTGAGGAGCTCCTATCGGATATGTCCGATGAGGATCTACGCTCATCATTCGTGATATAGTCGGCATGGCCCACATGGGGCGTCCCTCTGCTCCTTACCTATCTCTCGATGTTTGCCTGAGCCGTTTGACCGACTCAGGAAGCCCGTTGGTCTCTCCTGGTGGATATCTCATCATTTGGGCCTTTCCAAGTCTTGCCTAGGAAGGTGGAGGGCCGCCTGTGCATAGTGGCGCCTTGTTTCTTGCGCCCGGCGTGTGGTAGTGGTGGGCCATACCTAGGCCACGTCCCGTCTGACTAGGCATCGTTCCGTCGAGTAGGGTGCATCCCATCGGTCAGGGCACGTCCCATCATATCCCATCCGCATTGAATGGGGGAAGGGAGAGGATTTTTTGCCCCCGTCATTTCACATTTCCCCAATCGCCATGCCTTTCCCAACTGATGTGCCTCTTTCTTTAAGTAGGGGAAGGGAAAGGGCTTTCACCTAGTTCCTTCACCTATTCCTCATCTGTCGTCTCTTCTCTTTCTTCCCTCTCGCCAAGAGCGTCTGAGTGCCGCGGTGGTTCCTAGGAGAGAAAAGGGGAGAGCGAGGGAGAGGAGAAAACTCATAGATCCATTCATGAACCAGGAGCGAAATGTCGAGCTAGAGGTCATCCATCGTGAGGGAGTCGGTGCTAGCAGCCTTCGCCGAGACAGGGTTTCTGCCGCCGAAGGAGGTGGTGCACTAGAGGGCTTTTTGGGAGGGAGGATTTCCCGCAACCTCAGGCCAGCGAGGTTGTTTCCTTCCTTGCCTTCCATGAGCGTGGGTTAGGATACCCCGCGCACTGGTTCCTACACAGGCTCCTCAATGAGTGGGGCCTGGAGTTGTAGCACCTCAATTCGACTGGGGTGCTGCATGTTGCCAGCTTTGTCACCGTGTGCGAGGCCTTCCTTGGGATGGAGCCACACACGGACCTCTTTCGGCGGATGTTTTCTAGGTGAGCTTTGATGGAGGGGAAGCCACACATGATTGCGCCGGTGGGGGCTTCGCGCTGCAGAAGAAACTGAGCGCGTTGGGCTCATACCCCGTGTACACCCCCTGTGACTCCAATCGGGGGTGGCACGGGGAGTGGTTCTACATCAGGAACCTGGTGGAGGTGCCGTTTCTGCCTTTCACTGGCAGGAGGCTGGAGAAGCAGGAGAACTGGTCATGGGGCCCCGCCAGTCGGCAGAAGAAGAAGGTGGAGCTTCAGAAGCTCATGTGACGCGGCCTTGATGGGGTGTGGGTGTTCCACACCCTCTTCCGCCTTCGGGTTGCTTCACTGGCAGAGAGGATGTGGCCGATGTGGAAGTACGGCGGCCTAATAGACTCCGATCATGCATCACCGAAGGAGCTACCGAACGACAAGGTCTGGAGTCACATTGACTGGGTGCTGCAGCTGAAGCCCAAAGAGACCCTCGATGGAAAGCCTGGACCCCTCAACGCTACGACAGTGTCCAAACTGGTATGCTCCCCTCTCTTTACTCTATGTTCTTTTTCCCTTTGCTCTCCTATTTTTTGATTTTGAGTCACCTATTCCGTAGGGACTCAGAGTATACAAGTCCCGGCCGCACCTTCCGAATGGGCCGGAGGGTGTGGTGTGGCAAGTCGCCCAGAAGGAGGCGAAGGTTGAGAGGAAGAGGAAGAAAGCCGAGGAGGCTCAGCGGAAGCATGAGAAGGAGATAGCCCAGCGCGTGCGGGCTAGGGAGAATAGGAGCGACGTCGAGTTAGAGCTCGAGTCGGAGGACCCCATAGAGGTGGGGGATGACATGATCTTCTTCGAGGAGGAGGAAAGCTAGGAGGTTGTTGTGACCTCGGCGTAGCGTTGCAATCCTATGGCCATGTCTGCTGGCAGCGAGCAGGAGGCATTGAGGCGCGGCGATGTTCCCACGTCGAGGAAGCGTGCCACAAGCACGGACGCCGTTGGCAAACGGGAGGCAAAGCGGACATGGTCACCATGTCGTTCTGAGGCATAGCCGGCCTCGTCCCCATCTGCCATGGGCATGGTGGGATAGGCCAGGCGGTTGGGAGAGCGGACCCATACCCGCGCATCATCGGGGCCGATGCCAGCACATGACCCACAATGGGGGGATGCCCCGCTTGCTGCTCCAGTCGGCATGCCCCAAGCCAAAGGTCGTGGTGACTCGCGGGCTAAGCAGGAGCCGATTGGGATGACTCCCCTCGGTTGAAGTGAGGGGATGTGGGTCACAACTCAGGAGCGGTCCTTGCCCAGCGGGCCCATTGATGTTGGGTTAGGGCTTCAGAGTCATACCGCTTACATCCTGGTATGCCTTTCTTTGTTTCTTTTTGATCTCGCTATTGAGTTTTTTGGAGTATGACTGACTTGTACTTTTTTGACAACGGCCGAATGCTGATGGGGCTAAGCATTGCCCCAACTCCCATGCGGGAGGATTGGAGGCCCACCTTGTAGCACGCCATGGCGAGCGGCGGGGAGAGTAGGGTGGTGGCGGGGGTCCTTCGCTTCCAGAGGCAGCTCCCCTCGGGTCAGTCGCTAGTATGGCGGTGGCGGTGGCATCAGCATTGGCGGTGATCCTAGTGGTGACGGTGGAGGCCGTGTTGGAGGTAACCCTTGTGGCCCCTCCTCCACCGGCTTCGGTGGAAGAGGAGAGGGAGGCCAGGCTCCCTGCCTCGCCGGGCGGAGGGCCACATGGCTCACCCTCCCGGTTGGAGCTGATTGTGCCGGGGGAGGATGCGGCCGGGCTAGAACCAGAACATCTACCGGTGGCCCGTGAGATTGAGGTAGTGGAGATCCCCTCTTATGGCGAAGTTGGCGATGAGCCGATGGCGCCGCCACAGGAGTTGGCGGTGGTTAGACTGTTAGCTAGGCCTTCTAGTGGACTGGAGGCCACTGACCTAGTGTGGCCCTACCCTGAGGACCCGACTAAGGTTCAGTTCATCCTTCGGGATGCGCAGGAGTGTCAGCTCTGGGACATCCTAGGGGGGAGAGGACTCACCATGGAGTCCGATCTCGCCAAACTATCAGTGAAGCTTGAGGAGGCCTAGGAGCAGGTTGAGTCGATCTAGTAGGCGGTCAAGGTTGACCTATGCCATGCCACAGCGGTGAGTTTCCCACGCTCATTGGTGACTCCTTGGTCTTTTGTCGGTTGCCTCAGCACGCTTGCTTCTCATTTTTGTAGGGTCTGGAGGAGATGTTGGGCCACAAGTCCCATTTCCTCTAGATGGAGCATGCCCAGATGCTGAGCTTGAGCGCCAGCTAGAGTCCACCTGCCATGAGTCCTA
This sequence comes from Miscanthus floridulus, assembly GCF_019320115.1. Lineage (NCBI taxonomy): Eukaryota > Viridiplantae > Streptophyta > Magnoliopsida > Poales > Poaceae > Miscanthus > Miscanthus floridulus. The sequence goes on along the minus strand of NC_089587.1, from coordinate 169,540,225 downwards.
GGACCGAGCGGCGAAGGCAACCGAGGAGCGGGTGGCGGAAGTGCTTGCGGTGGAACGGGTGACTGCTGCCGAGCGGGGGCTTAAGGAGGTGAAGGCCCACTAGGTGGAGACCGAGGCGGCGCTACAGAAGTCCCTAGCGGACCCTAAGGTGGCACTCCAAAGATCCTTAGAGACCCTAGAGATGGAGCGGAATGCCCTAGAGTTAGAGCGAAAGGCCCGGTTGGAGGCAGACCAGGAAGTGCTCACGCTTCGAGGCCAGGTGATGGGAACAGAGGAGGCAAACGCCCGGCTGCGCGAGCTGGTGACTCAGTAGGAGGAGGGACTCTCCATCCTTGAGAACACCCACCTTGGTATGTACCTTTTCTGCTTTCGACATGTTGGTTTCTTCCTTTAGCTTGATTCTGAGCTTGTCGTCCTTTTTCTAGAGCTGGGTGGAAAGGTGGAGTCGTTGGAGCAGGACCTGGAGACGACCAAAGCAATGATTGGCCAAAATGCGGAGGCGCTGGCCAAGTCCCTTGAAGAGCGACGTGCTCTTGAGGGGGAACTTGGCAAGATACGCAATGTTGCCTATCTCGTCATCTCGGAGGTCTTCGGGTCAGTGCCAAGTACTAGTGCGCACCCCATCCAACTGGCGGAGGTGCCAGATGAGGTTCGAGCCCTCATCATCGATGGGTTGTTCTATGGGACGTCGGGGTTGTTGACCTCGGTGGTGATGTACCACCCAGACCTAGACATCGCCACTATCTGTAGTGGGTATGCCGATGGCTAGAGCGCTGAGGACATTCAATCGCTCGGGGAGAGCTTGCTGCCACACGCAAAGTTGGTGGCCGAGCAAGTCTCCACGCAGTGGGTGATGGATGCTCACTGTGCAAACATGGCTAGAAGCGTGCGTTAGGAGGACATCGCCTAGCCTACGAATGGCGTGGAGCCTGGGTCAGAAGTGGACATCGCCCCGCCTCCAACCGAGCCGAATGTTGCCCAGTCGGAGGACAGGCAGCCCCTTCCCTTGCCGGTTGAGCCAGTAGTCGATGCCACCGAGGAGCCATAGTAGAAGTTTTAGAGTAGAAATACTTTAGCAAATGTAGAAGATAATGTCGTGGGGGAGCCCCCTGTGTAAAGTGTTTTTGTGTATTCATGAATATAGTAACTTTGTTTTTGTGATGGAACTACTTCGTTCGGGGAAGCTTGTCCCGTCCGTTCCTTATTTTTACCTTAGCATGACTATGTTTTTTATTCTTTTCTTTTTCGCACCTGCTCGTTCGCACCATAGGCTGCAACCTTAAGAGCCCGAGCGTGGCCCATGAGGCTCAGCCGCTTGTAACTGTAGGTAGAGGCGGGGTGCAATCGGTCGGAATACTTTAAGCAAAGTTACGTAAGGTAATTAAAGGAATGGACTACCTTTTCGTTCATGGAAAAAATATATTTTATCATATGACAGTAAAAAGAAAGGTGGCATTGCACCCCTATGGAGCCCCCAAGTGACCCGGGCCAAAAGGGTTTGGGTCAGGGCCCTCTATAGGAGCAAACGTTAAGTAGAAAATGATAAGACTGAATTTTAGGGGAAGAAACAACGTAGTTGTTCGATGTTCCAAGTGTTGGTGAGAACATTGCCGTTGTCGTCCTTTAGTCAGTAGACATCTGGTTGGATCACCTCAGTTGCCATATAGGGACCTTCAGTCATTCAGATCCTTGCCTGCTATGCCCCCTTTCTTATCCACTGCTTCTTTGCCTTTTCCTTCCTTTGGCCCACCGGCCTATCGCAGAAGGCGCCTAAGGAGCTCATAGTCCTTGTAGAGGTGTTTGATGGGGTAGGCGTGGTTGGTGCATGGGCTCTCCATGAGCTCATTGAAGTGGTCCAAAAGGCCCTGCTGGTGCTGCTTGCCCCTATGATCAGCCATGGCGACCAACGTAGAGTTGGCCGGTCAGTGACGATCTTTTTTGTTCTTTTTGCCCCTCTGTGTGGACGGGCCCTCCTCCTGATCCTCGCGCTTGGCATTGCCTTTGCCCTGGCCTCCATTGAAGCGCTATGGAAATGATGCTCTTAGGATGTGTTGGCCAAAGGCCCGTGGTTCCGGGCCATTCGGGCTGGGGCTCCGGTCGTCCGACCAGCGACCGTGCCTAGGGTGTGTTTCACCAATCCTCGTGATGGTCCGATCGGGGTCTATGTCACCTGCCATCACCGCCAGTCGATGGATGTCATCTTCATGCTGGGACCAATGCTAGTTGGTGATGATGCTGCGAGCATCTTGGTTCGGCCCAAGCCGCTCACGTACAGGCGGTCGGTGCGGAGCGGGCGCCAGGTCAGGCCGAGGCATAGATGCGGCCTCCTGTACCGCGCTCAGCGGCTGTAGCGGTGAGCGGGAGGAGCGATTCATCTAGTGTGTCCCCACTCCCCTAGTGGGGAGAGAGTCCACGAGTTGGTGTTATGATGCGGAGCTCTCCACCTATTGAACGGCAGTGGTTTCCACCAGTGCCCGGAGGTTTTGGTGGATCTCCTGTTCCTGGGGTTGTTTGGCTCAGTAAGGCCGCGCAGAAGCATTGTCGCAGCTACGATGTTCTGGGTAGCCCAAGCGAACTATGGGGGATCATTCCCCCCGTCCATGATATTGTGCTGGACATGGCGGGCACGACCCCGGGCGCCGCTCGCCGGGTTATGCGCACGGGGCGCAGTGTGGTGCTCCGGCGTAGGTGGCGGCTATTTCTGCCACCATGGTCGTAGCTCCTCGCCGTGCTCTCGTGTGAGCGCGAGGGTCCCCGCATAAGGGTTCAGAGGGATGTGAGTCTGCAAGGACTCCACTACCACCGGCGGCTCTCCCGTAGCGTCCACCATAGCGCACTCCCGGGATAGACGATGGCTAGGTGCCACGTCGCCGATGCTGGAGCCATCGCTCTTGACATCGTCATCCATGAGGTCGAGGAAATAGGTCGGAGCATTGCTCGCCATTCCCATAAATTCAGACATGAGGGGGGCGGCACCAGCGTCCTTCGGAGTCCCAAGCGCACGTGTCCACGGGGGACACGAGGCCGTAGCGGAACCGGTCATACAGTGGTCATGGTGCGGACAATACGGTCCCTTCAGATAATCAGTGGGAGATAGTAAATAGTGAGTAAATAACAGTTTGTACATTACTCACAATAGAGTTTGAGCAGAGCGTTTGCTCAGAATGAAGCGCATGTGCCTCATCGTTGAAGTCGTTGGGTGTCCCAGAGCCAACGGAGGGCCCCCCTCTGTCGGGCACCGGGATGGTTGCCACCTCGCGGAGGTGTAGTACGCCAAGCTAGTATGTGACAAAGTCTAGGCTTCCGAAGAGAAAGGCCTAGGACAGCTCAAATATGGGTGGAATCTACATCCTAATAGGTGGGAGTGTAGGAAACTCCAGTGAGCCAAAGCGAGTTGTATCGCTTGAGCCCACCATGGCAAAGGTGGCAGAAAAGTGGGCCATCCGATGACCAAAAGTGTGAACGTATAGCATCTTCCCCATAGATGGCGCCAACTGTCGGTACAGAAAGTGACCAACACATAAATATTTGTAGTTTTGTTGTACGTTGTGATCGGAGGTGGCCTAGCACCCAATGACACAGGGTTTATACTGGCTCAGGCAACATGCCCTACGTCTAGTTTGAGTTGGTCGGTGACTTTATTCCTAAGCCTAGGTGCTCGAAGTTTGCTATGGGGTTACAAACAGAAGGGAGAAATATGGGGGTACAAGAGGTCCCATCGGACTCTGGCCTAAAGGGCCGAGACTGATGGGAACTCTGCTACATGCTAAGTGTTTGAGCGTGTGCTCAAGGTTTCAACTTGGTGGTTCTGTTGTTGTGTGTGGGTGAACTGATCGATCGTTCCTTTTGGGAGAGAGCGCATCCCCTTTTATAGATGAAGGGGATGGCCTTACAAGTGAGAGAGGGAGAGTGTATGTATGCTAAGTCTTGTTGCCCATGCTATTGGGTACAAGATGATTGTAGGCGCCCATAACACTGTTAATGTCAGATGCATGTGGGCGGTTGCGTCGTCTTCTTCCGATATGGCAGACGTCGGTGCCTATCATATTGTTGATGCCTAGAGGCATGTAGGGGGTTTTACCATATTCATCTGGTATGGTAAATATCGGCGCCCACAATACTATTGGTGACTAGAGGCATGTGGGGGAGCCTTACCATGTTTGTCCAGTATGGGAGCTGATGGTGCCCACAACATTGTAGGGCAAATGTCGGCGCCCACAACACTGCTTGGGTTCTGTCACGCTAGGAAGGTCGCAGGGTACCCTTCTAACATGCCATGTTGGTACTATCCTGTAGGTGTATAGGGTACGATCCTCAGTATTGTGGTTGACTTGAGTGCCCTACTTTACTTTCTCCGTCCATTTCCTGGTCGTCACCGAGCGGGCATGCTCGGTCGGTTGGTCCCGGTCAGCTCTAAATGCGCCAGTCGGAGAGGAGCTGTAAGTAGGGGCTTGGCGTATCCCCATCCGAGATGTGGGTTGGAGTCGGAAGTGGTGTTTGGCTAGGCCTTCCGATTGGAGAGGCCATCTAGAGGTGGGCTGGAGTTGGATGCAAGTGTTGTTCCTCTTTGGCCAGGCCTTCTAGTCGGAGAGGCAGGCTAGAGTCGGAAGCGAGCATTGTTCCTTTTTAGCGAGGCCTTCTGGTCAGAGATTTGGATCACCCTTCTAGCCTATCATTTTTAGGTGTTTGGGCCAGCACATGAGTTGCACGTCGTTCGCAACTTTGTCTGCTGGGCCGAGCCTTTGTTGGGAAGCCAGTCCATGAGCGACCTCGAGTTTATGAACCCGACACTACGTTTAAACGAGAATTTATAGATGGCACCAATCTTGCATGTGCTATGCTCTACTACATGTAGATCATATTTGTGCATTACAACTAGTATTGACATTGCTAGCCCTCCAAAATAATTTAGTTAATTTGCCTGCAACATATTTGGTACTCAATTTGGAGTATGGATTCTCTTGGTTGATATCTTAATTTAGTACAACACAAAATGATGACTTAAATAAATATCCGAAGAGCTCTAAATCTAGGACCAACAGAGACTTCTTTGTTAAAATATTTTGGTACTAGTTTCATGTTTGTCTCAATTCTAAAATGAATTAGTTATGAATTCTTAATAAATAAACCAAAGTTTTATTTTTTGAAAAATACAAAACCACATTTGAAGTAAGCTAGAACACAAAGTTTAGAGTTACATGGACAAAAACATACTCAATAAGAATAAGAATTGTATAGAAAAAATAGAGTTCTCCTTTTTACTGACCATTGATTTAGGGATTGGACTATTGGTGTGATTGCTTCGGCAAGATGGCAACCTCTATTGGCGTACCCACCAGACCAATCAGAACAACCACCAAATGTGTAGGGCACACCCAAGAATATACCCTAGGCCACTCCTTATCGTGCTACTCCCCATACCCATCCAGGTCCTAAGAGCCTGCTCACAAGACAGGTTGTGTTCGTTGGAGTTTGGACCTTTGTTTTGGTTGATTTAGGGATAGTCACACACATGCCAGAATCAATCAATCAAACCGGGTGCCCAGTGCATTGCTGCTGCTCGACACCGGCAGCGGCAGCGCGAGCGGTAGCAAGCGTAAACCATGTCCATGGCCTTGCCCACCCTCGCATGCCAAAACCAGCAGCCTGGCTACCAAGCGCGTCATCTTCTTGGTTTCTTCTCCTCTTCGCCCCCCTCCCCATCCCATACACATCCATGCGTCTATGATGCCCGGCTGCCCTCCACAGGTAAGCAACTAGCTTACCAGCACACACACTCACTCACTATGGCTAGAGGTAGAAGAAGAGATTAAGAACAGTGCACACACACTCAACACAAGCACCAGTGTTGGCCGAAGCCCTGTCCTTTGGTTTGTGGCAACTGAACTGAGTATTCCATTGCCCTTTGAATGGAATATATACAACTCTAGCTGTACCTTTACCAGGTACATAGTTGTTGGCCAACTACCTATAGGGTACACCAACTACCTACTCCTAAGGTACAGAGTATACCAACTACTCCTAGCAGTACAAAGCTTATCTCAGTCCACTACCATGTCATGGCTGATGTAATAGCTACCAACTAATACTGCTACTGCTACAGAAACTGGTCGGCAGACCTGATCAATCCCCAACTCCCAACAGGGAGTGGTCGACCGAGCCAACCAATCTCCATCCAAGGAGAGAATGGAGAGCAGCAGATTATGTCTAACAATTCTTCCCCTAATCCTGCTACTAGCCTAATGCCTTGACCTCATCCATGCCAATTATCTTCCTCAGCTCCATGAACTGCAGGCGTCTGAGTGACTTGGTGAGGATGTCAGCGAGTTGTCTGCTGGTCTCGACAAACTTGATGACGATCTACCCTCCATCAATATAGTTCTAGAGGAAGTGGAACTTGATGTCGATGTGCTTGCTCCGGTCGTGGAGGATAGGATTCTTGGCGAGGGCGATGGCGGGCTGGTTGTCCACCATTAGAGTTGGCGGGTGAGCTTTCTCCCTGGTCAGCTCGCCCAGCAGCCAACACAGCTAGACAGCCTGGCATGCCGCCATGGTCGCTGCGACGTACTCTGCATCACATGTCGACAGTGCCACGATCTTTTGTTTTAGTGACTGCCAAGCAATGGGGGCTGCTCCAAAGAAGATGAGGACACTAGAGGTGTTTCGTCGCCCATCAATGTCGCCCGCCATGTCCGCATCGCTAAAAACAGTGAGCTCTAGCTCACTTTCCTTTGCCTTGGGGGTGCCTCATTGAACACCATGAGCCGCAACCCTCCCTTGCCACCACTCTTGGGGAAGATGATCGCTTGATCGAGCATCCCCTTGACATAGCGCAACAACCTTTTCACTGCCAACCAGTGATCTTCGCGTAGGTCCTCCATTAAACGGCTGACATACCCAACTGCGAACGCAATATCCAGTCGGGTATGAGTGAGGTAGCACAGCCTACTGATGATACTCCGGTAGCGCGTCGTGTCCACCTTTGCAGCAGTGTTGTGCTTGCTCAGCTTTAGCCGCTCCTCCATCGAAGTCACGCACGGCTTGCACTCCGCCATGCCACCATGCTCTAGCAGCTTCTCCATGTATGCACACTGACCCAGGGAGATGCTCTACTTCCCCTGCCTCACCTCGATGCCAAGGTAGTAGGAGAGCGTGCCGAGATCGCTCATCTTGAAATGAGCCGCCATCTCACGCTTGAAACCATTGATGTTGTCTGCTCATGCTCTAGTGATGATTAAGTCATCCACGTACACGCCGACGACGAGCTCCTCCTTCCCCAATCGCCACATGTAGAGTGCGTGCTCTATAGCGTAGTGAGTGAACCCAAGCTTGTCCAAGGTGGCATCAAGCTTAGTGTTCCACGCTCGAGGGGCCTACCATAGCCCATAGAGTGCCTTGCGTAGGTTGAGCACCATGTGCTCAGCGCCCTTGACGGTGAAGCCCATAGCTTGCTTGACGAAGATCATCTCCGTGAGCTCACCATTGAGGAACATAGACTTGACATCGAGGTGGTGGACACGCCAATCCTTCACTGCTGCCATGGCCAACAGCAAGCGAATGAACTCCATTAGCGCCATCAGAGCAAAGACTTCCTCAAAGTCAATGCCCTCATGCTGCATGAAGCCATGGACGATGAGCCGAGCCTTGTACTTGATAATGGCGCCGTGCTTGTCCGGCTTTACCTTGTAGACCCACTTCAAGCTGATTGGTTTGCAGCCCACTAGTGGATCTACCAGCTCCCATGTGCCATTGTCCTCGATGGCCTTCATTTCTTCCAACGTTGCCCATCGCCAATTGGCGTCACGTTCAGCCACTACGAACATCGGTGGCTCCTTGGCACTAACAAGGAGCAGCTCTGGTTTGTCGAGCAGTCGACTTGCTAGGCCTGTGGCCCCTAAATTGCTAATGATGTTGTCCAGCCTGCAGAACCAGACCTCTTCACCATCTTAGAAGGCATCCACGAACCCGCTGATGTCGCTTGGAGGGGAGGTGAACTCGATCGGTGGTCCCCGGCTTCCCTGTTCTGCCAGAGTGGTCGGCATAGCTTCTGGACTACTCGGCACCACTACCGGAATGGTCGGATCCACTACTGGAGCAGTCGGCACCACTCCTAGAGTGGTCGACTCCACTGCTAGAGCGCTCTGCACTGGTGCTGAAGTGCTGGCACCCCCTCTATAGTGCTTAGCACCCCTCCCAGAGTGCTTGGCACTACCCTAGGAGTGCTCAGCTCGATTGCTATAGTGGTCGGCACCTCCTCTCTAGCGTCTTCACCACCGTGGATGACTATGCACTCGACGATGAAGGTGTTAGTGAAGCAGCTAGCTTTCCCCATGCCTGGACTGTCCCAGTCCTAGGCCGCCTTCTCATCGAACACCACATCCCTAGAGATCACCACCTTGGCTCTCTTGGGATCATAAAGCCGATAGGCCTTGCTGCCCTCCTCGTAGCCTAGGAGCACCATCGGCATGCTCCTATCTTCTAGCTTGCCGAGGTGAGGCTTGGTGTTCTTCACATGGCCGACATAGCCAAATGTCCTGAGGAAGGACACATTCAGCTTGCGTCCATGCCATGCCTCGAATAGAGTCTTGCTCTTTAGGACCATGGTGGGCGCGCGGTTGAGGATAAACACCGTCGTGGTCATCGCCTCTCCCTAGAACTCCGCTGGCATCTTCTTAGCCTTCATCATGGATCGAGCCATGATGACCACTGTCTGGTTCTACTGCTCTACCATGCCATTCTACTGTGGTGAGTATGGCACGGTGTGGTGTCGCACCATGCCCTGATCCGCATAGTACGTAGTGAATTCTACCGAAGTGAATTCACCACCACGATCAGTCCATAGCACACGTAGCTTCTTGCCGCTCTCTGCCTCCGCGTGCACCTTGAACTTCTTGACCACTTCTGCTACCTCAGTCTTGCTAGTCAAAAGCTGTAGCCACATGTACCAACTGCAGTCATCCACCAGCAAGATGAAGTACTTGCGCCTGCCGGGCGTCACCGACATGATCGGCCCATAGAGGTCACCATGGACCAGCTCAAGGGTCTCTGCCATGCGGTACTTCACCATCTTAGAGAATGGTAGCTATGGCAGAACCGCTGAAATAATGCACTTACGGAGGCACTTGTCTTCCACTAGACACTAAGCACCCCGAGAGTGAGCTACATCGGGCGGATTCCATCGAGCACACCCCAAGGAAGAGCCTGAATAATCCACATTTTCCCTCAGGATCCAATAATGAGAACGAGTTTACATTACTTAGTCCATTTCATACATCCAGAGTTCTTAGAAATACATTATTATAGGACCAATTCAGAGTGCGGAAATTAAACAGGAGAATGAAAAGAAACATCTATCGATAATATACAAGGATCCATCTGTGCCCACTAGAAGAATCCTTCACATAACGGCTACTCCTCAAGCTGCACCTACAACAGGGGTAAATAAACCTTGAGTACACAATGTACTCGCAAGACTTATCCGACTAGTAGGAATAATTTTCCGACTCCAAGGGATATGATAAGCTTTATGGTTTGTTGGATTCCTTTTTACAAAAAAGCAATACTAATAGTGCATCCTTATGTATGCTTATTATTAGCGGTCATGATTATTTCAATATCTAGATATTCTATGTAAGCACATGTTCTACTTTCAAGCAGAAGTTGAGCAAATAGTTCCATTTCACCACCTTTCATCTTTCAGTTCTTACTATGGTGCTAGACTGTAGACAAGCCATACCAGTTCACCGATGATTTGTGAATCAATGTGCCTAGCTGGGTACCCCAAAACACATGCCCCGCTTGTACCCCAGGCACAAGCAGGACTAACCCACCACTCTCCTGTAATATGGTCCAGGTCCCCATCCAAACTTGGACTCCAAGCCCCCCTCCTAAGTCCTAGACTCAGTGCGGTGCTTAGACCTCCACCATCCCAGCCTCCAATCAGTCGGTTTGGAAAGAGCCAGAACCCATGACAAGAGAGCAATAAGTCTTCCCTACGCCCATACACAAGTATGTGTTTAGGATAATAAGTCTTTGACTTGCCTAGAACCCAATGCAATGGCTAGTCCTTAATCGACATAAATAGTGTAACCAAGCCATGCCTCGTTGGCCGCATGACACAACCTCTTACACCTACCAATACCCAAACAATATCCCTGCCTAGTCTCCATTTTCCTTTCACCATTTTTAGCATGAGTGATAATAATAATCACCTATTATGAGTAACGGCAGGTTACTCACGCTACCAAAATCCTGAGCATAGCAACTACTCGACCTATGCTAGTAGGACTCATAGGTAGGTACATCTATGCATGTAGTTTCCATAAAATTCCTGTAACGTAAATGCAGATCACATATATATATCTAGTGATCATTCAAATAAAGGTTATGCACCGGGGCTTGCCTTGGGCAGGCGGGGTGTCAACAAAGTCAGCAACTGATGGCTTCAGGGCTCCCTCCTATATGAGAATCTCCTCCTCGTACTCCTTGATGATCTCCTCATACTCCTGCTCGCCTGCAGGCACGAACTCTACCAACTCGTTATCTACATGCATGAAATGATGATGCAACACTTAGTAATACGGCAACAACTACTCTTAAAATAAGAATACATCTATCAAGCTACTAAGCTAGCTCTACCGACCAAGACACTAAGTTACCTATTATTACCACTAAACAGGTATGAAACATTGCATGTATTATCTTAGCAACTAAAGGCATTCTTACTCTTAATATTGATTTACTATATATACAATAAAAAAAGGAGTACTAGCTACCATATTTATCAACCTATTCTAAGGCTACAAAAATTACAGTGAGCACATAATAATCTAATGAACCTACTGTAAAAATTTCATGACTAGAGCTATTACCAATTTGCCACAAAAATTCCTACAATTATTAATCTAAATAACATTAACACTTTCAAATGATTTAATAGACCTTAGCATCAACATAGACATATATAAACTAACCATACTATCACATAGACAACATTTTTAGGAACTCAACAGAATTTATTTCACAATTTATGGAAACTTATATGAATTGATATTAATTTCCAAAGTTCAACTTAGAATGTAAATAATAAGCTATTTCTATCTTCTGTAAAAATGAAAAACGGATTTATCTCGCGCGGCCCACGAGCGAGCGGCGCAGCCCACTCATGTGCAGCGCGCGCGCACACGCGACCCGCCGGTGTGGCCCAACCGCGCGGCAATAGCCCACGACGAGGAGGCACGCGCGCCGGCAACTTCGCAAAACCCCCCTTGACCTATCAATGATTCACCCCAAGGTCCGTAGTACTATTCCTATAGTCTGCTATTATACAGATACACCCCTTCCCTTTCATTTCTTTACCACGGGCGGGTCCTCCGGCCACCCCGCGTGCACTGGCGCGGCATTGATGGCACTAGACCGCCATGCCGGCCATCCTGGTCCCTCCCCACCCCTTCTAAGGAGCTGATGCTCACCTAGAAGCAAACACGAAGCGGTGGGCGGTGAAGTCATGAACAGAGACGCGTCCAGGAGCTCCCTCCATGGTGATGGCCAACCTATGATGGTGGCAATCCTGCTCAGTCGAGCTCCACCACCAAAGGGGAGATATGGATAGCGGAGGAGCATTAGGGACTCACCACGATTCTACCCGAAGTGGTGGTGCGGCCAGAGACTGCCCTAGTCGAGCCAGCCATGTGCACGTGGCAAGGGTGATGGTGGGCCATGGAGGCATGGCCGCGTTAGCTCCATGAGGGAAGTAGTGAGGGCGAGGCTTAGGTGTGCATGTCAAGGTGGACTACAAGGTGGGGCTAGGGGTGCAACCAATTTGGCTCAGGATGACCAGGTGGGTAATGCCCACGGCAACGGTGGCTTAGCCTTTAATGGCGTGATGGTGGACGTCTGGCTCCAAATTGGAGCTTGCCAAGGCGCGATTGGACACGGTGCGGGGTCGGTTGGCTAGAAGCCTCTAAGATAGAGTTGGGGATGCACCAAATTGAATGGACATGACCCATCCATGCCAGATTGATGGCGTGGCCTAGCTGGCCTGGACAATAGAGGAGGGAGGGGAAAGAAGGGGATGGGTCCGGCTGCTTGCTCGAGCCTTGGCGGGATGCGACGACCACACACGTGAAAGTGCTACAAGCCAACACATCTAGGAGAGGAAACATGCATGTGTGCAGTGGTGGTAGCATAGCAGGGCAGCCGTGGCATCGTTAATGGCGAAACGACATGCGAGCGGCCTCGGCAAGCCCACGTGCGTGAAGTCAGGATGAGTAGCGACGCAGAAGCATAGGCTGACACAATGCAACGTTGTGGGTTGACGGTGACAGCGTGGTGCACCAAGCTGGCGTGCAGCGCGGTGACAGGACGATGGTGGCGCAGCGGCATAAGAAGATGCGATAAAAGCGGCGTGGGTGCATGTGGGCGACCCAGCAAGCGCGACCGCCACCAGCAGCAACGGTGACGCGACGCAAGCAGCAGTTAGGCAAGACAGCTGCCAGCCAGTGCTCTGCCAAACACGTACAAGCATGAGGCCGTTGCGCCGATGATGGCACAGGAGTGCGGTGACTATGTCAACGCGAGGAACCCGACCCAAACGTGCCATGCACGCTTTTTAAAGCATCCTAAAAATCCAATTCGTTAATTCAAACGCCAAACCACCTATGCTATACTTAAGTGGGCATGTTAGGCTAGTAAAACAAGCCCTAATACCCTATCACTCCTTAACCCAATTACTCTAGAAAAATTGCTTAACTTTGCCATGTCAAACCATTTTCCGACTTAAGAAATTTGACTAAGTCTTGATCGGATTCGCGTCAAATTCGATTTCCAAGCTATTAGGTATGTTAGCTAGTGAATCCATTTTTCGACTATAGGAATTTCATCATCATCTACAAAGTTTGTACTTCTAACTTTATTAAAGTTCTGTATATATGTTCTATAGTGTTTTCATTCAATAAAAATTCATGAACATTCTTACTTGCTAATTTCATAAGTCGCGAACAACCTTTCGTTATGCATTTTCATTGGTCGTTTTAAGTAATGGAAATTAATCTACACTCTATATTGCATGTATTCACACATAAACATGATGCTCATGCAGTGTTTTAGTAAACGATTTACAGTGTAACACCGAGGGTGTTACAAATCTACCCCCCCCCCCATAACAAAATCTTGTCCCGAGATTTCATGTGCCTAGTGTGGGAAAAGAGATAAGGAATACATTTCAATGTAAACAACTACCTCTATGAACCAGAAAGAAGGTGGGGGGTAATGCTTCAAGATATAACTTTCTTGCTCCCACATTGCTTCATCCTCTGAGTGGTTTTGCCACTAAACTTTGTAGAACTTCACCACATTGTTCCTAGTCACTCTTTCTTTCTCATCTAAGATTTTGATAGGATGCTGAATATATGTCAAGTTAGGCTAGAGGGGAAGTCCTTTAATTTCCACAGCTTCATCAGGAACCCGCAAACATTTCTTCAACTGAGATACGTGAAACACATTATGTACCGCTGATAAAGTATCTAGAAGCTAGAGACTATAAGCAACTGGGCCATACAGCTCCAAAACCTTAAAAGGGCCCACATATCGAGGGGCTAGCTTGCCACGGACCCCAAACTGATGCACCCCTCTCATAGGAGACACCTTGAGGTACATATGATCCACAAATGCAAACTTCAAAGGCCTTCTTCGCCTGTTCGCATAGGCTTTTCTATCGGCTCTGAGCTGCCTTCAAATGACTATGAATAATACTGACTTGCTCTTGAGCTTCTTTGATGAAATCAGGCCCAAAATATCCATGGTCTCCCACTTCAACCCAATTAAGTGGTGTCCTACATTTCTTTCCATACAGAGCTTCAAAGGGTGCCATACAAATGCTTTTTTTATAGCTGTTGTTGTAAGAAAACTCAGCTAAGTTCAAGCATTCATCCCACTTCTCAGGAAAAGAAATGGCACAAGCTCTCAACATGTCCTCAAGTACCTAATTTACCCTTTATGTTTGGTCATCAGTTTGTGGCTGATAAGCTAAACTTCGGATGAGACTAGTACCAAGACATTCCTAGAGTTGCTCCCAAAAGTGAGAGACAAAGACTGTCCCTCTATCAAAGATGATAGTAAGAGGAACTCCATGCAAGGTCACAATCTAGTCTAAATACAACTTGACATACTTTCTGGCTGAATATCCGGTATCCACTAGAAGAAAATGAGCTAACTTAGTAAGGCGATCCACAATGACCCAAATAGAGTTATAGCCTTTGGACGTGTGGGGTAAACCCACAAAGAAATCCATAGAAATATCTTCCCATTTCCAAATAGGAATAGGCAAAGGCTGCAAATATCCTAGGGTACGCATATGGTTTGCCTTAACTCTCCCACAGGTGTCACACTCTGCGACGTACTTGGTGATATCCTACTTCATATTGGACCACCAATACAAGTGGCGCAAATCATGGTACATCTTGTTACTGCCAGGATGGATAAACAACTTGGAATGATGAGTTTCATCCAAAATCTTCCTTCTAATCTCCTCATTTGATGGAACCACCAATCTGTTCTTGTACCTTACTACCCCTTGCTCATCAATACTAAACTGAGGGCCATGCCCCTCGGTAATTAATTTCTTGATGTGAGGAATTTCTGAAGTGTCTTGCCTTTGCTCCATAATAATCTGCTCAAGTAAATATGAGACTAAGGCTATGTGAGCCAGCACCTCAGCATGGTTGAGATACAAAGGTGCTTCTTCAACCCGATATGACTTCCGGCTCAAAGCATCAACTACCACATTAGCTTTTTCGAGGTGATAATGAACCTCCAAGTTATAATCCTTGATTAATTCCAACCATCTCCTTTGCCTCATATTTAACTCAGACTGAGTGAAGATATATTTGAGGCTCTTATGATCTATAAAAATGTGTACTTTGTTTCCCAACAAATAATACCTCTAAATTTTTAGAGCATGCACCACAACAGCTAGCTCTAAATCATGGGTGGGGTAATTCACCTCGTGCTTTTTCAGCTAACATGAGGCATAAGCTATCACATGCCCATCCTGCATTAGCACACACCCCAACCTCATCTTTGAGGCATCACAATATACATCAAAAGATCTATCAATATCTGGTTGGGCCAGAACAGGACAGTAGTAAGAAATTTCTTCAAAGCTTGGAAGGCTTCTTCACAAACCAGGCTCTATACAAACTTAGCATCTTTTTGGAGCAGCATGGTCATCGACTGAGCTATTTTGGAGAAGTCAGGAATGAAGCACTGATAGTATCCAATAAGACCAAGGAACTAATGAATCTGGTGTACTGACTTGGGAGACTTCCAATTTAATGCATCTTGCATCTTCCTTGGATCTATAAAGATAACTTCAGGTGTCAGAACATGTCCCAAAAACTGCACTCAATCTAGCCAAAACTCACACTTGCTGAATTTGGCATATAGCTTGTGTTCCCTTAATCGAGTCAGTACTGTTCGAAGGTGTTGGGCATGCTCTTCCTTGTTCTTGGAATATATCAAGATATCATCAATGAATACCACTACAAACTTGTCCAACTCTAGCATAAAGACTGAATTCATGAGATACATGAAAAATGCAGGAGCATTGGTGAGACCAAAAGACATGACTAGGTATTCATACATCCCATACCTAGTAGAAAAAGTTGTCTTTGGTATATCTTGCGATCTAATCTTGATTTGATGATAGCTTGAACGGAGATCAATCTTGGAGAACACCTTGGCACCAGCTAGTTGATCGAATAGAGTATCAATACGAGGTAAAGGATACTTGTTCTTAATGGTTACCGCATTGAGAGGGCAGTAATCCACACACATCCGAAGAGTGTCATCCTTCTTCTTCACAAAAATGGCTGGAGAACCTCATGGTGAAGAACTAGGATGGATGAATCCCTTTTCCAACAACTCTTCTAACTGCTTCTTTATTTCAGCCAATTCCTTCGGGGCCATGCGGTACGAGCATTGGGAGATAGGAGTAATGCTAGGCTCTAACTCAATGAAGAACTCCACATCTCTATCTGGTGGCAACCTAGGTAGATCCTCGGGAAAGACATCCAGGAACTCACAGACCATAGGAATAGAGGCAAGATCAGGAGAAGCTTCAGCATGAGCAGCAACATGTATGGCTGGATCTGAGGGCATAAGAAGAGACATCCTATCCTTAGTAGAAGGAAGCTTTAACTCAACAACTCTTTGCTTCAGAAAAGTATACCGGCAAGCCGACACGTAAGTATCCTTGACTTGGAGTTATTTTGTTGTCATGTCCTTATCTCTTTTTGGTGACTGACAAGCTGGTCTAATATAGTGCAAAGCATACAAAGGATCGGACCGCGCATGTCCAGACTGATGAATAGTCGAGGGCTGGTCCTAGTGCAGAGGCAATGCCAGCAAACCGTGTCTCGGAGTCCTCAGGTGCTCGACGGCCTATGGAGGAGTCAACCGCCACTGCTAACATACTTGGCGATGGCGAACAGTTGGCGCCGATGGCAGACAGGTTGGCAAGGAAGCCTGAGGCAGTGGTGGAAATCACTGGGACCTCAGGAGCAGAGGCTGGAGTCACCAACGCCACGCCGGAGTCCAGAGCGGAGAAACCTACGGTGTCAGAGGAAAAGATGACATGCCCTGAAGTGTTGAAGGGCATGGTTGGACACACTGTCCAGCCATGGAGCCCCCTGGTGGTGCCTCCATCTATGGAGGAGGAGGACGAGGTGGAAGAAATCGAGCGTGAGGAATCATGACCTCAAGCTGTTTGAATCCTCCGCAAGCGAGGCGATGACATGGTGGTCGTTGAGGAGGAGGACACCACCAGGGAGCTCAGGAGGCTAGAGTTCGCCCTTTCTGGAGTGATGAAGCAGATCAAGGTCAGTACTGTGTCTGGAGTACTCATCTTTGACATTGGAGATCAGAGTTTGTCATAGTCATTGTCTATTTGTAGGGGATAACTCGGACTGTCGAGCAGCGCCGCTAGCTGATCAAGAGGATGGAGCCCCTCGCTGAGGAGAATGAAAAGCTCAAGGAGGCGATGAACCTCATGGACAAGAACATCTAGAGAGCCCAACGTGAACGAGACCTTGCTGAGTCCAACACGCGAGACCTAGAATACCAAAAAGGCATCCTATCCGAGCAGCTGCCGACCATGTCCGAGTAGCTAGCCACTGTCTCTGTGCAGCTGACAGGTGCTTCTGAGCAGCTGAAGACCAAGTCTGAGTAGCTACAGAAAGTCTCTCAGCAAAAGAAAGGTATGGCGGATCGGTGAAATTTCTTAGCGTTGCTGAAGTATTATTGTTGCTGACGACCATTGTGCTTGTAGAGCAAGATGCGAAGCTCGGCCAGCTACGCCAAACCATTGAGCAACTCCGAGAGGAGATGGCGAAGGAGTCAGGGTGAGTGAACAAACTAGACGAGGAGCTAAAGGGTGAGTACTCCGTGGTCGGAGTTACTATTGGAGTAATTTCCTTGGTTGATGGATGCGTGTAATGCCTGTAGACTACCGTCAAAGGGTGAAGGCGTAGTTTGATGTGCTAGATAAGGAGGCCAGAACCCAGCAGAACAAACTCAACGCCGTGGTTACTGGAATCAAGCCAGTGCTCGACTGCATCGACCTAGAGGTGGTGCCTCAGCCCGACAGTAGGCCGCCATGTCCCAACACCATCATTAAGAGGTGCAAGGCGGCGTGGGAGAACTTCAAGAGCTTCAACCGCGATGCCATTATTACCGCCATTACTCACGCCCTTGCGGTGGTCCAGTCCCACTACCCAGCCATTGACCTTCAGGCGATAGGGGTCGGATTCACCGAAGGGATGGGCATGACGGAGCACCAGCAGTAGGAAGACAAGGTGGAAGACGCGGCGAAGAAGCTAGCCGCGACATTGACCTGTTCGACGAGATGGACGGTGATGGCGAAGCCCGATGATATGCTTGGAGAACATGCTGTAACAACTGAATAGGGTAGTTAAAATGCGCAAGGGCATAGATAGATATTTATGTATATGTATAAATGTTGACATGTGCATGTTTATGTAGCTTGCTAGTAGCGCGGTGAAAAAATCATTATAGTGTTAACCCTAACGCAATTATACGTAGTATAAGTAGCGTTCGAGCGGTTAGTTTGTTACTAAACTCTTTGGCCTTGGCTAGCCCATAGTCCATAACGTCGAGCGCGGAGCTCGTGCACGTGTAGGAGGAACAGGCATAACCAAGGAACCGCAGCTGACCACCCATAACGCAGAGCACGGAGCCCATAGCATGTGTAGGGAGAGATCGGAGACTGGGTCTTCTCCATATAGAATAGAGCAGAACGTGTGTTGCTCGGCGGTTGGCAAAATAACTTAGAGATATACATAGTATAAGTGGCGTCTGAGCAGTTAGTTCTTTTACTAAGCTCTCGGCCTTAGCTAGCCCATAGTCCATAACATCAAGCACAGAGCCCATGCACGTGTAGGAGGAACAGGCGTGACCAAGGAACCATAGCCAACCACCCATAACACAGAGCATAGAGCCCATAGTACGTGTAGGGAGAGATCGGAGACTGGGTCTTCTCCATAGAGCACAGAACAAAGCATGTGCTGCTCGGTGGTCGGCAAAATATTTTGAAGATATGGAGAAACGCGGCGGAGTGTTTATGGCGATCACATATTGGAATTCGTTAAGGAGTAGTTTAGAGCTCGACAACCATAAGTGGAGATTAAATTGTAATGGAGAAATAATAGAGACAAATTATGGCGACCAAAACTCTATTCATCATGGAGTGGAGAATACATATCTAGAGCGTTTCAAGGATAGAAACGTATAAGGTGCTCGATGTGCCATGAATTGGGGATATCGATTCTGTCCAAGTCACATAGCTGATAAGACCCTGGTCAGGTATCCTCTTTGACGACGTAAGGCCCTTCCCAGGGGGAGGAGCGCTTGTGCATCCCTTCAGTTTTTTGCTTTCTGTGGAGAACAAGATCGCCAACAGCAAATGAATGACCTTTGATGTTGCAGTTGTAGTATCTCCACAAGCCTTCTAGATATTTGGCTATGCAGATGTAGGTGATCAGGCATTCCTCCTCGGCCCTATCGATGTCCTCTGTCTGAACAGCTACGGCTTGCTCTTCATCATAATTTTCCACCCTAGGTGCTCGGATGGCAATGTCCGCTGGTAGTATAGCTTCTGAGCCATAGACCAACAAATACGGAGACACACTAGTGCTATGACTAGCTTGAGTGTGCAGTCCCTAGACTACAACTGGTAGCTCTTTGAGCTATCTGCCCCCAATGCTTTTCTTCTTTCTGATATAGCCTCTTTTTGAGGGCATCAAGGATCATGTCGTTCGCCCGTTCGACCTAGCCGTTGGATCTAGGATGGGCAATAGAGACGTAATTAACAGAGATGCATCGGTCTTCGTAGAAGTTCCAAAAATGATGACCAGTGAATGTGGTTCCAAGGTCGGTGATAATGCTATTCGGGAGACTGAATCTGTGGATGATATCTTTGAAGAGCTCGACTGCTTTCTTTGTAGTAGCCAAAACAAGCAGTTTGTATTTGATCCACTTGGAGAACTTATCGATGGCAATGTACATATACCAAAAATCACCTGGCGCTGGCTTGAAGGGCCTGATCATATCCAGTCCCCAGCATGTGCAGGGCCAAGAAGCTGGGATGGTCTGTAGTTCTTGTGCCGACACGTGTATTTGCTTGGTGAAAAATTGGCACCCTTCACAATGTCGGACGAGGTCTTCTACATCTAAGATGGCCATGGGCCAATAAAAACTAGCTCGGAAAGCCTTGCCGACTAGGTTTCTCGAGGCCATGTGGTTGCTGTAGGAACCAGAGTGAATTTTGAGAAGTAGTTTCACTCCCTCTTCTTGGGTGATGCATTTCTGCAGTATCCCTTCCTTGGCACTTTTCCTCGTCAAGTTGCCATCCACCAGTACATAATGCTTGCTTCGATGGATTAGGCATTTAGTTTCAGTCTTGTCGGTGGGTACTTCAGTGCTAGTGAGGTACTTGATGAACTGTTCCCTCCAATCAACGGTCAACGAAGGTACCATAAGTACCAGCTGCTCGGCGGGGGGAATTTTCTGAACTTCCTTCTCTTCCTTAATGGATGGCGCTAAAAGATCTTGAACAAAGACCCTAGGCAGAATCATGGCATGAGAGGAGCCTATCTTGGATAGGTGGTTGGCAAGCTAATTTTGATCTCGTACCACGTGGTGGTACTCGATACCGTAGAATTTTCCTTCAAGCTTCCTGATTTCGGCGCAATATGCATCCATCTTTTCACTAGAGTAGGACCAGTCTTTGCTGAACTGGTTGATGACCAGCATGGAGTCCCTGTATACCATGAGGCATTTGATGCCGAGCTCAACGGCTATGTGGAGTCCGTGGAGACACGCTTCATATTTGGCGATGTTGTTGGAGGCCAGAAAATGTATCTGGAGAACGTATCGGAGCTTATCCTTGGTCAGCATAATGAATAGAATGCCCACACCAGCACTGTTGATGTTGAGGGTGCTATCAAAGTACATCACCTAGTACCCAGGGCAAGTAGCGGCGATAGGCTCTTGAATCTCGGTCCACTCAACGATGAAATCAATGAACGCCTAAGACTTGATGGTAGGCCTACTTCTAAATTTGATGGAGTAAGTGTCAAGCTCGACAGCCCACTTGATGATGTGGCCATTGGCCTCTTTGTTGTGGAGAATATCCCCTAGAGGGAACTCAGTGACCATGGTGATCTTGTAATACTCAAAGTAATGGCGGAGCTTGCATGACGTGATCAGAATAGTATATAGCAGTTTTTGAACTTGAGGATAACGAGTTTTGGGCTTGTTAAGGACTTCGCTGATGAAGTAGACCAGATGTTGCACCTCATCCTCGTGTTCGACAATGATAGCTGTGCTAGCGACGCGAGAAGTGGCGGTGATGTAGATCAGTAGAGTTTCATCTGGTCGAGGCGCCGTCATGATTGGAGGCTTTGTTAAAAACAACTTGAGCTGCTCGAAAGCTGTATCTGCCTCCTCCAACCAGGAAAAGCACTCGGAGGCCTTAAGGAGTTTAAAGAACGGTAGTCCCTTTTCACCAAGGCACGATATGAAGCGGCTTAGGGCAGCCATGCAGCCTGTAAGCTTCTATATGTCCTTTACGCAAGTTGGACATTTCATGTTGGTGATAGCAGAGACCTTGTCAGGATTGGGTTTGATGCCACGGGCACTGACGATGTAGCCCTAGAGTATTCTGGATGGAACCCCAAAGATGCATTTTGAAGGGTTCAGCTTCCATCGATACCTTTCAGGTTGGCGAACGTTTCTTTGAGGTCGGCGATAAGATCATCGGTGGTCTTGGACTTGACAACCACATCATCGATGTAAGCTTCGACGTTGCGGCTGATCTGTTGATCGAGGCACATCTGGATGGCCCTTTGGTAGGTTGCCCCAGCGTTCTTGAGTCAGAAGGACATGGTGGTGTAGCAGTATGCACCGAAAGGCGTGATGAATGACGTCTTGATCTGGTCTTCTTCCTTGAGGGAGATCTGGTGATAGCCAGAGTAACAGTTGAGGAAGGAGAGCAGTTCGTAGCTGGCGGTGGAGCCTACAGCCTCGTCTATCCAAGGTAGACCGAAGGGGGTTTTTAGGGCAGTGTTTGTTAAGATCAGTATAATCAACGTACATTCTTTATTCTTTTTTTTGAATGAGAATAGGGTTTGCTAACCACTCAGGATGATACACTTCTTTTATGAATCCGGTAGCTAGGAGCCATTTTATTTCTACCCTAATAGCCTCCTTCTTGTCTGGCCTGAATCGTCGGAGTTTTTGCTTGATCGGTTTGGCGGTCAACGAGACATTTAAGGAGTGCTCGATCTTCTCCCGTGGTACCCCCGGCATGTCTGTAGGTTTCCAAGCAAACACGTCAGCGTTGGCATGTAGGAAGGAGATGAGCGCACTTTTCTAATTGGGGTCGAGGTGAGCCCCATCTTCATGGTCTTGGAGGGGTCATTGAGGCCAAGGCCAACTTCCTTAGTTTCTTTGGACTTGGCGGAGGCGCGTGGAGGCTCCAGTGATGGGATCTCTAGGTCATCGGTGGGCACCGTCTTAGCGTCGATGACCACACTGGCCATTTGGATGGAGAGGTCAGTGGCTTCGATGAGGGCGAGACTCTCTATCTCACACGCGTAGGTGATGGAGAGGTTGGCCCGTAGGGCCAGGACTCCTGTAGGCGAAGGCATCTTCAGCACCAGATAAGCATAGTGTGGTATAGCCATGAACTTGGCCAGAGCTGGCCGACCAAGTATGGCGTGATAGGTGGTGTTGAAGTCGGTGACATAGAAGTTGATGTGCTTGACGCGGTAGTTGCTTGCCGTGTCAAACTGTACTGGTAGGGTGATCTCTCCAAGTGGTTTGGATGCCCTGCTAGGTACCACACCCTAGAAGGAGTCAAAGGGTGTGAGATCTGTTATCCCGAGGCCCAGCTCCTGTAGGGCTCTAGCAAAGAGGAGGTTCAGAGCGCTCCCACCATCAACGAGCACTTTTCTAAAAAGCACTTTCTGGATGGTTGCGTCGAGGATGAGGAGGAAATGCCCTGTGTAGGGGATGTCTGTCCACTGGTCGGCCCTGCTGAAGGTGATGGGGACCTTGGACCTAGGGCAATAGCTGGGGTTGGCGGCGATGTCTTCTATGTTGACGGCGAGCACCTAGGGTGATAGCTTCCATTCTCTTCTACTCTCGGTGGAGGCGAGGCCCCCAAAGATGGTGGTGACCACCTTGTCGTGATCCTAGAAAGCATTGTTATTGCCCCTAGGTGGTCGGCGGCCTTCGGCGCTATCGTTGTTGTTGTCGTCTGACTTTTTGGCCTAGAATTCCTTAGCCAAGCCGAGGCAATCCTTCATCTTATGCTTGGCATTCTTGTGGAGAGGGCACAGACCATCGAGGATCTTCTTGTACTCTCATCATAGTTGCGCTTGGCTCGAGGCTCGTCAACAGTGGTGATGATATGGTCTAGTCAGCGGCAGCGATATTGACCAGACTTGGAGCCTTCTGGCTGATCATGGCCACTATCCCGATGGTGACTACGGTTGTCATAGCGATGGTCATTGTGGCGTTAGTCGTCGGGGCGATTATTGCTGCGATGAGTTGGGCAATGAATGCCCGTATCCTCGTTGAAGCGCACTTCAGCTTCTTCGACATCGGCATACTGGTTGGCGGTCGTAATCATCTCGCTAATCCCCATGGGTGGCTTGCGGTTGAACTTGGAGTGGAGATCGTGGTGATGGAGTCCTCGGACAAAGGCGGTGATGACCTCAGCTTCCGTGATGTTAGGAATAGAATTCCTCATCTCAAAAAAGCATCTGATGTAGCTACGAAGGAGCTCGGACGGCTTCTGGTAAATGCGATTTAGATGAAGCTTGGTGCCCGGCCGAGTACACGTAGCCATGTAGTTGTCGGTGAAGACTTTTTTTAGCTCTTCCCAGGATCCAATGGTGTCTAGGGCAAGGCTTATGAACCAGTTCAGGGCGGTTGGCATGAGCATGATGAGAAGATAATTCACCATGACACTGGTATCTCCTCCGGTGGCACGCACAGTAGTGGCATAAGCCTATAGCCACTGTGTGGGGTTCATCCTTCCCTTGTAGGGCTCGATCCCAGTGATTTTGAAACCACAGGGCCACTAGAGTGTTTGGAGTGCCCTCATGAATGCTGGGGGGTCTTCGGGGTTGTCGGTGCTGTGATCTACAGCATTGCTGGCATTGAGCGGCTTGAGAGCTGAGTCCGGGTTATCATACTCTTGCTCGTACTCTTGATGGTGATGTAATTCTTCTTCATGGCGGCTGAAGTAGCGCTCGTCGATACATCATCGAGCGTCTTAGAGATTATTGAGGTGCACTCGGATGTCCTGGTTGACCTCCTAGTTGTGTTGGCAAAGGTGTTCAATGAGTTGCCCCTTGCTTCCCCCTGGAGGGGTTGCCTATCATTGTGGTGCTGGTCGGTGAAGCGACTTGGGCGGCAATCGGATCTTGGCGCGGTTGATCGGTGAATTGAGCTTGTGGAATATGAAGGTCTCTGATCCTAGCGGATCTCGTTGACTTGGCAATGCACCGCTTTGAGCATGGCGGCGACCTTGGTGACCTCTGGAGTCTACGGGAGCCTAGCAAGCTCGTTGGCGGCCATAGCTAGGTTGGCGCTTGGGGTCTTGTAGATGTCGTGGCCATCAGCATGGATGAATTCATCATCGAGGTTGCGGTGGAGTTGGCATGGCCTTCCTTGCGAGTCAAGCTGAGCTTCGGCCATCGCAAGGGTAGCCTTGTTCGCTCGGCGCTGAGCATAGTTGATCTTCCTATTGACATAGGCAGCATGGTCCTCCTCGATTTCCCCTTCCTTGGGGGGCTGTCGATGCTGACGTTGAAGATTGCGCCCCCACGGAAAGGAGGGAGACGAAGTTGCTCGGTGGTGGTCTTAGCCACGGTCTCCATAGAACCCTAGGACTCAGAGTCCAGATTCTCCTCCAAGATGGTTTGGAGGGATGCTCCGGGGCATTGACTGACATGCAGCATGTTGATGGCCAATGGAGGCTGGTCGACGATCTAGTTGGCGGGAGGTTGGACATCACCAACCTGGTCAGCAAACTTGCCCCTTAGGGCATCTTGGTAGGTGGCGGCGACGTTGGTGAGCCCAAAGGGCAGAGCCACAACCCCTAGAGTTTCTTGAGCAGCCTTCGACAGGTCTAGAACAGAGGGTGATCGACGCTGAACCAGAGTGTCCAGAGCTGATTCTACGATGGAGATGCAATCGGCGAGCTTCTGACCAACCTGATCGATAGATGCGATCAAATCATCATTGTTGATTTGCCTCCTCTGGTAGCAAGGAAGCGAGCAGCGAGTTGTCGATGAAGGCAACCTCAAAAGCGGTTCCGAGATCAGATCTACAGTCGTAGGTGTTGGGGTGACTGGTGCAGCATTGATCTACACCAGCTCGATGAGCTCTCTGACTCCATCAGCGTTGATGATCCACGAGATCGATCTGACCGTGAAGATCTAGCCGGGCTATGGGAGGAACGAAGAGCCTATAGAACGTACCATCTTGTTTGATATAGAAACAGCATGCACACCCCTACCTGGTGCGCCAACTATCGACAAAATATCATTGGTAGTCCTCCAAGGGGTATCCTATGAAGGTAGATTGATCGGCAGAAATGCGTGTAATCGAGAATAAGAAGGCAACAGAGACACACGAGTTTGACAGATTCAGGCCATTAGTATGACGTAATACCCTACTCCTGTGGTCTATTGGATTGTATTGGCTATCATATGATATTGCGTGTATTTTGAGGGGGTCCCTGCCCGCCTTATATAGTCTGGGGGGTAGGATTACAAGTCGGTAAGATCTAGGAGATAACCGAAAAGTAATAACAGATTACAGGAATCATGAGATCATACGTATCCTAATAGATCTCATAGTAACTTCAGGATATCTTCCTGGTGTCTTGTGGGAGGCGCCGAGCAGCGTCGTGCCCCACAAGGCTTTGTCTTGTGGGCTGGGCTGCCCCTAGGGGCGTAGCCCATGTGGTCTGCATGGGTATCCGGGGTCATACCCCCCACAGCGACGGTGGGCCACGGAGGCACGACCGCATCAGTGCCACGAGGGCAGCAGTGAGGGTGAGGCTCAGGTGCGCACATCGAGGAGGACTATGAGGCGGGGCTAGGGGTGCAACCAATTTGGCTTGGGATGACCAGGTGGGTAATGCCCATGGCAACGGCGGCTTAGCCTTTAATGGCGCGACGGCGTATGTCTGGCTCTAAATTGGAGCTTGCTAAGGCACGATTGGACATGGTGTGGGGTCGGTTGGCTAGCAGGCTCTAAGACGGAGTTAGGGATGCACCAAATTGAATGGACATGACCCATCCATGCCGGATTGATGGCGCGGCCTGGCTGGCCTGGGCAACAGAGGAGGGAGGGGAAAGAAGGGGATGGGTCTGGCTGTTTGCTCGACCCTTGGCAAGACACGGCTACCACACACGTGAAATTGCTGCAAGCCAACGTAGCTAGGAGAGGAAATGCCCACGCGTGCAGCTGTGGCGCCATTAATGGCGAAACGGCACGCGAGCTGCCTCGGCAAGCCCATGTGCGTGAAGTCAGGACGAGCAGCGACGCAGAGGCATAGGTGGACACAATGCAATGCTATGGCATGGTGGTGACAGTGCGGTGTAGTGAACTGGCATGCAGTGTGGACGCAACGCAAGCGGCGTGGGTGCACGTGGGCGACCCAGCAAGTGCGACCGCCACCGGCAACAGTGGCGACGTGACGCAAGCGGCAGTGAGGCGAGATAGCTACCAGCTAGGGCTCGGCTAGACACGCATGAGCATGCGGCCAGCGCACCAACGACGACACAGGAGCACGGTGACCGCATCAACGCAAGGAACCCGACCCAAACGTGCCATGCACGCCTTTTAAAGCATCCTAAAAATCCAATTCGTTAATTCAAACGCCAAACCACCTATGCTATACTTAAGAGGGCATGTTAGGCTACTAAAACAAGCCCTAATACCCCATCACTCCTGTCGGTGTTTCGTACAAGCACCGGCAAGTAAATTTATAGTAATGCGTGTTAGGCTCGGATGGTGCGCTAAAGGACATAAGATTTATACTGGTTCGGGACGAATGACCCTATATCCAGTTTGCTGCTGCTCGTGTTATTAGCACCATGAATGGTCTGTAGTAAGGGGTACAAACGATCGAGAGAGGGACTAGTCCCAAGTCTCTGATGGAAGGGATGAAAGGTGGTCAAGAGCTTTGTAGCCGCTTGGCTATGTGTATGAGTGCGTCCTATCGTTTGGTCTTTTTTCTTTGTCCCTTTATGGGATAGGCGCATCCCCTTTTATAGATCAAGGGGGTGGCTTTACAAGGATGAGGGCTTTGCCTAATCTTGTGGTTCACGTCTACCCGGCCTGGTCCTTCATTCTAATGAGTGCTAAGGAAGATAAGTGTCTACAACACTATTGATGTCCCTGTAGAATGTCAGGTTGATTATAGAATGTTGTCCTACTCAGGGTATGGGCTGTAGTACAGTGGTTTTGACTTATTAGCCTTTCCCAGCCTTGCTCCACACGTCTTCAGGTTCTTGTGAGTCTTCGTCGGAGTGTCGAGGGATCGGGGTTCGGAGTAACGCTGAGGTCAAGGCCTTCTGGCTTTGGACCTGAGGGGTCGGGAAGTGGGCGCTGCTCCCTCAGGTCTACAGCGTGGTGATAGAATTCCTGTCATGCGTGGAGATATTAAGTCCTTTTCTGGAGCGTAGCAGTTGTCGTATATCTTCATCGGGTTGCGTGTCCCAGAGCTGAAGGCGGCGCCTACAACTCTATAGGGCAAGGAGCACGCACCTGTACAACCTTTCGGGTTCTATGGTGCCTGGAAGGGTCTAAAGCACCTGTCCTGTCATCCCCTAGCAGTACTTTTCCTGCCAGGGCATAGGGTATGGTCCTTGGAGCCACGGTTGACCCAAACGTCTTGTCTTACCCTATACTTATCATCTCAAGGGAAGGGGGAGAAGTTGTCAGGGAGGATGAATCCAATCTTTAGATATGGAGCAGGGTGAGATTCGTTCCTTGCCATTGGGCGAAATGGAGACCAATTCCTATCTCTCGGATGAGACTGACCTTGCCCCTCTGGGGTCGGGCGAGGCAGAACCTATCCCTCAGCCCTCGGGCGAGACCGAGCCTGCCTTCAAGGCGTCGGGCGAGATGGAGTTTATCCCTTGGCCCTCGGGCGAGACCGAGCCTGCCTTCAAGGCGTCGGGCGAGACGGAGATTAACCTTGAGCCCTCGGGCGAGGCAGAGTTATCTCCCAAAGGCGTCGAGCGAGGTGGAACCAAACTCCTGTTTACCCGTACGAGGGATGAAACGGTGCCCTTATGCGTCCAAAAGTTTTTTACGTTCGGTGGTTACTGGTTCCACCTTCTGGGGTACCCCGGTATTAGGTCCTCGACAGTAGCCCCCGAGCCTCTAGGTGATTCGAGTAGAACCGCCTGGAGGGTGTTTTTTGACTTCGTCGAAGTTACTTCGCCAGAGGGTGTGCACGAGCACACCCAATGGGTGTAGCCCCCGAGCCCCCGGGTGATTCGAGTAGAGTCGCCTGGGGGGTTGTATCGGTCCTTTTGTGGGTAAGGCTGAAGGACTTAGTTTTTTACCAACTGGATGTTTTTTCGAGTGGGTCGTGGCATCCCGTTCACTAGGAACTGATTCAGGGCTGACCTAACTGGTGCTTCTGCCCTTGATTTCGGATCGTTCGCGGATCCTTCCTTAGTTGGGCCGGCCGGTGAGCTTCTAGGCCCTAGGTGGGCCAAAGAGAAAAGAACAAGCCTTCGTGGCTTGCGTTTCCCAGGTGGGTAGAGAGTCCGAGTTTGCCTAGGGAAGGCGAATCGTCCGCCAAGATTTTTGGGGTGAGAGGATAGGGACTGCGGGCGCGTGTCCCATGACGTGACGCGGTGGCGCGCATGGCAGGCCAGGAGATCGAGGTGGACGGTTGCCCTTCTCGCGTCCATCGCCCCCTATAAAACCATGAGGTTTGCCCCCAAGGTTCCGTATTTCGCTCCCCTGCCTTTGCGTTCTGAAACATCTGCCGCCAATCGTCCCAGCCTCTCGCACCCGCATCACCACCGTCGACCGGCCTACGTTCGTGTTCCAGCCGCCGTCAAGCTCACGCCTACCCTTCCCCCCGACTGCTTTAATGGAGTTGCGGGGAAGATCAAGCATCACCTCCCGGCACCTGGAGGGCCTCGTCCGCCGTGGCCTTCTCCGCCCACTGTCCGCCATCCAGGAGTGGTTGCTACCTGGCGACGAGGGTGAGCCGGTGCCGCCTGAAGGGTATGTCGTCTCTTTTGCCATCTTCCATGAGTAGGGATTCGGGGTCTCGCGCATAGATTCCTTCGGGGGCTGTTGGATTACTATAAGGTAGAGCTGCAGCATCTAACTCCTAATGGGATTCAGCACATGGCAGCGTTTGTTGCCCTGTGCGAGGGTTTCCTAGGGATCGATCCCCATTTTGATCTGTGGCGGTATTTCTTTAACATTAGTTTGTCAAAGAGGAAAATTGGGGGAAAGACGTGAACGCACCGATGGGATGTGCCAGCATTCATCTGCGCCATACCCGGTCGAAGGGTTACCCATACATGTGTCTGGAGACATCCAACAAAGGATGACACTCGCAGTGGTTTTACGTTAGGGATGATGCGAGTGCCACCCTACCGAAGTATACTGGACGTCTTATTGTGGGCGTTCCGGAGTCGTCGGGCTGGGGCATCCAGTCCAAAGACAAGAAACACATCTCCGACCTTCTTTCCACCCTCCAAGCCCTGAAGGGTTGGGGTGTAAAGGGGACAAGGATTATCAGTGCCTACCACGCTAGGAGGGTGGCGCCCCTGATGGCGCGTGTGCTTCCCCTGCATCGGATGATGCCCGGGATATCGTTCAAGGGGACGGTGCTTGTTGACGAGGCGCTCCCCTACTTAGAAGTGGCGCAGCGCATCAAGGAGGCAACGGAGCTGATGAAGGATTCTGCAGGTAGGGTCCTCGACATTGTGTATCCAGTGCCCGGACACCCCCCAATGCGGCCAGAGCCTAGATTCTTTGAATTCGTAAGCCATCCTCTCCCGTGCTCTTTTCTTTTTTCCTAGATCTCCATTTTTTAACCCTTGCTTTATGATATTGGGACCAGCCAAGGGTGCTGGTCTTTAAGGATAGCCCGGTTCCACTACCGAAGGACAAGGTCGTGGCGGCGGCGAATCGACTCGTGGCCGAGCAGGACAAGAAAGCAAAGGAAGAGATGAAGAAGGCGAAACGACTGAAGCAGGAGGCACGGGATTGGGGAGAGGACGTGAGCAGTGAGGACGACGACAATGATGATGATGATGATGACAACGATGAGGTAGTTGTCGGCATGGATTGGGGTGTCCTGGAGGACGAGGACACACTGACGAGTGGCCACCCATCCGTGCAGGGGCCCTTCCCTTTCCACGCAGAGGGAAGTAGATCGATGAGGTCAGTGGAGGCCGGCGAATCTGCTGCTTCGCACGGCATGCCGGCCGAGGACCGGTGGATGGAGGAGGGTGAGCCTACCGCCGCCATCCCCAAGGTGACGATGGAGGGGAGCAGCTCCGGTGCTGCACCCCATGAGACGATGGAGGGGGACGGCTCCGGTGCCGCGCCCGACGAGACAATGGAGGGGACCGACTCCGGTGCCGCGCTCGACGAGATGAACCCCCTACCCCGGAGCAAGGGGCAGGCATGAAATGGTCCCACCCAGATGAGTCAGGACAGGGATCTGGGGATCCATCCCCAAAATGCTTCCGCCGGCCGAGGACGTCAACGTAAGCTGTTGATTCCTCTGTTTTCATCCTTTTTCCATTTTTATTTTGACTTAATGGTTATTACCTTTGTATAGGTTCTTGCGGACGGGTCACCCCCTGGGGCTGGCGCCCAAGAAGAGCCTCGCCATTCAAGTGGGACAGATGGCATTGCCTACCATCACCCCTGTTCCGGGCAGGAGTGATGCCGATGTTGGGGCCACATTGGCCGACCCGACGGCGTCTGTGGTGGCGCCCACGCCCGTGGAGGTTACCGAGCAGGCGGCTTCCTTCATGGCGGACGTGGTACAGCCGGCCGAGGGCCGTATACCACTGGTGGAGTCGGTCGTGACTGCGCCAAGCCTGGACCAGTCGGGTATGGCCGTGGTGGTGCACGAGGGCGTAGTGCAATCCGCGCCATCGGAGGCCTAGGTGGATCCGCCCGTGGTGCTCGAAGTGGCCTAGATGGAGGAGGATCCAGTCGGAGGATCCTCGAGCATGGTAGTGGCACCGCATAGGGTTAGGAGGGAGCCACCCCCAGCCCCTTTGTCGGGAGGAGACCGCTCCCCCGCATGGGGAGAGCCGCCGCTCCAGTGGATGGCCGCTCAGGACCCGACGTTGGCCCTTTTCTCGCTCGATGATCATTCTAAGAGCATGGAGCGGGAGGGTCTTGACATCGGGATTTCGACCATGCTGAATGCCCTGGACCAGGCCAGAGGAGCCCTCCATGAGATTGTTATTCCTACTACTCAGGTATTTGCTGGGCTTTCTTCTTTCTATGCATGTTTTTGTGTTTTCGCTTTTCTGATACCGGTCTTCTTCCTCTTCAGATTCTTGTTGCTCGTAGCCAGAAAAAGTCCCAATTTCTCCGTGAGCAGAAGGCAGAGAGGGATCGCCTTTTCGAGGAGGCCCGGCTGTGAGCAGACATGGCCGCCCAGCTTGCTACCGCCTAGGAGCGGGAGGCCCAAGCACGTCAGGACGCGGAGGAGGCCCACGGGATGTTTGAGGATCTGTCGGCGAGGTCTAAGCTAGATGGGGAGGAGATTGCCAGGCTCCAGAAAGAGCGAGACGAGCTACTGTAGAGGAATGTCGTGGTCAATGAGAAGGCTGGCGAAGTCCTGAAGGAGCTGGAGATGGAGCGGGAACTCCAGCGGGAGGCCGAGAGTAGGGCCACGGCCCTCCAACAGAAGGTGGACGAGGATGTCGCGGTGGTCCGCTCTCTCCGGGTGGAGCTCGGTGACGCGGTGAACCGAAGGTTGGGAGCTGAGAACGTCTCCACCAAGCTAGAAAAAGAGGTTGCCTATGCGTGAAGGGCCCTTCAGGTTGAGAGTGATGAGCATGATCTTCTACAAGCTACGGTCGGGGTGGTCCTTAATGCCCAGAATGTGACGGAGCCGGTGGAGACCAGCCCGCTCGCGGCTCGTGTCGCAGGTATCACGGCTCGGGTGGGCTAGCTTGAGGAGAGTGCCTTTCACGCCAGGATTACCCAGGCCTTCACCATCGCCCACGCCCATTACGAGAAGGAAATAAACCTGAAGGTGATGAGCGAAGGCTTCCCGTCCACCTACGAGGATGAAGAGCTAGAGGAAATGGAGAAGATGGTTGCTCCCCTTGCGAAGAACCTGGTAGATAATCTGAAAGAGATGGTTCTCCCTCTACGGGAATAATTAGTTGAACAATTTTGAGAACAACTTATGTGTAATATGTGGACAAGTGTCAGTATTTTTTGAGTTTGGACGCTTTTTGTGATTTTGCGTCATAATTTTGTTTTGTTTGATTTTTTACGATCTTACTAATCTAATCCCCTGAATTATACCGCTGGTTATAATGTGAGGAGATTGTTTCGAAAGAAAGAAAGGAGGTAGCCATACCTTAACCAGCCCCCGAGTAAGGTCCGACCCCCTGCATTTGCTGGGGTCGGGGGTTACTGGAGATTGGAACTGTGGTTTTAGTGACAGGGTCGACGAAGTCCATGGATGTCATCGCAATATTCCCTGCCCTATCTTCCAACAGAAATCCCCAACTGGGGACTCTATGGGCTCGGCAAGGTGGGGCCTTCGAACCTGTGTCCCTGTATTGTTTGGCTCGAGCCCCCGAGCCTTGTTAGGGTCTAATAGGGGTCAGCCATTATTTGCGTGTTACCCTATCCTCGGTTTTCGCAATCGGAGGGGCTGAGTGAATGATACTTGCCTCGATGGCTCGAGTGTCGCGCTCAACGAGCTCACTAATGGGTACGTTTGTGTGGAATCCGGGTCCATCATTTGCTGATGGGGTCGGCAGAGCCCTCTGGTGGCACTCCACAACTTCTTAACCCGCCTCCCAGTAGATGCCTAAGTCGTTCGATAAGCTCAGGGGGCCCAATGGCCTCTCGATGGAGATTCTGTAGGTTTGGCTCAGGGTTAGAATCGAATGAGAGAAGGTCGAGACGTCTCTATTCGCTTCTGAGCGGGGTCAGGCAGGGCCGCTGGGGCTTGTCTCGGTTATCTCTCCCTAGCTCTGTTCGGCATGAGGTGGCCTCGAGCCCTTCGTGGGCCAACCTTCGAACCTCGGCCTATGGTCACCTATATCGAATGAGGCGACAGCCGTTTCGTGGTGCGACACGAAGCATTGGGATGTTTTGCCTATGTATAATGTAATCGAAATGAAGGTGGGGTTGGCAGCATTACCTTGGCGGTATGAGTGATGAAAGGCTCTTACCAAACGTGTCCGCGCTAGGTTCGGACCCTAATGTTCGTGATGAGGTTGGAGTAACCTGCATAGGAATTGCTATTCTTTGTTTTTTGTGTCTCGATGGTGATCCGAGCCATTTAATTAACTTAGGGAACCTGATGGCTTCTCCTCTAGGAGAGACTCTATAGGTGGACCCCTCCGAACCCTTCTTGAGAAGGCAGACGTTGAAGTCGGAGACACGAGGGGTGCTTGAGCATGGTTTTTCTGGTGAACGAAAAACACCGTAGCCACTGAGGCATAGGGTCTACCAGTTCATCTAGTTTTACTCAAAGTTCTATGCCCGTATTCCATACTCCCAGTTTCAAGCGTACGGAGGGGTCGGGTGAAGGGGATGTCTAGACTGGTAGTCATCCTCGGTAGCCCCCGAGTGATGTTCGTGTCCCCGCCGTTTGACGAGGTCAGAAACTCGTGAATGAATTTTAATGCATAAAGTAAGAACACTGAGAGGCTTACCTTTCTTTGGACGTTCATTCATCGTGTCTTCTGGGCCGAACGGCCGGCCCAGGAAATCTGAAAGGTCCTATCATCGGATCGTCTGTGGTCCTGCATGGGGAGGTGAAGGGTTGTCTGCCTACGTGTGTGCCTTAATTGCCATGTCCAGAGTGGGTCAGTAGCGGGCCATACCCAGGCAGTGCTTAGTTTAACCAAAGAGGGACGCCTCGTCGACCGAGGTGCGTCCCATCAGTTTCGGCGCGTCCCCTTAGATATCAATCAGCATTGATTCCATATTTAAAGAGGGAAAGGGAGAGGGTTTTTCATCCAACCTTTCACCTTTACTTAGCTATCGTGCCTCCTCTTTAAATAGGGAGGGGGAGAGGAGTTCTCATCCCACCTCCTCTTCTGCCTCCGAGCTGCTATCTCTCCTTCTTCCTTTCCGCCGAACGCGTCCGTGCATCGCGGCAATTCCTGAGTGAGGAAGAGTAATGCTAGAGAGAGAGAGAGAACTCACAAATTTGCTCACGAGTCTAGCGCGTGATGTCGAGCTGGAGGTTATCCAACGTGGATGCGATGGTGCATACTGTCCTTGCTGAGGAGTCACTGCTGTCAAAGGAGAAGAGGCGCCGGTGGGCGTCGTACGTCATCGACTACGCCATCGTCCGCTATGCTCCTCCTTTGGTGGGAGGCGTTTCTTGCTCATACGCCATTGTCAGGGTTATGGCTGGTGATGATGGCGTAGTCCCCAGATGCCCTGGCGGTGGCATCATTGTCGAGGTTGTGGCTGACGATGATGGCGTAGTCCCCGGATGCTCCGGCGGAGACGTCACAGATGGTGGCGCCTTCGAGGGTCCAGTGAAGCAGCGGGATATCAAGATGTCGCCGATGGAGAGCGTGGCGCGGCGACCGTAGTAGATGAGCTAGCCCATGTACATGCCCTGGGCATCACCGATGGAGAGCATGGTGCAGCGGCTGCAGTAGACGAGCTGGCCCGTGTACATGCCCTGGGCGTCGCCGATGTAGAGCGTGGTGCAGCGACCGCAGTAGTACTTATAGTAGAGCTAAGCAGAGACTGTAATGAAATAACTTTGTGGGGAAGCCCCCGAGCAAATAGTCCTCTGAATTTATAAGTATATTGTTCCTCTTTGTAATGAAATCGCTTTGTAAGTGACAAATTTGTGCAAAAAATGAACGAAATTACATCCTTTGCTTATGGCGAGCAATTTTTATCTTCTCTCCTTTCTATAGGAATGATTTTTGTGCTTTCTGACTCTTCTCATGGTCTAAGTCATAGGAAGCTAGGAACGTGGGTGAACTAATTCTAATTGAACTGGTGAGCAAAGAGGTTGCAGCCGCTGGGGCGTGGGTGTCTCGCAGTCCTACCAGTTGTATTCAGAATTGGTTCCCAAGATCTTAGCCCTCGAGACTCGTTTATGAGGCGAATGGAAAACTTAGAGAATGTTTGTAAGTATAACACAGGAATTTTTTGCAAGCGTAATATTTGTATTACACATGTCATATGTTACGATCTCATGTCAACCCCCGAGTGAGGTCTGACCCCTCGCTATTTGCAGGGGTCAGAAGTCACTGAGGACCAGGGTATTATTATGACAAAAATTGATAAGGAAGAGCGTATGCTTATTTTAAGGATAAAAGCGACGTAGCTGCTCAATGTTCCAGGCGTTGGTGAAGACCTCGCCTTTGATGGTTTTCAACCGGTAGGCGCCTGGGTGAAGTATTTCTGCGACGACGTAGGGCCCTTCCTAGGGCAAGGAGAGTTTGTGGCGGTCCTTGTTGCTCTGCACAAGACGGAGGACGAGGTCCCCGACGTTGAAGGCTCGACCCCGCACCCATCGGCTGTGGTATCGCCGCAACGCTTGCTGGTACTTAGCTGAATGGAGGAGGGCGATGTTGCAGGCTTCATCCAGCTGGTCCATGGCATCTCGGTGAGATGCCTCGGCTCCCTGTTCGTCATATGCTCTGATTCTTGGTGCTTTGTAGTCGAGGTCTGTTGGGAGAATGGCCTTGGAACCGTAGACCATGAAGAAAGGTGTGTAGCCGGTGGCCTGGCTAGGAGTTGTCCTTAGGCTCCAAAGCATAGCCAGGAGCTCAGCGAGCCAACGCGCGCTAAACTTGTTCAACCGGTTGAAAATTCTAGGTTTGAGGCCTTGAAGAAGCATGCCATTTGCACGCTCGACCTGCCCATTTGTCTGAGGGTGTGCGACGGCTGCCCAATCGATCCGGATGTGTTGTTCATCACAGAATCGAACGAATCTCCTACCGGTGAACTACGTGCCGTTGTCCGTGATGATGGAGTTCGGTACTCCAAAGCGATGGACGATGTTGAGGAAGAATAGCACGGCTTGCTCGGATTTGATCATGGATATTGGTCGAGCCTCAATCCATTTTGTAAACTTGTCTATGGTGACAAGCAGGTGGGTAAAGCCCCCGGGCGCCTTTTTGAGTGGCCCAACCAGGTCGAGCCCCCAGACCACGAAGGGCCACGTGATGGGGATCATCTGGAGAGCCTGGGCCGAGAGGTGTGTTTGCCGAGCATAGTATTGGCACCCTTCGCAGGTGCGTACAATTTGCTCGGCATCGGCTACTACGGTGGGCCAGTAGAAACCTTGTCGGAATGCATTCCCAACCAAGGTTCTTGGTGCGGCATGATGACCATATGCTCCATCGTGGATGTCGCTCAGTAGAAGTTTTCTCTATTCGCCAGGGATACAGAGTTGCAGAATTCTAATGTGACTTCGTTTGTAGAGTTCGCCCTCTACATGAATGAAGGACTTGGCGCGTTGTGCGAGCCGTCGGGCTTCCGTCTTGTCGCTCGGTAGTACGTCGTGGAGGAGATAGTCAAGGTAAAGTGTTCTCTAGTCATCAGGAGGATCGGACTCTACTATTGGGTCCTCTTCAAGCTCCATGACCTCGAGGTTGGGCGGAGCAGTTGGCGGATCGGCCCTGGGGGTCAGACTAGAAAGGCCATCGTCGGCTTGTTCCAACCCCGCGTAGCGTACCGAGGGTTTGTGTTGATCACTGGCAAAGATGCCTATTGGGACTGGCTCTCGGCTGGATGCTGCTCTTACGAGCGTGTCGGCCGCTTCGTTGAGGCGCCTAGGGATGTGATTGAGTTCGAGGCTATCGAATTTGTCCTCCAGACATCGGACCTCTTGACAGTATGCCTCCATCTTGGTGTCATGGCAGCATGACTCTTTCATGACCTGGTTGACGACCAGCTGAGAGTTGCCCCTGATGTTGAGGCGTCGGATGCCCAGCTTGATGGCGATTCGTAGGCCATTGATGAGCGCTTCGTATTCTGCAGTATTGTTGGATGAGGGGAAATGAAGCCAAACCATGTACCTCATGTGGATTCCAAGGGGGGATACAAAGACTAGTCCTGCCCCAACACCCTTCTTCATCAGCAATCCGTCAAAATACATTGTCCAGTACTCTTGATCGACGGCTACTGGTAGCATCTGGACCTCGGTCCACTCCGCGATGAAGTCGGCTAGTGCCTGAGATTTGATCGCCATTCGGGGGGCATAAGAAATGCCCTGATCCATCCGCTCGAGTGCCCACTTTGCGGTTCTTCCCGTAGCATCATGGCTACGAACGACCTCGCCGAGGGGGAACGACGTCACTACTGTCACAGGGTGTGACTCGAAGTAGTGGCGAAGCTTCCTTTTGGTGATGAGGACGGTGTAGAGGAGTTTCTGGATTTGGGAGTAGCGGGTTTTGGAGTCGGATAATACTTCACTAATGAAATATACAGGGCGTTGCACCCTGAAGGCGTGCCCCTCTTCCTCTCGCTCTACTATTAAGGTGGAGCTAACCACTTGGGTGGTGGCCGATATATATAGTAGGAGAGATTCTCCATCGCATGGAGGAACTAGGACCGGCAGCTTAGTTAAAAATCATTTAACCATGTCAAGCGCCTCCTGAGCCTCGGCTGTCTACTCGAAGTAGTCAGTTTTCTTTAGGAGTTGATAAAGGGGGAGTCCTCGTTCGCCGAGGCGTGAAATGAATCGGCTGAGGGCGGCAAGGCACCCTATGATCCACTGAACCCCCTTTATGTTTTGGATTGGGCCCATCCTTGTGATGGCTAATATTTTCTCCGGGTTGGCTTCGATGCCATGCTTGGAGATGATGAAGCCGAGCAGCATGCCCCTCGGGACCCCGAAAACACATTTTTCGGGATTGAGTTTGATGCCGTTTGCTCGGAGTTTCGCAAAGGTTCGTTCAAGGTCGGCGACAAGGTGGTCAGCTCGCTTGGATTTGATTACGATGTCATCGACATAGGCCTCAACGGTTCGCCCAATGAGGTCTCTGAAGCAATTAAGCATACAATGCTGGTACGTTGCCCCAGCATTCTTCATACCAAACGGCATTGAAATGTTGCAAAACGATCCAAAGGGCGTAATAAAAGATGTCGCGAGCTGGTCGGATTCTTTCATCACGATTTGATGGTAGCCAGAGTATGCGTCAAGGAAGCAGAGGGTTTCGCACCCCGAGGTGGAATCGACTATTTGGTCTATTCGTGGTAAAGGAAAC
The DNA here is from genome assembly GCF_019320115.1 of Miscanthus floridulus. Lineage (NCBI taxonomy): Eukaryota > Viridiplantae > Streptophyta > Magnoliopsida > Poales > Poaceae > Miscanthus > Miscanthus floridulus. Next base: position 169,502,177 of record NC_089587.1, on the reverse strand, counting down.
GGATCCTTTGGACACGCTTTGTTGAGGCCGGTATAATCGACACACATTCTCCATTTCCCGCTCTTTTTTCGGACAAGAACAGGATTTGCTAACCACTCTGGGTGGTATACTTCCTTAATGAATCCTGTGGCCAGTAGTTTGGCTATCTCCTCGCCGATGGCCCTGTGTTTCTCCTCATCGAAGTGGCGCAGGCATTGTTTCACCGGCTTGGAGCCCGGGAGGATTTGGAGAGTATGCTCGGCGACCTCCCTCGGGATGCCCGGCATATTCGAGGGTTTCCACACAAAGATGTCCTTGTTGGCACGGAGGAAGTCGACGAGCGCGCTTTCCTATTCGGAGGAGAGCGTGGTCCTGATATGGACTTTTTTGCCCTCGGAGCTACTGGGATCCAAGAGGACGTCCCTGGAGCCTTCTGCCGATTCGAACGATCCGAATGACTTCTTTGCATCGGGTGTCCCTTCAATGACCTCCTCCCTGAGGGTGGCGAGCTCTTCGGATGCGATGACTATGGATGCGTGTCCGCAGCATTCGACCTCACACTCGTAAGCGCGCTGGAAAGAGGAGCCGATGGTGATGACCCCATGGGGACCCGGCATCTTCAGCTTTAGGTATGTGTAATTGGGTACGGCCATGAACTTCGCGTAGCATGGTCACCCCAGGATGGCATGGAAAGTCCCCGGGAACCCCACTACATCGAAGGTGAGGGTCTTAGTCCGGTAATTGGACCGATCCCCAAAAGTGACGGGCAGGTTGATCTGCCCCAGTGGCACGGCTTGCCTTCTAGGCACGACGCCATGAAAAGGCGCTCGGATGGGACGGAGGTGCGTTCAGTCGACGCCCATCTCATCGAGCGTCTTGGCGTACATGATGTTGAGGCCGCTGCCCCCATCCATCAGTACCTTGGTGAGCCGCTTTGGACCAACGATCGAGTCAATGACAAGTGGATACCTTCCTGGGTGTGGGATGGCATCCGGATGGTCGGTCCGGTCGAAGGTTATGGCAGATTCTGACCACCAGAGAAAGGCTGGCATGGCCGGTCTGGCGGTATAGACCTCACGACGTGCGGCCTTCTGGTGGAGCCTAGAGTCGTAGGCCGTTGATCCTCCGAAGATCATGAGGGCGCCAGTCGGTGTTGGGAAGGTGTCGTCCTTCTCCTCTACGTCATCAGTGGTAGGAATAGGCTCCTTCCCCTGCTCCCCCTTATTAAGGCCCCCAGCCAAGTATTTGTGCATAAGGCCGCATTCCTTGTATAGGTGCTTGGCTGGGAAGGCGTGATTTGGGCATGGCCCCTTGAGCATTTTCTCGAAGTGGTTCGGAGTGCCCTCCGCGAGCTTCCGGCCACCTTTGCGGTCGGCAGTGGCCACGAGTGAGTTGTCGCGCCGTTGCTTCTTATTTTTCCCTTTGGCGGGGCGGTTGGAGGCACCTTTGCCGACGTCCTCGTTCCGCCTTGTCTTTCCGTCGGAGCGATCAAAGATGGCTCCGACCGCTTCCTCTCTAGAGGCGTGACTAGTGGCGATGTCCAGGAGTTCCTTGGTAGTCTGCGGGCCTCGGCGTCCTAGCTTGTGGACCAGGGATTCGCAGGTCATCCCGAACAGAAAGGCTCCTATCACATCGGCATCGGCGATGTTCGGGAGCTCGTTGCACTGTCGAGAGAAACGCCGGATGTACCCGCGGAGGGTTTCATCGGACTTCTGGTGGCAGTTCTTGAGGTCCCATGGGTTTCCAGGGCGTTTGTATGTGCCCTGGAAGTTACCCATGAAGATCCCCATCAGATCCACCCAACTTTGAATAGCATTGGACGGTAGGTGCTCTAGCCATGCTCGAGCCGAATCGACCAAGAACAGCAGGAGATTGCGAATGATGAAGTTGTCATCACTCGCACCACCAGCCTGACATGCAAGCCAATAGTCTTCGAGCCAAAGCCTGGGATTTGTCTTGCCAGAATATTTAGGAATGTTGGTAGGCGGTCGATACCTTAGGGGGAACGCAGCGTTGAGGATGTGTCGGCCGAAGGCCTAAGGGCCTAGCAGGCCGAGGCTCGGGCTTCGGTCCTCGTTGCTGTCGTAGCACCCGCCACGTCAGGGATGATAGCCATGGCATGCTGCCTCTCCATCATCGCCGTGGGCACGTCTCCGAGCGTCGATGATGCTGCGTACGTCGTGGCCATGGCCGAGGCGTTGATGTACTGGGACGACAGAGGGCTGCCCACCGGCTGGCAGTGTTTGGTGTACGGATGCATCCTTGGTGGGACGCACTGAGGGCGCGCGCTGGCTGGTGTTGGGTTCGCGTCGTCGAGACAACGAACTTTCCGCCTACTGCGCCGCTGCACGTTCGAGCAACGTGTGAATCTCCCGGCGAGCGCGGCAATCCTTGGACTTTGCGGCCTCTGGAAGGCCATGCAGCAAGGCGGTTGCTGCGGCGATGTTCTGGCTAGCTTGGGCAAAGTGAGGAAGGGCCCCATCGTCGGTGAGAATCCTTTGATGTACGGTGCGGGCCATGGCGCACGCGCGCCCCCTGTCTTTGCGGCGTTCAATCTCGCGATTAATGTCCACGTATTCCTGAACAAGCCCTTGCCCGGCCTCATCGATCTCTTGCTGACAAGCCCTTAGCTGCTCCATCCTTAGGTGAGATGGGGCTATCATCTCTTCCCCGGATCCACTATCAGGGTTGTTTGTAGGGGTGACCTCTTCCCTGGAGGCACTTTCGACGTGACCTTTAGGGGTCTACGTCATGAAGCACTCCCGAGAAGGGTGGTGGCCCCCCCTACTGGAATCCGAGCTAGAGAATGATCCTGGCTCCTTGTTGAGGAGCTCGTAGAGGGTCTCCGTATCCTGTTCAATCGCCCCCATGAACTCGATGTCCGTGGGTGATTGAACCATACGTAGCACCAGAAGGCGGCCAGCGGTCACCGCAGCGTTGCGGAGACCGAACGGAAACACTATCGGGGCGCTCCGTATGGACCCTTCCGAACATAGGGCGGCGTTGTGAGAGGCCTCCTTGGGTGACAGGACTCCCTGGGAGTTGCCCGGCCGGCCCTCAAGCCTGAGACGGCTGAGGTTGATGGAAGGGGGAGATGGGGCGGCTGAGTGAGTCAGCGCCAGCTCTCCTCCTAGCGTGATGATGAAATCTAGGTCGCCGAAACGCACGTGTGCGCTCGGGGCCCAGGTGATTGCGTGGGTGGCCATCCGAGGCCTGATTTGGAACACGCAAGTCCCCTACCTGGCGCGCCAACTGTCGGTGTTTTATACAAGCACTGGCAAGTAAATTTATAGTAATGCGCATTAGGCTCGGATGGTGCGCTAAAGGACACAAGATTTATACTGGTTCGGGCCGAATGTCCCTACGTCCAGTTTGCTGCTGCTCATGTTATTAGCACCGTGAACGGTCTGTAGTAAGGGGTACAAACGATCAAGAGAGGGACTGGTCCCAAGTCTCTGATGGAAGGGTTGAAAGGTGGTCAAGAGCTTCATAGCCGCTTGGCTATGTGTATGAGTGCGTCCTATCGTTTGGTCTTTTTTCTTCATCCCCTTTATGGGATAGGCGCATCCCCTTTTATAGATCAAGGGGATGGCTTTACAAGGATGAGGGCTTTACCTAATCTTGTGGTTCACGTCTACCCAGCCTGGTCCTTCATTCTGATGAGTGCTAAGGAAGATAAGTGTCTACAACACTGTTGATGTCCCTGTAGAATGTCAGGTTGATTATAGAATGTTGTCCTGCTCAGGGTATGGGCTGTAGTACAGTGGTTTTGACTTATTAGCCTTCCCTAGCCTTGCTCCGCACGTCTTCTGGTTCTTGTGAGTCTTCGTCGGAGTGTCGAGGGATCGGGGTTCAGAGTAACGCCGAGGTCAAGGCCTTCTGGCTTTGGACCTGAGGGGTCGGGAAGCGGGCGCCGCTCCCTCGGGTCTACAGCATGGTGACAGAATTCCCGTCGTGCATGGAGATATTAAGTCCTTTTCTAGAGCGTAGCAGTTGTCATATATCTTCATCGGGTTGCGTGTCCCAGAGCTGAAGGCGGCGCCTACAACTCTATAGGGAGAGGAGCACGCACCTGTATAACCTTTCGGGTTCTACGGCGCTCGGAAGGGTCTAAAGCACCTGTCCTGTCATCCCCTGGCAGTACTTTTCCTGCCAGGGTGTAGGGTATGGTCCTTGGAGCCACGGTTGACCCGAATGTCTTGTCTTACCCTATACTTATCATCTCAAGGGAAGGGGGAGAAGTTGTCAGGGAGGATGAATCCAATCTTTAGATATGGAGCAGGGTGAGATTCGTTCCTTGCCGTTGGGCGAAATGGAGACCAATTCCTATCTCTCGGGTGAGACCGACCTTGCCCCTCCGGGGTCGGGCGAGGCGGAACCTATCCCTCAGCCCTCGGGCGAGACCGAGCCCGCCTTCAAGGCATCGGGCGAGACGGAGTTTATCCCTTGACCCTCGGGCGAGACCGAGCCTGCCTTCAAGGCATCGGGCGAGACGGAGATTAACCTTGAGCCCTTGGGCGAGGCAGAGTTATCTCCCAAAGGCGTCGGGTGAGGCGGAACCAAACTCCTATTTACCCGTACGAGGGATGAAACGGCGCCCTTATGCGTCCAAAAGTTTTTTACGTTCGGTGGTTATTGGTTCCACCTTCTGGGGTACCCCGGTATTAGGTCCCCGACAACTCCTTAAGCCAATTACTCTACAAAAATTGCCAAACTTAGCCTTGTCAAACCATTTTTCGACTTAAGAAATTTGACTAAGTCTTGATCGGATTCGCGTCAAATTCGATTTCCAAGCTATTAGGTATGTTAGCTAGTGAATTCATTTTTCGACCATACGTTCTATAGTGTTTTCGTTCAATAAAAATTCACGAACATTCTTACTTGCTAATTTCATAAGTCACGAACAACCTTTCGTTATGCATTTCCGTTGGTCGTTTTAAGTTACCGAAATTAATCTACACTCTATATTACATGCATTCACACATAAACACGATGCTCATGCAGTGTTTTAGGAAACGATTTACAATGTAACACCAAGGGTGTTACAGTAGCCTTCTTTGCTTTCTGGCCAAGCAGCTGTCACACAGCTCGCCAGCGTGCTCGATGTGAGGCAGCCCTGTCACCATCTTCTCCAGCCGACCAAAAGCGTCGAAGCTGAGATGTCCATACCGGGCATGACAAAGCCATGGCTCCTCCGTGTGCCATGCAGCCAAGAAGATGGGCTGCTCCACCTTAAGGTCGAGCAGGTACAGCCGATTCTGGGACCTCTTCACCTTGGCAAGAAGCTGCTGCTCCCGGTCCCTGATCCTGAGGACACCGTCCTTGATCAGTACCTCGCTGCCACGCTCATCTAGCTGGCCAATGTTGATGATGCTTGAACCCAGCTATGGGATGTAATATACATCCATTAGTGCACGGTGCTTGCCGTTCTGACACCTGAAGATGATGGTGCCGCGCCCTCAGATCGCCACCCTTGAGATGTCACCGAACTTCACCGTATCGATCACGTCGTCGTCGAGCTCAGAGAAGGCTACCTTAGAGCCCGTCATGTGGTTGCTGGCATCGGAGTCCAAGTACCACTGATGCTCCTGTTCGCCGCCCACACGTCCGAGGTGGACATGGGTGCGTGGTTTGTCGAGGTTGACAGCCTTCAGAGCCTTCCCAGGCCCTTCCACTGCCATCCCCTCTCCTTTTTCCTTGGCCTCAACGTCGTGCAGTGCACAGTACGTCGCCATCAGGAGAGTGGCCTCATCATCATCATCAACCTACGCTAGATGAGCCTCAGTCTTCTTCTCCTGCTTGTGATTTGGGCACTCCTTTGCCCAATGGCCTGTCTTCCCGCAGCGCCGGCAGGCATTGGGGTTGACCTTCTTCTTTTCCAAAGAAGCCTTGTCGTGATGCTTGCCATCGCCACCGTGGCTGGAGGAGGCTTCCCCGAACTTCTTTTCCTTCATCCGGGCAGCCCACTCCTCATCTGTCAGCAGCGGCTTGCCGCTGTCTGTCGTTGCTATCGCCTGCTCTAGGCGCTCATCCACCGCCCACAACCGACCAGTCACATCCTCAATGGTGAGGGTGGAAAGATCCAACATCGTCTCTATGGAGAGAGCGATCTGGATATACTTCGTCGGTACGGAGTGGAGGTACTTGAAGACTGCCTCTTCTTCATCGATGGTGATGACGTGGCTCCTCAGCTTGCTAATGAGCGTCTGCAGGCGGAGGGAGAATTCGTCCACTGATTCACCATCCTTGAACTTGAGGTTGGCGTACTCCTGCTTCAGCAGCTGGACCATCGCCTTTTTTACGCGGTCGGAACCAACGCGCATCGCCACAATGGCCTCCCACGCCTTCTTAGCAGAGCTCTTCACCCTCAACGGCTCCCTGTACTCTGCTGGCACAGCAGCGAGGATAGCCTCCAACGTTAACATATCATCTTCTTTGTTGTCGGTGCCCTTGTCAACAGCATTCCAGAGTCGTCAAGCTCTGAGCTTGACCTTCATGGTCACCGCCCACTCGCCATAGTTGGTGCGAGTCAGCGTCGACCAACTGGTGCCACTGACCTCCCGCACCGTACGCACAATGACCTCCTACCATGGCTGGGCAGCCATAGCAGTGCCGCTGCTGTCGTCCATCTCCAAACCGTCCGTCATCGCCAGCGGTTAGTCCAGCGACAGCGCTTGTACGGCTCTAATACCACTTGTGATCCCTGGCTGCCCTGCACAGGTAAGCAACTAGCTTACCAGCACACACACTCACTCACTATGACTAGAGGTAGAAGAATAAATTGAGAACAGCACACACACACTCAGCACAAGTACTAGCGTTGGCCGAAGCCCTGTCCTTTAGTTTGTGGCAACTGAACTAAGTATTCCATTACCCTTTGAATGAAATATATACAATTCTAGCTGTACCTTTACTAGGTACATAGTTGTTGGCCAACTACCTATAGGGTACAACAACTACCTACTCCTAAGGTACAGAGTATACCAACTACTCCTAGCAGTACAAAGCTTACGTCAGCCCACTACCATGTCATGACTGATGTAATAGCTACCAACTAATACTGCTACAGCTACAGAAACTGGTCGGCAGAGCCGATCAATCCCCAACTCCCAACATGGAGTGATCGGCCGAGCCAACCAGTCTCCATCCAAGGAGAGAATGAGGAGCAACAGATTAGCCTGTTCGCTTGCTCGTAAACGATCGTAAATTTTCAGTCAGGAACAGTGTTTTTCTCTCTCACACCAAACCAGCCAGCAGTAAATAATCCACGATACGATACGGCCTCCCGAACAGGCTTATGTCTAACAGCATCTTCACTCTTCAACTGGACCTCTCTGTCTCCCCTTCGTCAGTTGATGTTCATCTTCTTCTTCGGCTCCATCATGTGTACACTTCCTACTCCCTCCTTGCGATCCAAGGAGTTTCTCGCTCCAGCAACACACACGTACTACGCCAGCGTCGCGCCCTCTGCCCCTCTCCCACGCCATGGCATTCGGCAACATCCTCACCATTGCCGGTATCCTCCTATTTATTGTGATCTTCGCCTTTGGGGTCGTCTCCCTGCAGTGCTGCTTCAACGCGTGCCACTGCCGCCATGCCCAGCAGGCAGCGGCGGCGTCGCAGAGCGCGCTGTGGCGCCGTGGTGGCGGGACGACGGCGGTCGGAGGTGGTGACCCGGAGCTGCTGCTGCTGCGCTCGCTGCCGGCCACGGTGTACCGCGCCGCGCCGGCGCCGCGTTCGACAAGGAGTGAGGACGTTGTGGAGTGCGTGGTGTGCCTCGCGGAGCTCGAGGACGGGGAAGTGGCCCGGTTCTTGCCGTGCTGCAACCGTGGATTCCACGCCCAGTGCGTCGACACGTGGCTGGCATCCCAATCCACCTGCCCGCTCTGCCGGATCAACGTCATCGCTATGGCTAGGTCATGGCGCCGGTGCCCGCAGTGGTTCTTCCTCTGGTCCCGCCCGCCTGAGCCCGAGAAATATCGCCGCCAACCTGCCCACGTGCGTGCTTCTCGGGTTGTCCGAGTTGCAGGGGCAAGGCGCGGTGATCGTGATCACTCTGAACACTGAGAGATCCTAGCAACACGAAACACTTAAATATAACATACGTCTAAAGCAGATGAAACATTTAAAAATACACTTACAACATGTGTATGAAACATATAAACATCCAGATACAACACTTACAACTTATAACATAAAAACACTTATTGCAACATAAGACTGAAACAACTGAAGCATTTCGAACATACTCTTCAATATATGCGTGAAACATATGCAACATTCAAATAGGCACACTTGCAACATACGTCTGAAAAAACAGATGAAACATTTGAAACGGACGCTTACAACATACGTGTACAACCATTGCAGCATGTGCAACGTCCGGATCTATTTTTGCAACATCCATATGAAACACTTGCAACGTACCTTTGAAACATTTAAAACACTTGAAACATACTCTTACAACATGCGCTTTCAACGTAACATCTCATTGCTACTCGGCAGAATGGAGGCTCTCGGTGTGTGGTGTTCATCGAAGGCAGTAGCCCGGCGGCGCTTGTAGGCGGCGGGCCGGTGGCAATGGTTGCATGTTGCGGAAGGGAGGCATCAGCCGCACGAGCGCGTGCGGAGGGCGACTTGGAGAGGGCAGCAACGCACCGCGCCTGGCAGGGCTAGCAGCCGAGCGCCGCGAATCGGAGGTGGACGCGCGTCGTGCCTGGCGCCCTGGCAAGGCTCCGAGCGGTGTGCCTTAGAGGGCCAGCGGCCGTGCGCTCGGAGGCGGCAGGCGAGCGGATAAGAGCGATAAGAAGATGAACGAGTGGATAGAAATAAGTAGATGAGTATTTTTTTAGAAACAAAGGAGCAGAGTTGTTGGGCTGGCGTCATAGCCCAGCAACGAAGCGTCCGGGCATACAGACGCCGGACTTAGAGCATTACCAATATAGAAAGTATCACATAGACTGATATGCTCGATGAGAATTGGCCCAACTAACAGAAGCCAGTTCATTTCGGGCCTGAAATGGCTACGGAAGCTGGATTCTATTTTTCTACTTTTGTCGTACACAGCACAAGATTTACTCTATCTATCTTGAATACAATATATCTTAGAAATTCTTAGACATATTATATGATAAATAATTAAATACCATTTAATTGCGGCGAGATATCATGATTACTATATTTAGTTTAGCAATAGACATTCGGTCAAAAGTTTAGCAATAGACATTAATGGTATGTACGTGAGGAATGCTATTTTTAATCTAAATTCGGGGATTACTTGACCCAGGATCTCTTATAATTTGTAACGATTTTAAATACTTGAATATCTTATATTTCAGGATGGAATGAGTATCAACAAGAGTTTTGACATCGATACTAAACTTTTGTACTTTGTGCAATCTGTTTCCGTGATGATCTTTTGAGTTTACGAGACGCATTCAAATCCTTTGTTTAGGTCTTGTTTGGCACAATTTCTTCACTAGCTTCACAGGTGAAGCTCCTGAACTACTCTCACGTAGGATTGAGGTGGGGTCAAGCTGCCGATGAGCACGACCATCGGGGGCTGAATAGGGTGGGGGCACGGACGTCGGGGATTGCGAGGAGATACGTGGAATAAGAAGATGAGAAAGAAGCCTGAACAGATAAGGAAGAAGAAATAGGAGATGAGGGGAAAAAGTGAAGAGCATTATGGCCATTTTATTCTTTTTGTCAACTATGAGGAGTTGTTTTGCCATGGGTCACCAAAATAACTTCATCTTCACCGGTATTGCGGAGGTGAAGCCAAACAAATTTGCTTCTCTAGTGAAGCAGAGCCTTACTGTCCTTACAAACAAAACAAAAGAAATTATTTATTTTACCCCGCTAGAAACTGTGAATTGTTTTGATCATCTAGAGAGAGTGTGAAATGGTTTGAGCAACTAGAGACTTTGAATTAAACTAGCAATGTCAAAAAAGAAGAAGTGCATGACTGCCGACGTTCTAGGATTCAGTCTAAAATCGAATTTCGGTGAAATTCACCCATTTCGATGAGGTCTGAAACAACATTGTACCAGTCAATTTTAGTTGAATTCAAATTTGTAGTCAAGTATAGAGTTCAAAACATGCCTACAAGTTCTTATTTCAATATAGAAATGCAAACTTACCAAACTATAATTCATTTGTTTCATCTTCGTACCACTTGATCAAATTTTGGCTAATAAATTCAGTTTTATTAGCTAAATATTAGCATTTTGACTGGTCAAAATAAATGAACATCAGTCTAAAATTACTGGAATTTCTATATCTATCCATTTCTGTTTTAAGTCTGAATAGAGCGTTCGGCTGCAGGAAAGCAGTCGCTGCAGCTTTTCCTCACTTTGCAGATCAGTCGAAGACTTGAACGTAAATGGACAGGTTGCCGCAATAAGCTTGTACGTTGTTGTTGTTGTTGTTGTTGTTTTATAAACCTGTTTCGATCGGCGTGGTCGCGCGACTGGTCGCCTCGAGCTGGCCACGGCGGCTGACTATTCCTCTCCTCATCGGGGTGAATGGTTTGCGTTTGAATTGAAGTCTGGTTGCTTCTGCCTTTCCTGGTGCCCAAGCCTCTGGGTCCGGGGCTCCGGACGAATGGTTGAGCGGTGCAGAGGAGGCGAGAGAGCATCGGGCACTGGGTAGCACATCCATTGCCCGGACCTGGATCAGACGATGGCACTGGGCAGGCGACGGCACGTGTCGCCGGCTCGCCGCACATGTGGCGGTGGCGCCTGGGCTGGGCATGCGCAGCTTCCGTTTCGTTTCCATTCATTCAATTCAACGATGACGACGACGACGTGGGGGTTGTCGTTGAGAAGGCTTGCAGTGCGCTGGATTGCTTCGTCCATAACCATAAGTAGATGCCCACGGAAGAGAGGAAGGACGAAGCAAGCAAAGGAGCAGACGCCCACGGACGACGGACAAAGTAGGCAATAGGCATGGCGGAGGCGGAGGCCCATAGCGTCGTCATCGTCGGCGGCGGCATCTGCGGCCTTGCCACCGCTCTTGCTCTTCACCGGTACTTGAGCTCATTTGCTCCTCCTGCTCGTTAGTTAGTCAGTTAGTTAGTTAAATTAATTACGACTTAGGAGTGTTAAGTTCTCTTTTTTTTTTTTTGTTGACGCTTTTGGATGTCAGGTAGAGCTATCTGCTGGGCGCCAACCCATGGCCACGGTCGACCTCATCTCCCTCCACATGTGGTCATGTACTCCTAAATCGGAGCGTTGGCCATGGTCAACGCTGCCGTAGCGACCTTTTGTTCCGAGCGACTGACACTTAGGTCCCCTCCTACAGTCCTACCTACCGAAAGAAAAAATGCCATGACCCGACCCTATACAACCAACAAACAGGAGGATCCATTGCCCCTCGGCCCTCGGCCCTCCCACAATCACCATACTCGCAGTCGCATGTATGTGATCGGCAAAAGACCAGCAAGCAAGAGCATAGCATAGCTTAAGAAAAGAAAGTGCACTTGTCACTCTGTCAGTGTAGCAGCAGCTCTGCTGCCTACCACTACAATGAATTGTCAGCTTAAAAGCACAGCATGAATAAGAATGCTTGATCCGAGCAAGGCAAGCACAAGCATTAGCAGACGGGGAAAAAAATCTAGGTAGCCAAAGCTCTTAAAGAGCTCTGACAATAATAGGCGAGCAGTACCTAGAATCTTCAGTCTTTCAGCGAAGGTATAATCTTGCTACCATGCTTTAACATTCATGAATCCTTTTCTTTTGCCCATAACAGGATTAAGATTTACATTCTACAGTATATGCCATAACTGCCATGAAATGAGCGAGGAGTTGCAGATGCGAGAAAGGCGACATACAACACAGAAGCAGAGCTCAATCAGGTACCAGATGAGACAAGGCCACCGCCTGCCATGGATTTATATTGGAAGGAAAATTTGAAACTTCAGAAACTGTAACAGGACTGCTGCTACGTCAGATCGAAGGCGTCAGGTATAGGATTCTTCAGCAAATGGATATGATACAAATCAGCTGCAGGCTTGGCTCATCTGCGGTGGTGGTAGTGCCTGCTGTCATGCCTGTCTCTGTCTCTATCCCTAGAATGGCGTGACGACATCTCAGAGCTCGAGCTGTAGTGGCCCGAGTACTGCCTGCTGGGGTATGAATGCGGGGTCCAGGCACCATCGTCTGCTGGCACTGGCAGATTATCATAACGAGGCGGGCTTCTCCACACCCTGTCTGAGTGTGACCTCCCTAAGCTTGGGCTCAAAGGCCCATAATCGTGGGAATGGTATCTCGATGAATAATGATCAGCACCGGGAGGTCCTCTGTCATGGTAATCCCTCGAATCCAATGAGTGGTGGCGGCCTGAGGACTGGGGCGGGGCGCTACCCCACAGCCACTGGTCACCATTCTCTGGGATGGGGGCGTTTATTCCAGGGAACTCCACTGTCATCCTTTTCTTAGGCGGGGATGCCTCGGCTTGCTCTGAAAGCTCTCCCTCCTCGTACTCTAGTTTCACCTCACCATCTCCAAATATGGTGATACCAGAAGGTTTATCTTCATCGTCAACCACATCTAAAAAGCACAATCAGTGAGCAACAATATCATGATGAAAACATCTGCTATAAAACTTATGCGATGCCTAATGTAAACAAATACAGACACTTCGAATTCACATGCCATCCTGATGGTGATGCTGTTCACTGTATGACTTCCATATAGGAATGAAGCTAATTGGATTGCAGGTGCGAGTAAGATAAAACGATGTATATAATTGATTGGTCAAACAGGCCTAGTAAAAAAATGGTTTAAAGAACTAACCCAATGCAACTTTGTGGTTTTCATGGTTATTAAGGTGGTAAGGCGAGGCGTGGCGAGTGACTACCGCCTTACGGTTAAGCGACTAAAGCGTGAGGAGGCGACACCTTACGAATTTAAGACTTAAAACTGCAGCTTAGAGCAGCAGATGATGAAGAAAAAAGAAAAGGAAAAAAGAAAAAGAAAGGAGGAATAAGAAGTGGGCTGGCCCAGCCCACCAGGAGGCCCATGTGCCCCTCCCCCTCCTGGAGTGGCTTATCCCAACCCCCTCCTGCTCCTCTCTCGTTCTCCACCGTTCCGCCTCCGCTCGTCTCCCGGCTTCCCTCCACGGCTCCGCCCCTCTCTCTCCGGATGCGCTGCTCTGCTTCCCTCTCTTCGGATGCACTGCTCTGCTCCCCTCCCTCGCTGCTTCCCTTTCAGATCTACAGCCGCCGCCCTCCCCTTCCAGATCAAGCAAACGGCGGCCAGGAGATGGCAGAATCGAGCAGACGGCGGAATCGACGAGGAGACGGCGGAATAGAGAGGGCCAGCATCAGAATCGATGAGGAGACGGCGGAATCGAGGGGGCGTCAGCATGCACATAAGGCGACAAGGCACCGCCTTACCCCTAAGGCGAGCCTGGAGCGCCCTGACGCTTAAGCGACGATTAAGCGACACCTTAATAACCATGGTGGTTTTCCTTTTAACTAGAGTAGTCCAAACTATGAACATCAGAAAAGGAAAGTTTGCATACTTCGCAAATATTAAAATGTATACTGAAGTTGGGCTTACCTAGGTAGCCCGGAGGATACCCTAACTCACGCATTCTATGCAGCCAAGGAGGGGGATCATTTTCCTGCAAAAAAATAGTTATACTTACAATGTGATTCTACCATTCTGAATTCAAAATAAACTTTGTACAGTTAAGTCAATTATTTGTTCAGCATGAGAGATCATTCGATCCCAAAAATAAAAATGAAAAACACATAAGTCACTAGTACTCCTGTAGCAAAATGAATGTCTGCTCAGAGGGCTACCAGATTAAGTGCGACAACAAGTAACTTTGCAGTGTTATTACCACTTTGTTGAGGCTTCTTGCATCATTTGCTAATAGGAAAGTGACTAGGAAAAGCTTATTGCAAATGTTATACCAGCAGGCCAACACAACAAATGCATTTAGTTGCATATAAACATGATGTGGATCTTTCAAGTATGGACATAAAAATCTATTAATCATGGTTGATGGTAAAGAAGACAAAGGGTATTGCACTCCACAAAATTACTTAACCTTGAACAACAGGAACCTCATACAGTTATCCAAACAATAAACACAACACTTGAATAGACAAAAGTTGCTATTTCAACACATATATGCTATTTCATTAAGTGTACAAACATGATGTGCAAAACTAACCGAACTCATATGGGTCATGTATTGAGAGTAATAAACTAATGATTTTCATCTCATGAATGCTAAAATGTAGCAGTATTTCATGAATGCAAATAAATGTCATTCTTATCTCACTCTAAATGCATCATAATACTTATTGCACTGGTAGACAAGTCAAACACAACCATCTTATCAATAAAATCAGGATGTTCAAACTTAGACTGCAACTGATATAGTCATTACCCCGATCCCCAAGCACTGTCTAGTTTCAGGTCCCAGTACTCCAGCTTTCAGATCATCAAATTTGCCAGGCGTTTTCTGGTAGTATCGATTTTGTACACGGTTCACATTAGATTGGTTTCTTTTCAAATTATGCTGCTTTCGGGCATTGCTAATTGCAACGTTGTCCCGAGGCTTTGGGCAATCCTTCAGAGCATGGCTATAAGAACCACAATTGAAGCAGCGTGAATCGACCTTATCTGCCCTGCTGTCAGAGAAACAAGGTACATCAGTTGTTGGTCCAAGTGAAAATGTAATTACAACATTAACAATGAGAAATTGAGAACGGTCGTCAAAAGCCAAAAATGGAAGTCTATCTTTGGAAGAATAATAACAAAATGCCAGAACAAACAGACAGTGCCATAACAAAGAACTAAGCACACGAATTTTAAGTATTATAGCCAGACAATGGGAGAACAAGATAATGCCACATGAACTATTATCAGCTGTTAAAGGACCATTTCATGCATAATTTTGTAATTTATCTAGTAAACAATAACAGTGAGTTACAACTAATTAATAACAAGGCACCCAGACTTGCCACAAGATAAGCAAATGAGGGACAATTTATCCATTAGCCTATTGATTCTGAGTGCATATACATTAATACCGCCAAGATTTTTCCTCTAAACAATTGTAGGGATAAATTTGAGACAATGGCATAAGTGATAGACCTCTATAACTCTTGTGCTTATCTATCTAGGAAGCTTATCTTAGGAGTAGTTGGAGCATATGTCAGCACCTTATCTTCTTATCTCGCTTTAGCATCTAATTTAGCATCTACTTAGAATATGCTGTAATCCTTTCTTAAGTTGCAAGTTTGCTACTCCTATATGTATCCAATCCTGCCATGGTTTGTGGCATGGCTAAGTAATAGAGAAAATCTGCCCCAAATACCTGTGTCTTTGGCTAACAGTAAGCAGATAGATTAAGATACACACATGAAAATGGTTGATTGATGAATATTGAGACAGTAAATATCTAAAAAATTGACAACGATTGAAGCCCCTAAATGGAATGCAGGAAAATCCCTAATTCATGTGGAAGTAGAACATTTTCATGCATAACGGAATTCTGTCAAAATTCGAGCATTCCAAACAGGTCTTAAATGATCAAGAAAAATGGCAATTTCTTTGTAGATGGTGACAATAATGTCAGAGTTCATATCTGGGAGAAGGAAAAAAACATAAGGAAACTAACAAGCTCCAAAGTTTTCTTTACACGTCAGGCAATATCAAGACAACTAAGGACAGTACAGATATACACAAAGCAGTTAATAATAAGAGTAAAATTCACCAGTGGTCCCTAAACTTGCACAGCGGTGCTATCTGAGTCCCTAACTCACAAATCTTGATTTTTGGGTCCCTAAACTTGTATGGCAATGTCATCTGGGTCCCCAGCTCTCGAATTTTGATTTTTTAAGTCCTAGAACTTGTATAGTGGTGTCATCTAGGTCCCTAAACTTGCACGTCAACACATAATTAGCATGCCACATTAGCGTCATATGTATGTTCATGTGCAAGTTCAAGGGCCTAGATGACACCACCATATAAGTTTTAGGACTCAAATATCAATATTCGAGAGTTGGAGACCCAAATGACATTTTCATACAAGTTTAGGGACCCATAAATCAAAATGCAAGAGCTAGGGACCCAGATGATACCACCGTGCAAGTTTAGAGATCGCCCGTGAATTTTACTCTTAATATAATAACCTCTACCTTTCAGTGTTTGATGAATCACCCAGAGGAGTCGAGCCCAAGGTAAACTCCCGATCATACTGTGGAACAGAATCATCATCTACGGTATCACTTTCCCTTGCTTGGTTATCCACCCAAAATGACTTGTAAGGATAAGAAAAAGAAGAAAACAGAACAAGGTGAATAACTATATTCCAGTTAAGTATCCCACGAAAAGCAGAAATGAATCATACAGCCAATTGTCTAAAGATTACATCAAATGTTAGATACATATCAGTAACAAAGGACAGGAGACTATGCCATGTTCGAATATGTGGTACTAAAACAACGTGTTTCAAAGGAAAAATAATAAAAGCATATGGCTGCAAGTGGGAACTAACACTGGATTCAGATTCCAAAGTTTATTACTGTTGAATACAAACACAGTTGTAGCATATTTGACATTCTGGGAAGGGATGAGATTGATTTAATTTCCAACATGTCCTCAAAGGATCAAAGTGTATCTAAACGAAGGGGCTAATGTCACCAAATAAATAGAAAGAAGACGGATCAAGGATCAAAAACATGCAAGTCCCTACTGCAAACTTAAGGTTTATACATGGGAAAAAATTCAAATTAGCACAGTTAGATGCACTATGAGATGCCAATAAAGGACATCCTCACCTTAGCAGGTAGCTAAGGCAGGAGTGATAGCTTACCAAGAAGAAGAATACCTTGGCAATGGAAAGAAGAAACATAAAAAAAGGCAAATGGGAAAACATAGAAGGCAAGAATACATTAGAGCATCTCCAAGAGGCTCTCTACATGGCTCTTCATCACAAATTACAAAATTTCAAAAAAAAAAAAATCAGGCTCCAATGGACTTTCTAAACCACTCTTTCCACTCTCCAGAACCACCCTTCTCACTCTCCACTAATGAAGAGGCTAAATCACTCTCTAAATTCAATATATGGTAGTTCTATCATCAATTTTTCACAAGGGAAATTATGACAAGTCATTGCAGTATAGATAACGAAACTTAGAATGTATATATATATATATATATATATATATATATATATATATATATATATATATATATATATATATATATATATATATATAAAGAGAATATTCATGGGATGGCTCTCCAAATAGAGATATAGAGATTGAAGTCTAGAGAGAATCTTGGAGTTGCTCTTAGTTCTCACGTCCTCAGAAGCACGGACACGGCAGGGAAGGGGCGTATCCCGTATCGGATACGGATACGCCTGGGATATGGTCGGGATACGTATCCGCGGCGTATCCGCGTATCCCAGCTTATTTGGGCTGGAAACTAACGATTGGAAACGTTTCGGCCCAGTCGATACGGCCCAGCCAGCCCAATAGCTTACCACCATCCCACCTTTGCCCTACTCCCGTCTCCCGACCCCTCCCAGTCTCCCACGTGCAGCCGCCTCCGCCTCGCGCAGGTCCGCCTCCCGCCGGCCGCCAGTCCGCCTCCCGCCAGCCGCCAGTCAGCCTCCGCCCTCGCCGGCGACCAGCCTCCGCCCTCACCGCCAGCCCGTGCAGCTCGCCCCCGCAGCGCCCGTCCCCTTCCGCCACGCACGCCTTGAGGACGGACGCGAGCGTGCACCCGTCGGGCGCCAATCCCGGGGCCGCTGACGCCAGCATGGCACCGTAGACCCGCAAGGCTTCACCGGCGCTCTAGGACGAGTACGCCCCGACGAGCGCATTCCAGGAGAAGACGGTCCGGGCGGGCATTCCGTTGAACAGGCGACAAGGGCATCCCCGACCAGCCTCCGCCCTCGCCGGCGACAAGGAGCCCCCTACTTAGGTGAGTTCCTCTCCCTCCCCAATCCAATTTAGAGCTGAGCCAGTGCGCCATGCCCCATTAGGCCAAAGGCCATTACCCCTTCCTGATTACTGATTAGAGCCTTTTTTATTTTGTCCAATGTTCATTGTCCAGTATGGCATCTCCAAATTCGAGTAGTGCAGGTAGTGCTAGTGCTACTGCTAGTGGTAGTGTGGGATCTGGGTCCAGAGAAACAACTGATATCAAGGCTCAGCTGTGGGATCATGTTATTCTGAGTGTAATAGACCTTAAATGTCTCTATGTTGAACTTGAACATCTATTTTGCAATTGAATATGCATTGTTATCTATTTATTAATAAAATAGTTAAAACGTATCCGCGTATCGGGTTGTTTAAGAAATTGCCGTATCCGCGTATCCGTATCCTTCCGATACCGATACGTGTATCCGTATCCGTGCTACTCTGCTCATGTCAATCAATTAGATTTTTCTAGAGCACCTATAGCTATTTGGACACATGTTGCAAGAAATTACAACTTCCGAAGCCCATTCCAGAAGTTGTTTCCTGCAACATGCGCCAAAAATAGTTGTAGATTTTTAAACTTTACTTTTTTATTAAAAAAAAAAGAAGTTTTTAGTTATAGAAAACAGCCTTCAAAAGTTAAAATAGTTGTAGTTTTTTTTTTTTGTTATAGATATAGAAAAAAATGGAAACTAAAATGCATGCAGTCTTCAAAAGTCAAAAAGTATGACCACCTCTGTACATTTAGTTTCTTAGATCACAAATAATTAAGATAGGTTGTATGTTCAAGGTAATGCTAATGTCCAAATAACATCCATCTGAAGCCAGAGCATAATGAGAAAAAAGGAAGACAACACAAAATAAATCACCAATGACATATTCAAAGTAATCATATATTATTGTTTTTTTTTGGACATTGCCAGGTCAATTTCAACATAATGACATACATACCACAGCACAAGATTTCTCAGAACCAACATGTAATGCTGGATAATAAGTCTCTTCACCACTTTCTAAGGTCCCTTCCACAGCTTCCTGTTATTTCCAGAAAGAAAATAAATATCACAAAATAAGCTTCAATTCTATCATTTCTAAATAATTCTTTCTGAATGCATTATCTTCTTGTACTGATAGGTTAAAAGGACAATACTGAATCGCTGCAAAGAAACAATTGAGCGAGTAAGAAGACTTCAAAATTGCAAGAACTGGAACAAGTCCTGTTATGTTCCTTTATTTCTACTCCCCCATATTCCCACAATAGAAACAGCTAAACTCATCTATGGCACTGTCAAAGACTAAGGACATACAAATAAAAATGAATGGAGGCACGTACATTAGAAGCATACATAATTGTAGGGAACAGTACCTTCAAATGGTGCTGCCTTCTGGCCTGCCACTCAGACCATTGTTGCATCAGTTGCATAAGCTTTCTTTTGCTTTCCCTGAGATATTAAGATACCAATACTATTAAAAAATAGCCAAATGGTTTAAAAATATTTTCTGGAGCATGAAAGTTGCTACCACAAAATGGCATGTGCTAGCATTGATATTAGTGAGAATAGAAAGCATCTTGTAATTAACCTTGTCAAATCACTGTAGATGACACGAATAGAAGGCTCCTTTGATTCTACACGAGCTCTTTTAACTCCTCTCGAGGCTAAAAATGTCACATTAAGGAACAACAACAGCTACAAATTTTCCCCCAAGTCGCAATAACATGTTTAGAGTCCCAGGAGTATAAGCAAGAGTCTGTGCTTCTTATGCTAGCACAGTTCCCAGGATTCAATGGAAACAAATGAATCTTCAAGAAACATAGACACTTGCAGCTGCAGAAGTATATTAGCAGAAATACATAATAGTCCATTCAATAGGATACGACTTTCTTCAACAGAGATGCTGTTTGACTCAAAAATTGGTGCATTTTCAGTCCCGTCGCCCTTGTCCAGCTTGACCTCAAAACCAATCACAGTCTGCACAGCTGCAACACTGGTCACGGGATGAATGGAAGCATCTAATAGCTGATCCTTTCCAACCACTACGTCATCATCCATGAGGTCCATATCTTCCACTTGCCCCTCTTCAAGATCCAGGTTCCCAGCAGATGGCTTGGGATTACTGCCCACAACACCAGCTTCCCCTTCTGGTTGGAGTTCAGATGCCAGAGGCTCCGCCCCATTCACATCAGGAGCCTTAACCTGAACGTCTGCCCCTTCATCTTTCGCATCAGCTTCGCAAGGTGCCTCAAGGCTGATGAACTCGTCTGATGCCATTTCTTTGCGGGGCAAATACACTATGCATTCAACATTCCGGACCGAATCTGCAGCGAACAGTATATACTCGTAATTATATCAATCCGAATGCAGATAGCTTACGTTAGGGTTTGGGTCCGAAACCAGGGAGAGTTTATTGGGTGCTAACGAAGGGAAGGGAAGAGAAGGGAAGCGAAGGGAAAGGAAGGCATACCTTGTAGGTGCTCGTCGTAGGGCCGACGAAGACCTGGCGGAGGGCGGCGGAGGGCCGGCAGCGTTCGTCCAGTCGTCGCAACCAGGAAAGAAAAAACCCACGAGAGATACGGAGAGAGAGAGAGAGCGTGGTGGCCGGGGTGGGGAGGACGAGGCGGTGGAGGTGGAGGTGGCGCGCGCTGGCCGGCGCAGCGGGATCCAGCCAGCGGCGGGCGTCGGCGGCCGCAGGAGGATGCTCGGGCGGCGGCGCTCCCAGGTCACGCGTCACGGCCTCGTCCTACTCGCGCGAGTCGCGAACTCGCGATAGGGGAGAAATTCGAGCGAGTTCAACAAGGAGGAGGGGTAGTCTCGTGTTTTCCCATGTCCTAAACAGTGAAAACAGCCGTCTGGAATTAGGAAACGAGAGAAATCCTCAAAATCGGGTTAAATTTCAAAAGACACGAATTGATGTCAAATGTTGAGCGACGGACCAACTCAGGGTTAAATATTAAAATTTCTCTATTTCCTAGTGTTTGGCTCCCTTTATCACATTGATTCCTAAAGTAAACGATCCAAAAGGTGTCAACGATTTAGACCTATTTCCCTTCTGAAATGGGTATTCAGAATAATAGTTGCATTTCTATCTAATTTCCATGTCTCAATATTGATTTTTTCATGTATCTTAGAGCATCTCCAAGAGTTCCCTAAATATTCCTTCTAAAAAGTCCACATTTGCCAACTCTTAAAAGGGTATTAGGAGGAAAAAAAAGAAGGTCATCTCTAATAGTTTCTAATCTTTCACTTCTAAAAAATCAATTTTTTTACCGGCCTTTTTTCGCACGGGTCTGTTCGTGCTCGCGCAATACGTATGCCGCCGCTGCCTCCTTTTCCTTCTTGTCACCCTAGCCCTGCTCCTCCCGGCCGGCGTTGGCAATTTCCCCGCACCATTTTTTCCTCCCAGCCCACGATTCCCTGCCGCAGCTAGCCAGCGGAGTCCAAGGTAGCCTGCTACCACCCAGGGCCAGGAGGCGGCCAGCACTCATCGACCTTGCCGCAGCGTAAACAACAAACTGATCCTCCGATCCTGCTACAACCTGAAATGTCGATAATTAAGCTACCTTCGTCGTCGTCCACCATGTCGCGTTTCGACGACGACGTGGAGTTCGACTCCAGCATTTTGGAGCTCGAGCTGATGATGGGGAGGGCCTTCCTATCCCGTGCCGAGGCATGGATCGACTACTTCAGGAGAGTCGCGGCGTATGCCGAGGGCGTCCTTGACGGCTTCGAGCGCCGCCGCCGCGAGTCCGAGGACGACCATCAGGCCCAGACGTCGGTGGCGCACGCGCGCAGGGCGCTGAGGTACTTGACCCTTCAAAATCTGGCCTTGGTTCGGTGCGCCGCAGCCAGGGACGTGCGGAGGGTGCTCACGCACGTCCAAACGGTGGTCCGGAGGCCGCGTTCCGGCAGACGACCTCGCTGATGTATGACCCCCGGGTGGGTGATGGGCTGGGACAGCGACGCAGAGGTGGCGGTGGAGTTGCTGCTTGTGGTAGAACCACCCAAAATAGCGTACTTACGGAGGCGCTCATCTTCCACCAGACACTAAGTACCCCGAAAGTAACTACAATGAGCAATATCCGTCGGGCACACCCCGAGGGAGAACCCGAAAGATCCACATTTTTCCCAAGGATCCAATAATGAAAATGAGTTACAACACAAGTTCATCTCATACATTAGAGTTTCTTAAAAGTACATTATTACAATACCAAATACAGAGTGCGGAATGATAAACAATGGAATATTAAAAGATAACATCTAGCGATAAGATAATGAGAATTTTGTCTGAGCCCACCAGAAGAATCCTCCACACAAGGTACTCCTCAAGCATCACCTGCAACAGGGGTAAATAAACCCTGAGTACACAATGTACTCGCAAGACTTATCCGATAGTGGGAATACTTTCCCGACTCCAAGGAATATGCTAGGCTTTATGGTTGCTGGTTCTCTTTTAGCCAAAAGCAGTACTAATAGTGAGTCCTTATTGATATATTATTATCATCAGGCGTATTAAGTTTTTATCTAGTCAATCTATATAACCACCTGTACTACTTTCAAGCAAGAGCTGAGCAATCGATACTGTCCTTCTCCTTTTCTACTTCCAGTTCTTACTAAGCGAGGTCTTCTACTAAAGTCAAGCAAGAGTTGAGCAATCGATTACATATTGGCAACAGAAATTCTCAATGCAAAAGTACCTCCATTAAATTACTAAGCGAGGTCTTCCTACTAAAGTCTAAGCTATATACCAGTACTACTAACATGTATGATCGCGTCCTACATTCTTACGATGACTACGGATATTCATACTCCTAATGCCAGTTTACGATAAAGCAAGGATAATAACTACGTCATTAAACGACTCGTTCTATGGTTACCATTTTTTACAGCAAGTATATAAATGCCTAAGGAACCTACGGTAACGATTTCAAAGCTAAAGTTATCATCGGTTTACCACAACAAATCTTGCAATTAAAGATCGATATACCGCTAAGCTTTCTACTTCAAGCTTATGAGCCTACCATCCTAACCGCTAATGGTGAACTAACTGTACTAACAGGTAGGCGACATTTTTGCGAACCTAACAAACTTGGTTTCGCTATTTTTGGACAACCATGTAATTTACTACTAATTATTGAAGTTCAGTTCATAACCTAAATAGATAAACAATTTTTAATACAATGAAATAGAGAAAACCGAAACTGGCCTCGCGGCCCAAAACGCGTGGCCTTAGCCCACGACTGCACGGCACACCCACCCGAGCAGCGCGGCCCAGCCGGCCACGGCCCACGACGGGAGAGGCCCGCGCGCGATGGAGGTTATGCACGGACACCCCCGCTCTACAATGAATTCGCAACAAGCTCTGGGTCCCTATTTCCGCAGTCTACGTTTTTACAACACACCCTCCGACTGCTATGTCTTCCCCGCGGTGAAGTCCCTGACCATCCAGAGCACGCACCGGCGCGACGGCGCGGCACTGGATGTCTACGTCGGCCACCCCGGCCCTCTCCTTACTAAAAACAAGAGCCGATACTCACCTACGTGTGAACGCAAACCATCGGGCGGAGACACAGGCGCCGAGACATCGCAGCGAGCTCGGACCACGACGGTGGGCAACCTGCAAGGACGGCGGTGCCGTTCCGGTGAACAACAGCACTGCCAGGACAAAACAAGGAGTGGACGAGTACCAGCGACTCACCACGGAACTGGAAGACGTGAAGAAACGATCGGAGATGGCTCAGGCCAAGCTGGCCACGTGCGCGCGATGAGTGCAGCGGAGCACGGCAATGGCACGGCCGCGCCACGGGATGCACTACGGCGGTAGGGTCTAGGATATGGCGAGCATGGTGACAACGACGGAAGGGGGGCTAGTGGCGCGAGAAATTTGACCGAGCGGCTATGGTGACGCTGAAAGCCGATGGCGCAGGCACCTCGGGTCTTAATGGCCCGAGAGCTCGGCCCTTCAAAATTGGCGCACAGGACTGAGCCACAGGCGGCTATGTGGGGCAGGAAAGGCGACTGGCTGCCCAACGGAGCTGCGGGCAAAACCAATTGGAGCGGGGTGCAACCACTTCGGTGAATTGGAAGGAAAACGTGACGGCGGCAAGAGGACAGCGGAGACAGAGGAACACACGACTCGGCATGGCTTGACTGCGAGCGTCAATGCAAGGTACCGCCGTGCCTAGCCATGGGGAACCTCAGGGCGTGCTCCAGGCGCCAGCCAGCAAGGTGTGGCAGCAAGCCAACGAATCAACGATACGGCGACGCAGCAGGCAGCATCCGACAAGATCCACAGTGCGAGTGCGACGCGAGGTGACGGTGGGCAGACCGTCATCCAACGCACAAACAGCCAAGGCGATGTCAATGGCGCAGAACCGCCGTGGCGATAGGCGACGTGCAACATGGGACCGATGCGCTCCCGGCCAAGGCAGAGCAGAGCAAGACGTGCGCGTCGCGTCTCGGCGGCAAGGAAAACATGGCGGCAGGCGAGCAGCAGCGGGGCAGAGCGCGTAGGCGGGCAGCAGCGGGCAGGAGGCCAGGATGCGCGAGTTGTGCGCATGCACGGTGCAGCGAGCGAAGCCGGGTGCGGCAGTGGCTCTGGCCCACGCGGCAGAGCGCGCTGGCAAGCCAAACGGGGCGGTGACCGCGCCTAGAGCTCAACTAGGTGGCGTGCACGATTATTAAAGCAGCTAGAAATTGTGTACGCCATGTTCCAAACGTTAATCTAATTTCTCGATGCGAATAGGAGTACCTCTAGCCATCACCATCAGTCGCGACATTGCGCTACTTCTTAAGCCAAATGTTCTGCAACTAATGCCAAAGATGGCTTCGTCGACCACTTCAAAGACTTACGTGGAGGACGTCTATTTGAAAGGTTTCGCGTCGAAACCCAACCCCGACCCCCGAGACGTATGCGCTAGCCATCCATGTCACCGACCACAACTTTTTATCGCCATTCACAAAACGTTTTATAACATTTTGTGTTAACAAAATTTTAATTCAGGTAATAAACGCGTTATGTGACATGAAACATAACCTTTTTCTTTCCGTTTCATAAAAATGTTTCCAAGCCAAACATGGATTATAAAGCCTATCATACACCAATGCACATAAATCAGATGCTTATGAAATGTTTCAGCAAAACATTACCATGTAACACCAGGGTGTTATAAATCTACCCCCCTAAAACAAAATCTCGACCCGAGATTTCATGTGCCTAGTGTGAGAAAGGGTATGGAGTACATTTTGCGCAAAACTAACTATCCGACCCAGAGAGGAGATGGGGGTAATGCTTTGATAAGTAACTCTCTTGCTCCCAGGTGGCTTCGTCCTCTGCATGGTTTTGCCATTGTACCTTGTAAAACTTTATCATCCTGTTCCTGGTCACTCTCTCCTTCTCATCCAAGATTTTTATAGGATGCTCCACATAAGACAGATCAGGTTGGAGCGGAAGTCCTTCTATTTCCACAGATTCTTCAGGAACTCATAGGCATTTCTTCAGTTGCGAGACGTGAAATACATTGTGAACTGCCAAGAGAATTTCAGGGAGTAGGAGACGATAAGCAACGGGACCACACTGCTGCAACACCTTGTATGGACCCACATACCAAGGGGCTAACTTGCCATGAACACCAAACCGATGTACCCCTCTCATAGGAGATACCTTGAGATACACATAATCTCTAGCTGCAAATTCTAAAGGCCTTCTTCGCTTGTCTACGTAAGCCTTCTGTCGACTCTGAGCTGACTTCAAGTGTTCATTAATTATATTTACTTTCTCTTGAGCCTCCTTTATGAAATCAGGCCTGAAGTACCCATGGTCTCCTACTTCAACCCAGTTTAGTGGTGTCCTACACTTCTATCTATATAAAGCTTCAAATGGTGCTATACGGATACTCTCCTGATAGCTGTTATTATAAGAAAATTCGGCCAGCTTCAAACACTGATCCCACTTCTTAGGAAAAGAGATGGTACAGGCCTGTAGCATATCCTCGAGCACCTGGTTCACCCTCTCAGTTTGACCGTCCGTCTGTGGGTGGTATGCCGAGCTTCTGAGAAGACGAGTACCCAAACACTCCTGGAGTTTCTCCCAGAAACGAGAGACAAAAACTGACCCTCTATCAGAGATGATGGTGAGAGGAACTCCATGTAGGGTCACAATCCGATCAAAGTATAACTCCGCATACTTCTTTGCATTGTATCGAGTGTCCACCGGAAGGAAGTGGGCAGACTTGGTGAGACGGTCCACGATGACCCAAATAGAATCAAAACCAGAGGAGGTGCGGGGTAAACCCACAATGAAATCTAGGGAAATATCCTCCCATTTCTAGATAGGAATGGGCAAGGGCTGCAGATATCCTGGAGTACGCATATGATTTGCCTTGACTCTGCCACAAGTGTCACATTCTGCAACGAACTGGGTGATATCTTGCTTCATTTTTGACCACCAGTACAGCTTGCGCAGATCATGATAAATCTTGTTGCTACCAGGGTGGATAGATAGCTTGGAATGATGGGCTTCTTGCAAAATCTTTCCTTTTAGCTCTTCTTTGGATGGAACTACCAGTCTATCCTTGTATCTTACGACTCCTTGCTCATCAATGCTAAAATGAGATCCACGCCCTTCTGCGAGCAACTTCTTGATGTGAGGAATCTCTTCGTGATCTCCCTTCTGTTCCTAAATAATTTGCTCCAGCAATTCTAAGGTCAAAGCAATCTAAGTGAGCACCTCAGTGTGGTGGAGTGACAAGGGTATTTCCTCAATCTGATGCGACTTACGACTCAAAGCATCCGCCACCACATTGGCTTTTCCTGGATGATAGTGAACTTCCAAATCATAATCCTTGATCAACTCTAACCATCTCCTTTATCTCATGTTTAACTCAGACTGAGTGAAAATATACTTAAGGCTCTTGTGGTCAGTGAAGATATGCACTTTGTTGCCCAACAAATAATGCCTCCAAATCTTCAGAGAGTGAACTACAGCAGCTAGCTCTAAATCATGGGTAGGGTAGTTCACCTCGTGCTTCTTCAGTTGGCGCGAAGCATAAGCTATCACACGCCCCTCTTGCATAAGCACATACCCCAATCCTGTCTTCGAGGCATCACAGTAAACATCAAAAGGCCTCTCAATATCAGGTTGAGCCAATACAGGAGCAGTGGTCAGAAAAGTCTTCAGGGACTGAAAAGCTTCTTCACAAGCTAGACCCCAAACAAACTTAGCTTCTTTCTAGAGCAGCTTAGTCATGGGCTGGGCTATCTTGGAGAAATCAGGGATGAAACGTCGATAGTATCCAGCTAGCCCAAGAAACTGACGAATCTGGTGTACAAACCTAGGAGACTTCCAATCTAACACATCTTGCACCTTACTGGGATCTACAGAAACGCCCTCAGGTGTCAACACATGTCCCAAAAACTGCACTCGATCTAGCCAAAACTCGCACTTGCTGAATTTAGCATACAACTGGTGCTCTCTGAGTTGAGTCAGGACTATCCAGAGGTGACAGGTATGCTCTTCATCATTCTTGGAGTAGATCAAAATGTCATCAATGAACACTACCACAAACTTATCCAACTCTGGCATGAAGACTGAGTTCATCAGGTACATGAAGAAAGTCGGGGCATTGGTGAGACTGAAAGACATCACTAGGTATTCATATAGCCCATACCTAGTAGAGAAAGTTGTCCTTGGTATATCCTGTGGCCTGATCTTGATCTGATGGTAGCCCAATCGGAGATCTATTTTCGAGAACACCCTGGCACCAGCTAGTTGATCAAACAAAGTATCTATACGGGGCAAAGGATACTTGTTCTTAACTGTTACCGCATTGAGGGGGCGGTAATCCACACACATCCGCAGTGTACCATCCTTCTTCTTCACAAAAATCGCTGGACAACCCCATGGTGAAGAACTTGGGCGGATGAAACCCTTGTCCATCAACTCCTCCAGTTGCTTCTTCATTTCTGCTAGTTCTCTTGGAGCCATGCGGTACGGACGTCTGGAGATAGGAGCAGTACCCGGCTCAAGCTTAATGGAGAATTCTACCTCCCGGTCCGATGGCAATCCCGGAAGATCCCAGGGAAAACATCTGGGAACTCACATACTACTGGAATGGAGGTAAGATCAGGAATGGCTTCAGCATGGGCAGCAACAGGTAAGATCGGTTCTGAGGGTATGATGAGAGACATCCTATCCTCAGAAGACAGAAGTCGTAGCTCTACACTTCTCTTCATATCCAATACTACCCTATACACCCACAACCAGTTCATCCCAAGAATAACGTCAATGCCTTGCCTAGGCATTATCATGAACTATAGACGATAAGTGTGGGTGGCTAATACCAAACTTACTGTATCCACGTGGGTGTTGATGAACATCTGAGAACCCACAGTATGGATCTTATAGGCATACGGTATAGCCACAAGTGATAAATTGTGCCGCTCTACAAACCCCATGCTTATAAAGGAATGCGATGCACCAGAATCAAACAACACCAAAGCTGGATGGGATTCGATGGTAAACATACCAGCCATAACTATCTCCTAATGCACAACCTGCTGAGCATCCATGAAGTGCACTTGACCGGATCTGCTGGGCACCTTCCTCTTGATGAAAGTCCTCTTAACCAGCCTAGAATTTGCAGATGGCTGAGACGGCTGAGCTGTCTACTGCTGAGGACACTCCCTAGCATAGTGGCCCTCCATGCCACACTTGAAACAAGCACTAGGCTTGTTCCTGAATCCCTGACGAGGTGGGACCTGCTGTCCCTAAGTCTGCTGGGGCTACACCTACTGCTGAGGTGCCTTGTACTGAGTAGCGGAAGTCTATGAGGTCTGCTAAGGTGACCGAAACGGAGGCCCGCCGAATGATTGATAGGACCCCCACCTCACAATTTGCACCTTCTGAGTATGAGGGTGGCTGGAGGATCTAGCTGCCACCCTCCTCCACTTCCAATCCGCCTGAGATGCCCGCTAAAAACCCTCAAGAGCAATGGCGGCGTTCATCAGAGCCCCAAAGGTCTGATAGTTCCCCAGGTACAGTTTCTCCTAAAGAACAGGAGTGAGACCACGAAAGAAGCGATCCTTCTTGTCATCCGTGTCCACCTGACTACCAGCATACTGAGCCAAGTGGTTGAACTGATTCACATACTCCATTACCGTCCTGCCCCCCTGACACAACTCCATGAACTCGGTCACCTTCTAGTGGATAACGCCAGCAGGTATGAAGAACTCGTAGAAGGCGGTGGAGAACTCCTGCCACGTTGCCGGATGATTCGGCAGCTCCGTGGCTAGGAAGGTCTCCCACTAGGCACCTGCGGATCCCAAAAGCTACTGGGACACAAAGTGCACCTTCTGCTCGTTGGCCACTCCGAGAAGCCGAAACTTCTGCTCTAGCGTGCGAAACCAGTGCTCTGCCTCCAACGGATCGTCCGACGGTGTGAATGTGGGCGGGTGGGTCTTGAGGAAGTCCTAGTAAGAGGACTGTCCCTCAGGACGGTGAGCACCACCCCCCATTCCCACCGTTGCCTCTGGGGCCTCCACGGGCGAGACCCGCGACAGCCTGTGCCATAATCTCCAAGGCACGAGCAGTCTCCTGTCGAGCCGTGGCTGACTCCCGACGAGCAGCCAGCAACGCCACCATGACCTCCGTGGTGGACAGCGGTGGAGGCGGTGGCGGCAGCGGGAAAGGATAAGGAACCAAAGGTGGAACCTCCCGAGCTCCCTCGTTTTCACGCTCAAAGGCCCGAGCACTGTCACCATGGCCCTCGTTGGCCGCTCCCGAACTGGTGCTTCCACGTCCGGACCTCAGATTCATCTGTAAGAGAGATGAACCCTCCATTAGGACACCCTCCCGATTAGAATCTAGGGATTAAAGAGATGGCAGCACATTTATTAAAGTATTCATTAAGTTAGTCCTGCCAATTTACTACTTTCATTATACGTGAAGGGGGATTCCTAGTTCAAAAATGCTATTATATGATGCATGCTTCGACCTATATGTTCACTCAAGCCGGAATATAGCGGCGTTCGTAACATTTTCGGCACATCGCACACTCACTTTCCGTATACTAAGTGATTTCTTACGCAACATAAGTCAGTGTACCTGCAGAAAACTGATTAGATAAAACCAGTGCCGCTATCCTGGATACACCATATAGCTAGGGCTTATACTTATATAACTTAACTTAATCGCATCCTACTTTTCACAAAACTTTTGTTGGTCAAACTTTTAGTTTTGTAAAAGAGTGAGGAACTCATGACCATTATTGGCTCTGGTACCAACTGTGGCAGAACCACCCGAAATAGCGTACTTACGGAGGCGCTCGTCTTCCACCAGACACTAAGCACCCCGAAAGCAACTACAACGAGCGATATCCGTCGGGCACACCCCGAGGGAGAACCTGAAAGATCCACATTTTTCCCAAGGATCCAATAATGAAAACGAGTTACAACACAAGTCCATCTCATATATTAGAGTTTCTTAAAAGTACATTATTATAATACCAAATACAGAGTGCAGAATGATAAACAGCGGAATATTAAAAAGATAACATCTAGCGATAAGATAACGAGGATTTCGTCTGAGCCCACCAGAAGAATCCTCCACACAAGGTACTCCTCAAGCATCACCTGCAACAGGGGTAAATAAACCCCGAGTACACAATGTACTCGCAAGACTTATCCGATAGTGGGAATACTTTCCCGACTCCAAGGAACATGCTAGGCTTTATGGTTGCTGGTTCTCTTTTAGCCAAAAGCAGTACTAATAGTGAGTCCTTATTGATATATTATTATCATCAGCCATATTAAGTTTTTATCTAGTCAATCTATATAAGCACCTGTACTACTTTCAAGCAAGAGTTGAGCAATCGATACTGTCCTTCTCCTTTTCCACTTCCAGTTCTTACTACGGTGCTAAACCGCAAACAAGCCGTACCGGGTAACCCGGCGATTCATGAATCAATGTGCCCAGCTGGGTGCCCCGAAGACACACGCCCCGCTTGTACCCCAGGCACAAGCAGGACTAACCTACCACTCTCCTATCCTGGGTGTCCAGGTCCCCGTCCAAACTTGGACTCCACGCCCCCCGCCTCTGAATCCCGGACTCAGTGCGGTGCAAGGACCTCCACCACCTCCTCTTCCCATCAGTCGGTCCGGAAAGAGCCGGATCCGCGACAAGAGAGCAGCAAGTCTTCCCTGCGCCCATACCCAAGTATGTGCTCGGGACAATAGTCTGTGACTTGCCTAGAGTCATATGCAACGACCGGTCCTTAATCGACACAGACAGGGAAAAAGTGTAACCGGGCTATGCCCTGTTGGCCACAGGATACAACCCCTCACACCCACCAGTATCAAATCCACATCCTTGTCCGGTCACCATTTTTCCTTCCCATTATTTCATCATGATATTATAGTGTAATCACCTATTTGCGAGTAACGTCAGGTTACTCACGCTACCGACGTCCTGAGCATAGCAGCTACTCGACCTGCACTAGTAGGACTTAGGGTGGATATATCTATGCATGTAGTTTCCATAAATGCCTGTAACGTAAATGCATATCATATAAATATATTCAGTGATCATTTAAAAATAGGGGTTATGCACCGGGGCTTGCCTTGGGCAGGTGCCGAGTCAGCAAAGTCAGTACCAATAGGCTCCTGGGCTCCCTCCTATGTGAAAAGCTCCTCCTCGTACTCCTTGATCACCTCGTCGTACTCCGGATCACCGACGGGTACGAAGTCTACCTGTTCATGATCTACATGAAATGACGATGCAATGATTACACTATGGCAACAGAAATTCTCAATGCAAAAGTACCTCTATTAAATTACTAAGCGAGGTCTTCCTACTAAAGTCTAAGCTATATACCAGTACTACTAACATGTATGACCGCGTCCTACATTCTTACGATGACTACGGATATTCATACTCCTAATGCCAGTTTACGATAAAGCAAGGATAATAACTACGTCATTAAACGACTCATTCTATGGTTACCATTTTTTACAGCAAGTATATACATGCCTAAGGAACCTACGGTAACGATTTCAAAGCTAAAGTTATCGTCGGTTTACCACAACAAATCTTGCAATTAAAGATCGATATACCGCTAAGCTTTCTACTTCAAGCTTATGAGCCTACCATCCTAACCGCTAATGGTGAACTAACTGTACTAACAGGTAGGCGACATTTTTGCGAACCTAACAAACTTGGTTTCGCTATTTTTGGACAACCATGCAATTTACTACTAATTATTGAAGTTCAGTTCATAACCTAAATAGATAAACAATTTTTAATACAATGAAATAGAGAAAACCGAAACTGGCCTCACGGCCCAAAACGCGTGGCCTCAGCCCACGACTGCACGGCGCACCCACCCGAGCAGCACGGCCCAGCTGGCCACGGCCCGCGATGGGAGAGGCCCGCGCGCGATGGAGGTTATGCATGGACACCCCCGCTCTACAACGAATTCACAACAAGCTCTGGGTCCCTATTTCCGCAGTCTACGTTTTTACAACACACCCTCCGACTGCTATGTCTTCCCCACGGTGAAGTCCCTGACCATCTAGAGCACGCACCGGCGCGACGGCGCGGCACTGGACGTCTACGTCGGCCACCCCGGCCCTCTCCTTACTAAAAACAAGAACCGATACTCACCTACGTGTGAACGCAAACCACCGTGCAGAGACACAGGCGCCGAGACGTCGTAGCGAGCTCGGACCATGACGGTGGGCAACCTGCAAGGACGGCGGTGCCATTCCGGTGAACAACAGCATTGCCGGGACAAAACAAGGAGTGGACGAGTACTAGCGACTCACCACGGAACTGGAAGACATGAAGAAATGATCGAAGATGGCTCAGGCCAAGCTGGCCACGTGCGCGCGATGAGTGCAACGGAGCACGGCCGCGCCACGGGATGCACTATGGCGGTAGGGTCTAGGATATGGCGAGCATGGTGACAACCGACGGAAGGGGGGCTAGTGGCGCGAGGAATTTGACCGAGCAGCTATGGTGACGCTGAAAGCCGACGGCGCTGGCACCTCGGGTCTTAATGGCCCGAGAGCTCAGCCCTTCAAAATTGGTGCACAGGACTGAGCCACAGGCGGCTATGTGGGACAGGAAAGGCGACCGGCTGCCCAACGGAGCTGCAGGCAAAACCAATTGGAGCGGGGTGCAACCACTTCGGTGAATTGGAAGGAAAACGTGACGGCGGCATGGGGACAGCGGAGATAGAGGAACACACGGCTTGGCATGGCTCGACTGCGGGCGTCAATGCAAGGTACCGCCGTGCCTGGCCATGGGGAACCTCAGGGCGTGCTCCAGGCGCCAGCTAGCAAGGTGTGGCAGCAAGCCGATGAATCAACGATACGGCGACACAGCGGGCAGCATCCGACAAGATCCACAATGCGAGTGCGACGCGAGGTGATGACGGGCAGACCGTCGTCCAACGCACAAACAGCCAAGGCGATGTCAACGGCGCAGAACCGCCGTGGCGACAGGCGACGTGCAGCGCGGGACCGACGCGCTCCCGTCCAAGGCAGAGCAGAGCAAGACGTGCGCGTCGCGTCTCGGCAGCAAGGAAAACATGGCGGCAGGCGAGCAGCAGCGGGGCAGAGCGCGTAGGCGGGCAGCAGCGGGCAGGAGGCCAGGATGCGCGGGTTGTGCGCATGCACGGTGCAGCGAGCGAAGCCGGGCGCGGCAGTGGCTCTGGCCCGCGCGGCAGAGCGCGCTAGCAAGCCAAACGGGGCGGTGACCGCGCCCAGAGCTTAGCCAGGCGGGTGCATGATTATTAAAGCAGCTAGAAATTGCGTACGCCATGTTCCAAACGTTAATCTAATTTCTCAATGCGAATAGGAGTACCTCTAGCCATCACCATCAGTCGCGACATTGCGCTACTTCTTAAGCCAAATGTTCTGCAACTAATGCCAAAGATGGCTTCGTCGACCACTTCAAAGACTTACGCGGAGGACGTCTATTTGAAAGGTTTCGCGTCGAAACCCAACCCTGACCCCCGGGACGTACGCGCTAGCCATCCATGTCACCGACCACAACTTTTTATCGCCATTCACAAAACGTTTTATAACATTTTGTGTTAACAAAATTTTGATTCAGGTAATAAACGCGTTATGTGACATGAAACATAACCTTTTTCTTTCCGTTTCATAAAAATGTTTCCAAGCCAAACATGGATTATAAAGCCTATCATACACCAATGCACATAAATCAGATGCTTACGAAATGTTTTAGCAAAACGTTACCATGTAACACCAGGGTGTTACACTGCTGGGCCAGCGCGACCAGCGGGACACACAGGTGCTGGCCGTCACGGGCACTGCCGGTGTGGGCAAGACCGCCCTCGGCAGGATGGTGTTCAACGACGCTAGAGTGCAGGAGAAAATGACGGCGCGAAGGAAAAATGGCGCAGGGAGAAGGATACGCGAAGCCGGAGTAGCGCGTCACTTTATGCGGATTGGGTCGGTTTTTTCCAAGTGCGTAAATTTTAGGAGAAAGGATTAGGAGTTGTTGGAGAGGGGGGGTTTTCTCTTTTTTTTTTTAAAAAAAAAACCAAGGATTAGGAATGGATTTAGGGAACTCTTGGGGATGCTCTAAAAGTTTTGTACACTTTGCTTGCCCTTGCAGGTGTTGATGTACAAGTTTGGCAAGATAAGACACTTATGAACAACTTCGCATTATTATATCCGAGCATTTTGCAGGTCAGACTGGGCTCGGGCTAGATTGAAAAAGGCATGACTGTTTGAGACCAAAATAGTCCCACAGATGACCCACTGCTCGAGAAGGGCCTGATTTTTCAGGCCATGCTAAAATAATATATAGTGTACACTAGCTAAAATAAATACCTTGGTCCAGGCTCGGGCCAAGAAAAAACTTTCTAGGAAGTTGGATCTATGTCCAAGTCTTGTCCACTAAAGCTCGTGACAGGCCAAAACTCATTGGGCTCGGGCCTGGCCAGGTTAGGCTCAATTTGTTCGGGTCCACGCATTAAGTGTTGTTTGGGTAGAGATTCACCAAAACGAGATCTAGATCCACTTTTTTTTTGCCAAATGCTTCTAGCTCCACCAACTCCACCGTGGATTTGATCTACCAAAGGGTGAATATGGCCATAGATTCACCAAATTGGTAGAACTACTCAAGGGGTGCTCCACCAAATTCAAGTTCGTGAAGTTAGAAAAAATTACCCACCATGCCACTGATTATACAAATAAAACGTTTCATTCTATTTTTTTCTCCTCTTCCTCGTCACGCACGTCTGCCTGCCCGTCAACAGCCACCGCGTCGTTCCTCGCTGGCAGCCGCGTTGCCACTGTCCGGCTATGCGCCGCCCCTGGCTAGCCACGCGTGCGCCATCCACCATCCGGCAGCCGCGTGCCCGCCGAGGCCACATCTGCCCCTGCCCGGTCATGCCCCTCCCCGCCTCGGCAGTCATGGTTGGCCCCGGTCGCACCCCTCCCGCCTTAGCAGCCGTCGCCGGCACTGGTCACGCCCATCCCGTTGCCGCGCCCCAGAGCCGGCACCAGCCCAGCACACCTCTTCTCCGCCCACGTGTGCGCGAGGGCCAGCGCCGTCACGAGCACATCCCATGGGTCGTGCGCGGGAGCCGCCCCCTCTCCGGCCGGCCTGCGCTCGTTGCCGGCCATGCAAACGCCGCCCGCCCGGCCCCGCGCTCCTCGGCCTGCAAGCGGGATGTGCTGAGCCAAACTGTAGGAAGGGGAGGAAGAGGATGAAGAACTGACATGCGGTCCCTAAGTGGCAGTGAGATAGAGGGGAGACCGGAGCTGTACCAAACACTTTTTGGATCCCAAATCCACGGTGGAACTGCTTCACGGTGGATCCAGGTGAATCCCAGATCTAGATTCACTTTTTGCAATGGTGGAGCTTTACCAAACATGCTCTTAATCTATACTCTTTTACAGTTGCAGGGACTGTTTGGATCTAAGGATTTTGGAGGATACGTGTTCAAGAGGAAATGAAAGCAGCCACTATGTTTGGAACAAAGGACCGTTTCCTACTGTTCCAAAGGAAAAGCAACTATATACACGCAAAAATACAGAAATGAAAAAAAAATCAACTCCGGCCCAAGGGAAGGCATCTTGCTCACTCTCTTTGCTCTCTTCTCTCCTGGTCATGTCTTCCTCCATCCCGCCATGGCCAAGCCCTAGAAGAAATTAGTGCGAGAGATGAATCTGCGACAAGAAAGCTCATCTAGGGGACAAAAAATCAACTCAACTCCTTCACTACTGGAACAATGTTTTGGTGTTCCTCAATTTGGACGGGATGATTGAAGAAAAAGGTAATCGATATAATAGCAAATCAATTTTCCCTTTGGATGGAATTTTGTTCATTATCCAATTCATAGTTGGAAATTTTAATTTGAATATGAAATATGTTTTTTTTTGCGACGATATGAAATATGGTTCTTTATTGTCCTTGTTACGATCTGCGACCTTATTTTCTTTTTCTATATGGATCATGTTGTCTTAGAGGAATAGCCATGGGGAGGTGAGTGCCATCAATAGCACCAAAATACATTTTTGCATATCTATATCTTTTATAAAGCCAATTCTCACTACAAGTTCTATCTCAACATGCAAGACATTTACATCAGCTTTCACTAATATTCATGTCATACCATTAACTTCCAACCTCTTAATGCAAACTATCATTGTCATCTCCACTTAATTTCATTCCACTTTCTTCGCAATCCTCACAGCAATGCGCGGGTATCTTCTAGTATCCATCTATGATTATATATCAACACCATGATAAAATTAATATCGCCATTGATACAAATAAAAAATACATGGAAGTATGGAACAAATTTAAGTTGTCTTAAGACACGATGTTGCTGTAGAGAAGGTAGTTGTATATAGTAGCATGT
This sequence comes from Miscanthus floridulus, assembly GCF_019320115.1. Classification (NCBI taxonomy): domain Eukaryota; kingdom Viridiplantae; phylum Streptophyta; class Magnoliopsida; order Poales; family Poaceae; genus Miscanthus; species Miscanthus floridulus. The sequence goes on along the minus strand of NC_089587.1, from coordinate 169,465,347 downwards.
GAGTTGTGTAAGAGCATTGTGCATTGCTCTGTAACGATGGCTAATTGTTCCTCCACTATGCAAAAATTGATCTTTGCAATGTTCGGTTGCTTGCATTCTTTGATATTGCATAAAGGAATATGCCTAGCTGCTCTTCCAAAGATACCTTTGAATCAGCAGCAGTGGTGAAGTCAGGGATGGGCTGGAGGGGGCTCGGGCCTGAGCCCCCTTAACTTTGATGTTTTTTCATTGCACACCTTAATAATCTAGCTAATCTACCTCGTAATTGAAGAGTAAATGGGCCCCCTATTGACATTTGTCCCCCTAAACCTAAGTTCTGGCATATGGAATTGCCATTTGCATAGGGCCTCATGTCTTGCTAGAGTTTCATGAATAAATGTGGCTCCATTTCGGATAGAATTGTGCATTGCTTTCTTTTCGGGTGATTGAGATGAGCTGCCTTCTTTCAATGTTGGGTGGACAAGGAAAATGAAGTTATCTTCATTTTTGTGATCATCGGCAATAGTTTGGGTCCATAGAAAGAAAAGCACCAGCTATCAGAAAATATGGTTGCTAGCACATGGATGGATGGTGTGTATTTGTATTGTGCATGTAAGGTCCGAAGAATGAGCATGTATTTGTATTGTGCAGAACTACTTGCCTTGAGCATATGCAGCAACGGCTAGAAAGAGGCAAGCAAGCTACGGCTAGTGGAGTGTACAAGCTGATCTCGCAGTCAATCAAGCAACGGCTAGAAAAAGAGGCAGGCACTACTTTGTCCATGGAAAGAAAACATGCCAAGATTCAAAGGTTTCCTGCAATCCAACCAGCCTAAGGTAGTGGTGAACATGCAAAGTCAAAAATAAAAAGAAAAAAAACCTAGATGCACAGTTTCATCCCATCCGGATGAAGCAATGACAATTATTGTCGCATACTTTCCTGTTTGGCTCACAAATTCTTTCAATATATCCACGTGACAACTGATGGATGCCAATATGCCATGACCCAAAAGGAAATGCATATTCTCGAGCGCTAGAGGCAGCCGCAGTCATAGTTCGCATGCCTAAGCGACCTGGTGCCCAGTAGTGCCAGCGACTTGCGCTCAGTAGCGTCCCCGTGACAAAGCTCTCCAGAGACAGCAATGCCACCCTCGGCCTCCTCTCTCGGACGTACTCCTGAATCGCAACACTGTAGTCGCCGCTGGCGGCTCGTGATAGCGACCGGGCGAGCACGACGGCGTCCTCGAGCGCCAATGAGCCGCCCTGGCCGATGGACGGACCCACGGCGTGCATCGCATCCCCAGCAACCGTCACGACGCCCTTGTGGAAGGTGCCGAACGCGACCTGTCATGGAGGCCGGTACCTGATGCTGTTCACGGCGTTCAGGGACTCCGGATCGGAGTTCCACACCATCTCGATGATCTCAGAAGGGCAACCAGAGCTCTAGCTTCTCTAGCATGGAATCCTTCGTGGCCCTCACATCTTTAGGACACGTTCGTTTACCGGGGAATTGAGACCTGGAACAGTTCCAAACGGAATGGCAAGTTTATTTATAGTAGTAATGATGAGCCCGATTATTTCCGGCGCTCAATCCGCACCAAACGAACGAGGCCTTAGTGATAAAGGAAAGGTATACAGTTCTTTCGAACAACTTAGATTTAATACCCTCCAACTTAGTGTAGCCCACGAGCCTCTTGCTATTTGGAACAAAAAGTTGGAGGGTCTTGAATCTGAGTTGTTCGAAAGAACTGTATATCTTTCCTTTTGCAGCTCCCGAGCGTATATCCGGGTTGTTTTTGTTCAGGAAGAACTCGGATGCAGAGTCTTGGAGTATTCTCTGGTAGTCTGCTGTTGTCAGATGTAGTTGTATGGCGGTGGTTGAGTTTAAATGCCTTTTGTTCACGGATTTACTGTGTTGGTATATTCTTCCGAATATGCTCGTCTTCGAGTACTGTTCTCTCTCGCCTGAGTCTTTCATTATTGAGTCCTGTCTTTTCACTGTGTCCTTTGTTAGGCTTATTTCGTTGGTATTCCTAGTCCATGTGCACTGTTCCTTTAATCTATAAATACCCTCCCGGAGTGCTTGTTTTCATCCAAAACCTTCGTGTTATGAATATGGTAGTTTGTGAAGTAGAGCAGCCCCCGGACGTGTTTTGTAGTTCTTGTGTGTCTTGTCGTAGCTGGAGGAAGTCTTGTGATAGGGATTAGAGGTAGGCTAATCCCGCAGCAGCAATGTACCAGGATGTACGTGGCAGTAGTTGAAGGAAGTCTTGTGATGTGGGCTTCGTTCCTTCATCTGGCAGTTCTGGGTTGATCCTCGTCGCTTGTCTTGAGACTGTCCGGTGCAGATCAACACCATTTTCAGCATCACATCGGACTTGGGTAGACAGATGCCTGCCGGCCTTCTCTGCTCCATGTTGTCCCGCCGTTCTGCTGATTTCTGCCTTGGGTGCACTGCGTCCGTCCTTTGAAGAAAACAGTGTTGCCAAATGCGGTTCGTCCTACCGAGTAGTGATTTGGGACACGTAGTCGTTCCAGAGCCTAGCCGTGTTCATGTTCCTCTTTGCTACTTTGCTTTTCGTGGTACCGAGTTCGTTGGGTCTTGTAAGATTTGTAATCTTCTATTTTTGTAGTCACTTGTAATGGAAAGAATCTTGTCTTCTGAGTTGTCATTCATTTTTCTGCTGTAGCCCTGGTTGTTCATGAGATTCCCGAGTTCTTTCCGTAAGAATCGAGTTCTTATGTTCCTTGTGAGGTAGCCCTTCTTTTCTTCATGGTTGACGGGTTGTTTTTTGCGGTAATCCGATAACTCCGCCGTAGTGCTTGATGGATAAGTCTAAAATCTGCCCGTTGAATTGTACCGTTGTGTGGATTTGTGCCCTCCGTCATTTTAGCTGTGTCAGTAAATGGACCATTGCGTTTTCACACGGCGCTTTAACGGGCCTGGTGGGCCGTTTTTATCGCCGTAAAATCTATTTAAAGACCCTTCGTCTTCTTTTTCTTTACTGCCCTTCTCTTGCCTTGAAATCCTAGCTTTCAGAAATCCGCCGTCGCCATTGCCGCCGCCATCTTAGCGCCGCCGTCCAAACCTTCTCTTCCCATAGTTCTTTCTTGCCTCCGTTAGTACATGGGTAAGAAGAAGACCACGAGCAAGTCCTAGTCAACCTTCGTGGACGAGGAATCATCACTCTCCGTGATTGAGAACCAAGAGTTCGTGGCCATGAGGGCTACCCAGAAGGCTTGGCCGGCTCCGATGACTACCGAAGATCAGCTTTAGGAACTTGTCAGCGATGGTTTGATCCAGAGCAAGGCCATTGCTGAATGGAGAGTTCCAGGCAAGCATCGGGTCCCCGCTCCAGGTCCTGGTGAGATCGTTCTTTTCATCTCCTTCATTCGTGCTGGACTTTGTCTTCCTGCCTCCGCCTTTCTTCATCAATTTCTTAGCTATTTTGGGATTTCCTTGAATCATCTTGCTCCTAATGCAGTCCTTCACCTTTCTGTCTTCGTTCATCTTTATGAAACTTTCTTTGGAATTCCCCCTTCTCTTTCTCTCTTTCGCTACTTCTTTCGTCTGAAATCCTAACCCCGCCGCGAAGACACCAGTGTTCTTGGTGGCTACGAGATTCAATTTTGCCAGGGTCTTAAGAGCAAGTTCTTTGACTATGACCTGGTTGATTCTGTGAGGGATTGGCGTGCCGACTATGCCGCCAATCTGATTCCTTCTCTTATTGTTCACTCTGGATCTGGTGCCTTGGTTAATGACCGATGGGATAAGAACCCTGTGACGACTGCTGAGGTTCAGGCAATCCAGCCATTTCTTGATAGGATAAATATTTTGAAACAGCAGGGTTTGACCGGTTTCGGTATTATTTCGAGCTTTCTTCATCGCCGAGTTCATCCTCTAAAGGAGCGAGAGCACCTTGGCTTCGAGTATTCTGGGGCTGAGGATCCTTCACGCATGGTCCTAGCCCTTGGGTTGACCGACGAGGAGGTACTCGAGCGTCTTCAAAAGATGCTGAAAGGAGCAAGCATTGTCCTGCTTACTATCTCCGAGTTCTCTGCCAACAACCCGCCTCCAACTGTAAGTCGTTTTCTCTTTGTGCAAAAAGCTGTGCGGGTACTTTCTATATTTTTTTGTATCCATTTTCGCTTAACTTTCCTTGTCTTGTTGTTTTATTCTTTTCATAGGAATTGGGGCGCAACTTTGTTGACCCGATCCCTCTTGATGTCCTCTCTGCCGTGGTGAATAATGGGGAGAACCTTACTAGGGCTTCTATAACCAATAAGTTCCCAATCACCACAGTGTTTTCTGGGGTTTCTTTCAGATTTGTTGATGTATATGAAGAATATGTTCCTCGTCCAGTCCCTCGAGGTCCTCATAGTGTCTCGAAGAGGGAGCGAACAGATGGTTCTTCATCTGGTCTACCTGCTTCCAAGAAGTCTCGCAAGCCAAGTACTCTCCCAGGTACTCCAGTTGTAGCTAGCATGCTTTTAGGTGAGCATATTAATACTCTCTATCCCTTTGTTTTCTTGTTTTTATCTTGAACCAAGTACTTTTGTTCTTTTTTCAGCGGGTGCCCTGGTGGCCTTGGTCGAGACCGAGGAGGAAGAGGATGATGATGTACCCCTTATCATGTGGTGGTGAGTTGTTTTCATATTTTCCTACCATTGAATTCCTCCTCTTTGTTTTGACTTTAGTCTTGATCTTTTTATAGTAATCGGACGTCGGGTATGGGTTCTTCTGAAGCTACTACGCTGGTTTCTTTTATAGCTCCGGTGTTGAGTTCTTCGGTAGCTCTGGTACCGAGTTCTTCCATAGCTTCGGTACCGAGTTCTTCTGGGGCTCCGGTACTGGCTATACCGCTGCTGCCACCAAGTGGCGGGGACGTTTTTGCCATCGTGGTTCCCCCTGCGAGGTCTTCTTTTTGTTTTGCGAAGAAGAAGATAGCTGGGTGAGTGGATTCTGGTTTCGCCTCTTTGCTTCTATTTTCCTTTTCTCTTGTTCTCATTGGCGAGTTCTTTTATCAACTTTCAGGCCTTCGTCTTCTCTTGTTCCCCCATCGACTTCTTCTCAGCCGTCTGTTGTGCCATCGAGTACCGAGCCTCAGGACTCGTAGCACACTATTAGTGAAGTGGTTGTGGGGGCGACAAGGCTTTCTAGCGACGATGCCGCTGCTGACTTGGTTGCCCCGGAGGTGACTATGGCCATTGTGGCGGGTCCTTCTGAGGGATTGGCCTTGGCTTCTCGGGAGATTGCTCTGATCGTGCTTTCTTCGCCTCGGTCGGCTTCTCCTTCCCCTTCTCTTGCCTCCGGTGGTCTGCCTTTTGCTGATGATATGGTGCAGCAGTTTGATGCCACTCATCGGCTATCGGAGTTAACTACTGCCTGGGGAAGCTTATCGTCCCTTGCGACTTCTTTTGGAGAAAAGCTCCAGGTAAGTTTTTTCGCCGTTCCTTCTTTGGTTGTTCGCTTTTCTTCTGTCCTCATGCCTTGTTTTTCTTTGTCTCTTTTTGCTCTGTCCTTCTCTCATGATCATACCAGTTTCTTTTTCTTGTCTAAAAACGAGAAAAAGTTGTCTTCCAAAGTGAGCGCCCTGAAAGCTGATCTTGACCTCCTCCGGGCCGAGATGGAGGCTGAGCATCAAACGCATCAGGAGGAGGAAAAATCTCTTCATGCCCGGGTTGTTGAGACCGAGAAGCAGAGGGATGCTGCTTTCCAGGAGGCTCAAAAGAATTCGGAGGCCGTGAAGAACTTGGAGGCCATGAAGAAAGAGTGCAACGGTATTGCGGGTTCTTTTTGTTTCCTTCTACATTGAAACTCTCCTTTCTGCTGACTTGTTGTTTGTTGCCTTGTCCAGCTCTCCGGGTTGAAAAGCAGAAACTCTCGGACGGCGTTGATGAAATGAAGACTCTTGTTCGTACGAGTCACAACAAGGCTGAGGAGGTAATTACTCATGCTGAGGACGAACTTGCGCTTGCTAAGTTGATTAGGCGTGGAGCTGATAGAGATCTTGTGCAGACCCAACAAACTATTGAAGACTTATCTGGCAAGTTGGCGATGGCTACTGAAAACTGGAAAGCTTTGTGGAAATCCTTTCATTCAGTAGCCGACGTTCTCCGAAGTCCAGCGGATGATGGGCAATCCTGGGCTCAGTTGATTCCTCGAATTCCGACTCGTTTCCAAGAGTTCGTGAAGAGGTGCGCCCAATTGTGTACCAAGAATGTTCTGGCCCAGGTCCGAGTTCTTGCTCTAGCGGCTCCTTTGTCCAAGATAGCAGAGGTGGCTGATAGTCAAGAGTACATTGATGCCATTGAGAGGATGGGGCCTAAGGTTGAAGACTTAGCTAGTAGGATTGTAGATAATCTTAATATTGTTATCTCTCCTCCTGATGATGAGGCTTGATGTATTTGGCCTTTATGCCCGTGCCTTGTAATATGACATTATGCTTCTTTTGAATGAAGATTTTTTATTGATGTCTTCTCTGCCTGGATGCCTTGTTTATTCCTTGGATGATTTGTCCAATTGGTCGGAGTTACTTGACTTGCCGAGTACTTTGTCTTGCTTTCGTCTTTGCCTTGTAAACAACTCTGCGCGCTATTTCGACAAACTTTCTTGATTTGTCGAGTACTTTTCTGCCCATGTAAACAACTCGTTATATATAGATCTTTGTGTTGACAATCTTTCTTGATCTGTCGAGTGCTTGTCCGGTCTTCTTTTGTGCCATTTAAACAACTCATAGATCTTTGTGTTGACAAACTTTCTTGATCTGTTGAGTGCTTGTCTGGCCTTCTTTTGTGCCATGTAAACAACTCGTTATATGTAGATTTTTGTGTTCTTGGGTATCTCCAGTGTAGCCCCCGAGCCTCTTGCTATTTGGAACAAGTAGCTGGAGGGTCTTATCTTGGAATTGCTGTGGTCTATGCTTAGGCTTAGTTTCAGTCGTTTTGCTTTTTTGTTTCGGGTGTTAGCTTGTTAGCTACCCTCATCGGCGGGCTCAAGCGTCTTTTTAGCTATTTTGCTCTCAGCCGGAATGCTCAGGCGTCTTTTCAGCCATTTTGCTTTTTATTTCGGGTTTTAGCTTGTTAGCTACCCTCATCGGCGGGCTTAAACGTCTTTTCAGCTATTTTGCTCTCGGCCAGGATGCTCAGGCGTCTTTTTAGCCATTTTGCATTTTATTTCGGGTTTTAGCTTGTTAGCTACCCTCATCGGCAGGCTCAAGCTTCTTTTCAGCTATTTTGCTCTCGGCCGGGATGCTCAGGCGTCTTTTCAGCCATTTTGCATTTTATTTCGGGTGTTAGCTTGTTAGCTACCCTCATCGGCGGGCTCAAGCGTCTTTTCAGCTATTTTGCTCTCGGCTGGGATGCTCAAGCGTCTTTTCAGCCATTTTGCATTTTATTTTGGGTGTTAGCTTGTTAGCTACCCTCATCGGCGGGCTCAAGCATCTTTTCAGCTATTTTGCTCTCGGCCGGGATGCTCAGGCGTCTTTTCAGCCATTTTGCATTTAAGAAACAACTCGTAGGAAGCCATGATGAGACATATGTTTGTCGAGAAAGAATCATTTTTATTGATCATGAATATTGATATGTCACAATGATACATATGTTTTTGGTGAGCGCTATCTTTGTTGATCATGAACATTGATCTCTTGTGTCTTGTATGCATATTTTCCCTTGAGTTGTTTTTATGCGTAGAATCTTTGTAGCTGGTTGATGTGCCATGTATTGTTGACTTCTTTTCCGTCTTCAGTTATGAGCTTGTATGTGCCTGGTCCGATGACTTTTGTGATGATAAAAGGACCTTCCCATGGACTGAGTAGTTTGTGGTGTCCGTCGGTTTTTTGTATTCTTCTTAGTACTAGGTCTCCGACTTGTAATGATCGAGACTGGGTATTTTTGTTGTAGTGGCGCCTTAGTCCTTGGAGGTATCTTGCTGATTGCAGGGTAGCGTTTACTCTGACTTCTTCTGTATTGTCGAGTTCTAATCTTCGTGTGTGTTCAGCTTCTCCTTCATCGTATTGCTCTATCCTTGGTGACATCCAGATCAAGTCTGCGGGTAGTACGGCTTTTGATCCATATACTAGGAAGAAAGGTGAGTATCCGGTGGCTCTGCTTATTTGAGTCCGTAGCCCCCATACAACCTTGGGTAATTCTTCAATCCATTTTGATCCATAGTCTACTAGTTCTTCATATAGTCTTGGTTTCAATCCAGCTAGTATGAGTCCATTAGCCCTTTCTACCTATCTGTTGGCTTCTGGATGTGCTACTGATGCGTAATCTATGCTGAAGCCACAATCCTGTGCCCAACTTTTGAATTCTGTAGCTGTGAATGGAGAACCCAAATCTGTGATGATTCGATTGGTCATGCCGAAGCGGTGCATAATGTCTTGGATGAACTCGATCGCTTTGGCTGCGCTGTATTTTGCGAGTGGTTTGTATTCGATCCACTTGGTGAACTTGTCAATTGCTACAAAGATGTACTCGAAACTGCCCTTTGCTTTCTTGAGAGGTCCTACTTGATCCAGCCCCTAGTAGGAGAAAGGCCAAGCGGGTGGGATGCAGATGAGGTTGTGGGCTGGCACATGAGCCTGTCTTGCGAACATCTGACAACTTTTGCATTTTCTGACGAGTTCTTCTACGTCTTTCAAAGCGGTTGGCTAGTAGAAACCAGTGCAAAACACTTTGCCTGTTCTTGAAGCGGCGTGATTTCCACAGCAACCTGAGTGTATTTCATCTAGGATTTGTTTGCCTTCTTCAAATGAGACGCATTTTAGGAGAACTCCTGATGATGCGGCTCTTCTATACAGCTTGTCTCCTACTAGGACGTAATTCTTGCTTCTGCGAACGACTCGTGTGGCTTCCTGTTTTTCTGCTGGCAACTTATTCTCTTTGATGTAATCAATAAAAATCTGGGTCCATGAATTGGTGATTACCAAGATATGAGTGCCTTTGGCTGAGATTTGAGGGGTTATTTCACTGGGTTGTTTGATAGAGGGGGCTGATAACTCCTCTATGAAAACACTGGGTGGGACCTCTGCCCTGTCTGATCCAAGCTTGGCAAGAATATCTGCTACAATGTTGGAATCCCGCAGGACATGTAGAATTTCTAATCCTTGGAAATGTTTTTTGAGTTTTCAGATTTCAGCACAGTAAGCACCCATGTTTTCTTTGGTGCAATCCCAATCTTTGTTAACTTGGTTGATGACTACTGCCGAATCGCCATATACGAGTAATCGCTTGATTCCGAGGGTAATAGCCACTCTTAGCCCGTGTATGAGAGCTTCGTATTCTGCTTCATTGTTGGTAGCTTGCCATAATATCTGAAGGACATACTTTAGTTGTTTTCCATCCAGAGAAATTAGGAGGACGCCTGCACCGGCTCCGCCTAGCTTGAGTGATCCATCAAAGTATATCTTCCAATGATCAAGGATGGTGCTTGACACGGGTTGTTGAATTTCTATCCATTCGGTGACAAAATCAGCAAGGGCTTGAGATTTAATTGCTTTTCGTAGGGTGAAATCGATGTTGAGAGCACCGAGTTCGACCGCCCACTTGGATATGAGTCCTGTTGCGTCTTTGTTGTGTAAGATGTCTCCTAGTGGGAAATCTGTTACCACAGTAATCTTGTGGCTTTCAAAATAGTGACGAAGCTTGCGTGAAGTGATCAGTATGGCGTAGAGTAGTTTTTGCACATGCGGGTACAGGATTTTTGATTCTGATAGTACTTCGCTGATGTAATATACTAGGCATTGTACTTTATACACACACCCTTCTTCTTCTCTTTCCACTACTATCGCCGCGCTGACTACAGTAGAAGTTGCCGCAATGTATAACATCATGTCTTCGTCTTTCTTTGGAGGCGTGAGGACTGGTGAGGATGTGAGGTATGCCTTTAGTTTCTTGAAAGCTTCATTGGCTTCTTCCGTCCACTCGAACTTGTCTGTCTTCTTTAGTAGTTTAAAGAAAGGTAACCCTTTTTCGTCAAGTCTTGATATGAAACGGTTGAGTGCCGCCATGCAACCTGTTAGTTTTTGTACATCTTTGACGCTTCGAGGAGGGCCCATCTCTGTTATGGCTTAAATTTGCTTAGTGCTTGCTTCGATTCCACGATGACTAACCAAGAATCCGAGTAGTTGCCCTGAAGGAACTCCGAATACACACTTTTTTGGGTTCAATTTCCACTTCCATCTTTTCAGATTCTCAAAGGTTTGTTTTAAGTCTTCAATCAGCGTATCCGGGTTTTTTGTTTTTACAACCACGTCATCCACGTATGCTTCTACGTTTTCGCTGATCTGATCACCAAGTCATGTTTGGATAGCTCTTTGGTAAGTGGCTCCAGCATTCTTAAGTCCAAACAACATGGTCCTATAGCAGTAGGCGCCGAACAGAGTGATGAAAGATGTCTTGCTTTGGTCCTGTTCTTTTAATGCGATCTGGTGATATCCGGAATAGCAATCAAGAAAGGATAATAGGGTAGATTCTGCTGTTGAATCAACTATCTGATCAATGCGTGGTAGCCCAAACTGATCCTTTAGGCAGTGTTTGTTGAGATCTGTGTAGTCAACACACATGTGCCACTCGTCCGTGTTCTTTTTCTGTACCAGAACTGGATTTGCTAGCCAATCTGGATGGAGAATTTCCCTAATGAATCCAGCTGCCATTAGTTTTGTAATTTCCTTTTTAATTGCTGCCTTCTTGTTGGGAGAGAATCGTCGTAGTCATTGCTTCATAGGCTTGGAGCCTTCATTGACATCAATTCCGTGCTCAGCCAACTCTCTTGGGACCCCTGGCATGTCGGTCGGCTTCTAAGCGAAGATATCCTTGTTGTCCCGAAGAAAGTTGGTGAGCGCGAGTTCCTATTTTGCTGATAGGTGGGCACTGATGGTTGCCATTTTTGTGGGATCACCAGTGCCTAGGTCGATTTGCTTGACGTCGGCTTCTTTTGGTGGTGCTAGGATGCTTGGTCTTTTAGCCAGTATCTCTAGTTCTTCTTGGCTTATTTCTGCGGCAATAGTGGCTATTTCTTTTCTTCCATCATTTGCCTATGCCTTTGCTGCAATTTGGATTGCCTGTATGTCACAGTCAAATGCGCGCTTTAAATCACTCCGAAGAGAAAGAACACCGTTAGGCCCTGGCATCTTAAGTAACAGGTATGGATAATACGGTATTGCCATGAATTTTGCTAGTGTTGGGCGCCCAAGGATTGCGTGATATGATGAATCGAAATCTACGACTTCAAACTTGATGAACTCTGTGCGGTAGTTCAAGGGAGTCCCAAAAGTAACCGGTAGAGTGATTTGTCCAAGTGGCATTGCTGCCTTGTCGGGTACTATGCCATAAAAAGGTGTGCTTGTTGGTGTGATCATCCCGGTGAGTTGTAGTCCCATCTTCCTTAGAGTTTATGAAAAAATGATGTTGAGTCCGGCTGCTCCGTCGATTAGTACTTTTGTAACAGTCATTTCGGCAATGGTTGGATCTAGAACCAATGGGTAATGGCCTGCGTTTCCTACGCTGGTCCATTGGTCTTCTCTTGAAAATTGGATTGGGTACTCTAACCAGTTGAGATATCTTGGTGTAGCAGGTTCTGCTGCCATGATAGTTTGTAATGCTAGTTTTTCTTGATGTTTGCTTCTAGAGTCTGGAACCCCAACAAAGATTACTGCCACTGTCCCTCTAGATTTTTGGAATCCCTTGTCTTCATGGTTGTCTCCTTCTTTTTTCTGATTGTCTTCTTTATTGTTTCCCTTGCTATCTTTTCTAGTGTATCTTTTGTTGAAGGTGTAGCAATTTCCGATGGTGTGCTTTCCGTTGGGGTGCAAGGGGCAACATATGTTCTTAATGTCATCATATCTTCTGGGCTTGGTAAATTTCTTTGATTTGTCAGCCATTGCTACTGTGTTGTCTGGACCTCGCTTTCTCTCCTGATGTCTGTTGCTTCGAGGATTTTGCCTATCCGGGTTGTCTCTATTGTTTTTATCCAGGAATCTTTTTCTTGTTTTTTCCTCTGCGGTAATCATTTTTTCCACTGTCCGTCTAAATTCTTCATTATTTCTTGGGTTTTCTTTGTAGAAATCTTGAAATTGCCACCTAGCTACGATTCCATGAGAAAAAGCTTCGATTACTTCTCGTTGTGTGATGTCATGTACTTGAGCTCATAGTTTGCCAAATCGTCGATAGTAATTTCTGAGACTTTCACCTCTCTTCAGCTTGAGTCCTTTTAATTCTGTGTGAGTGATTGGATGTGTAATAATACCCACGAAATTTTCATAGAAAGCTTTTTGCAAGTCCTCCCAATTTCTGATTGATCTTGGATTCAATTTGTCGAACCATTGAAGTGGCATGGTTTCTAGAGCCATGGGAAAGAACAAGGTTTTGATGTCATTGTCTCCTCCGGCCAATTCAATTGATTGTGAGTAAATCCTGAGCCAATGTTTTGGTTCTGTCTTGCCATCATACTTGGAGTGGTTGGACGGCTTGAACTTGTGAGGTAGTCGTATTTAAGCAAGTCTGTTTGCAAAACAGGGGAATCTATCGTGCGTTCTGGCTTCCGTATATTCTGATTCTGCGCCCCCTTCTTGCCAACTGTCATCTTGGTGAGAGTAGTTTTGCGTGGCTATCCGAGTAGGTGCTTTGCTTCTAGCCTTTCTTGGTTGTTCGACTTGGTTGTTTTGACTATGATTTCTTCGGCTCTCTCCGTTGTGACTTCCACTTGGTCCAAGTCTTTCGAAAGTGGACTTCCTTTGATTTTGATCTTCCTGTTCATGAGATGTTGCCCTTCCGTCGTTTGTCCTAAAGGTTGTTGATCGGAGAAAGTCTCAGAGCTGTTCTTGTTTTTCATTGGGTAATGAGGTCGCCCTGAGTTCTTCTAGTGCTTCTCGGATCTTATCATAGGGTGTATTCGCTGCTTGTCCTTCTTCGACCTCTCATTCTGATTTCCTTCTATTGTACTCGGCTAGGTCTGATTCATATTTGATCCAAGTGTCCTTTCGCTATTTAGCACGGCGTTGACGTCCTTGTTTCAATTTGTTCTTTCTTTCTCTCGCTTGCCTCTGACTCTCAGTCTCACCATCGTGCCCCTAGATAAATGGTGATGTGTTGGATTCGGACTCATCTGAAGACCTCACGCCAGGTACTTCTGGGGGGATCAATGGTGATCGAGGACGGTGAATCATGAATAATTCTCTAGTATGAGTTGTTCTATCATCGTCGTTGATTTCTGTACTGCCAGAGCTGTTGATAACTTCAGTAGAGGTTTCAAGGTCATAGATCAAATCTCCTTCTTGGTATGGTAGAGTTGCTATTGTCGTATTGTCGATTAGTTGGGTGCCATCATCCTCAGGAACGGTTCCTGGCCAGTGAACGATGCAGTCTTGAGATGTTATGGTTAAAACGAGACCTTCCTGTGCTCCTTTTAGTTGCGTTCTAAGAACTAGATAGGTGGATCCTTCACGCCATGTCTGATAAGATGTTGCCATGTTGTGGAGTCCGAACGGAAGAGGACCTGACTTCTTTGAAGCACTCTGAGTGTACTCCGAGTAGTATTCTTGACAGGTTGACATCATGTTCCAGAGCTTTGTTAGAAAAGAACTCAGTTTTATGAAAGAACTCGGATAAGACTTCGTCTCAGAAATGGAACTTGAGTCTGAATCGGATGCGTGAAGTCACAGAATCCGAGCTGGATTGGATATTTCGAACTACGCGAATCTTCTGACAAGCTGATTTGTCGTTATCGTCGAAATAGAATGGTCTTTATGATGATCTAAATCTTTGAGGAGATGGCCTTAGAGCTTGCCATCATCACCTACCTTGCAGATCCATGAACCGAAGATGAAGGTCGATCCCTTCGAGAAGATCATATTGTCGAGGTCCATCGAGCTCTCGGATGCAAAGTCACCGAAAGCCCCTACCTAGCACGCCAGCTATCGATGTTTGACCACCGATAGCCTACCATGGGGGTACCTGGGGCAGTATGTTCGGGCTTCAGCGTATGCAGAACTCGACGGTTAACGCAAGAGACAGTCGATTTATCCTGGTTCGGGCCCTCGATCGTAGATCGAGTAATAACCCTACGTCCAGTCAGCATTAGCCTTTGAGTTGGATTGATTGTAAAGTGTTGTGTCATACAATTGTTGTCTAAACTCTTGATCCAAGGAGCCCTGCCCTCCTTTATATAGTCAGGAGGTCAAAGTCCTAGTCGGTTTACAATAAGAGTTCCTAGTAGGATTACAGAATAATACTACTACTAAGATTACATGGGAAGAATCCTAGTTAGACTAGTTCTTCTCCCTTCCTTGTGGGGTATCCCGTGGGTCCCGCACCGACAGGGACCTTTAGTCTCGGTTGGAGCTACCAACCGGGACTAAAAATTAACTTTTACTCCCGATTGGTCCTTCCAACCGAGAGTAAAAGTCTACTCCCGGTTGGAGGCTCTGTCTGGGACTAGAAAATGACCTTTAGTCCCGGTTGATGTCTCTAACCAGGACTAAAGGTCCCCTCACCTTGGTTAAAAGTGGATGGGCCCACTCACATCCATATTGGCCCATCTCAGCCTGACAAAAACACTCACCCGTCAGCCTCCCTCCCCCCATCTCCTCTTCCTCCGTCTCTCCCTCCCTCTCTCACTCCTCTCCCTCCCTTACTCCTCTCCCTCCAGAGCGAGTAGCGGCCCCCTCCTCCCTCTCCTCTGGCGTGGCAGCAGTGGTGGCACGCCAGGTGCTGGGCGACTCCTAGCCCCCTCCTCCCTCTCCAGCAGATCTAGGCACCATGCGGCCCTAGGCCCCCTCCTCCCTTTCTACCGATGCGGTGACGGAGGCACGCCGGGTGCGGGACAAACCTCGGCCCCTTCCTCCCTCTCCACCGAATCTGGGCTACCTCATGGCGTCCCTCTCTCCCATGGCTCCTCAACAGCGCGTGGCTCCACCTAGGAGGGTGAGATCCAGTGGAGGATGGAGCCATCGGCGCAGGAGCTACGGACCTGCGAGCTACGGGGATGCCGGATCCGGTGGCCGTGAGGCCAAATCCAGTGGTGGGGAGGCCGGATCCGGTGGTCGTAAGGCCTGATCTGGTGGCGGGGAGATCGGACCTAGCGGCGAGCGACTGCAGTGGTGGTGCCCCGTGGATGGACTTGCTGGGAAATAGGTTTCTATATTCACTGTCTAGATTGGCACAATGTTCCCTAAATCTTATCTGAACTCTCAACGGTGAGACTTGATAGTACAATAGCTGTGTTTGGTTGGTGTGTTCTAGTTATGCTTGTCAGAAACTGCTTAGTCGTTGTATAACTCAAATATTTTATGCCAATTTCTGAATCACTCCATCTGATTTGTCACTTTTGGTTCTTTCCGCAATTGTCATGTGCATTCACAACAAGGTCTAAGAATTGACCCATCTGATGGTGGTAGTGGCTTTTCACTCTGCCTGAAACAATTTGATCTATCTGAAGATTGCAGATACAAAGGAGTGAAATCAGATAGGTTGATGCCATACAAGGACATCATGCAGCACCGTTGAGAGTTCGCAACTTTCACGGCATATTCGAAAACCTATTCAAAAACCAAAACGAATTGCAATTGAAAATAGAAACAAAAAAAAAGAAAAAAAACCTTTAGTCCTGGTTGGTAATACCAACCGAGACTAAAGGGCCAGCCCACGTGGTTAGGCCGGTAGGCCTCTTTAGCCCCAGTTGGTATTATCAACTAGGTCTAAAGATGGACCTTTAGTCCCAAGCAAGAAACTGGGACTAAAGGAGGGGCCCTTTAGTCCCAGATTCGTGCTCCCGGTTGGAAAATCAGAACCGAAGGGTTTCCCAGCCGGGAGTATAGCTTATTTCTGTACTAGTTCGGCTGCCATGTGGTTGCGATCCACCAAGATCCTAGTACCCATGGAGCCATTCTTACTATAGTCAATGGTTGCACTAACAGGTCCAAGGTGTACTTATCGAATTCAAGAGTGCAATTTACAAAGATACCTTTCTTTTTGTTTATTTAATTTCTCTGTCTAAAACTCGGTGTTTTGATCGATCTTGACGTGCAGGTTGTGATTGGATGTGATGGCGAAAACTCAGTGGTAGCCTAGTACCTAGGACTGTATGCGCCTAAAACAAAGCCTGACACGGCTCTTCATGGTTTCACTAGGTATTCGCATGGGCGTCCATTTGGAACTGAGTTTCTACAATTAAGTGGAGAGGAGTTCTTTGTCGGTATAGTGCCGGTAACTCAGAATCTAGTTTATTTCTACCTAGCCAGGCCTTTTAGGCCTATTCCTCCAATAGGTATATATATTTATGATTTATGGAACTAGTACAATACAAACTGCTAGCTGAATCTAAGCGCTTACTGCAATGATGATTTATGAAAGCTAGGGTTTCAAGGCAAGAGAAGGGCAGTAAAGAAAAAGAAGATGAAGGGTCTTTAAATAGATTTTACGGCGATAAAAATGGCCCACCAAGCCCGTTAAAGCGCCGTGTGAAAACACAACGGTCCATTTACTGACATAGCTAAAATAACAGAGGGCACAAATCCACACAACGGTACAATTCAACAGGTAGATTTCAGACTTATCCATCCAGTACTACGGCGGAGTTATCGGAATACTGCAAAAAACAACCCGTCAACCATGAAGAAAAGAAGGGCTACCTCACAAGGAACATAAGAACTCGGTTCTTACAGAAAGAACTCGGGAATCTCATGAACAACTAGGGCTATGGCAGAAAAATGAATGACAACTCAGAAGACAAGATTCTTTCCATTACAAGTGACTACAAAAATAGAAGATTACAAATCTTACAAGACCCAACGAACTCGGTACCACAAAAAGCAAAGTAGCAAAGAGGAACACGGACAAGGCTAGGCTTTAGAACAACTACATGTCCCAAATCACTACTCGGTAGGACAAATCGCATTTGGCTACACTATTTTCTTCAAAGGACGTACGCAGTGCACCCAAGGCGGAAATCAGCAGAACGACGGGACAATATGGAGCAGAGAAGGCCGGTAGGCATCTATCTACCCAAGTCCGATGTGATGCTGGATATGGTGTTAATCTGCACCGGACAGTCTCAAGACAAGCGACGAGGATCAACCTAGAACTGCCAAATGAAGGAACGAAGCCCACATCACAAGACTTCCTCGATCTACTGCCACGTACATCCTAGTACATTGCTGCTGCGGGATTAGCCTACCTCTAATCCCTATCACAAGACTTCCTCCAGCTACGACAAGACACACAAGAACTACAAAACATGCCCGAGGGCTGCTCTACTTCACAAACTACCATATTCATAACTACGAAGGTTTCAACAGAATGTTCAATGGATGAAAACAAGCACTCCGGGAGGGTATTTATAGATCAAAGGAATGGTGCACATGAACTAGGAGTACCAACGAAATAAACCTAACAAAGGACATAGTGAAAAGACATGACTTAATAATGGAAGACTCAGGCGAGAGGGAACAATACTCGAAGACGAGCATATTTGGAAGAATATACCAACATAGTACAACCCGTGAACAAAAGGCATTTAAACTCAACCACCACCATACAACTACATCTGACAACAGCAGACTACCAGAGAATATGCCAAGACTCTGCATCCGAGTTCTTCCTAAACAAAACAACCCGGATATACGCTCAGGGTCTACAAAAGGAAAGGTATACAGTTCTTTCGAACAACTCAGATTCAAGACCCTCCAACTTTTTATTCTAAATAGCAAGAGGCTCAGGGGCTACACTCAGTGAGTGCACTTTTTTCAAAAAAGTGCATGTCACTCAGAAGACTTCTTCAGGACAGACGACTTCAAGGCCACAAGATAAAAAGAACCCGGACATAGCTATATCCGAGCTCTTTTCGACAAAAGAACCCGGCCATAGCTAAATCCGAGCTCTTTTCAACAAAGAAAACAGGTATATGCTCGGGAACCTTTCAACAAAGAGTCAGGGAGATTCCAAGAAAAGACCCTCAAAGCTCCTTGTGCCAAACAGCAAGAGGCCCGGGGGCTACATCCAAATGGGAGTACTTTTTTCTTCAAAAAGGTACACACCACGCGAAGATCTCACAAAGTGCTACATGGTTTCACTCAAGAAAGCACTCGGACGATGCTTGTTCCTGCTCGACAAGACTTGAAGGAACAAGTCAAGGCTTCCGGAACTCAACCATGAAGTGTTCGGGGGCTTGTTGGTGCGGGACCCACAGGATACCCCACAAGGAAGGGAGAAGAACTAGTCTAACTAGGATTCTTCCCCTGTAATCTTAGTAGTAGTAGTATTCTGTAATCCTACTAGGAACTCTCATTGTAAACCGACTAGAACTCTGACCTACTGACTATATAAAGGAGGGCAGGGCTCCTTGGATCAAGAGTTCAGACAACAATTGTACGACACAACACTTTATAATCAATCCAACGCAAAGGCTAACGCCGACTAGACATAGGGTTATTACTCGATCTACGATTGAGGGCCCAAACCTGGATAAATCGACTGTCTCTTGCGTTAACCATCGAGTTCTGCATACGCTGAAGCCCAAACATACTGCCCCGGGTACCCCCGTGGCAGGCTATCGGTGGTCAAACAGGACTGACGACTTCAAGGCCACAAGATAAAAAGAACCCAGACATAGCTATATCCGAGCTCTTTTCGACAAAAAGAACCCAGACATAGCTAAATCCAAGCTCTTTTCAACAAAGAAAATGGGTATATGCTCGGGAACCTTTCGACGAAGAGTCAGGGAGATTCCAAGAAAAGACCCTCAAAGCTCCTTGTGCCAAACAGCAAGAGGCCCAGGGGCTACATCCAAATGGGAGTACTTTTTCTTCAAAAAGGTACACACCACGCGAAGATCTCATGAAGTGCTACATGGTTTCACTCAAGAAAGCACTCAGACGACGCTTGTTCCTGCTCGACAAGACTTGAAGGAACAAGTCAAGGCTTTCGGAACTCAACCATGAAGTGATCGGGGGCTTGTCGGTGCGAGACCCACAGGATACCCCACAAGGAAGGGAGAAGAACTAGTCTAACTAGGATTCTTCCCCTATAATCTTAGTAGTAGTATTATTCTGTAATCCTACTAGGAACTCTCATTGTAAACCAACTAGGACTCTGACCTCCTGACTATATAAAGGAGGGCAGGGCTCCTTGGATCGAGAGTTCAGACAACAATTGTGCGACACAACACTTTACAATCAATCCAACGCAAAGGCTAACGCCGACTAGACGTAGGGTTATTACTCGATCTATAATCAAGGGCCCGAACCAGGATAAATCGACTGTCTCTTGCGTTAACCGTCGAGTTCTACATATGCTGAAGCCTAAACATACTGCCCCAGGTACCCCCATGGCAGGCTATCGGTGGTCAAACATCGACAGTCCTCTTCAGCAAAAGTCTGCCGCAGTAGCCGTTGGGCAGGTACCTTTAGTCCCGGTTGGAGCTACAAACTGGGACTAAAGGTCTATCTAGTCCCAGGCGCGAAAAATACCGGGACTAAAGCCAAATTTTGAAGTGGATCAAAAGTCGTTTCTCTACTAGATTGCTCCGTCAGGTATGTTCTTGGCCATTGTCATGATGAGATCCTTCCTTTTCAAGCATCGGAATTCCTTCCTAGCCAAATCAAGATGGGCCAACTTAATTATAGCCTTTGTGTCATAGGAAGATAACCACGAGAACTTTGGCTATATACTTATGCTTTTTATTTTTAACACAATTTTATATGGAAATTACAAAAATATACCATAAGGGTAATAAGGTAATGGTTCATATCAACAACCCCCTTCAGACCCCTTAGGGGTGATGGCCTCACTAGTGTGTTTCGTGACCCTCCCCGTCGCCTACTTGCCCTCACCCCCATCACCATAGTCCTATACTCACGCGCCCGCCGCTGTGGTTCTCACTGCTGAGTCTTTTCCCTCCCACGCCGACTCAATCGGTCACCTCATTCAAAGACAAGTCAGTCACCTTGTCATACGCAATGCCCATGTCGGCGCCAGAGCCGCGCACCGCATCATACCGGAGCGCCACCGGCAAGGAATTGAACTCGACGCCACCACCGCATGTCTCTATGCATCTCCAAGGGACTCGCGAGCCATGCATGGTAGCCAACTGGTGGAGGCGGATCCTGTCACCAGGCACCGGCGTCCTAATGACCACGCTGCCTGTGGGGATGAATGAATGGAACCTAGGCTACTCAAGTTATTATTATCCTTGTATTATGAATTTACTAATTTATCCTTAGTTAAATAATAAGAAATATAGAAAATGATGGTACTAAACTACTAATCCCACCAATTTAGCATGCATTTGGTACCTCCCAGAACTTTTCTTTTGGTGCCTCTATTCTGTCACTCAATCTCTCCTCATCAATAGTCCTTATTTTTCCACCCACAATAAAATTTCTCAAATAAATATACCATATTGTCCAGTCATCATAAAGAGAGCCAAAGATGATGAACAAATCAGAGGACTAGTACCACAACCGGTAGAGGGTGGACTAGCTATCCTTCAGAATGCAGATGACACGATTCTTTTTATGGAACATGATTGGGAACAAGCTCGTAACATGAAACTTTTGCTTTGTGCATTTGAGCAAGTGTCAGGTCTCAAAATTAACTTTCATAAAAGCGAGTTGTTTTGCTTTGGTAATGCCCAAGAGGAGATTGGGCCAATATAAGGAGATTTTTAGCTGCAAAGCTAGTGAATTCCCAGTCAACTATTTGGATATCCTAGTTCACTACAAGAAATTAAGGAATTCAAACTAGAGAAAGGTGGAGGAGCGATTCGAGAATCGGCTAAGCAGCTTGAAAGGCAAACATCTCTCTATTAGAGGCCCCTTGACACTAATAAATTCAGTGTCATCAGCCTTCCAATGTATATGTTGTCCTTTGAGATACCTCGGGGAGTTTTGAAAAAGCTAAACTATTTTCGCTCCAGATTTTATTGACAAGGCGATGAACAAAAGAAAAAATATCATCTTGCCAAGTGGAGTGTGCTATGTCAACCAAAAGATCAAGGAGGTCTTGGCATACATGATTTGGGTATCAAGGACACAACTTTACTTAGCAAATGGTTGTTTAAGCTACTTACGTCAGATGGCACTTGGCAGCAGATACTCCGAAATGAATATTTAGGGTCCAAACTGTTATCACAAGTAGAATCACTACTACATAAACCTTTTGTAGGGGCGGCTCTGGAGGCTTTGTAGGGGCAGTTTGCCCAGCCGCCCCTACCGAAGCGCCTCTACAAATCATGCATTTGTAGGGGTGGCTGGTGTCTACAGCCGCCCCTATAATATCTGTTTGTAGGGGCGGTTCAGTCTAGAACCGCCCCTATAGTACATTTCCACAAAAAAATTCAAATTTATAATTCAAATTTAAATTTATAGAACATATATATATATATATACATATGCATATATAATTTGAGATCAGCTAATCAATCAATCTATCATGCGTGCGGTCATCTCCTTCGCCCGAGCCCCCCCCCCCCCCCCCCCCCCCCGCCGATCGAGACTACGCACGGCGCCTATGACGTGAGAGTAAAGGAAAGTGCAAGCAAAAGGCAGGGAAGGGCACGACAGGGAGCACAGCTAGCCGACACGTACCTTGCTCCAAAGTACAAGTCCAAGAGTCCAAGAGTATTATATAAACTACAATTATAAGTCCAATTCACAAGAATATATACAAGACCAATATAAACTACAATTACAAGACCAATGTCAAATTTCATACACATTGTTATCAACGGCCTAGAGCTAGCCTTTCAGTCTTACAAAGGTGTTGGTACTGAGGATTTCTACCTAAGTCAGAATCTCGGTCATGGTAGGTGCCTTTGACGTGTACAATCTGGTCCAATATGAAGTTGCAAAGGTCGCCGATGAGCTCTAAGAGTTGGTCATCCTTGTATGGGTCTTTTTTCATTTCTTTCTCTTCTTTCCACTACAAGAGAACAAGTTTCGGTTTAGTATTTCATACCATGTGCAGAGTTTTTATACTACGGGTGAAGATGTTCAAACTTACCCTTAAGGGGTGTCTCCTGTAAGCACCGGTGTTACTCATCATAGAACATACATAGTATCCACAATGTACACTCTCATGCTTCTGCTTGGGGCACTGTGTGTTTTGCAGATGGAAATGTTAAGTAATGCTTTTGACAGCCATGTAATGGAGTACTGAAGAAGTAAGTTACACTTACCACACATAGTGTTTTTATAGCTAGCCTTTCCTTCCTTACTGGATCATGCCTTCCGTGATGTTTAGTGACATAGAACCTAAATGCCCTGTTTGAATTATTTTAGTAAATACAACTTGTTAGTATCCAAAAGTGAACATTACAAGTATGTATACAAACATATAAGCTAATGAGGATTGTCGATATGTATACGTCTTGAGAATCGATATGAAGTCTTTGTATGTCACCGGGTCCCTATCTATTGAATCAAAGACCCATGCCATGCTCCTCCCGACATCGACGCCTATACAAATCTAGTGGTTGCTACATGGATTTAATCATAGAACTAGATAAGCTCTTTTGTATCGAATAAAATATATCGAACAAAGCTTTAAGTATAGAGTTGAACTTACTCGTAGTTGTATGGTAGGCATATAGTAGTGTGCTATTGGAGATTTTTAAAAGCCAGGGCAATATATGCCGAAACCTTAAGGGAATCTTGCCTTAGTTTCTTCATACGGATGTCCTCTTTCTCCCAAAGGGTCTTTCCAGCAGCTAGCGCTTTGTCATCCAGTTTCCACTATTTAGGGTAATTAAAATTTATTTGTGCTATAGCTTGAGGGTCTATATACCAGGCTTTCACACTTGGCATTTGTTTACAATGTGCATTTGCATTCTACAAATCACAGCGTGAGTTAGTTACAACAAAATTCAAAGATTACATTCATATCATATTGGGGGGACAAGGACTTACAAGCACCATGTGCGAATTAGATTTAACTCCATTGCTCCAAGGTGAAAGCATGTCTATATGTCATTGAAGTCAAAGATAATTTTTCGGGCTGGGCTACCAAATGCGCCGGTGGGGAAGCATGCTTGTACGAGGTCTATGCTCGTTAGGAGAACACGCAAGTACCAATCATGGAACCTTCTCATTCCAAGTGGTAGGCGCTGGATGTCTCGGTTTGGTAGGAAGGGCTTGCCTCTTTCATATGTTTTCGGGCAATCCTTTGACCATTTGATGGCATCAACATTTGGATACTGCTTTGCTGTTTGGTGGAGTTTGCTAGTGACGGCATCCTCAAAAGCCCGTGATGGGACTTTTTTAACTTGGTTCTCAGGCTTGAACTGGTCATGGGAATACCACTTATGCACCGACGAGACATCTTTCATCGGAACATAAATTGGTCTTATGATGATTGGATGCTTCTTTCAAAATTCCCATTCAGGCACATCCTCATCTTCTTATGCATCACCTTCTTTAGGAGGCACTCGTTGTTCATGTATCGGCTGTGCTTGTTGAGAAGACTGTGACATCTCATTATGCATTTGCTTGGTACGAGCTATAGAAGGTTGTGGCTTATCATGCACATGCTCGCTAGGAGGTGGGGAAGAATGTGGCATCTTAGGAATGTGGTGGTCACGAGATGGTGAAAATATCTCCCCACCCTCAACAACTCGCTCCAAATTTGGGAGAGGGGGAGGCGACGAAGAAGTAGTCAATATAATGTCCTATTTGTGCTAGAGGATGAACTGCCCCATTACGTCTCTGAGTAACACCAGCCCCTCAGGAGTTACGTAGTCTATCCTCCACTACATGAACTCAAGCTTCACGGTATGCACCTCAACCCTAGTGTAGTCCGGCGATATCTTATTATTGTGGTGTAAGCCACCGGGAGGATGTGCCACACCCGTTGCCACCTCCATCACAATGTTCTGCCGGCCGCTGAGAAATACCAAGGTGCAACTAGTTGGTTCCTGTATGCGATCGACGGGGGTTGTGACTGCAGTGGAACCTTGGCTGCTAGGAAGTTTCGGAGGGCTACCAACTAATGCTAGTTCTCTCAGTGGCGTCATTAATGTCCGTAGCTCTATAGACAATCCTTGCTCCTCCAGCACCTTCGCAACTAGAGCCTTCACTTGGAGCTCAAGATTAGTCTCCTGGTCTATGCCATGTTTCTTGTACATATGCCTATCCTGTTCAAATCTATGCTTCTAGGTCGTCCTTTTCCCTAGCCCCCTAGTGCGGCCTGTGTCCTCCTTGTTTCCCAAGCCAAGGCTAAGCTCGTCCCTCTCTTTGGAAGGATTGAATGAGCCCTTCTCCTTGTCTTCAGCATATTTCAGTATCCTTGATACTGCCTCTTGGGTCTCCGGGTTATCAAACTTAAGATTACCGCCGGATGATTCTGTACTCCTCGCATATATCAAATTCCTTGAGCATACCTTCAAATTCTTCACATCGATATTCTCAGCAGCTGCGACCTCTTTGTCCATCTTCCTAAACTGCTCTTCCTTGGCATAGTAGCCACTGGGGCCTAGATGGTGGTGGTGTTTGTTCCTCTTTGCCAGCTCGGTGTTACGAGCACTGAGCTCCAATGCCTCCGGTGAAGTCTTCTGAGCCACGAGCTCCTCTCATTGACTAGGAGTTATGTTGCCGAACTCGTTGAAGGGAGTGAACCCCCTTTGGATATACTTCTTGTTGAGCTCCGACCTCCATCGTCGGAATGACTCTCCCATGATCTTGAAAGCATTTTTTTACCAGTTCATTCTTACCCTCCGGAAATCTAAAATTGAGCTTCAGCTGCTTATCCCATAGTTCATCCTTTTTCTTCTCTGGTACCTCTTTCCAGTTAGGGATTGCTGGGTTCAATTTATCTCTCACTAGGGCCCCGATCGCATTACGGAATTGTCCTCTGAATTCCTTCAGCTCAAGGATCTACCCTGCTGGCCCGACCTCTGTTGTCACATAGCATGCCTTATCTGGATATTGATTTGCTTTTCTATCCCCTCGTTTCCTCTTTGGCTTGGTAGTCTTGGTTGTGTCTTGAGGTTGTGGAGCAGAGGCCTCAATGTTTGTCTCTATGGCTATTGCCTCTACTCACCTTTCCTCTACTCCGTCTTGTCCAGCGAGATGTCGCGGACGTCGATGTTGTCTTTTTTGAGTTTTAGGAGGGACCTGTATATACGATAGGTCAAAATGTTAGCAGAGGTAACATAGCCAAAGCTTTAGCAAAATTTACAAGTTAAGGCTTTATCCCTACCTTCTCGTTTGGGTCAAAATCCTTGTCCAAATCTTCCTCCGTTGGCCTCCTTCTGTCTTCACGTGGGAAAGGATCCTCAGGACTTACATGTCCCTCTTCTGAGTCCTCCTCCTCATCATCATCCTCTTCTTCTTCGCCTTCAGTAGCCTCTCCTGCTCTTCCTTCTACTCCGCCTTCCTCCTCGTCACACTGCTCCTAAGTAAGCATCACTTCTAGATCCTTTTCTAACTCGTTATCGAACTGCTCCTGAGTAAGCTGGTCCTCTAGTGCTTGCTCCTCATAGGTTGGCTACTCATCATGCTCGGGGCATCGGGCTGCACTGTCTAGTGTCCGCGACAATATTTCGCGCTTTGTTCTAATAGATGCAAGAAAGCGTGCTTTAGGTACGCGAGAAGGTATAAGGAATAAAAAAGGTCTATAAACCAAAGTAGTCCTATAAAACAATAATATATAAAAAACGAGTAGTAGCAGTAGTAGAGGCCTCAGAAACATGTCAATCATCATCTGATCTTGAACTTGGAGCATCAAGGCATCATAACAGAGAAGAGAGGAGAAGGTAATGTAGGGGCGGCTGCTAATGATGCCAAGTTCCTCACAAGTTCTTGATCATCAGCTCATATTCCATATAATGTATGGACTTGGACAATTTCATCATCGGCAAAACAAAGGAGAGGAGAGGAGAGGGGAGATTTGGCAAAAAAAACAACAACATCTGCTTAGCAAACATAGAGCAGCAGTTGATGGCAAAAGACAAGACAACAAGTACTAGGCGAGTCCCGAGAGATTTGGCAAAAAAGCAATAGCTGCTTAGCAAACATAGAGCAAGTTAATACATAGGGATGCATAGTACCAGGGATTTAACACATAGGAAAACAACAACCAGTAGTACTAGTAGTAGGACAGCAGTAGTATTAATAGTAGGACAATAATAGTAAATAAAATAACTCAAACAGAAATGAACATATTTCTACTCTAATGCAATATATTTGAAGAAGAAAGTTCAGCAACAGCACTAGTTAATGTTTTATGCTAACATAGGTTTATAGTCATTTAATCTATAAAGCAATTACAAGATGTAACTAAAACTAAAACAACCTAATCTAGGAAGGCAGTTAAGTACAGAGGAAGGGATGTCCTATGACACCACAACCAGACTTGAATAGTTCACAATCCATTTTCTTCAAACAAGTCAAGATTCAACATGAAATTTTGTGGATTCTTTCCAAAAGAAAAAGGAATTCACATGAGAACTTTTCCCATATATCCACACTTCACTAGTTCATATGAAATTTGAGTTCACATGTGACATTTTGACTGCTAATTTTTTTAGCAGTGGTCCATTTAACTATTTTTTACAGTTCACACTAACAGTTCAACTGTTCAAAAAGTATTAAGTTTAGCATGCTGCTAGCAAGGCCCGACAAATCAAATAGAATGTTCAAGCTTACTGCTGACTGGACCCTAATAGAGAACTCGACATATATGCAGATAAACTTGAATTGACCGTAACTGTGAGCTTCGTTTAAGCCTCCTAAAAGGAAATGAAAGGCCTTAGACTCTCAGCAAAACACACACATAAATAGTAGTTGGGTGCTGCCAAATGGTTGCAGGTTTTTGCCGATTTTTCTTCATTATATAGACAGCCAAGAGCTACAAATAAAGGCTAAGAATTACCTCCTATTTAATGCACAAATGAACTGCTATAATCTACCTACTAATCCCATTACTCTACAACAACAACAACAACAACAAAGCCTTTAAGTCCAAAACGGTATAAGAGCAAGGCAAAAAAAACATGCCCCACACACCCAGTTAACTACAAAACACATGCCAACAACTATAAGAAGCACGATCAAGGGGGTCGACCAGACTGCCATCCAAAAACTAATGGTTCTATGGTAATCAACCTTAAGAGCAGGTCCTGGAGGTTAGAAGCAATGGTGATATTGGTGATTTTCTAATTAAAAAGGACAACATGATTTATTTGCTTTGATGATGATCAGCTATGAGTCCATGTTTATTTGTTACCTTCTATCATCACAGGACAGAAGTATTGCCAGCAAAAGTATGTAAAACAAAGTGGTCAACTCTAGTCATGATATTAAGGTCAACTGCAAGGTTATCGAGCAAGCTAGAAAACGGCCACTAAAATCAACATACTCTAATTATTTATATTATATGAAAACAAATCATTATAACATAAGAAGAACAACATATCCTTTAACTACAAGCAACCTTTCATACTGTACCGTCCAAACTATCAAGTTGTAAGCACATTCACCAAGTTTCCAGTTAACAGAGAAACTCCTTTATCAGTTCCTTACTGATTTGAAACCACAGTTAGCTTGTACAAAAGATTTGACTTAGTTCTAGGTGAAATGGGCTAGATACAATACACTGAAATGAATACCATGTCGTTTACATTAACTTGTACAAAAGAATTGACTTAGTTCCGAGCAAATAACTTATCTTTCAATCTTTGTCAGGGCAATAACGTTTACATTAAATAAGGATGGCATCGAGTTCTCTAAATAGCAGAAAATGACATGAAAGTTCTAAAGTTTGGAAGGATGTCCTAGATGGACCACTCCAATGTAACAGAACCGTCCAATTTATACAAGATCAAGTACGGCTGTCCCCGCTAACACGTTGACACACACATACTTTCACTCATATAAACCCGGTAGTCCGCCGAGTGTCCCGAAAGACCTTGGTAAATCAACATCACAACCAAGATCGCGTGATTAAGCAAATACACATCACATACACAGGGTTGCAGCAGAAATAATATTACAAATGGGTTCACAATTAAAAGTACAAGTTTGGGTTTCAAAATCGATTAGTGAAAACAACATAGCTTTCAAAAGAGTACATTAATATATGTTCCAAATACATTGCTAGCATAAGTGACATCATCCAACAAAAGCATATAGATGAGAAGTAACTATAGAATCCCCGAGCCACCGATGATTAGCCACCATCTTCACAGGCCGAGAACTTCACCTGCAACATGGTGGGATAAACCCTGAGTACGAGAAGGTACTCAGCTAGACTTACCCGTCAAAACCAGAAATAAAGGACACCAAGGGTCATGCAAGGCTTATGAGGTGGGCTAGCTTGACATAGTTGCATAAAAGAGCTTATGAATATAGTAACCAATTTAAACTTCGCATCAAGCTTATCATCATTACCTGTTCACTAGATTAGCACATGTACTAGAGCACTCACTTATTAGGAGCAAACAATATTAACCATAGCAGGTATAATAAGGCTGTCATCATCATATCATCATTTCTGAACTATTATGTTATTTAGTGTATCTACTTTGGAGATAAGCCCATCAAGTTCTCACTAACCGGGAGAGACGGCGACTCGAATCGAATTACAACTCAGCTGAGGGGGTATTCCTAACTCTCACCCTGGCATACTTTGCAAGGGTAGCCGTGGGTCACCTTTGGGACAACTCAGGAACCAAATTTGTGGGTTCGATCAGCGCCAACACTCTCAGGGATTACCCTTCTGCCAGGATGATCAGGACTTTTAAATCACCTGACATTGGACTCACACCTATGGCTCCCTTCCGAGGCGTACTTTATACTTATCGACTCCCGGCTTGAGGTGAGCTACTCGGCTTCGTGGTCGGTCTTCAGACACGGCCAACTAAGAGAGAGGCATGCGTTCAACATGAACAGGAAAGGCTCCAAGATTCAGTCCTTAAGCGACACAGACGGAGTCACTACAAACCAGTAAGCCTCCGCCCGGTCTTCATTTCAAATTAAGATAGGTTCTTTTCCACGATAGCAAATATAGCCAACCATGCCATATGTATGTCCCTATATCTCATAGGTGATAGGAAATCACCTGACTTCTACCGCGTTTAAGCAGGGCTAAGCACTACATGAGCCTGAGCTACATAGGATTCAGGGTATCAATATCTGGACAAGGATTGGATAACCAATGCAGCAAGTGTTTGCATCCAACACCTAAACTTAATGCAACAATATATATATGTAACAATAATACTTTAACTGCATTTCAGAAATTAGGAGGCTTAATATGCTCCGGGGCTTGCCTGGGATCCAACACTAGGTTAGTGTTTGTTAGACGACACTCGCTAAGTGAGCATCTCTCGTCCAAGCACTTGCCCAGTCCTTCCATCTTCGGGATAGATCCATCAAGCGCTGTCTTCGGGTTTGGCTCCAACATCGCATCCTTCACATGGTGGATCTAGCGTACCTAAATGAGATGCAATATGCAAGTGTATGAATACATGGAAGTGCAATAGACAATGCATCGCATGCAGTAAGTAAGACAAGCACAAGGTTACATTAACATGCACCAGCACTTCGCATTGCCTACTTTAAATATCACACAATTTATCATCCCACGATAGCAAAGAAGATGACAACACCAAGCATGACACGAGTTTCCCAAGATCTCAGGTACTCTAACTCAACCATCATCAAAGGTATGAGTCACACTTAGCAATATACAAGCAAACAACTTTGGAATCTGTCAATTTCTGGACATGCAAACAGTAGCTACAAGATTTAGCGATAACTGGAGTTACACAAATCCAAATGACATACAAGAAGACATTCTGGAAATATTATGAAATTATCTACAATTAATATTTAATCATCTTAGCATGATTCTCAAGTTAACTAAGTCAAATATACCTATTTACAGAAACTGATCCATAATTGACAGAGAGCAGCCATTTCTGAAACCTAAATTTAAACAGGCATAACTCACAAACCACAAGGCCAAATACCACCAAATTTTAACAGAAGCTAGATACATGAATTATCTACAACTTTGTTATTATCACCAAAAGCTCATTCAAATCCTAACTAGATCAAATACTAGCATCATTCAGATCTGCTCAGAATATAATCAAAACCTGACAGAAGATTTAAAAGTCATGTAACTCCTACACTATCAGGCCTATGGCCTTACAATTTGAACACAAGCAAGATCATGAAATTTGCTACAACTTTTGTATTCACTACAATCATAGCAAACATCATTTACACCATGAAAATAATTGCACAAGCAAAACTGCAAATGCAACCCAACAGCAGTGGTACAGAAAACTGATAGGAACTTCAGAGAAGCATAACTGGAGTTCTAGACCTCCAACAAACATGAACCATAACTTTTTGAAAAGCTTAGGAAGTTACCTACAACTTTCCTATTCTCATATTAAGATGATTCTACAGTTAGAAGGGTCAATTATTTCAATAATTGCATCTCTATCCAAAACATAGACAGAAACTGACATGCCACTTTAAACAGCTATAAATAGAGTTATACATGTCCAATAAATGTGGTTCTAGACTTTTAGAAATCTTATCAAATTATAAACCACTTTGTTGTAAACACCTAAAGATAATTCTACTATTAAGAAGGCCCCACCATACCAACATGGTAACCCTGTCAGAGTTTGGGTAGAAACAGCCACTGATATTTAAGCAAGTATAACTCAAGATCTACTTAACCAAAAATCATGATATTTAGCTTTTTGAAAATCTTAATACAAGTACTACAACTCATGTATTATCATAAAGTCATGATTCATAACTTAACTATGCCAATTAATTTAATCTTGCAGACCTATTCAGAATAGGGGTAAGGCAATACAGGTAATTTGTTATTTTTATAGATCTTAAACTATCAAGCCTAAAATACTGAAATTTTTTACCAGACATCACTAATCACATCAGTAACACTCCATAAAAATTTCACATTGATTTGAGTAAAATAATTGCAGTTATAAAAAAGACAAGACATGACTAGCATTAAGAACCTAACTGCCTAAATCTATTTTTACAGCTAAACCTTTAAACTAAAACATGTAATATTATAGATCTAGTACATAGAGAATTTCATAAGGATTCCAAAAAGTCCTCATTTACTATTTTACGAGTTTTCTACAAATTACTACGAATTTTCAAAATGTAGCATTCAAATCTGTAAAAACCAGAGAAAAAGGAAATTGAAATCTTGCATCGGGGTCCCTGCGGAAAATATAAATCAAACGTCAGCGAAGAGGTCCTCCTGAGCACTATTCACATGTGTCACAACTTCGCAGAAAGAACCCTCCCTTTTCTCGAAATCGAGCGCGAAGTCCTTCTCCCTTTCCTATTCACCGAGTCGGAGCAGAGGCTTGGCCGGCCCGCGGCTCTGGCCGGCTGAGGCGGCGCTGATGGCCGTGGAGTGGTGGGGAAGGACCCAGGGCACTCGCGCACCCGTGGGTAGCCTCGGCTCGCACCGCGATGGCCCAACGTGGCCTGGCCGCGCGTGCTGGCGGCTATGGCCGAGTGAGCGCCGGTGGCAACAACACACGACGGTGCAAGCAGACGGGAAAGAGACACAATGCGCACAGGGAGACTCGAGGAACACAAAGGCAAAGCTGGTAGGGACTACGGAGCGTTGGAGGAGCGGAACCACGTGGAGGCAGGGAGCTCAGCCGGCGGCAACAATGGTGGCCGTGGCTGGAGTGTGTGCTCGATGCCAGAGAGCGAGGAAGGGAGAGTGGAGAGGTGAGTGAGTGATAGAGCAGCTCGGGCGCTCGGTTTGAGGGGCAGGGGCGGTCGGTAGCATGTGGCATAGTGCTTGACACATGTGTCAGCCATGGGGGGCGCTCTACGGTGCATGGCTGCCACGATGGCGTTTCGTCGAACACATGGTGCGCGCGATGGAACCCGACTTGGAGTCTGTTTTTGGCATATTCCGTGCACATTCGGACCATGGCGCCAGTAGCAAAGTTGCTCTACTCTGGATGCTCTACAAACTTGATTAAGGCTGCATGGTCATTGGAGCAGTAGATTAGCGGCTAATTAGCTCCTAAAATGCCACTGTCAACAACATAATAAGGATTAAGCCTTGCTCGGTTAGGACTCCAATTTGTTGGTCAAAACATGATCAAACTTGACCCAACTTTTTACATGCTCTTCTCTAATGAAATATCTCCAACTTCTATTTTTGGGTCAAAGCATGATGCTTAATAAAAACTAAGAACGCGGCATGCCAACCGAATGACAATGAATTCCAGACTTGGAATAATTCTAAGTGCTGAAAACAACAGCAAATTCGATCTTGTGACCTCAATTTGACTTACTTCCAAGCTGATCTAGCTCTTAGTCCAAAAACCAAGTTTGTTCTACATGATATGGACTACAACTTTCATTTAAGGTCCAACCTCAAAACTGGTATAGAACCTACTGTTCTACTTTGACCAAAGTAGGATCACGATGAAGCTTAAATTATCCTTTTGATCCATTGCAGCATTTTTTGGCCACCTGCTCAACATGAACCCTTCATAACTTTTGTTCATGAGTGCAAGTAGAGTTGTTTGAGCAAGGTACCAAGGTTTGGTTGACTTCATAGGTTTCCATCCACTTGATAAAGCAATTCATGCAAAGATATGACTTATCATTTCATGTGACTTTTTGATTCCAAACTTCATGAAACTTTTCCACGGGTCTAGATGGATGCATGGGGATGTAATGTACATGGAATAAGCATATTTAACATTACTCTTGCATAATCTTAACAAGGGTCCATATGTAAGCAAATGTGCGTGGCCCAAGTTTAAGTTGGAGCTCCATCATGTAGATTTGATCTTGACACCTTCATTACCACTCGACATGTCATGTTTGAGCTCAAACCCATTGCTTAACTGGTGACAAACACCTGGGGTGTTACATCCAATGAGCTGTAATAAAAAAAAGAAATATAATTCAGTATGGAGCCCATGGAGCATTCGATTCAGGCAAAGAAATGGACCTTTGCCACCTTTCTAAACCTATAATTTTGTTATTATATTGTTAACTAGCACGGTAGAAAGCGAATCCAGTGTGGACACATGCCTATGAACCTTTAAACATTTCTGGAAGCTATCGTCCAGAAATTTTAGATTAGTAGGAGAGAATATTCACTGGAATGCAAAAAGAATCACAATAGGCATTGATATGAGTTAGAAGCTCTAATTATATAATGGCTTTCTTTCAGTCTTTAAAGCATGAGCCTAAAAAACACTACCCATCTCACATAAAACTATGGAATCACAGAAAGTATTTAAGCCCCAAAAGTCAACAAAGACAACTGAGCAAGCAAAAAGACTATGGAATCACAGAAAGTAATATAATAAGGGGAGAAAATGTGATGTCATTACATCTCCAGTAGGTGCTTCATTTGAAGAACTGAACAACAACACTCTTTATTTATCTACTAGAGGATGGTTTCATTTGAAATAAGGGTAAAACCCAATCATCAAATGTCTAGTGATATAGACATGTCTAAACTATAAATGTTGCAGGCAACCAACAAGCATATCTTGATAATAGAGAGAATAATTGGTTCTCAAAAGTAAACCACTCCAACAGAAAACTGTGATTAGAAAATGAAATGCTTATAAACAGAATCAATAGTTAAATCTAACATAATGTATAGTATGATGCATAGAACTATTCTGACTCATATAATAAATATAGATGCACCTAATAGGCTAATACCCATGTTGCTTCTAACACCTAAACTAGTTCTACAAATAGACAATGGTGCCCTTTTAGTGGGAAAACACTTATAGAAAGGGGAAATTTGATAACTGGACCAAAGACAAAAGCAAAAGCAAGTTGGATCTGAATGAGCACTGAAATTACTCTACAATATAGGCAAAAAGCTATAGAATCTCAATCAAACGACCTGAACTAATTAAGATGTTTCTTGTCATCCCAATGAATGTCTTGTTTTGAATTTATCATCTCAAGAAACTAAAACATAAAAAATGCCATTCCTCTATATCTGCTAGATGAAAATAATCTAGTTTTGCCTATAGAAATGTGAAATCCTATAACATGTTGTATAAATACGAAGACTTCTGCTAACATTATTGCTTCAAAGGCCTTTTGAAAGCAAAGATGATTCATGACAAAATTACTTAAGCTATATACATCAGTGGCCACCTGGTGAATGTAATAACCAATGCCATGGCATTCCCAGAGTAAAAGTAGTGTTATAACCTACTAAGCAAAAATATAGGTGTTCAAACTTTATCGGACACCTAGGTCATTTATTTACATAGAAAAAGCACATGCATTCACGAGCATTCATGAGCATCCAGAAAGAGAGGATGCACAATTTCAAGAATTTAGTAGCATGGCAGTTGCATCTCGATGACCATCACAAGTTAAATTAACAAGCAGTAGCAGTACATAGAAGGGGCGTTAGGGTACGGGTGCTCGCCGCAACAGCAAGGGAAGAGAAGGGGCGCAGATACCTGGTGGGTGCTCATCGTCGGTGAAGGACACGATGAGGAACTAGGCACCGGCATAGGGGGAGGGCGGGGACACGGGGGCCTATGCCTCATCTCCTCAGGCATTGACGTCGATGGCGAGATAGGGGATGTGGGGGACGCGCCTTGTCTCCTCGGAGCTGACGTCGATGGTGAGATAGGTAAGCGCGCGAGGTGGTGTAGGTCCCGCCACGAAGCTTGGCGAGGAACACGGCTGCGGGGACGCTGTACTCGAAGCGGTGGAGTGTGCCGCCACGGAGGAAGCAGTCGAAGTAGGTCTCAGCGGTTAGGGTTCCATGGAGGAACGGCGTCGCCCACGGCTAGGGTTCTGCAGCGGGTCCTAGCGGCGAACGAAGCCGAGGTGAGAGGAAGCGCACGGGCGGGCAAGCACGGGCCGGCGGAGGTGAGAGGAAGCACGCACGGTGGCGGCGACATCGAGTTCGATAGCCTGATGACATCTGAAAGGAAGAATCACGCCCCTGAGTCAGCCACCCACAGGCTCTGGCTTATATACTGGAGGCCATTTATAGGGGCGGCTCCTGAGTTAGCCGCCCCTACTAATATTTTTCAATTTATTTTAATCACTAATTCTATAATTTATTCATATATAAAAAACAATGTAAATTTATATATTAGTTTGTTTATTATTCTATATATATAAATATATGTATATATAAACAATTTTATTATATATATAGATATAATTTTATATTTTCTTCTTTACAAAAATAATATTTTAAAATTTTAAAATTTGAATTTTGAAACAACTAATAGAATTTTAGGACACTAAATGACATCAAATGAAAATTTTGTAAACATCAAAGTTGTAGAACTCATCAAGATGTACAACTTATATTTTGGTTATCTTTTTATTTGACCAAATTTAAATAGTTCAAATTTTGAATTTCAATAAATGTCAACTTCAAATAAGATTTTGAAACCTTAAATGGTTTCAAATAAGAAAGTCATGAACATAAAAGTTGTTAAACACATCACTATCTACAACTTTAATTTTGATCATATTTTCATTTAACCAAATTTTAATAGTTGAAATTTTGAATTTCAATAAATGACAACTTCAAATAAGATTTTGAAACCTTAAATGATTTCAACTATAAAAGTTGTAAACATAAAAGTTGTTGAACTCATCACTATTTATAACTTTTATTTTTGTCACTTCTTCATATGATAAAGTATTAGTAAACATTATTCACAAATTCACATTTAACTCCTAGTTTCATGAACTATACGAGAGACATATTGATTTGTAAACAATGTTTACTATCACTTTGTTAGATGAAGAAATGACTAAAATAAAAGTTATAGATCTTGATGAGTTATACAACTTTGATATTCATCACTTTTTCAGTTGAAATCATTTAATGGTTGAAAATCTCGTTAGAACTTGTAATTTTTTAAAATTTGTAAATTTGAATTGCTCAAACTTTGTCAAATGAAAAGAATGACCAAATCAACACAGTAACTTGATAGGGCATGATTTTGGAAAATTTTAGGAAAAAAATCATCACATTTAAAGTTAGTATGAGGGAGAAAGACTAATTACAAATTTTACCTAGAGATTAAAAAGAAAAATCATAACTATTTATGATGATCAATGATGAACAAGTGTGATTTCTGTTTTTAATCTATTGCTAAAATTTTTAACTAGTTTTTCTCTCTCATACTAACTCCAAATGTGATGGTTTTTTCCTAAAATTTTCTAAAATCATGCTCTATCATTTTAGTCTGATCATCTATCTTTGTCATTAATTTTGGACAATTCAAATTTTTAATTTCAGAAAATGACAACTTCAAACCTTATTTTCAACCATTAAATAATTTCAGCTGTAAAGGTGATGAATACCAAATTTGTATAACTCGTTAAGATGTCCAACTTATATTTTGGTCATCTTTTTATTTGACCAAAGTTGAACAGTTTAAATTTTAAATTTTAATAAATGTTAACTTTAAATAAGATTTTGAAACCTTAAATGGTTTCAAATAAGAAAGTCATGAACGTAGAAGTTGTTGAACACATCATTATCTACAACTTTTATTTTGGTTATCTTTTCATTTGACCTAATTTGAACAGTTGAAATTTTGAATTTCAATAAATGACAACTTCAAACAAGATTTTAAAACCTTAAATGATTTCAACTTTAAAACTTATGAACATAAAAGTTGTTGAACTCATCACTATCTATAATTTTTATTTTGGTCACTTCTTCATGTGACAAAATATTAGTAAACATTGTTCATAAATTCACATATGACTCATAGTTTCATAAATTATACGAGAGACATGTTGATTTGTGAACAATGTTTACTATCACTTTGTCAGATAAAGAAATGATCAAAATAAAAGTTGTAGATATTGATGAGTTATACAACTTTGATATTCATCACTTTTTCAGCTGAAATAATTAGTAGTTAAAAATCTCGTTAGAACTTATCATTTTTTAAAATTTAAAAATTTGAATTTCTCAAACTTTATCAAATGAAAAGATTGCCAAATCAACATAGTAACTTGATAGAGAATGATTTTAGAAAATTTTAGAAAAAAAATCATCACATTTGGAGTTAGTATGAGGAAGAAGGATTAGTTATAAATTTTACCCAGAGATTAAAAAGAAAAATCACAACTGTTTATGATGATAAATGATGAACAAGTGTTATTTCTCTTTTTAATCTATGGCTGAAACTTGTAACTAGTTTTTCTCTCTCATACTAACTCTAAATGTGATGGTTTTTTTTCTAAAATTTTCTAAAATCATGCTCTATCATTTTAGTCTGGTCATCTATCTTTGTCACTAATTTTGGACAATTCAAATTTTCAATTTTAGAAAATGATAACTTCAAACCTGATTTTCAATCATTAAATGATTTTAGCTGTAAAGGTGATGAATACCAAAGTTGTATAACTCATCAAGATCTCCAACTTATATTTTGGTCATTTTTTTATTTTATAAAGTGTTAAGTGCTTGTTTTAAGTGTTTCAATAGTAGTCTGGACATATTGCAGTAGTAATAAGTGCATGTTTCAAGTGTCTACGTGTTATAGCTGTTTTAGTAGTAATAGAGTGGATGTTGCAATAGGTTTATCTAGATGTTGCAAAGGGTAGTCTCACACACATGCATAAATGTAGTCTCACACACATACATAAATCTATAGTCTCACACACATACATAAACATATAGTCTCACACACATGCATAAATAAAGTCTTACAAATACACACACTTACACAAACACTCCACGTTCAACAACTAGCTAGCCCGCTGTAATGACTTTTCCCTTACACCTTTTCATTCTCATGGCAATATGTCTTTAGACAGGTTCTTTTCCACAACACTAATCTTCTTAGAAAAGTCTATGAATAGCGGCATCTCATCATAGTTATTGTAAGCTTCAACATCGTCCATGCCATCAACTCCGATAATGTGCTGCTTCCCAGAGGCAACCACGTGCTTTGTCTTCTTCTTCGGGTGGAGGTTACTTTATGGGTCAGGCATATAGAAAACTTATACGACATGTGAAGCGAGCACCCAAGGGTCATCTTGGTAGTCTAGATTCTTGAGGTCCAGGACTCTCAATCCGATCTCATTCAGTTGGTGTTGTTGATCCAGCGGCATCGAAATAGGGCCACCATTATATCCTTTCCATAGTCAAGTTTCCATATCTCTTCAATGATGCCAAAACATTGGATCTTTTGCCCCACTCCATTGAGAGCTTCTATTCGAATGACGCTGTTTTGGTTCACATATTTACTATCCTTTGCGTGGGTATAGTACGTATATCCATTTATGTCATAAGCTTTCCAAGATGTCACTTGTCTCGATGGCCCCTCCGCCAACCTACTGATGGTAATAGAGTCTATGGTTTCTCCAGGTGGTATGTTTTGGTCCTTCAACCTTGTAGTTAGTCGTTGCTTGTGCTGTTTCATGACCCAGTCATCTGAACGACCATTTCTCTCCGCCATAATGATAGCCAAGTATTCATCAATGTACGATTGCATCAGTTGTGTACTCTGCAAGACACTATAATGCGCTTGACTCACCTCTTCGTAATCATGGTCGATGAACACTTTTCTACCACTAGTGCCCTTCCCAGCCAACCTACCCTTGTGACAAGAATTGGGTTTACCAATCCCTTTCTGTACTTTTAAGTACTCTTGACAGCACTCGATGACTTGTTCAATATTGTAACCCCCTATCATGGAGCCCTCTGGGTATGCTCGATTATGCACGTATCGACTTAGAACCGGCATGAACCACTCATAGGACCACATTTCATGCAAGTAGCAAGGACCTAGCACCTGTATCTAATGAACCATGTGAATCATGAGATGTGGCATTATATCAAAAAAAGCAGGAGGTAAACACATCTCTAGTTGGTTTTATGTCTCCACCACAAATTCATGTAGGTCACTCAGCTCTTGCTTGCCAATCGTCTTCTGTGAGATCTTCGAAAAGAAGTAGCATATGCAGGTGATGACCATTTTCAAGAACTCTAGCTTTATAGCCCTGATTGCAATAGGTAGAAACACTATCAGCATCACATGACAATCATGAGCCTTGCAGTGTGTTATTGACAAGTCCTTCATTGACACTAGCTTCTTCACATTCGCTGAAAACCTAGTTGGGACTTTGACCCCCCTCAGGAAAGTGCATATAGTTCTCTTCTCTTCTAGTGTTAGGTTGAAGCACGCCACAGGTAGAGTGTATTTTCCATTAGCCTCAGGTATCGAGTGAAGCTGTGGCATCACATTTAGCTGCACCATGTCTTTCCGTGATTTCAAACCATCCTTTGACTTGTCTGTGTCCATCAAGGTAGCAATGAGACTCTTAAAGACATTCTTCTGCACGTGCATAGCATCAATGGCATAGGGAACCTCCAAGTCTAGCCAATAAGACAGATACTAAAAGAAGATTGATTGTTTCTTGAAAGGTACGCCTTCGACTGGAGGTGTGCTTCTATCTCTATTTGTCCCATCCGAATTCTTCTTTCCATAGACGACGCGTATGTTTTTCACCATTCTGTACATGTGTTCTCTGTTATGACATCTCTCTAGAGTTGGGTTCAATCTCTGGGGTGTTGTCATAAAATCTAAAGAACAATTTGCTGCGGTACTTGTGACTTGTCTTTAAGAAGCGTCGGTTCCTTAGGTAAATTATCTTCTTGGATGCATCTAGGTACATCCATGTAGTACCATCCAAGCAAACCAAGCATCCCATCTTCCCTTTGATCTATCTAGACAAAGCAAACAGCGCGGGGTAATCATTGGTAGTAACAAATATTATTGCTCTACATATGAAGTCCTCCTTTCGGAACGCATCGTACATCAGCTCCCCATGCCTCCATAGCCTCTCCATTTCTTGATTCAAAGGCTTGAGAAACACGTCTATATCAATACCTGGTTGTTTAGGGCTAGAAATAATAATAGTGAGGAGAAGGTACTTTCTCTTCTGACACAACCACGTTGGGATGTTGTACATGGTCAAGATCACTAGCCAAGTGCTATGGTCGCTCATCCTCTCATTGAAGGGATTCATTCCATCGGTGCTCAAGCCAAACCGTACATTCCTTGGGGCATCGCTGAATTCTTTGTGCTTCTCATTGATCCTTTGCCACTGACTACAATCAGTTGGGTGTGCAATCTTATCATCATCGACCTTGCACTCATCATCCCACCATGTCATGAGTGCGACTTCTTTAGGGTTTAGGAAGATACATCTTAAGCGGTCAGGCACTGGCAGGTACCACATTACCAAGGTAGGAATTCTTCTCTGCTTTGCATCGTTGCCTAATGGAGTGTCCTCTGGGGGCTGAGATTCTTATACCACCTTTTTTGTACCCTTCTTATTCCTCTTTTTCCCTATGGAGGCTTCGTCCCCACCGTAAAGGTCATTATTCTTGTACCGGCTGGCCTCACACCGGGGACATTTATCTAGTGACTTGAACGTTTCGCCACGAAAAAGTATATAGTGGTTGGGGCATGCATGGATTTTTTCAACCCCCATTGTCAATGGATTTATGACCTTCTTCGCTTGGTACGTGTTGGCGGAAACTAAGTTTGGTTGTGGCAGCACCCATGACAGGAGATGCAATAGATCATTGAAACTATGGTCTGACCAGCCGTACTTAGCCTTCAGGATGAGTAGCTCAAGCATAAAATGTAGCCATGTCCAATGTGTTGGACAACCCTTTTCAACACTATACACAGTCTCCTTTGATGCTTTTGTCATCCTTTCCAAAATTTCTAGACCTTTTGGGCTCTTTAGTAAAATCTTTGGTTCAAGGGCTTGAATCATGTCCTCCAAATCATCTTCATCCCCGACACGTGCTCCACCATCATTATTAGCACCACCTTCATCGTTACCATCCCAACCACCAGCATCACCACCTTGTTCATTGCCAAACTCGAGATTCATTCGTGCATCAAGCTCTGCTAAATATTGGGACAGGGATTCTAGGGTTTTGTCATCGTATTCCTCATCCTTGTCGTTAACAATAACTATTTCACCATGATGAATCCACACTGTGTAGTCCTCAACAAATCATTGCATAATCAAATGTGATCTGATGATAGTTACATCTGTCCATGCCATACGGTTCTTGCAATCTTTACAGGGACAAATAATTGTATCCTTATTCTCTGTCAACATCATTGCATGCTTCTTTGCGGCTTCAACAAATTTATCCACCCCTTCACGAAAACCTGCCTTGAACCTTAACGAACCACACATCCAAGAGTTGATGTACTCCATCTTTTACAACAACAAAACAAACATTAAAGGACTACTTATTCATATATATATATATATATAAATGAATCAAACTAATAATTACTTGAGAATAATTGTATATACTTCAGATATATATGAATAAAAATCAAATATAATTACAAGAAGCATACAAACACACCATGGTAGAGGAAAATTAATTAATGGCCCATTTATCCATAAATAATTAAAATACATATTTGTGGATTATAATAAACAATTTCAAAGACAACAATTAGCAACAATTATATTTTACCCAATATCTTTCATGCAAACCCTAGTCCAATTTCATCAAACATAAATTTACAAAAACAAAATTAATAAAAAAATCAAACCCTAGATCTAGATCTACATGCACATGAAACATCTATAAAACTAACTAATTGTTCACTAAAATCAAGAAACATGGACCAAATAAGGGTATGATCTTGTTCCCCTACCTAATTTACCCTAATATATTCAAAACTTGGGTCTAATTTGCTTCATAAGTAGCTCAAGCACCATAGAAGAGAGAGAAAAGCAAAACTCTAATTACTCACTAACCAACCATTAAAACTTCAAAAAAAGTGTGGAATAGCATTTTCTTACCTTATACAACCTCTCCACCAAAGGATTTGAGACCAAAACCTTCCCCCTTAGTAGAGCATTTTTTGGGAGGTGCCCAAGGCATCCCCACCTTTCTTTTACGGGTTGGAGTGAGTGACCCGAGGAGAAAGAAGGTGCTGCAGTTTTTTATATGTGGGTCATTTATAGGGGTGGCTGGTGATTGAGCTGCCTCTACAAATCGCAAGTATTTATACGTGGGGCATTTGTAGGGGCGGCTCAATCGCCAGCCGCCCCTACAAATAGCAACACCGGGGGTGGCTGGTGAGTGAGCCGCCCCTACAAATCCGACCTATCTGTAGGAGCGGCTTATATCACCAGCTGCCCCTGCTGTTTCATTTGTAGGGGCGGCTGGTCTCATGGGTCCTGAGCATGCCACTATAGGGGCGGCTACATGACCAGCCGCCTCTATAAAAAATTTATCCCATTGCTACAAATTGTTTTTCACATAGTGTCTGCAGAGCCTCCACCACCAAGGCAGCATGCGCCGGCGTCGTGGGTAGATCGCTGGCTCCCGACGGCGGCGAAGCCCTATGCGATGCTTGCCCATCTCGACAAACCTGACGCCATTTGGCTCTACGCATGGCCCTACATCTGGTACTATGTCTCTACATTTGCATATACTTACTAGAATTCACCTACCGGGGTCGCTCTCCCGTACTATCTATGATTCATTTAATCATTTATTTATTTATTTATTTATTTATTTTTTATTATTATTATTATTATTATTATTATTATTATTATTATTATTATTATTATTATTATTATTATTATTATTATTATTATTAGTATTATGTTGCAAGCGTAGGAAATAATAATAAAAATGATTTGACTTACCTTTAAGCGGTTGCTATGTTCATTATTTATAGTTATTGATACATGTCCTATGAGCATCTCCAAGAGTTTCCAATAAAACCTCCCAATCTAGAATTTTAGGCAAGAATATAACAAACACATCTCCAAGAGTTCTCAATCCCACACCCCAATCTTTTAGTACTTGAAAAAAAAATCACCGAACATGCAGATATATCGGCGCCTCTTCCACGCGCGTGTCTGCCAATCTAACATGGAAGGGCGTGAGAAAGAATAAATAGTAGGAAATGGTTCCTGATGTAAATTTAAAAGAGAGAAAGAATATATAAAATTGGTTAGGATAATTTAGAAATAGTATAGTCCTGATGTAAAATTGTCTTCTATATTTTATGGGTGAATTATTGGAAATTATTAGAGATAGTCTTATTTTTTCCTCTCAATACTTTTTGTCGAGTTGGAAAACTTCATAGTTTTGGAAATAAATTCTTGTGAACTCTTGGAGATGCTCTAGTAGGACTTGGTATATATGTGTAATATTTGTATCTCCAAATAAGTATATTATATG
Source organism: Miscanthus floridulus (assembly GCF_019320115.1). Lineage (NCBI taxonomy): Eukaryota > Viridiplantae > Streptophyta > Magnoliopsida > Poales > Poaceae > Miscanthus > Miscanthus floridulus. The sequence continues at coordinate 169,422,115 of NC_089587.1, read as the reverse complement.
AAAGTATATTCTATACTCAATCTTTAAAAAGTATATTTGTCTTAATAGGACTTGGTATGTACAATCTTTAATAGGACTTATAGTATACATCCTAATAATTTTTTAATAATGGTCGGGGGGGAATTGGACGGCTCACGAGGATCGATCCGATAGCTAGAAAGACAGAGGCACCATTTGGGGAGGCACCGCGAGGCAGCAGATGCCTATTAAATGGTGGGATGATAGACACCATATGCCTACTAAAATGGTGGGATCAGCACCCAAAAAAGGCGTGATAATTCCTTTTTCAAAAAAATTTAACGTAATCAAGGGTAAAATAGTAAATCTATAATAGAAGAATAATATTTTGAGTAATATAATTGGGTGGATGATTGAAGTAGTATAGTTAGGCTTTATTTGGATTGCGGGTTTTACTAAGTTGAAGTGCGTTGACCTAAATTCCTAGCCTTTTGGTTTGGAGACTATCAGAACCGTGGGACCAACCCAGTAGGAAATATCCGCACTAGGGTTGCTGGTGATCCTCGTCATCCGTGCCTTCCTAGGGACGCGTGGCGCTCATTGAAGTAATATTTGAAGCTTAAGGAAGCAATGGTCTATATAGTGCTAGAAAAAACAAAAAATCTGAGCACAGAGTGTTAGTTGATCTCCACCAATAGGCCCAACGGCCTATTGGGCCCTATCTCTGCTCCCTGATCGGAGGAGCCCAACCCTAATTCAGTTGGAGGGCCCCTGTCGCACAGCACACATAAAAGGAAGGTGGGGGTGAGGGCTCGGACCACGAGGTTGACCGGAGCCGCCACACCCACCTATAGAGAAACCCTAATCCGATCCTAAAGCATGCTGCCAGCGACGGGATGTGCCCCACCATCACTGTCGCCCCTGTAGGTCCACACCGGCCCCTCTGGACCACCACTGTACCTCGCCACCGAGCCAGAGCTGCCTCGACATCGGTGTCCGCGAGGTCACGAAGCTATTGTCCATGGCGGATCTACGGGTTAAACACAAAGGTACCAATCCTACGATCATAACAATGGTACCAGAGCAAGGTTCACTCTGTGAAACCCTAACCCTAGATCGAGTTCAGAGGAAAAGAAAAGAAAAGTTACCCGAGAAGAAATCAAATCGGGGAAAAAGAAAAACAGTGGCCATCCCAAACCCTAACCCTAACCCTCATTGGCAAATCGGATGAAATCCGAACAAATGAATCGAAGAAAGGGGAAGAAAGGGAAGGGGGTGGCCTACCTCACCGTTGCATGGCACTGCAGTCACGCCGGCGCGCGGGGAAAAGAAAGGCCGGCTGGGGGCACAGCTTGCTAGGATCCGGCCACAGGGGCGCCGTGGCCAGGCTGCTCGACGGCGGCATGCTCACTTGCTAGGGAGCGCGCATGCCGACGAGGGGGCCAGCGACGGCGCCGGGGCTCGCTGCTTGCTCTCGCCGTGGTCGCTCGCTCGGTGACTGACTGAGAGAGAAAGAGAACCGATTTCAAATCAGAAAAGAATTCAAAATCGAAACCCTAACCCTAGCATGAACAGAGAAAGGATGGAGGCGAAGGGATCCTACCCGGGTCCTCTCCCCGCCGTCGTCACCGCCATGGTGCGGGAAGGGGACCACGCTGCCTCTATGCTGGCACACGGTAAGAAGACGAGCCGCTGCTCAGCGCATGGTCGCCGGATGCACTCAGGGCACCAACGCGAGGCCGCTCAACGGCGGCGCGCTCACCCAAAGGGGAGCGCGCGCACCAGCGAGGGGGCCTACGGCGGCGCCGTACTTCCTTTCCTTTCGGCCGCCATGGCCAGCTCCACTATGGCTTTGGTGCGCGGCGCTAAGTGAGAGAAGGGGAAGAGAAGAAATGAAACTAGGGTTTTGGGAGGCGCGACCGGCCGGGGTTTTGATGCCCCGAGCTGTGCGCTCAACCGTCCGATCTGGATGAACGGACGGAGATGGTCGGGCTTCTTTTGGCCCAGGCGGGTGATGATGCTCGGCTGGATTCCCAGCCCAGGCCCACGTTGCGGCCTGGGCGCGGTGGAGAGACAGCGGTGCCAGCTGGGCCAGGCTGGTTTGGCCACTGGGCTGAGTAGACGCGCGTTGCGCACGTGGGCCAGGGCGCGAGCTACTGGGCCAAAATGGCCAAAGACAGCCAGAAACAGTTTTGATGTATTTGAACAATTCGAATTGAATTTTGATGTTGAAATCTATACAATTTTGATCCAATGTCATTTTTGTTCAGAGAATAGTAAAGTGTTGTAACAGTTTATGGAAAATAGAATTAAAAGATTTATTAAAGTTTCCACTGCGTACTTAAAGATTGTTGCTTTCATTATTAAATTCGAACCAACGGGAGAATTTGATTTTAAGAGCCAAGAAATAAATATGAGTTGATTATGATATTTAACTAGAGAAAAGAAAAGTTTTTCCAGTAAATCTTTATTTCCTGGAAATTGATTAATAGATTAAAGGAAATCAAAAATACAATTTTCCCTATGGGTAAAATTCAAGGAAAAGAGAATTTTTCCACAGCTAAAGAAAAGTTGTTTATTCTCCAGTTATTTTGAACCAATGCGGTATTTAATTGGAGAAAAAGAAAGTTTTTCCGCTGCTAAAGAAATTATTGATTCTCTAGTTATTTTGAACCAATGTGGTATTTAATTGGAGAAAAAGAGTTTTGATATGATTATGATGTTGTTATTTTCTGACCAACGTTGTTAATAACAATATCATAATTGTAATGATTTATGCATTAATTCTACTTCTGTCCAACGGTGATGTAGAATTAGTGCATGAGAACAGTTATAAAAGTTAATGATTTATGCATTAATTCTACTTCTGCCCAACGGTGATATAGAATTAGTGTATAAGAAAAGTTGATAACAGTTAATGATTTATGCATTAATTCTATTTCTGCCCAACGGTGATGTAGAATTAGTGTGTAAGAACAGTTGTGAAAGTTAAAGATTTATGCATTAATTCTATTTCTGCCTAACGGTGATGTAGAATTAGTGTATAAGAATAATTGTATGTTTTGATTTTGACCAACGTTGAAATCAAGGCATGCAAATGGTGTTAATTTTATGTTAAGAAAAGTTTTGACCTGGTTTTCATCTTGTCTAAGGTGGACTGGGTAGTCACCTCACCGTGTTCCACTGAGATTGTGGCACCGGTGAGGGAGACAAAAAGAGAACGATGCCACTTAGGCAACTAAAGAAAGGGATTTTGAATCCCAAAAGATATCCTATGGCTTTTGAGCATAGAAAGTGGGTCACTGCCAACAAGAAATGTTTGGCTGTGATAAAGAACATGATTAAACCTGCAATTGTGGGCCCAATCCTAGAATGTGACACGGTCACCGAGTACCTCGATAGATTAAAGAGTCAGTTAACTGACACTTCAAAGACATATGCCACTTAGCTGATAAAGCAGCTGGTCACAGAGTGTTAATCTGGAAAAGGTGGCATAAAAGAGCTCACGATGCGTTGTCGAAATTATGGCACTATTGTTCAGGCCATATTTCGAGGGGGAGAATAGAAAGACAAGTTAAGAATGATATTCTTCCTCCATTAGAGCTCTCAGATTAAGTTCAATGCAGGGAATGCATAAAAGAAAAGTATGTAAAGAAGATTAAGAAAGATGACAAACGAAGCATAGGAATTTTATAGATTATCCACACTGACATCTGTGGTCGGTTTTCCTATAAAGAGTATGGATGGTTATGATTCGTTTATAACATTCACAGATGATTATTCCCATTATGGCTATATTTATCCAATCAAAAAAAAGAAAAAATATATTGGATAAATTTAAGATATTAAAGATTAAGATAGTCAGGTCTGACCGTGGAGGAGTATTACGGTCGGCATACCCTAAAAGAATGGCATAGTAGCCCAGTATTCTATACCGGGTGAACCTCAGCAGAATAGAGTAGCTAAAAGAATCAATCATACCCTGAAGGATATGGTGGGCAGTATGATAAGTTACTCCACCTTACAGTTAAACCTGTGGATGGAGGCGTTAAAAACCTCATTTATATTCTTAAAAGAGTACCAAGTAAATCGGTGCCCAAAACACCGTATGAGTTGTGGACAGAAAGTGTACCCTCACTAAACCACTTGCATGTGTGTGGGGGAGCCCTGCTGAGGCTAAAGTATTTAACCCAAATATTGGGAAGTTAGATCCCAAAACAGTAAGGTGCCATTTCATTGGCAACACAGAAAAGTCAAAAGGTTTTCGTTTTCCACTGTCCAGAGAGACATACAAAGTTTGTGGAAACAAGACACGATGTTTTCCTAGAGGATGAAAAGATGAGGGGGAGCATGGTAGCTCGAGAAATTGTCCTTGAAGTGGAGCGGGTGTATGCGTCCACTCCAATGATTCATGAGCCATTTTTCTCACTACCTGCTATAGCTGCACCGACAGTGCTAGATACTGTGGTGCCAGCACCTGTTGTTATCACACCTATGACAACAATGAATGACGATGAGGAACCTGCTCCTTAGGATCCTATATAACCTATTGCCACACATGAGGGGAGCAACAACAGCCTCAAACAAAAGTTGTGGCAAATGTGGAGGCCCCTAGAAGGTCTCAAAGAGTTAGAAAATTAGCTATTTCTGCTGATTATGAAGTGTATAACACTAAGGAATTTCAAATGGAGGATGATCTCACCTCATTTGAAGAAGCCATGAGAAGTGATCATTCATCAAAGTGGCTTGAGGCCATGGAAGATGAAATGAAATCGATGAATGTCAATAAAGTTTGGGATTTGGAAATAATTCCTAAAGGAGCCAATACAGTAGGCTGTAAATGGGTCTATAGAACAAAACTTAACTCTCAAGGGAATATAGAAATATATAAAGCGTGACTTGTGGAAAAAGGATTTATGCAAAGAGAAGGGATTGATTACAATGAGACCTTTTCTCCAGTCTCATATAAGGATTCCTTCAGAATCATAATGGCATTAGTGACACATTACGATTTAGAATTACATCAGATGGATGTAAAGACGTTATTTCTCAATGGAGACTTGGAGGAAAAGGTTTACATGGCACAACCGAAATGTTTTGTCATGGAAGGAAAAGAACGAATGGGATGCCGCCTAAAGAAATCCATTTATAGATTAAAGCAAGCTTCAAGACAGTGGTACTTGAAGTTTGATCAGTTAATAAAGAATTTTGGGTTTTAAAGAGAAGGAAGAGGACAATTGTGTCAATACAAAGTTTAAAGAATGGGAAGTTTATCTTCCTTGTCCTGTATATAGATGATATCTTACTTGCTAGTAGTGATGTCAGTCTATTACTGGAGACAAAGAAATTTGATATAAAAGATCTTGGCGAAGCCTCGTTCGTTCTAGGGATCGAGATTCACCAAGATAGAAGAAAAATGGTATAAGGACTGTCACAAAAGGCATATATGGAAAAGATCTTAAAGAAATTCAGTATGCACAAATGTAGTCCCTCACCTGCTCCTATAGTCAAGGGCGACAGATATGGGGATTTTAAATGCCCCAGGAACCAATATGAGCTCAATCGATAAAGTGAAAGTGGTTCCATATGCTTCAGCTGTCGGAAGCTTGCAACATGCTCAAGTATGTACACGTCCTGACTTGGCATTTGTTACCGGGTTTTACTTGGCAGATTTCAGAGGAATTCTGGAATAGAACACTGAAATTGATAAAGAAAGTCTTGCGTTATTTGCAAGGAACGAAAGGCCTCATGATGACATATAGAAGATCTGATTCACTCCACATGGTGGGATATTCAGATTCTAATTATGCGAGAGTGAATGCATATTCAGACGTGGATTTTCTATCATCTCGCAAAGGGGAGCTATTTCATGGAAAAGCTCAAAGCAAACTGTCACTACATCGTCCACAATGTATGACGGTTTGTAGCGTGTTATGAGGCAACGAGCAGGTGAACTAACTAACGAAGTTCATACCCGGTTTAAAGGTGGTTGACGACATCTATAGACCACTAAAGTAATACTACGATTATAATCTAGCAGTACATGATGCTCACAACATAAGTCAAGTGATGTTGCCAAACACATTGACATGGAGTATTATGTTGTAAAAGATAAAGTCCGGGATCAAGTCATAAATCTTGAGCATATAAGTACAGAAAGGATGCTCGCGGATCCGCTTATAAATGGCTTACCACCCAACATGTTCAGAGAACATAGTGTTCAGAGAACATGTAGCTAGCTTGGGTTTAAGGGAAAGCCTAAAATATTCCTAGACAAAAGAAGGCCCAAAGATAAGTATCTATTTCAGAACAGAGTAGTGAGTTGTAGCTGTTAAGTCTATCGGTAATGGACTGTGACGATGAGACATGCTCTCTGAGCTAATCTGTAATGGAATGAACAAAAGCAAATGATATGAAAGTGAAAGATGGAATGAGATCAAGAGGGAGAATGTTAATTGATCTCCACCAATAGGCCCAACGGCCTATTGGGCCCTATCTCTGCTCCCTGATCGGGGGAGCCTAACCCTAATTCGGTTGGAGGGCCCCTGTCGCACAGCACGCATAAAAGGAAGGTGGGGGTGAGGGCTCGGACCACGAGGTTGACCGAAGCCGCCACACCCACCTATAGAGAAACCCTAATCCGATCCTAAAGCGTGCTGCCAGCGACGGGATGTGCCCCACCATCGCCGTCGCCCCTGCAGGTCTACACCGTCCCCTCTGGACCACCACTGTACCTCGCCACCGAGCCAGAGCTGCCTCGACATCGGTGTCCGCGAGGTCACGAAGCTATTGTTCACGGCGGATCTACGGGTTAAACACAGAGGTACCAATCCTACGATCCTAACACAGAGTACTATTGGCTAAGCATGCATGCAAAAGATGGAATGTTGCTGCACGTACTGAACGTGTTGCTCCTGTCCAGATGACTGACTGAGAAGAATTCCCGAGATGCTGATTGCCTGATTCTGTTAGCTTTGCTGTTGTCAAATTGCTGGGCACCAAAACAGAAAGGTGTCCAGCAGTGGCCGCCGCGGGTCGTGCCATGCCATGGCGGCGTGGCGCGCTGCGCGAGGGCGGATCGACCGCATGGCGACGGCTCCCTTGGCTATGGCAGACGGATCCACTTCCTCCAGCCTGATCTGCGAAGGACGCGGATCCGGTGGGTTGGAGCTCGTTCCTGGCCCTATCGGCCTGGGAAGCTGTGGTGGAGCTCGAGGATTGAGCGAGGAGTGCTGGCGGCCTGGAGGACGTGAGATGCGGCGGTATGTCTGAGATGCGGGCATGCGGTGGCATGGCGGCCAGAATGCCGTGGGGCTGTGACGGTGCAGTGACGGTGGTAGATCCGGCGCGTGAGGAGGCCGGATCCTCCATCCGGATCTATGCTCGGCTCGTCGGCATGGAAGTTGCCGTGTGCAGGTGGCCGCAGACATTAAGGCACGAAGGTTTTGATGTGGTGCGGCATAGTTAGTGGTGTTGGTCCATTGTGGCTAGATGCGCGTTTTCTACAGGTTCTCCAGTGCTATCTTTGCATTGAGGTCAGGGCGAAAGCGTGGACGGCGACGCCAGGAGCGGGCGTCGCTTTCCTCCCTGGAGGCGTCCACCTGCATATTATGCATATGTTTGATGAACTATTGAGAATGTGGAAAGCGGATGATCAGAGTGAACGCAATCCATGAGAAATTAGTCATATGTTCAATTTCAGATTTTTTTTCTAAATATGTTATCAACAACTATGTCCACACAATCCTTGTCTATATAATATTATTTAGTTTTAGTGATCATTTTCAGTTTTCTATAATTTTTTAGTTGATTACGCTTAGTTCGATTGTCCGGTGCTTCTAGACAACACTGGACCATAAATATTTTTGGAACAGTTCTGCTTGTCGTGTATAAGAAAATTGTAGCCCGTGAATTACCAACGCATAAGATGCGGCCCTGTTCGGCTGGCGTTTTGCCAGCGGCTGTGGCTGCTTTTTTCAGTGTTTAAACAACACAAATCCATAGAAGCGGCAGCGGCTGCGGCTGCCAATAATGGCCAATAGTGGCTGCCAATTAAATGCGTTGGTATATACTCTTCCGACGTTTATTTATATTGGGTAGTCCTTTTGTAGTGCCCGTACAACATATATACGATCCGTTTTTGTTTTGTAAAAGTTATGTCTTAAACACATCAAACACAAGATGTTGAATACAGTTGTTACACTATAAACTAGATTGTTTTGATTTCACATCAAAACTTGAAATATATTTAAATTGTTCATGTATCGTGAAGACAGATGCTAGAAACATAAATGTTGCGAACTTCTTGCTGAGAGTATTGTTTTTTTGAACAGTACAACACACATTTAAAACAAAATTAATCATGGTATTAATTTTTCATGCTGCAAGGCACGGACATGATTCTAGTAAAAATATAAAGAGTGAGTTTTTATTTTAGATAAAAGATACAATAAGCAAAGCACAATAACAATATAAAAGAGAGTTTTTATTTTAGATATAAAACGTACAATAAGCAAAGCAATGTTAGAGGCGACCGCAGTCGTAGTTGGTGTGGCCGAGTTCCTTGGTGCCCAGAAGAAACAGGATGGCCAAGCAGGCTAGCTTCAAAGCCAGCCACTTGGTTTGCAGCGATCTCCCCATAGCGAAGGCCTCCAACGACAGCCTCACCACCCTCAGCCTCCTCTCCCTGACGTACTCCCCAATGGCCGTCGCCGCACCGACGATCATCGTCTTGTCGCACGGCTCATCAGCACGGCCGCCACTCCCGGCGATGGATCGCGCCAGCGACCGGGCAAGCACGAGGGCGTCCTCCATCGCCACGGCGCCTCCCTGGCCAATGTAGGACCCCATGGTGTGCATGGCGTCGCCGGCAACCGTCACGGTGCCCTTCCGGAAGCCGGCGAACGCGACCTGCCACGGCGGCCGGTACCACACCTTGGTGGTGACGACCAGTGACTCGGGGTCGGAGTTCTGGATCATCTCGAGGATCTCGGCGGGGCACTGCACGCCTTGCAGCTTCTGTAGCACGAAATCCCTCGTGGCACGCACGTCCCTGGTGGCACTTGCATCTGCATGCAACACGTACGGTGGCATGCACCTTAGTGCTTGTTTAGTTCCCAGAAACTTTTCTAAAAAGTGCTACAGTAGCTATCACATCGAATCTTGCGATACGTGTATGGAGCATTAAATGTAGACGAAAAAAAACTAATTGTATAGTTTGGTTGGAAATTGCGAGACGAACGTTTCGAGCCTAATTAGTACATGATTGAACAATAATTGCCAAATAAAAATAAAAAATGCTAGAATAGCCAAATTCCTAAAATTCGCGAATTAAACACAGCCTTAGTGATGGCATGGCCAAGGAAGATCGAGCTAGGTGATCTGTCTGAACATGCCTGGCTAGTAGTACATACCTGCAGAAGTGATTTGACAGGCTACGAAGTAACTGACTAGAGTGTCGTTGACGGGCCCTCGCCCAACAAAGCAAGGATTAATCCTTAGGCGTAGGAAATGGTCTCCGAAGGGATGCCCGTGCGGATACCTTGTGAATCCACGCATATACATGGTAGGGGTTGATCTTGCCGGAGACATGCCTAAATACTTTGCCACCACTGAGTGGGTGCCATCACAACCAATCAACACCTGCAAGACATATATATTATACATATCAACAAATGGATCATGTATTCATGTCTGTCTGTAGGAGTTATTAAGAAAACAAGGTCGATCGATGATGCCTTGGCCCTGATGACCCCGCCACCCCGTGTAGCAAGGACCGCGCCGGGATCTGATGGATGAATCGCTGAAATGTGGCAACCAAAACGGATTGCTCCTGCGGGAATGTTCTTGGCCAACGTCTCGACCAGGTCCTTCCTCTTTAAAAATCGGATCTCGTCTCTAGCCAAAGGCCCAGGTGAAACAGAGAGATCAAAATTAATAACAGTCGTCACTCCGGCCGTATAGGATTGCATCTTACAAAGGCTCTTTGTGACAGGTTGTTACTACCTGACGGGTGTCAGACTGCTCTTCTTTTCTTGGTGCCACATGTCGTGAAATCTGGAAATAAGTCGCAGTCACAAATTAAAGCAAGCTCTACTGATTCTGAATCTGATGGCATTTGTTACGTTGGACATCTCATTCCTACTTTTTTTTATTTAGTAAAATCTCATTCCTACTTTACCTACCCGGCCGATTGCACTTTTCAGTCTGCAGAAAGTTTATTACTCATCCCAAACGTATCAAGTTATCCTAATATGGAGTATTTCGGATGGGAGTCATCAGGATCAAGGCAATGGTAAATGCTGGTTGCGAGATCGAAGATTTAGCATTCTATACTAGTATTCAGAATAGATTAATTTCTGTGCAGAGAGGAAAATTTGCAAGGCTAGAAACTTACGCGGTGATAAGGTTTGCAGTCTCCCGGAGCTCTGCAGCAATCCCGAGTTGCTCCAGAACACGCCATCCATTGACATGGATACCGATGTAGCCGCCCTCTGCTCTCAAAGTCTCCGACTTCTCCAACACAAGGCTCGCAATCCCTTTCCTGGATGCAAATCAGCAGCACATTGCTTTGTTGTTGGCACGGAAGCAACATCAGAAGAAGAAGAAGAAGAAGAAGAAGAAGAAGAAGAAGAAGAAGAAGAAGAAGAAGAAGAAGAAGAAGAAGAAGAAGAAAGCAGCCATGGATGTTACCGGTGGAGCGCAAGAGCGGTGGCGAGGCCGCAGATGCCACCACCTACGATGACGATGTCATGGGACTCCTCCATGTATGTCTCCTTTTCTTTTTATTATATTAGAGTGAGTTGCTGCAGGTGCCCGGATTAGGAGAGGCTGTCTCATTCATGCGCATACATCTTCCTTATATACTGTTAAAGAGATGGGCTCCAGCAAAGCCATCCACCACGCCGCCACCACGGGTGTGTGCCCCTCGCCAACTCAAAAGTCAAAAGAAATGGACATCTAGGATACCCAAATACTTCTCGTATCGGTATCGCGATACGTATCGTATCCGCCTCCGATACCGTATCGGACAATATCACCAATAAAATAAAAATAAATTAATTAAATCTCGATAGTTCGCCGATACTTGTCTGATACGTCGCCGATTACTTGTCTGATATCCTGATTTGTCTGGGCGGTTGCTTGCCAGACCCAGACGGCTGGAAGGATTAAGCAATTCGGATCGTGCTTGTACCGTGCGCTCCTCTCGCTTTCCTCAATCTTTGAAGTTCTGGCCTTGGGTTGGTCCGCAACATTGCTTCATGTCGACCCCTTCAGAATCCTCGACTACAAGCTGAGGAGCATGGCCAAGACCCTACGGTCGTGGAGCATGAGTACGGTTGCAGTTGGCAGTGGCTAGGGAGGTCATCCACCGTTTTGATGTCGGTGAGGAATCTAAGGACCTTGCTGCGGAAGAGCTTGAGCTGCGCAACGAGCTCAAGCTGAAATGTCTCGGCCTCTCCTCTCTGTCACGCACCACTGCAAGGCAAAGGGGTCCAGATTGCTCTTTCTTCGTGCGGGTGACGCCAATACCAAATTTTCCCACTTGCAAGCCTGCCATCGGCAGCACAAGAAGTGCACCCAGTCTATGTCTGTCGTCTGTCGAAGGCAACGAGCTCGTGCAGAACGAGCAGATGACATCCGCAGTCTTCGAGTACTTCGATCGGATCATGGGGAGGCGTGCACGTGCTGTGCGTCTCGGTCTTCTACATGGAGACAAGATATTTATCAGAGTAGCCCAAACTTAACAATCTAATCTTCAAATGAAGCCTCCAAACACAACATCGACGGTTGACTTGGGGTACATACGCCTAGCACTCCTCAAAACTTTAACCAAGCTCCATCTTCTGTTACCCATCCAAAATTTTTTTTTCCAAAATTTAAATATAAAATAAGCGTAAGTACATATCGTACTCAACAAATATAACATGGGGTTCATGAGGCTCAAAAGACTGACCCATGAGCCGTGATATACCGGTTTTACACTCTGTAGAGATTGTACACTTTTACCATGAGCCATGATTTACCCTTTCGCCCGAGGCGGCCAAACTCTTCCCCAATACCAAGCAAGGTCGACAGGTTCACTATGAAGCCTTTCAAAGGTTAGTCTTAGCCGCTAAGTTTCCGTGACAAATAGATATAGAGCCCCCCTTTTGAATGGCACACTCACGCAGTAGTACCCATAGGAATAGAGGCCACACTATACCCATCGTGTCACGCCCCTTTTGCGTCTTTCGGTAACCACTAACAAGTTAGAAAATGTCCTCATACTTGATTAAATCCAGAGCCATATAGCACTCATGTTTGTACTGTAAGTCCTGGGTTGTCACTTAATGATAAGTCTTTAGGGAGAGAAACTAAAGCATTTGGAAAGTAGCCAAATACTCCAGCACTCTTATCTTTCTATGTTGCTAAAAAACATATTTTAACGTTTATTGTATATACCATTAGTCAAGATACATATCATGGTCATTTAATTGAGCACTAGTAGAAATACTACCCAATGCATAATCTCATAGGTGACAAGGTACAAGTACAAAGCTAGAAAATCCTTAGTGGTAATCAAGGTAGACACATGCAGTATGATTTAAGTAATTAACGGTGAATAGGTAACAAGGATGATCCCACGCTATTCTTGCCTTATACGCTTGCTTTCCACTCAAGACAACTGCTCATAGAAATTCTTCAGTCTTCTCTTCTGTAGCTTTCCGCATCCGGCGCTTACGTACGGTTCTCGTTCTACTTGTAGCAAGCACCACGCATAGAAACAGGCAAACCAAGGATAGCTAAGAACATTACACCAATCATAGTAAAAGCTTTATAAACAACTGCTAAAAAGAGGGCTCATTGCTACGATCACGAGAATGCAAGAAACGCTGAAAACGAAGCTATGATTGAAAAGAAACGACTACCGAAACTTTTATATTGTATAAAACAAAAGGCCTATATGCTTGATTTATTTTAATTGAGCAAAACCATGTGAAAAGTTATTAAGACCAGATTAGTCAAAACATAATTTAACTTAAAAAGCAAATCATGTTTTATTTACAAACACTATTGCATAATTTATTAAGCAAGTTAAACTTTATCTTTGCAAAAGTAATAAACATGTAAGAGCATCTATATGAGGTTATTATATGTAGCATGTTTAAACTAACTAAATTATAATTAGAAATACATATGTTAACATTAGTCAAATTAAGATTCATTTATGAAAGATCAATATTTACTTAGGTTGCTTTTAATTATAAAGAGGATTGCATGTATATTAATCAGTTTAATATTAATTATATATAGAAAATATGTGACATGAAAAACATTAGCACCATTGCATAGAGCGAGTCAGACACGAATCTAACGCAACTTAAACGAAGCCAAAACGGAATTAAAACCAAGAAAAAGTGGAGATCGATTGCTGATTATAGGTGGTGTATTTCTATTGTATTTTTGGATTTGTTTTCCTAAAGGAAAACGGCCATAATGTGTTCATGACGTGATGATAACGTCATCAAGCTAACAAGAGCAGGGCACGCACGGCTGGGCTCTGTTCTTGCTAGCTCCGCTCGCTCGCGCAGCTCGAGGTCAGGCTAGAGGCTACGGCGGAGCTCACCGCGCTGCTTCAAGTTGAGTTTGCGGCGTCTGGTTCGGCATGGAGACAGAGGGACACGAGGAGAAGCGGACGGTTGCCGTTGGGAACTCCGGCGAGTCAGGGAGACGTCGCCAAGGGCACGGATCGACGCCGGGGAGCAGTGACGATGGCTCGTCGTGCCGCTGCTAATCCAGTGGAGATGGAAGGAGGGTTTAAGGTTGCCTGTGTGGGGAGATCGGGAGCTCGGCCGAGCTCCGGAAATGGCGGTGGTGGCAGTGGATGTGGGCATTGGAGAGGGAGAAGGAGCACAGGGAGGGGAGGGGTGGCGGCGGGGTGCAGCGAGGTGCCCTAGGGCTTCCATTTATAGGGCGAAGAGGGCAGGAGATGGCTCGGCCGGCAGAGCTTTGATGGCTGCTCATGGCGGCCTTGACTCGGGAAGGCGCTCCTGTGCGAACGGTAGTGAAGCGCGGAGAGGGGAGCAGCTGAAAGTGCATCAAGCCCTTTAGTTGGGGTTTTGATGATTGAGTGACAATGTGATTAAAGATTCAACCCATTTGCTAAAGTATTGAATAGGAAATGGGTTATCTCATAGGTATTTGATGAAAGCCAAAATGATGTGTTGTTGTATAAACAATCTAATTCAAACACAGGACAACAATACAAATGTAACTCATGCAAGGCTTATTCATTGTGGGATTTCGATAACTCTTATGAAAGCAAGCACATTGAAAAATAATTAATGAGACATGAAGGATTGCATATGGAATGATTTCACTTTTTAAAGATTGCTATATTGAAAGACAATTATACAAATGATCTTAATGAATGATTCAACACCAAGTGTGACTTGATGGATTGAGATGGTGAAGATAGCAAGGAAAGGCTTCTAGGTACTAAGCAAGGGTGAAGGGCAAGCGACGACTTGACGACCGAGGAACCTAGCTAGGGTGAAGAATGAAGTACTTGCATTCAGTTGGGGTACCAATCCAACTATGATGGTCACATTGAATTGGAGAATCAAACACATTGGATGAATTATGGAAGTGACTTGATACATTTGGAGTTAACTCACTTTTGTAGAATGAAATCAAGTCACATGCTCAAGATGGCTATGCTGAAGAAGAAAATCAAAATTGACATGATTGACACCCTCAATTGATGATGATTGAAGTCTATGGCATTTGGTTTGAAGAAAATCAACTCAAGTGGCTCAACTTCATTTTCATTTGATCTTGAGTTAATAGGTATGTCGTACTATTAAGAGGGATACATCATATTGATAGATAATTATTCATAAGTGCTCAAGCCAACCCATGTGAAGTTTGAGTGTTTGAGAGCCGAAAGAGCTAACCTATTTTTACCGAGTCTGGCAATACCGGACGTGTCCGGTATCTGCCCAGCCACAGCAACTTTCTTGGTGTTCCTGGTTGGGTTTGTCGGGAGTTCCAACAAACGTCAGGAGTTTCAGGAGTCAGAATAAATATACTGCATTTATAGCTATATCTAAATGAGAAATGATCATCATCGGGAGTCACAATTCACAAGTTACCAGTTTGCACCTGCCTTCTTTTGCATCACATCCATACTACTGTAGCCACCAAAAGAATATCAGTATATTAAAGGACCCAATTGCAGTTACAAATGATAATTACAAGTAGTTTTGAACAGTAACAATTAGCGTGGAATGGATGTAGTATATGCAACAATGGATGAGCAACCAAAACAAGTGACGAAACTTGAAGTTTACAAAATACTCAAGTTCTCAACTTACAAAATATCATCAGATTGACACTTGGTTTGGGAGGTTGGGGCTTCCAATTCAGTATTTCACCACGACCATGGCAATGTTTATAGCCTATAGCTGACCAGTGTGTTTCATGGTTTCACCTCAAAGGTCCAGTTGGCCAGTGAAATGTCAATTTGATAATTTTGGCACTTTATCCCTGATTGAATGTATGGAAAATGATCTTAGGTTATAAAATGAAGATAAGTCATGAGCCTAGCTGAACTTATCGGCTAAGATGGTAAATAAATTAGCCATTTGTCAGCCTGGTATGTGACCTCAATCTCCAAAGCGACTAAGAAGAGATATTGATTCAAAGCTCAAACAGAATACTGTTGTATGACACTCTGTGTTTAAAGATATAGACATGAGTCCAATCTGATTTCAGTGGCATGTGTATTAACATACTTTATAATATTAATAAATGGCGTTACAATGTTTGTTAAGAGTTTGCTGCGGGAGCACTGACACAACAAACTCACCATTTATAGTGATGGAGGATACATGCCTCTTACTTTGTAATTGATAACACGGCAGACACCTTGCTTTCATTTAAAACCATAAATGTCTGTTAATAGAAAATACAACTCCCATTCTAGCAAAACTGAAGAGTATCCCATGAAACAGAATTATGGGCTTATAGGCAAGGTGTCCTGAGGTAGATGTGGACCATTTCCATATCTTGCTCGCCAGGATTTTGTGGCATGGATCGATGAAAAATCAGATAGCTTCTCTGTAAGTAGTGCTTATAGGCTGGGATGGTGCTGCGTGACCTTGAGCAGGGTATTTAGAATTGAAACTGATCTGGTTCTTTGCTGCCTATCATGGGGCATGTGATTCTACTCACTAATGTATGCCATGTTTGTCACTGTATCCTCATGACATCTATGTCCTCTGGTAAGTCCTGTCGACTTAGTGCCATATTTGTTGCTTCTTGGAAATGCTCGGTTGTTGCAGTTATCTTGTCAATTGTTTGGTTGCCGTCGAGATACATACAATTTAACTATGTTGCAAAGTAACGTTGTCCTCCCTGATGTTTGAATTAAATATTTGTTGAGATTGTGATTACTTGAGTTTACGCAGAAATCAATATAACATGTTTTTCAAAATGGTTAGGTTCTGCAGCAGAATAATGGTTAGATGATGCTCTGGTCGGGGAGGGGAGGAGGAGGGGGAGGGCTGGTAGGCGCCGTTGTGGGGGTGTGGCGGAGTCGCTGGTGATGGTGCAGCACCGGCGCCGTGGGTGTCGACGACGACGATCACAAGGAGGAGGACAGCGACGAGGAGCGGATCGAGATTGGGCGGCCCACGGACGTGCACACATCTCGCACATCACTTACGACCGTTTCGGCGGCTTCCTCGGCCTCCCCGCTGACCTCGAACCAGACGTACCACGGCGCACGCCCAGTGCCAGGTGAGCTCACCACTGCCATGCCGTGCGAATGATTAAGCATTGATTACCTTTTTTTGTCTCTTGGATTTTTCCCTTGATCTGTAGTTTTGTGTGCCTTGATTTTTCGATTGCTTCCATGACGGAATTGTAGCTTTCTGATGAAGTGGGCGTTGGCCAAACACGCCGCTTGAAAAATGGTGTGTTCCTAAATTTAGTTTGAGTGGGGCACTGCACTCTATAAAAGTTTAGACACCCTGTTTTCGGAGGGACGTTCCTAAGCAAGCTGATGGAAGTGAGCTGTATTATGTTTTCAGGGTGACTGCATATATTTTCTTCAAATTTGTAGACTGGATAGCTCTTGGATAGTTGGATCTTGGTCCAATTAATGAATTATATATTAAGGTGCTTCACCGGACTGCTATATCATCGTCTTTTTCTGCAGGAATAAAATGTTCACAGTGTTCAGTGTCCACGTCGAGGACGGTGCGGCAAGGACAAGCTCGGCAAGGGCGGTCCGGGCGACGAGCGACCGCACGCATAGGTGGTGAACGTGGATCCTTGAGGTATGAAAAATAAGGAAAATATTATATAGAGAATTTTTCAGCCTTAGATATTAACTAATATCAACAGCACAATACTTAGATATCAACTGATATCAACAGCAGGAACGAAACTTCAATTCCTTTTGAGTTGAGCTGTACGTTCTGAGCATCAACTAAACCCCTTTTTTTCTAATATTGTTTGCATGGTCAGCAGATTCTACTAGAATAGCATTTTTGAATCACTACTACAAAAAGCATTTCTAGGGGCGGTTGTTAACCTTTTGTAGGGGCGGTTTTCCCAGCCGCCCCTACGCAAGGGTCTCTACAAATCATACATTTGTAAGGGCGGTTCCCAGGCCGCCCCTACAAATTGATTTGTAGGGACGGCTGGTGTTTCCAGCCGCCCCTACAAATCGATTTATAGGGGCGGCTCGTATTACCAGCCGCCCCTACAAATCAATTTGTAGGGGCGGCTGTAGTACCAGCCGCCCCTACAAATAGGTATTTGTAGGGGCGGTTCAGATTGAACCGCCCTTACAGTACGTTTTTCCCGCAAAAAAAAAATTCAAAATTTACAATTCAAAATCGCGTTGCCGAACGTCCCACGACCAACGTCCCGAACCGCGTTCGCGTTGCCGAACGCCCCGCGACCAACATTCCGAACCGCGTTCGCGTTGCCGAACGCCCCGCGACCAATGTTCCGAACCGCGTTCGCGTTGCCGAACGCCCCGCGACCAGCGTTCGCGTTGCCGAACGCCCCGCGACCGCGACTACAAGCACAAGAGTATTATATAAACTACAATTACAAGTCCAATTCACAAGAATATATACAATCCATTATTAAATATATAAATTCCATACACATTGTTATCAACGTCCTAGAGCTAGCCTTTCAGTCTCACGAAGGTGTTGGTACTGAGGATTTATACCTAACTCAGACTCTCGGTCATGGTAGGCACCTCTAACGTGTACAATCTGGACCAATATGAAGTTGCAAAGGTCGCCGACGAGCTCTAAGAGTTGGTCATCCTTGTATGGGTCTCTTTTCATTCCTTTCTCTTCTCTCCACTACAAGAGAACAAGTTTCGG
This sequence comes from Miscanthus floridulus, assembly GCF_019320115.1. NCBI lineage: Eukaryota > Viridiplantae > Streptophyta > Magnoliopsida > Poales > Poaceae > Miscanthus > Miscanthus floridulus. Next base: position 169,403,762 of record NC_089587.1, on the reverse strand, counting down.
TTTAGTATTTCATACCATTTACGAAGTTTTTATACTACGGGTGAAGATGTTCAAACTTACCCTTAAGGGGTGTCTCCTGTAGGCACCGGTGTTACTCATTATAGAACATATATAGTATCCACAATGTACATTCTCAGGCTTCTGCTTGGGGCACTGTGTGTTTTGCATATGAAAATGTTAAGTAATGCTTTTGACAGCCATGTAATGGAGTACTGAAGAAGTAAGTTACACTTACCGCACATAGTGTTTTTATAGCCAGCTTTTCCTTCCTTGCTGGATCATGCCTTCCATGATGATTAGTGACATAGAACCTAAATGCCATGTTTGAATTGTTTTAGCAAATACAACTTGTTAGTATCCAAAAGTGAACGTTACAAGTATGTATACAAACATATAAGCTAATGAGGATTGTCGATATGTATACGTCTTGAGAATCGATATGAAGTCTTTGTATGTCACCGTGTCCTTATCTAATGAATCAAAGACCCATGCCATGCTCCTCCCGACATCGACGGCTATACAAATCCAGTGGTTGCTGCATGGATTTCATCATAGAACTAGATAAGCTCTTTTGCATCGAATAAAATATATCGAACAAAGCTTTAAGTATAGAGTTGAGCTTACTCGAAGTTGTATGGTAGCCATATAGTAGAGTGTTGTTGGAGATTTTTGAAAGCCAGGGCAATGTATGCCGCAACCTTAAGGGACTCTTCCCTTAGTTTCGCCGTACGGATGTGCTCTTTCTCCCAAAGAGTCTTTGCAGCAGCTAGCTCTTTGGCATCCAATGTCCACCGTTTAGGGTAATTGAAATTTGTTTGGGCTATAGCTTGAGGGTCCACATACCCGGCTTTCACACTTGGCATTTGTTTGACAATGTGCACTTGCATTCTACAAATCACGGCGTGGGTTAGTTACAACAAAATTCAAAGATTACATTCATATCATATCGGGAGGACAAGGACTTACAGGCACCACGTGCGAATTAGATTCATCTCCATTTCTCCCAGGTGAAAGCATGTTTGTATGTCATTGAAGTCAAAGACAATTTTCCCGACTAGGCTTCCAAATGTGCCGGTGGGGAAGCATGCTTGTATGATATCTATGCTCGCTGGGAGAACACACAAGTACCAATCATGGAACCTTCTCATTCCAAGTGGGAGGCGCTGGATGTCCCGGTTTGGTAGGAAGGGCTTGCCTCTTTCATATGTTTTGGGGCAATCCTTTGACCATTTGATGGCATCAACATTTGGATACTGCTTTGCAATTTGGTAGAGTTTGCTAGTGACGGCCTCCTCAGAACCCCGTGATGGGACTTTTTTTAACTTGGTTCTCAGGCTTGAACTGGTCATAGGAATACCACTTGGACACCGACGAGACGTCTTTGATCGGAACATAAACTGTCCTTATGGTGATTGGATGCTTCTTTCGAAGTTCCCATTCGGGCACGTCCTCATCTTCTTGTGCTGCAGCTTCTTCAGGAGGCACTCATTGTTCATATATCGGCTGTGCTTGTTGAGAAGACTGTGGTATCTCATGATGCACTTGCTCGGTACAAGCTGGAGAAGGTTGTGGCAACTCATCAGGCACATGCTCGCTAGGAGGCGGGGAAGAATGTAGCATCTTAGGAATGTGGGGGTCATGAGATGGTGAAAATATCTCCCCGACCTCAACAACTCGCTCCAAATTTGGGAGAGGGGGAGGCGGCGAAGAAGCAGTCAATATAATATCCTATTTGTGCCAGAGGATAAACTGCCCCATAACGTCTTCGAGTAACACCAGCCCCTCAGGAGTTGCATAGTCTATCCTCCACTACATGGACTTGGGCTTCACTGTATGCACCTCGACCCTAGTGTAGTCCAGAGGTATCTTATTATTGTGGTGTAAGCCACCAGGAGGATGTGCCACACCCGTTGCCACCTCCATCACAGTGTTCTGTCGGCCGCTGAGAAACACCAAGGTGCAACTAGTTGGTTCCTGTATGCGATCGACTAGGGTTGTGGCTGCAGTGGAACATTGGCTGCTAGGAACTTTCGGAGGGCTGCCAACTAATGCCACTTCTCCCGGCGGCGTCACTAATATCTGTGGCTCCATAGACAGTCCTTGCTCCTCCAACGCCTTTGCAACTAGAGCCTTCACTTGGAGCTCAAGACTAGTCTCCCGGTCTCGGCCATGTTTCTTGTACATGTGCCTGTCCTCTTCGAATCCTTGCTTCCAGGTCGTCCTTTTCCCTAGCCCCCTGGTGCGGCCTGTGTGCTCCTTGTTTCCCAAGCCAAGGCTAAGCTCGTCCCTCTCTCTAGAAGGATTGAATGAGTCATTCTCCTTGTCTTCAGCATATTTTAGTATCTTTGATACCGCCTCTTGGGTCTCCGGCTTATCAAACTTAAGATCACTGCCGGATGATTCTGTACTCGTCGCATTTATCCAGTTCCTTGAGCGTACCTTCAAATTCGTCACATCGATATTCCCAGCAGCTGTGGCCTCTTCGTCCATCTTCCTAAACTGCTCTTCCTTGGCATAGTAGCCATCGGGGCCTAGATGATGGTGGTGTTTGTTCCTCTTTGCCAGCTCGGTGTTACGGGCACTGAGCTCCAATGCCTCTGGTGAAGTCTTCTGAGCCACGAGCTCCTCCCATTGACTAGGAGTTATTTTGTGGAACTCATTGAAGGGAGTTAACCCCTTTTGGATATACTTCGTGTTGAGCTCCGACCTCCAACGTCGGAATGACTCTCCCATCATCCTGATAGCATTTTTTTACCAATTCATGCTTACCTTCCGAAAATCTAAAATTGACCTTCAACTGCCTATCCCATAGTGCATTCTTTGTGTTCTCTGGTACCTCTTTCCAGTTAGGGATTGCTGGGTTCAATTTATCTCTTACTAGGGCCTCGATCGCATTATAGAATTTTCCTCTTAATTCCTTCGGCTCAAGGATCTCCCCTACTGGCCCGACCTCCGTTATCACATAGCATGCCTTATCTAGATATATATTTCCTTTTCTATCTCCTTGTTTCCTCTTAGGCTTGGTAGTCGTGGTTGTGTCTTGAGTTTGTGGAGCAGAGGCATCATGATCCATCTCTGTGGCTGTTGCCTCTGCTCTCCTTTCCTCTACTCCATCTTGTCCAGCGAGATGTCGTGGACATCGACATCGTCTTTTCCGAGTTTCAGGAGGGACCTATATATACGATAGGTCAAAGTGTTAGTAGAGGTAACACAACCAAAGCTTTAGCAAAATTTACAAGCTAAGGCTTTTTCCCTACCTCCTCGTTCGGGTCAAAATCCTTGTCCAAATCTTCCTCTATTGGCCTCCTTCTGGCTTCACGTGGGAAAGGATCCTCAGGACTTTCATATCCCTCTTCTGAGTCATCATCATCATCATCCATTTCTTCTTCGCCTTCAGCAGCCTCTCCTTCGGGGCCTTCCTCCTCGTCACACTGCTCCTGAGTAAGCATCACTTCTAGATCCTTTTCTACCTCGTTATCAAACTGTTCCTGAGTAAGCTGGTCCTCTAGTGCTTGCTCCTCAAGGGTTGGCTGCTCATCAGGCTCGGGGCATCGGGCTGCACTATCTGGTGTCCACGACATTATTTCGCGCTTTGTTCTAATAGATGCAAGAAAGTGTGCTTTAGGTACGCTGAGAAGGTATAAGAAATAAAAAAGGTCTATAAACCAAAGTAGTCCTATAAAACAACAATATATCAAAAAAACGAGTAGTAGCAGTAGTAGATGCCTCAGAAACATGTCAATCATCATTTGATCATGAACTTGGAGCATCAAGGCATCATAACAGAGAAGAGAGGAGAAGGTAATGTAGGGGCGGCTGCTAATGATGCCAAGTTCCTCACAAGTTCTTGATCATCAGCTCATATTCCATATAATGTATGGACTTGGACAATTTCATCATCGGCAAAACAAAGAGATGAGAGGAGAGGAGAGAGGAGATTTGGCAAAAAAAAACCAACAGCTGCTTAGCAAACATAGTGCAGCAGCTGATGGCAAAAGACAGGACAACAAGTCCTAGGCGAGTCCTGGGAGATTTGGCAAAAAAAAGCAACAGCAGCCAACAGTTAGTAGCTAGAAGTAGCAAGTAGTAGTAGTTGAGTAGTAGGAGTAGTAAGAGGAGGAGTAGTAAGAGGAGTAGTAGTAGGAGTAGTAAGAGGAGTAGGAGGAGGAGGAGGAGAGTAGTAGTAGTAGTAGTAGTAGTGGTAGGAGTAGTAGTAGCAGCAGCAGCAGCCGCCCTACTGAACATAAGTAAAGAGCAAGTAGCAAATTTAACAGAGAACCAAATAATTTGATGATTTTTTTACAATACTGATTATCTAATAAAACATAGCAGTCTAGCATGCGATCTAAAAAGTAGATTTAACAGATGATAATAACCCTAACTAATAAAATAGAGCAGCCAAACTTGAAATGCTAAGAACCCGTATTCACATGTGAAATGCCAATAAAGCACTGCACCTAGCATAAATGCCTTTTTTTGTTAATTTTGGCATTAAAGCTGCATAAATAGCACCAGACTTGACTTTTGTATCCATCTCGTCATTTTGTCAGTCATCTCATTTCACATGTGATAGATTATATAGCACTTTATAAATGTGTCAACAAAAGTCAAGTCTGGTGCTATAATGAGTTTAAGTGGAGACCAGACTAGATGAGTCATCTCATTTCACAGGTGCTATAATGACAGATTTGATCTTATCATACAGATTAAAGCTGCATAAATAGCACCAGACTAGACTTAAGCTGAGTTACCTAGATTAGATGTCATCTTATTTCAACAAGTCATCTGTGCTAGAATGAGTTTAGCTTATTATAAATGTGTACAGTTGCTCTGATAAGTTTAAGTGGAGAAAATAGAACCAAATGGACGCTATAAATGAAGATATTACAAACTACGACCGCTACCGTTGTACCTAAAACTAGACTTGCACTGTCTGACGGGCAGAAAATAGGAAAACAAGTGCTGAAACGGTATAGCTTTTGCTGCCTTTTTGAGAGAGAAAAAAACTATCCAACAGGCACAGTTCTCACATAGCCAATTATACGTTCTTTTAGAGTTTTATTAGTTCAGTATGTTTGAAAGGTATATCTATTGTACATCTGAGTTGCAGCAAAAATCCCCATTGTAGTTGAACTGAATCCAGAAGGGAATACATCAGTTTTACTTCTCAGGTGGGGCACAATACCTGAATGACACCAACGAGCACTTGACTCCTAAACAGACTTGTATAATTTCACTAGTTCCCAATCAGTAGGTCCAGCAATGTGTACTTAATTCCGATAACATATATAACGGCCACATAATGACATATTATATAGCACTTTAGCAGAGTTCAGAGACTAGTCACAACAGAACCTCCACTAAAACATCAAATGGCTTAAGGAACCGACACCTAAATCACATAACACTTAGCACGGCTCGGGAGTCGACTGGACGGTGGAGACAGCACGACGTCCACAGAGCCGGCCAGCTCTGTGGACAGCATATATGTCCACAATATCAAACAATGAAGCAGTAAGTAAGTACATGTGGGCAGCGAACCGTTGCCAAATCAAACAATGGTTTTGTTGTTTCCATGGGCGGGCTCCTGCTGGTGCATATAAAACAGATACTACTTCTATCCTAAATTAATTAAGTGTAGTTTAAATTTATACTAAGTAAATAACTCTACCAATATAATAAGGTCACCTAGCTCTCCATTGGACTGTTTAATTAGTTGTCGGTAAACAACAAGAGTAACGAGTCTTTGACCTTCACTTCACAAACATCCTAGCCAAGAGCTAAAGAGATGCAAACAAACATGAACTTGTTGGAAAATCTGCATACATGTTTAACTAATTGAAATAAAAAATATCGCTTTATCCCGTCAGGGGAAGAAAAGATGGTAAATTGACGAATTTTGGTACCAGGTCAGGCTCAATGGTGGAAATGTAACATCCAAGGACCATGCCTTTAGGTTTACCTGAAAAGAACAAGTTTTCAGTTGATTTCACAGAAATGCAGGATTCATGGGTCCTTTTCAAGTCCCTACTAGCTATTCTAGACCAATGGTTTTGCTTTCTTTCCTTGAAAGCTTTTTAAAGTAATTAATAGCACAAAAGTGATTACTACTCCCTCCCTCTGTCACCGAATAAATTAATTCCTAGAATTCCTAGAATCGAACAAGCACTTGAAATCAATTGAGAAGCAGGAAAGAGTGGATATGAACTCACATTGGGCCTGAGTCGCCTAGGGCCTGGACCGACGCAGCGCCTGCAGCTAGCTGGCGTTGGCCACCTCGAGCACGGCTGACTCGTAGGTGCCGATGTTTCCGACGATCCTCTTGGTCGATTGCAGGTACACGTACGCCTCCACGGAGACCAGTACGGACGGTGGCTCCCACTGCCTGGAGTGGAACAGGAAGCCGAGCTCGGCGGGGCAGGTGCGGAGATGGGGCCGTCGGCCAGGTCAGAAACCCTAGGTCAGGGAGGAGGGGGCGCTCGGGTGCGGGGAGGGGGCACGCGGGGCCGGCGTCGGAACAGGTTCGGGAGGCAGCTTGACGGCGTCGGAGAAGAAGAGAGCACCCAATAGGCAACTCCCGTGTGCGGCCTTGAATATATAGTCAGGGATGATTTGTAGGGGCGGTTCCTGATCCAGCCGCCCCTACAAATGCATTTCTAGGGGCGGTTCCTGATCCAGCCGTCCCTACAAATATTTGTAGGGGCGGTTCCTGATCCAGCCGCCCCTACAAATAGTTTCTATTTTTTAAATTATAAATTCTATATTTTTTATATCATAAAAACACAAAGTAATATAAAAAAATTTGTGTATATGCACAAATATAATAGTTTGTATTATTCTATATATAAGAAATATATATATAAACAATTGTGGTCAAAACAATATAGAAAACAAAAAAAAACAAAAATTAAAATTTTGAATTTTAAAACTTCGACTACAATTTTATGACTATTAAATGAAATAAAATGAAAATGTTGTAAACATAAAAGTTATATACAACTTTTAATTCAAATGAACATGTACAACTTTTATTTTGGTCATCTTATCATGTGACTTTGTTTGAACGATTCAAATTTTGAAATTCAAACAATTTCAACTTGAAACAATATTTTGAAAGAGTAAATGATTTCAGATGAAAAACTCATGAATACCAAAGTTGTAGAACTCATCAATATGTACAACTTTTATTTTGATCATATTTTCATTTGACCAAATTTGAATAGTTGAAATTTTGAATTTCACTAAATGGCAACTTCAAACAAGATTTTGAAACCTTAAATGATTTCAACAATAAAAGTCGTGAACATAAAAGTTGTTGAACTCCTCACTATCTACAACTTTTATTTTGGTCACTTCTTCATGTGACAAAGTATTAGTAAACATTGTTCATAAATTCACATATGACTCATAGTTTCATGAACTATACGAGAAACATGTTGATTTGTAAACAATGTTTACTATCACTTTGTCAGATGAAGAAATGATCAAAATAAAAGTTGTAGATCTTGATGAGTTATACAACTTTGGTATTCATCACTTTTTCAGCTGAAATCATTTAATGGTTGAAAATCTCGTTTGAACTTGTCATTTTTTTAAATTTGAAAATTTGAAGTGCTCAAACTTTGTCAAATGAAAAGAATGACCAAATCAACACACTAACTTGATAGGGCAAGATTTTAGAAAATTTTAGGAAAAAAATCATCACATTTGGAGTTAGTATGAGGGAGAAAGACTAGTTACAAATTTTACCCAGAGATTAAAAAGAAAAATCATAACTGTTCATGATGATCAATGATGAACAAGTGTGATTTCTCTTTTTAATCTGCGGCTAAAACTTGTAACTAGTTTTTCTCCCTCATACTAACTCCAAATGTGATGGTTTTTTCCCTAAAATTTTCTAAAATCATGCTCTATCATTTTAGTCTAGTCATCTATCTTTGTCACTAATTTTGAACAATTCAAATTTTAAATTTCAGAAAATGACAGCTTCAAACTGATTTTCAAACACTAAATGATTTCAGCTGTAAAGGTGATGAATATAAAAGTTGTATAACTCATCAAGATCTCCTACTTTTATTTTGGTCATTTCTTCATTTCATAAAGTGTTAAGTGATTTTATAAAGTTTTAGTAGTAATAGAGTGGATGTTCAAATAGAGTCATCTGGATGTTGCAAAGGGTAGTCTCACACGCATGCATAAATATAGTCTCACACACATACAAAAATATGTAGTCTTACACACATATATAAATATATAGTCTCACACGTATGCATAAATGAAGTCTTACAAACACACATTTACACAAACACTCCACGTTCAACAACTAGCTAGCCCGCTATAACGACTTTTCCCTTGACACATTTTTGTATCCCATGGCAATATGTCTTTGGGGAGGTTCTTTTCCATAAACACTGATCTTCTTAGGAAAGTCTATGAATAGCGGCATCTCATCGTAGTTATTGTAAACTTCAAAATCGTCCATGCCATCAACTCCAATAATGTGCTGTTTTCCTGGAGGCAACCACGATGCTTTGTCTTCTTCTTAGGAGAGAGGTTACTTTGTGGGTCAGACATATAGATAACTTGTGCGACACGTGAAGCGAGCACCCAAGGGTCATCTTGGTAGCCTAGATTCTCGAGGTCCATGACTCTCAATCCGATCTCGTTCAGTTGGTGTTGTTTGATCCAGCGGCATCGAAACAGGGCCATCGTTATATCCCTTCCATAGTCAAGTTCCCATATCTCTTCAATGATGCCAAAGTATTGGATCTTTCGCCCCAATCCATCGAGAGCCTCTATTCGAACACCGCTGATTTGGTTCACATATTTACTATCCTTTGCGTGGGTATAGTACGTATACCCATTGATGTCATAAGCATTCCAAGATGTCACATGTCTCGATGGCCCCTCTGCCAACCTACTGATGGTAATAGAGTCTGTGGTTTCTCCAGGCGGTATAGTTTTGGTCCTTCAACCATGTAGTTAGTCGTTGCTTGTGTTGTTTCATGACCCAATCATCCGAACGGCCATTTCTCTCCGCCATAATGGTAGCCAAGTGTTCATCAATGTACGGTTGCATCAGTTGTGTACTCTGCAAGACACTGTAATGCGCCCGACTCACCTCTTTGTAATCATGGTCGATGAACACTTTTCTACCACTGGTGCCCTTCCCAGCCAGCCTACCCTTGTGACGAGAATCGGGTTTACCAATCCCTTTCTGTACTTTTAGGTACTCTTGACAGCACTCGACGACTTCTTCAGTACTATAACCCTCTATCATGGAGCCCTCTAGGTATGCTCGATTATGCACGTATCGACTTAGAACCGACATGAACCGCTCGTAGGACCACATTTCATGCAAGTAGCAAGGGTCCAGCGCCTGTATCTGATGAACCATGTGAATCATGAGATGTGGCATTATATCAAAAAAAGCAGGAGGTAAACACATCTCCAGTTGGTTTTGTGTCTCCACCACAAATTCATGTAGGTCACTCAGCTCTTGCTTGCCAATCGTCTTCTGTGAGATCTTCGAAAAGAAGTAGCACATGCGGGTGATGGCCATTTTCAAGAACTCTGGCTTTATAGCCCTGATTGCAATAGGTAGAAACACTGTCAGCATCACATGGCAATCGTGAGCCTTGCAGTGTGTTATTGACAAGTCCTTCATCGACACTAGCTTCTTAACATTTGCTGAAAACCTAGTCAGGACTTTGATCCCCCTCAGGAAAGTGCATATAGCTCTCTTCTCGTCTAGTGTTAGGTTGAAGCACGCCGTGGGTAGAGTGTATTTTTCATTAGCCTCAGGTACCGGGTGAAGCTGTGGCATCACTGTTTAGCTGCACCATGTCTTTCCTGTGCTTTCAGACCATCCTTTGACTTGCCTGTGTCCATCAAGGTAGCAATGAGACTCTCAAAGACATTCTTCTGCACGTGCATAGCATCAATGGCATGGGGGACCTCCAAGTCTGGCCAATAAGGCAGATACTGAAAGAAGATCGATTGTTTCTTGAAAGGTACACCTTCGACAGGAGGTGTGCTTCTATCTCTAGTTCATCCCATCCTAGATTCTTCTTTCCATAGATGACGCGTATGTTTTTCACCATTCTATACACGTGTTCTCCGTTATGACGTCTCTCCGGAGGGGGTTCAATCTCTGGGGTGTTGTCATAAAATCTAAAGAATAATTTGCTATGGTAGTTGTGACTTGTCTTTAAGAAGCGTCGGTTCCTTAGGTAAACTATCTTCTTGGATGCATCTAGGTACACCGATGTAGTACCATCCAAGCAAACCAAGCAACCCGTCTTTCCTTTGATCTATCTAGACAAAGCAAACAGCACGGGATAATCATTGGTTAGTAACAAATATTATTACTCTACATATGAAGTCCTCCTTTCGGAACGCATCATACATCTGCTCCCCATGCCTTCATAGCCTCTCCATTTCTTACATCAAAGGCCTCGAGGAACACATCTATATCAATGCCTGGTTGTTTAGGGCCAGAAATAAGAATAGTGAGGAGAAGGTACTTCCTCTTCTGATACAACCATGTTGGGATGTTGTACATGGTCAAGATCACTGGCCATGTGCTGTGGTCGCTCATCCTCTCATTGAAGGGATTCATTCCATCGGTGCTCAAGCCAAACCGTACATTCCTTGGGTCATCGCTGAATTCTTTGTGCTTCTCATCAAACCTTTGCCACTGACTACAATCAGCCGAGTGTGCAATCTTATCATCATCCACCTTGCGCTCATCATCCCACTATGTCATGAGTGTGGCTTCTTTAGGGTTTAGGAAGATACAGTCTCAAGCGGTCGATCACTGGCAGGTACCACATTACCTAAGGCAGGAATTCTTCTCTGCTTTGCATCGTTGCCTAATGGAGTGTCCTCTGGGGCTGAGATTCTTGTATCCACCTTTTTTGTACCCTTCTTATTCCTCTTTTCCCTATGGAGGGTTCGTCTCCACCATAAAGGTCATTGTTCTTGTACCGGCTGGCCCCACACTGGGGACATTTATCTAGTGACTTGAATGTTTCGCCATGAAAAAGTATACAGTGGTTGGGGCATGCATGGATTTTTTCAACCCCCATTGTCAATGGACTTATGACCTTCTTCGCTTGGTATGTATTGGTGGGAACTGAGTTTGGTTGTGACAGCATCCATGATAGGAGATGCAATAGATCATTGAAACTACAGTCTGACCAGCCATACTTAGCCTTCAGGATGAGCAGCTCAAGCACAAAATGTAGCAATGTCCAATGTGTCGGACTAGCCATTTTCAACACCATACACAGTCTCCTTCGATGCTTTTGTCACCCTTTCCAAATTTTCTAGACCTTTCGGGCTATTTAGTAAAATCTCTGGTCCAAGGGCTTCGAATCATGTCCTCCAAATCATCTTCATCCCCGACACGTGCTCCACCATCATTATTGGCACCATCTTCGTCGTTACCATCCCAACCACCAGCATCACCACCTGTTCATTACCAAACTCGAAATCTATTCGTGCATCAAGCTCTGCTGAATATTGGGACAGGGATTCTATGGTTTCGTCGTCGTATTCCTCCTCATCCTCGTCGTTAACAATAACCAGTTTCACCATGATGAATCCACACTGTGTAGTCCTCAACAAATCCTCGCATAATCAAATGTGATCTGATGATAGTCACATCTGTCCATGCCATACGGTTCTTGCAATCTTTACAGGGGCAAATAATTGTATCCTTATTCTCTTTCAATGTCGTTGAATGCTTCTTTGCGGCTTCAATAAATTTATCCACCTCTTCACGGAAACCTGCCTTGAACCTTAACTGAACCATACATCCAAGAGTTACTGTACTCCATCTTTTACAACAACAACAAAACAAACATTAAAGGACTACTTATTCAGATATATATAAAAATGAATCAAATTAATAATTACTTGAGAATAATTGTATATACTTCAGATATATATGAATATAAATCTAATATAATTACATGAAGCATACAAACACACCATGGTAGAGGAAAATTAATTAATGGCCTAGTTATCCATAAATAATTAAAATACATATTTATTGATTACAATAAATAATTTCAAAGACAACAATTAGCAACAATTATACTTTACCCAATATCTTTCATACAAACCCTAGTCCAATTTCATCAATCATAAATTTATAAAAACAAAATTAATAAAAAAACCAAACCCTAGATCTAGATCCACATGCACATGAAACATCCATAAAACTAACTAATTGTTCACTAAAATAAAAAAAACATGGGCCAAATAAGGTACTGATCTTGTTCTCCTCCCTAATTTACCCTAGTACATTTAAAACTTAGCTCTAATTTGCTTCATAAGTAGCTCAAGCACCATAGAAGAGAGAGAAAAACAAAACTCTAATTACTCACTAACCAACCATTAAAACTTAAAAAAAAGTATGGAATAGTATTTTCTTACCTTCTACAACCTCTCCACCAAAGGATTTGATATCAAAACCTTCTCCCAGTAGTAGAGCAATTTTTGGGAGGTACCCAAGGCCTCCCCACCTTTCTTTCACGGGTTGGAGTGAGTGACCCGAGGAGAAAGAAGTGATGCAGCTGTTTTATATGTGGATCATTTGTAGGGGCGGCTGGTGATTGAGCCGCCCATACAAATCTGAGCTATATATATACGTGGGCATTTGTAGGGGTGGCTCAATCACCAGCCGCCCCTACAAATAGAAATTCCAGGGGCGGCTGGTGATTGAGCCGCCCCTACAAATCAGACCCTATTTGTAGGGGCAGCTCGTATCACTAGCCGCCCCTGCTGTTCCATTTGTAGGGGCGGCTGGTGTCTGGGCACCCGAGCACGCCACTGTAGGGGCGGCTCTATCACCAGCCGCCCCTACAAAAAATTCGACCCGTTGCTAAAAATCATTTTTACGTAGTGAATGTTGGGATTATAAATCATGTACTGCATATTAGCATATTTTTTTAGCGCTACTTGTGTACAAAAGTATAGAAGTAAAATACTTTCTCATTCAGTATCTATCTATTTTGGTTGGGCAGGTGCTCTTCCTATCCATGTACTGGGTCCTTGGCTTCTATAGTTGCATATCTCAAAAGGTGTAGAACACTTCAATATAGTACAGTTCAATGATTTCAGTTAGCACGAGAGGATGGGTTATCTACTCAATATTAATACTTCAGTAGTTAGAATCATCCATGAAATCTGCTGACACGCTTGTTTTTGTTAGTGTTTTATTGGCATATCATCTGTAGTTGAAGATGAAGGAAAGGGAGACACCATCTATGCGGTCTGGGCTTTGTGAACTGTTCAACCTGGTCAATGAGGCGTTGAAACTGCTGATCATCTAGTGTCCAATGAGAAGGTCCTACCTTGGATGAGGGGCAGTACGTTTAGGGTCCGCTCGTAACCGAAGAGACTGGTAGTGTTCTTACAGAAGTCATAGCTCCTCAACCAAACACACCCAAAAGCCAGGGCCCATGGTGCTGTGAAATTTGAACAAGCTAAAAGCTGCTTTTTGGTTAAACAATATATAAGACATCAATCTTAATGAACCTGATTTTTTGTTTTATTTTTTATATAAAGTTTCACTCCTTATTCTATAGTATATGTCTGCGTGGAATAGATCTAAAGCAACACATATTTATACGGTGAGTAATAACATACTTTGTTTTAAGGTTTTGTGAGAGATTTTTTAAGACACACAATATTAATCATGTGACAGGCACTAATATTTACATATATACTCGAACTTGATATAAAATATTATCTTAGCCGCATCACGGAAATATCTATACAGTAGAGTTTATGAGCATACAACGTCGCACTCTTCGTGACAGTTAATTTCACGAATTTTGCTTTTTGATTAAATGTCACTTTAACGTCGTTATTTAGGCCCTGTTTGGCCTACGCCTACGTGCGCCCAGCCGCAGCAGCGGCGACGCCGAAACCGTGACATTCGATTTCGTTGCCTGACTTTTGGCGAGTTCAGGCGTGGAAAATGACTTACGTGCAGTTCAGAAGTTGTGGCGGCGCCGAACGTCTGGGAAGCAACCGGAAGTGCGGCGTCTGAGGTGCTACGAATCTGGAGAAGTGTCGGAACCAACCAAACAAGTTCTTAATTCCACAGTATTGTTATCTTATTGTATGATCTATGTGTTTTTAGAACAAAAGTTTAGCTGTCCCGTAGCAATATACGGGTACGTTACCTAGTGTGTGTGTATATATATATGGAAATTTTTTCCTACTTGCTAGGAGTAGTTATTCCCTGCTCTTAATTACACACTGACACACACATATACACCCGTGGAACGTTAGCGGGTTTAAAAAACGGACCCATTAATCTGATGTATATAGAAAGATCCACAAGCATCTCAGGCCGGAGCCCCACCCGGCGCATCTCGCCCCACCGAACCGCGACGACCCCGTCGGAGATGTGAGCGCCGCCATCGTCCAGCGGGCACGCCGGGCTACGCGAGCCCACCGGTGTTCGAGCTCTGTCCCCACCGAGCAGTTTCGTGATGAAGTCTATGTGCCATCCCGGCGCTCTCACCCCACCGAACCACGACGGCGGCGGCCCCGACCCTCCCGGTTGCGTCGATGGCCCTCCCCACACGCACGACATCGCCAGCCCATGCAATAGGCGTCCCTAGCGGCGGCAGCGGCCCGACCCGCATGGCGCCCCACGACAGCTTCTAGATCCAGGTCAGTTGATCCGGCGGCACTCCCCTAGCCTTGTGGATCCAGCGGCGCTCGCTCCACAACCGTGACCGGCGACGGTTGAGGAGCCTACATCTGGCCGGCGGCGGCGCCCGTCTCCCACGGTGCCTCTCTCGATCTAGATCCAGGCATCGGTTATCCTTTTCTTGTCTCACTGTGCCTCCTTGAACGGATGCCTCATTTTTTGATTCTTGAGTCCTCGCATCTGATGGATTCATATTCCATTTGGATTTTTAAGCATTGATTTTTTTCCACCATAGGTTTCAGATCAGACTTCAACCTGAGACTACCGATCATCAGAGTTTCCGTCTGCGTGAAGCTGCTCCAATCGGCATCCGCTGCCTGCCATCGTCATGGGATTTGGTTCGTGCAATCCTGCCGCATGAGTTGTTGCTCCACCGGCGGCTCCATGCGGGATCCGGTGCGGGCATAGGCAGTGAAGGCTGATTCAATCATCTCTGAATTTTTAGTACTGACGATTTGATTTTGGCATGTGAGTATTGCATTGGTGTAATTTTGTTGAGAAAAGTATATACACATACTCCCTTCTCACAAAAGTATGCACATATATTTTTTTTCTCAAAATAAGTATGAATACATACTCTCGTTGTTTTGTATATCTCCATACGTGAATGTATGCACATACTCCGATCGTGTGGTTTAGTATGCACTTGTACTATCTAAATCTTTGCGTATGTTTGCAAGTATGTATAAATACTCTAATCCAAAAAGTATGTACACATACTCCATTCTTCTAAAAAAGTATGTACAGATACTCCATTCCAAAAAGTATGTATAAATACTTTATCCTAAAAATTATGTATAGATACTCCATTTTAAAAAGTACTATGTATAAATACTATATTTTAAAGGGAGTACACTACTACAATCTGTTGTACCGATATTTTCTCCTTGGTGGCATTCAAATGTGCCATGCATGGAGCCGTCTTTCCTATTGGGTTTCTGATGTACCTGCTAGGAGAGAGTAATTACTTCCGGGAGTATATAAAATGCACCACATATATATATATATATATATATATATATATATATATATATATATAGGGAGAGGCTATTAAGTAGCCGGCTACAGAATAAGTTATTCTGTAGCCACCTCCATTTACCATAATTTTATATACTAATTTACCGTAATGTCAATACATATTTACGATAGTTGGGTTACTATAACACACGGGGGATATTTACCATAACGTTATATTAAACCACTTAGTAAGGAGTTACTATAATCTCGTAAATTAACATAGTAATTATCGTAACTCAAAGTGGCTACAGAATAAGTTATTTTGTAGCCAGCTACAGGATAGTAGTTCTATATATATATATATATATATATATATATATATATATATATATATATATGCACGTATCATGTGTAAACTAACTAAGCTGTGTAAACTTGAAAACTATTAATTAGGACCATTAGATGCTGATCCAATGAATAGGGTGAGAGCTAGGATTTTTTTGCGCTTAAGCCCCCCACCTGCCGTCCTTTTTTTTTGCGTTTAAGCCCCCTCACCCCATCCATTGGATCAGCATCCAGTGGTCCTGATGAGTTGGTTACAAGTTTGCACAGGTTGATTAGTTTGTACATGATATGTTGCCTATAGTAACGTCATGGTCAGCGTAGTTTCAGGTGCTTACTTGTTGCAGTGGTGAACTAGTTAGCGGCTGCTAAAAGTCAGACACCGATCGTGGACGTCCCGGAACGTGGAACATAGAAACGTGGAACGTGGTCATGTTCCCGTTCCCATTCTACTAAAAGTTAGCCACGGAGTTGCACTTGCTGCAGTGGTATTGGAACAACGTCAACTATTGCTAGCTGATCGGGAGTACTATAAATGAGACGGGACTATTAATTGATTCTTCGGGCACAAAACCTTTGTCCCAGGGTAGCTCCGATCAAAGACTAGGGGCGTGTTTGCGACCCTGTACCAGGCCGGCCTGGCCAGCCCAACTGGCCCAGGTCTAGGCAGGCCTGCCCCAAGTGATACAACAGCTCGTGTTTGCGCCTATGTATCCAGTGAGCTCGGTTCAAGCGAGGCTGTGTTTGTCATCGAAGAGGCAGCCGGGCTGAAAGGCTAACCGCCACCAACTACCACACCGAGATAGTGTTTGTCATTTGGCTGTGGTCGGCCAGGCCCATAACGACAAACAGAAATGGACATGAATGAAAGGAGAATGAGGTTGCTCTTCCATAACCGTTACAACAACAAATCAAAGTTTCAGCATGAAATAGTTGGCCTCAGACATGGCTAATTTAACAATTCATGGCATTACTGGCTACATGGGATAATCAAAGTCAGTAAAGAAGAACAGAAGCATGGGTCAGTCAAGTTTTGAAGGCAACAAACGAAAAAGTTCACAGAAACAGATAAGAGACAGCAAAATGATATGTAGCCAACTAATGCATCGATCCATTGTGTCATCATTGGCCAAAATACAACAACCATCAGCCTTGGCAAGCCGAGAAGGGCAACAAGTTAACAGAAAGCATGTAGCCAGCTAATGCAGTCATCCTATTGTGTCATCATCGGCCTAATTAAAACAACAGCTGTGGCACATGAACAGCTTGAGTGACAGACCAACTACAACCATAAACAAGATCAAGATGACAGCATTTTTGCAACAGCCTTGCAGCCCAGGTGAATGAGGATAGATTTCAGAACCTTGACCTGTCACCAGTTCATGGGATGCTGATGCATCCCCATGAGGGGCATGAATTGGTAACAGCAAGGGTTCTTGAGGTACCCTTGCATTAAAATCTCTAAGAGCATCATCATAGTTGTTGTACTTCTGATAGATAGCCCCTTCTTCCCTAAGCACTTGCTTAGCACACTCATACCATGTAAAATAAATCCTAGGTTTCTTCCCTTCAAAGACCACATAGCAAGGAGGCATTCTCTGAAACCAACCAAATGTAGAACATGTAAGTGGTCTGAATGACATGCCTCAGTCGACCATTCAGTTTGAATGATGGTGAACATCATCGGCAACTTGATAAAAAAATTAGCCTCAGCTGTTATTTTCCTTGTTTAGTCATTGGTGGCTACCAAGAATTGTAAGAACCAAATAAAGAGGCAAATAAACAACAGTTGCACTCACTGCCATCAGCCATCACAAGAGGATGTTGTTGCTGTGGAGTACAACTGAGCAAATAAAGAAGAAAGCACAACACTGTAAACCATCAAAACAAGAATAAGGTAGCCACCTCAAGTTTGTTTTATGCATCATAGGCCTTTAAATCCCATAGTTACCACCAGAGGCATAAACAACAAAAAAGGCAACTAGTTATCAAATAAAAAGTAGCCAACAGAGGCTACAAATAAGTTTCTTACAATACCAAGTTCAGCCCAACAGCCAAGGGCTCAAATGTTCCCAAATCCTTGCCTATTGTTAGCCACCCTCCTAGGCAAACTACACCATCAAGGTCAAGTGTCAAAAGAACAAGCAGACTGCACAAAAGGTCCTGTTGTCAAAAGAAGAGAGAGTGGGTGAGGGGGGTGGAGGAACTATACATCTCTACAGTCAACCCCCTCCTAGGCCTTCTAGCCCTTCATGTGTAGTGGAACTACACATAGTAGTTTTTGGCCAGGAAGGTCCTAAGCCAAAGGGCCCTGTGGGCATCACTCATGTTCACAAAGCCCCTGCCTTGGGCCTTGTTGTCCAGGAGGAAGGTGTAGGCAACAATAAGTGCCTCCTCACTGAAGCCAGGCATCTCCATCACAGCAAGGTACAGATTGGCATCAACATGGGCAGGTCCAGTCTCCCTAAGAGCATTGGCCACATTGTTCACAGCATCTGACATGTTAGTCAACATGAGCATCTCCTCCTCAGAGAAGTTCCCTCTCTTCCTCTTTGGGCCAGCAGCTGAGGAGGTAGGAAGCAGTTCAGTGGCCTTGCTATCCCCTCCCTGTTCACTAGGAACTAGTGGTGTGGGTCAAAGGAGGACCATCAGCCTTGGCACCAACACTGTCAGCCTGGTTCTGCCCTAAGGCTTCACCAGACCCAAGTGCAAACTTGCCTGTGGCCATGGCATTAGCAAAGATAGCCTCCATCTCAGTGTAGAACCTAATAGGGCAGTTAAGAAACTCTGCATCTTTAGGATGGTCCTGCAGAGTTGGGCAAATGTAGTTTAAGAAAGGCAAATGTAGGTAGTCAAGGCAAAGACGAGATCAAACTGCTACCTTGCAGTGGCCAAGGTAGTGCTCTTGCTCAAGCATGATAGCATGAGCCTGGTCATCCCAAAGAGCAGCACTAAGGTCCTTCAACTTGCTCACCCTAGCCCATTTCTGCCTCCACTTCCTCAAGTGGTTGTACACTTGAGTTGGGCTAACAACCTCCCCACAGAACTGCTTGAGGGCTTTGGCCACAGAATTCACATCTTTGTCCTTGAAAACCTTCTCAGGCCTGCTACCATCACTAACAAGGGTAGCCATCCTCCTTAGCACAAAGCCAGAGGTGGTGTTGGTCCACCTCATTGCCCTCACAGCCCCATTCCCAGCTACAGGAACAGCAACATCAACAGGGTTTGCTGCACCTGGAGCAGCACCAGCACCAGCACCAGCTGCAACAGGGGCAGCAGCACTAGCACCAGCACCAGCTACAATAGGGGCAGAACCACCATTGATGAGCTGCTCCATCACTGAAAGTACCAGCAACAAACCCACCCTCAAATGCACCTGAATCCATCCTAGGACTGGCATGTAATGAAATCAACAACAGAATTAGTCAAGAACAGGCTGACAACAATATTAACAGTTGTATGAACTAACCACAGACTAACAGATCATGAAGAACAGAATGTTTCAAGAACAGAATGAATGAGGCATAAAATTGGTCTCAGCTTTGTCCACCAAATTATTACATCACCATGACACACATGAGTTCCATAGCAGGGTACAGAAACTAAATTCAAGAACATATTACATCAACTAGTGTTTGTTCCCCTCCCTTCCCACATAGCATTGCAAATGGCATCCCTTATTTCAGCCATGTCAACAGAGTCTTGGTCTAGATGGGCTGAGGGCAGGTTGGTTGGATCAGCAGAAGTAGTGAAACCTTCCTCATCAGGAACTACTTCATCAATGCCAAAACCTAGGATCCAGTTATGCAAAATGGCACAGGCAACTACAAGCTTCACTTGTGTCCTATACTTGTGGAAGGGTTTGTTGTCCAAGATCCTAAACCTGCCCTTCAGTGCACCTATAGCCCTCTCCACAGTCACTCTAAGTGATGAGTGCCTAAGGTTGTAGAGCTCCCTTGCATTGGTGGGCCTGTTCCTTGGGCCATACTCAGACAAATGGTACCTAACCCCCCTGTAGGGAGGTAGGAAACCATTTTTGCATGCATACCCAGCATCTATCCAAGAACATTTTACCTACACAAGACATCTACTGTGAGAGTGTGTGTTAATAGGCCATGGAATATGTAATTAGTGTTGGTGTGCAATTACCTTCTGGCAAACTCAAGCCATCTTCCCTGGCTACAGCATCTGCCAAAACAGTTGCATCATGGGCAGAGCCCTCCCAGCCAGCCAGGACATAAGTGAATTTCAGATCACAATTCACAACTACCATCACATTTTGGGTGGGATCCTTTTTCCTACCCCTAAAAGCTTGTTGCATGCGCCTAGGAACCCTTGCTAGGAAATGAGTGCCATCTATAAAGCCAATGACATCCTAAAAAGCATGGGTCAGTCATTGCAATAGGTCTAATGTAACTAATGAACCCAGGGTATACAATTACCTTAAAATATGGATTCCATGTATGGCTTCCAAGAATCTTTGGGTGAGTGGTAGTGCTAGCTGGCTTTATCATTTCATTCCTAAGCTCACCCACAGCATACAACACCTGATGGAAGTGCTTGTGGACAGTTTGGATGGACCTCCTAAAGGACTGGTGGACAACCCTAAATCTTTGGTTGTGCCCTACAACATGTAAAAACATGGCAACCTGCTCTTCTACTGACACCCCCTCCCTATCAGTGACAAGACTCCTCTCTCTAAAAGTTCTCACTAACTTAAAAAAAGCAACTCTCTTCATCCTAATCATAGAAATACACTCTGAATCAGTGGAATTGTATATCATTCTCAGTGTTCTCTGTCTATGCTGTTCATTTTCATCCCTAATCAGGGCCAGTGCTATAGGATCAGGCAGTGGGGTTTCAGGTTCAGGGGTTTTCCTTTTCAGCCTAGTGGATACAAAGGTAACCATAACAACAGTCAAGGCAGCTGCCTTCCTACACAGCATGTCACGGCTCAAAGACAGATCCATCTACAAGCATGTAAAAATGTAACATGATTTCAGTTAATGAGCCCTGCTAGGCATCAACATGACTGTGAAATGAATGCATGCCAACAAAAGCACGGCTGCATCTTTATGTGATGCCTCCCAGTACTATGTGGACAACATCATCGACCAATGATGGAACAAAAAACTCAGAGCAATAGTAATCAGAAACAGATCAACATCCCTAACAGATCAAGAACAGCAAGGTACAAGTAACACTAACAACTGCATCAAACAGTTATGAACAGCAAGGTACAATACAAATCTGAAACAGATCAACAACCCTAACAGATCACGAGCCCAACAGATCAAGAACAGCAAGGTACAAGTAACCCTAATAGGAGCATGAAGCAGTTATAACAAGTATGAAACCCTAACAGATCATGAACAGCAACGAACAAGAAACCCTAATAGGTTCGAGAAGCACCACAAAAAAGAAGATTAGGGGTCGATTTCACCTTGGCTCGGGGTCCAAACAACGGAGAGGAGGCAGATCTGGAAGTAGAGGATGCAGATCGGGAAAAAGACGAAGCAGATGCGGACGGAGAAGAAGAGGAACACCGCTGCCACGGAGTCCCAGCAGCAGCCGGAGCGGGGAAGCGGCGAAGAAACTCGGCGCCGGTGACCTAACCCACAACCAGCCGGAGGTCGCCGCCGCCGTCGCCACGCACCACAACTCACCGCCGGTCTCTCACGAGGGAGGTGGAAGAGCAAGCACCGAGTGGAAGAAGGAGAGAGTGCAGAGTGGGAACCCGTATATAAAGGCCGGCGAAATCGCCGCCATTTCGCTTCGCGCGCGGCGGCCAGAGCGGGAGCGGAGAGCGGGGACGCGCGCGAAGATGTTTCCCCTTCCCGCCAGAGCCCGCGCGAGCCACCCCGCCGCCGCCCAAAATCGCCCGCGTGCGGCGCAGACGAGCTCGGCTCCGAAGAAACGAGGGTTTCGGTCGTTTCCAGGCGGAGAGGTCGAGTGTTGCTCTGCGAAGCCAGGCTCGCTTGCGGGCCATCGACCACAAACATGGCGTCTTGCAGCCCACGGGCGCAGCCGGGCCTCCGGGCCAGGGTCGCAAACGCGCCCTAGCTGTACACCTGCGCGATCGATCGAGCTCTAGTACTTTGTTCTCCTCTGATTAGTGATTGCATCCATGGCTTCCTACCGGGGTTCTGCCCTATGGCTACTACAATCGTCTAGAATGCTCGCAGCTGGTGCCACCAAACGGTCCGGAGCGTTTTGTGGAAATAATATTTACCGTGCGCCGGCGCCGATGAAGATCCGGCCGGACCGGCAGGGCATGGCTATGGCTATGGCAACGCACAGGAGGATCTCGGCCTCATCTTAATGGAAAGCAAGAGACTCGCATGTCTGGTCCGGACTTATGAAGGTTAAGCAGGCCGGGATTTCTACGCTTCGGTGCCATCACAGTGAAGGATGGGTCACAAATTCGTTTTGGGAGGATATATGTGGTCGGGTGCTACACCACTGCGAGAACAATATCCTTGCCTATATACAACATAGCTGACCCAAACAGATTAATTACCCATTCTGTAGCTCTTAGCACTTCTCCACTAACCTTTCATGGCGTAGAGACAAGGACCCAAATTAGTAGCATGGGACAACCTGGTTACCACGTATTGCTAATATTTCTCTAGGACATGAGCCTGATGTGTTTCACTGGAATTTGTCTCGAACTGGACAATTCTCAGTGAAATCACACTATCAAGCTTTAATCCATATAGACATACCCAACATAAACAAATGTATTTGGAAACTAAGAGCACCTTTGAAGATTAAAATTTTCTTGTGGTACTTACGCCGAGTTGTTATTCTTACAAAAGATAATTTAGCCAAGCCAAACAACATGGTAGTGAAACTTGTTGTTTTTGTCACAAAGAGGAGACAATTAGACACATTTTTTCGATTGTCGGTTTGTCAGGGCTATTTGGTTAATAATACAGGTGGCTTCAGGCTTATCTATTCCTCATTGTGTGTCACACTTGTTTGGCATATGGTTAGGAGGGATTAGCACGGTGTTGAAACCCATTATCCTATTAGGTGTGGCCGTCACTATTTGGTCTATTTGGCTATGTAGGAATGATTTAGTTTTTGAAAAGAAAAAAAATACTCTTCTTTGCAGGTTATCTACTCGGTTATACACCGACTCCATTCATGGGCTATCCTTGAGAAGCCGGATGCACATGATTTGGTTGTGGAGGCTACGCAACACTGGCACGGGTGGCCAAGGTTATATTCTCCTAGGCATATGAGTGGCATTCTAGTCTTCGGATTGAGTGTTTGTAGATTGTGGGTGGCTTGTTTTTTTGTTAAAAGATGTGTGCTTCTTTGTTAGGCAGATGCCAGAAATTTTTAAAAGACTTTTTATTACCTCGATGTAATACTCTTAAAAATTAATAAAATCTTCCTTTGTAAAAAAACCTATGGGAACGATTTTAGGAAATCATCCACCGGTTGAACAACTTCTCTTAAAATCGTCTACTGGAAAAACTTTTTTCTTAAAAAAAATATTTTTATAGAAGTCGTTCGATGTGGGAGAACAAAAAGGCAGAAATAGTTTACGGGGGAAACGACTTGCACCTATCGTTCTATGGAAGAACTATATATCGGCCATTTGATTTTTTTTTTTGATATGCGAATATGCGATGAAGAACCTAGAGGCCTTCAAAAATATTGTAACTTTGGAAATAGATGCTCAAGGTCAAGTATAACCAGGGACGGATCCAGGAAAATGTCTAGAGAGACTTCTTCAACTTCCAAACAGCTTCAGCCTCACCTTAATTAAGGTGCATCCATGGCGAAAATTCCTAGGGGGCTCCATTGGTCTAGCGGCCATAGGGGGGCTAGAGCCCCGCCCGCTGCACCGTTTGATCCATCCTTGAGTACAACCCATTTTACTTATACTAGCAAATATGCCCGTGCGTTGCAACATGATCCTAATTCATTTGTTGCAGGCGGCAGCAACATGGTTGTAGGTAGAGCCGCATGCGAGACACTACGGCCACAGTGAGGTGGCTCAAACCTGCGGCCACGGCACCACGTGTGCACGGTGTCACTGACCATGGCCAGGCAGCCTAGCCGATAGTGTGATGGCCACCGTGCCGAATTATGTCGGCACTGCACCGCGGCACAACGCTCATGCGGGAGACCGGAAGTGTCCATGTCAACATGCACGTAGTGTCTTCAGGCAGCCTGGGTCAGAACTATGTGGCAGCACGCGTGGCCTGAATAAGCGCCTTATTGGTTCTCAGATGCATGGAGGCGACCCAGTGCACGAGCACGCTGGCGACATATGCTCTGGAGACGGTGCCTTTGATGCGACTTGGCTTTCAATAGTTTTTAGGGGTGTTTGATTTTATGGACTAAATTTTAGTCTATGTCACATCGAACGTTCGGATGTTATTTAGGAGAATTAAATATGAGTTAATTATAAAACTAATTACATAGATGGAGACTAATTTACGAGACGAATTTATTAAGCCTAATTAATCCACCATTAGCATATATTTACTGTAGCACCACATTGTCAAATCATGGACTAATTAGGCTTAAAAAATTCGTCTCGTAAATTAGCCACAATCTATGCAATTAGTTATTTTTTTCGTCTATATTTAATACTTCATGCATATGTCAAATATCCGATGGGACAGGAACTAAAAATTTTCTGTAGAACCAAACACCCCCTTAATCCATCGGAACGCTAGGGAGACTGATGGGGAGTGGCCGACGACGCGCTGCCTCGGTTGCAAGACGTTGTTCGTCTGCCGGCTGCTCCGCATGTCGTGCTTTTAATTGTCCTCCTCCTTTGCTTAGGCTCCTACCAGTTTGCGCTGTCCCTGGTGAGTGTGCAAAATGCGCCGTCGTCGAATGCCACGTCCACATGGAGGGAAACCTCAGCGACCCTGCCGAGCCACAGGGAGGGCGAAGCTAGACCTCCGTGCACCTGGTGCACCATTTTAACACAAATTTTCTCATATAATTTGACAAATGTACAATCTTTTTCTTGTTTTCATGTCCAATTTTGGATTTTCCCCTAATATCATACAAAATAAAAAAAGTCATGAAATTTTAGTCAAATTAATAATAATGCTTTAGTGCAAATGGTCTTGTGGTTATTGAAAAAATTGGTATTAATTTGACTAAAATTTCATCGACATTAGGGGAATATCCAAAAAATACCATTTTTTTCAATAACCACGAGACCATTTGCACTAAAGCATTATTATATAGCTAATCAAGAATATACCCTAAGACGATCAGCAACCATGTCATGGCAAAGCATGAGTAGGAATGAGATAGAAAAGCAAGGAGGCATAGAAGGGTCATTGTGGTACGAACTTGGCGGCGTCGGCTGTAAGGCAGCTTGCACAAACGTTTGCATATGTACTGTACGGATTAATTAGTAGGAGGACTCCACATAGGGGGCCACTACTGCACTAATGGTTGCTGGTAGACTCTAAGTCTTACTTGATGGGATGTGCATTGCTCGTTAATGGACTGGTTATGGCCTTTAACCGTTGCATACAACTGCCTTAGCGGCTGAGCTGTGAGCATCCCTGGTGCACACTCATGGGCCAAGGGAATGCACACGAGGAGAAAAGTTGCTAGTACTAATAGGAAAGTATTTTTTTACCGTGGTGCCGGTGCACCAGGCTAGCCCTACGTGGCTTCGCCCCTCCACAGGGTAGACACGACGTAGTCGCCCAAGACATGACGTAGTTATCCAAGACGAGCCCCGTGTCGCGGCGGAGCTACTCCTACGCAATGATGTCGCCTAGGCGAAAGGTGCTCTGTCGACGATGCGGAGGCCACCGCCGGCTGCGAGCTTAGCGCAGTTTGTGCGGCGCACGCCACGCTTGTTGTCTGGCATGCGCACCATGACGTTGCGTTTGTCATGGTCGTGCTCATGCCCGCCGCCTTTTGTCTTCAGGCTCCGTTTAGATGCGAATTTTTTTTTTTTGGCTTTTAGCTATTGTAGTATTTTTTATTTGTTTTTAGTAAAAATTATTCAATTATGGACTATTTAGGCTTAAAAGATTCGTCTCGTTAATTACGGACAAACTGTGCAATTAGTTATTCTTTTTACCTACATTTAATACTTCATGTATATGTCGTAAGATTTGATGTGACGAAAAATCTTGAAAAATTTTGGATTTTAGATGGATCTAAACAGGGCCTCAACATCACGAGGTCATACCAGTACACCACGCCGCCGCTCATTGCATCTGAGTCTAAATTAATGCGCCTAATGAGCTTCAATCAATCAAATCAAACTGAAAAATAACAATGATGGTACGGCGTGATATATCTATCTATATTAGGCCTTGTTTAGTTGCGAAGTTGGAATTTGAGGCTACTGTAGCACTTTCGTTTTTATTTGGCAATTAGTGTTCAATTATGGACTAATTAGGCTTAAAACGTTCGTCTCGCAATTTCCCACCAAACTGTGCAATTAGTTTTTTTTGTCTACATTTAATATTCCATGCACGAGCCATAAACATTCGATGTGATAGGTACTGTAACACTTTTTGAAAATTTAGGGTGTAACTAAACAAGACCTTATTGTACATGTATGTTGTTTCCGTCTATATACCACATATCTCTGTCATTCCGCGTCCGGAGTTCGAGTCTGAACATGTTACTACTACATAATATTTGCACAAAAATATTGGATCTGTATAGGTGACATTCAGTTGTTTTGGTTTCTCCTGTCAACTGAATTTTTCCCATACACTTACACCATCTTCTAGCTATATTTACACAGTCTTATTACTATATTTACAATGATTTCTTCAGTGTAATTTATTGGACAAAGTGATGTAAGTTAGGAATAACATAAATATATGTTAATTTTTTCAAAAAAAATTATAAATTATTTCTATGGATTCCAGACATCAAAGAAATATATGTCAAATTATTCATAAATTCTTCACAAAATTCAAAAAAAATACAAAATCTTCACAAAATTTCGAAATGCCGTGCCACGCTGCCGCCACCGACGCTGCCACCGGGGAAGGCGTAGCGTCCGGCCTCGGCTGGTACTGCGAGATATGGTATTGCTACGTCAGCTGCTGCTGCTGCTGCTGCGTCTGCATGAGCTGCTGTAGCTGCTTTATTATCATCGTCAACGAGGTCGTGGCGGGAAGGCCGATGCGCGGGCCGTACCTCGGGCTGCACATGTGCTGTGGCATCTGCGAGTCCACCCAGAGACGAGACAAAACGTGATCGATCAGATCCAACGCTCGAAGGGCAGGGGCGGCGTGACGCAGGTGGTAGATCGGGCGGCAACTCTCGGGCCAGAGTCAGATCAACGCTGGAAAATTCGGTTGACAGTGGCAAATAAATCACATGGTTGACGTATAGGGTTTCCTAAAATATTTAGAAAGATTGCCACCAGGTTCCTGTAAAATATTCGAACTCTATAAGCTCGAAGAAAAAAGGAGACAAAAGTTGGAGTTTTGTTCCTTCGTAAACGGACTAATAAAAATATGAAATAAGGAACACACAAACGTGATTTCCCGCCCTCCCTTTTGACATATAACTAAATAAAGAAAGCAAAGCAAAATAAAAAACGTAACTTTTATCCTTTTCTATTTGATTATTAAGAGTTTTATTTAGAGTACTCAGGACTAAGGAATCTATTTAGATTAGGATTCCTATTTCATATTGGTCTAGACGCGAGCTATTGTAACTCGTATGAGCATGGTTTATATACATAAGTCCGGATAAAAAAAACTCTTCATTGTTCGGTAGTTAGAGGGAGACGGACCAAAAAAATGGATGGACGAAAAAAATAGCAAGAATTTTTGTCTCATTATTATTAGGTATAGATATGGAATCATATGTTTTGAAGTTTTCAAATTAAAAGTCTTCACGTAATGGCATATTTGAGTTTACGGTTAAGCTATTTAGCTCTAAAATATTTCTAAAAATCATAACAAAATCATATAAATTCATGGTTTTTAATGTAGTACTTTGTCATATATTCTCTCCATTCTAAATTATAAGACGTTTTTTCTTATCTAGATACATTGCTTTTACTATGCATATTGTCAGATTGTTTTGCTCCGGCAATATCCAGCAACGTGATCTCATAGACGGAATCAGATGGTAGCACACAAGACACAAAGATTTATACTGGTTTGGGGCGCGGTGTGCGCTAACCCCTACTCTAGTGGTGTGGCTACTCTTGTATTCGTATGCTCAATTACATGGGTTGTTGCTCCTAGCTACGTGTAGATAGAATAGGTGGAAGATGGATCATGTGCCCGAGGTCCCTACCCTCCTTTAATAGGTGGGAGAGGTAGGGTTACAGAGAAGGCGATCGGTCTAACAGATTGTTGTCTAGTTTGTTACAATAGATTGATTCGAGCTATCGTCCAGATCCATCCACCTTGGTTTGCCTTGATCTCCACGTTGATTGATCGTGTCAGCCCTTGCAGGCCTCCTCCATGATGGTTGTTAGGCCGATAGCTTGGTGGTGGCCATATATATGGGTGGTGTAGGTACCCCTGGCCCATATCTCTGCTAGTAGCCCTCGTATAACTTAATGATAAGCTAGCACGTAGCTTCAAGCCCTTGGGACAACGCAGTCTCCCCTGTAAGTTCTGCATACTATGAGTACATAGTGAGCATCTTCGGGTGTCAAAGTTTCAAGCAGTGCAGCTAGATATTCCTAAGTATCGGGGAGCCAGTATGTTGCCGTTTGAGTACCAAGAGCATTTCTCGGGTAGCGAGAATCTTCTTCAAGCATCGAGTGAGGTGGTGGTACACCGTACATCAAGGAATATTGTTCCCTGGCAGCTGTAAGTGCCTGACTCGGGTGGTGCACCCCATATCGAGAAACGTAGTTTCCTAGGTGTGGCCCTCGAGATGTTGTTAACATCACGTTCGGGTGGTGTACCTGATAACCGGAAGCATAGCCTCTAGGAAATCATAGATGCCATGCTAGGGTAAGAATACCGTTGTACTCGAGAAGTTGGTTCCCGATGTTTTCCGGTGTGTAAATAGTGGTTGACATCATTAAGTCCTAGCCGTAAAACAATAATGAGTATGGGGTAGGTGCACCTCCATCACCCGCACGTCACTAAGCCAGTCGATTTTTAGGGTGACCTGTTGCAGGTCATTTGTTAACGAGCACTAAGGGCGTCATGTTTTTCTTCGAGATCCGTCAAGTAACGTGATTCGAATTTTCATGAGCCTCATTAGTGAAAGAGCGAGGACATTGTCTCGGAGCCCTGAGGCCAATATAACAGTGTCCCGGGTCGGACACCACTGTGGGCGAGTAACGAAAGCGTGAGCAGCTATGGGCAGTTGCGCTTATTACTCTTCGAGCTGGTAACGGGTAGAACGGTTGAACGTCCGCTATCACTAAAAGGAAGAGGCAGGACAAAGCCTGACCAACGAGGGCATGTCATAAAACTCTTTTTCTAGATTCCAAGAGCTCGTACTTTGGTTACAGCCATGGACCAACCATTTTTCCGGTTTCCCACAAAGGGCACACATCCGCTGAAATAAGGTACTTTGAGCTCGTCTGGGTATTGGGAGATTTATGTGACACCGAGTGTTAGAGGTTTTAGAATAATACTGGTGACCCTCTCGAATACCCCTAGACTCTAGAACGGGTAGGGTCGATAGTGAACAAATCACCACCGCTTACACCTGCTGAGGGGGTGAGCCAGGCCGAGTACCCGATCTGAGTGTCAAATCACTCGCCTGCACCAGCTCGGGTGACAGTGCATCGGATTTCATACCATTTGGTCCCACGGCCTCTGTGGTTACGCTGATGGGTTCCTTCTCTATGAAGCTAAGGTGTCAGTTTTGGTGGATCGTCTCCCCTCGCATCTATCTCGGAAGCTATGCTTCTCAGAGATGGTGGGGGCATAGCCGGGCCTTAACTCCTGCTTTTGCCCATGGAGACTGTTGGATTCCATCGACCGTGCACGTCCCCTGCCTATAAAACAGAGGAATAGCGGAGGGGAGTTAGTACATCTGTGTAATAGTACATCTTGATGGGGTTCGGGTAAGGATAGATCTGTTGTTGACTTCGTTGGAAAGGACCTAATGCGTTGCTTGATACAGTGGTTTCTCGTCGGCGCGCTTGATGCTGTGGTCGGCCACCATCCAAGAGGCCTTGTCGCCGTCACGTCCCTCGGCAACGCAGGCCACGCTACCACTGGGCCCACCTTCCTCCTCCAACAATGAGGATGCCAAAGAAGGCGAGCACGATATCCATACCTTGAGGAAGGAGCTGGCCGTGGCCGGGCAATCCCTCCGGGATGGGTATCGGGAGGTGGAACAGCTGAAGGAGTGCTTTGTGGTAGCTAAGACCGCGCTCTGTGCCGTGGACGAAGAGGAGGCCAACGCCAAGGCTGCCATCGTGGCGACCAACGCCAAGCTTGCCGGTGAGTTGAACTTCTTTATTTCCTTTGCGGAATTTTTCTCGCCTTGACTTTGAATCTCTGTGTTTTTCAGCGAGACAGGAGCAGTTAAGCACTGTCCAGGCTGAAGCGATGGATCTTTGTCGGGCCAATGAGGAGCTAGCCAGCAAATTGATGGAGGTGACTCGTCTACGTGATGAGTCAGCCGACTGGGCGCATGGCGGTGCCGCCATGGCGTGAATCAATAGCATCCACTACGTGGTGCTGGAAGGGGCAATGAGGGCTGTCGTCGATCTGGAGCAGCCAACGAGATCAAGCCTCCATGAGCAAGGTCTTGGTCTCCCGGTGCGAATCAGGGCAGTGATGGCGCATGGCGTTCTCCATGGGGCTACGGTGGCCCTTGCCGCCACCCAGCTTCATCTTCAGCCAGAGGTGGATCTGCATACAATGGAGCTCAGGTTCCCATTTAGGGCAGAGATGCCCAAGGGCATTGACGTCGGGTGGCTAATAGCTGACTTTGATGTCGCCGCCAATGCTATTGCCATGGTTGTAAATGTAGAGCATGTCATCAGAGACACTCCTCATTGAG